>NC_090450.1:363210151-363854470 GCF_031143425.1 Pleurodeles waltl | reverse complement strand
ATGCAGGAGAGTCCAGGTAGGGCAGGAAGCAATGCCCACCCTTCTGTAAGTGAAGATCCAGGTCTATGGTGATGGGTGTAGTCCAGCTGCAGAGCCCAGGAGCTACAGAGGAGTCCCTGAAGTCACCTAGGAGCTGTGCCTCACCGGTTGCCGGACTGCAGATGGGTCAGTGGTCAGGAGGACCACCAACAAGCACAAGCAAATGCAACTGGAGCTGTTGGAGGTTTGCAGAGCTGAAGAGGACCAGCAAGCTTCTGGTGACTCGACCCTTGCAGGGGAGTCTGGGCTGATACTCAGAAGACAGGAGAGCCAGCAGAAGCAAACCACTGGCAGCAGGCACAGTAAGTCGCAGGGAGCCCCAGTCAGCACACCTGAAGAGGAGTCCCATGTCGCTGGAGCAGCAGAGAGGAGACTGTCTTTGCAGAGGTGCTGGGGGGTGGGGCTACTTGGAGCCTGAAGATCCCTTGGAGCAGGAGTCAACATGCCTTGGTTGCTGCAACTGTTGCAGTGCATAGGGGTTCTGTCTTGGAGGAAGAGGCAAGATCTCACCAACTCCCAAATTGGACAGAATGTAGAGAGGACCCAGAGGACCCCTCAGAACCACCACCTGTGTTGGAGAATCTTCGCAAGCCCAGAGGACAGCAGATCCTAACAGCTGGAAGTTGTTGCTTTAGGTGCCTACGGATGCAGGTTAGTGACTCCTTCACTCCAAGGGAGATTCCTTCTTGCTTCTTTGGTGCAGCTGAAGTCTTGCCGACCCTAGAGGATGCACAGCTGTGAAAATGTTGCAGGTTGCGGACAGAAGCTGTGGAAACATTGTTGAAAGGAGAGGTTATCTCGGTGTTGCAGTCTTGTTTGGTTCCTGTGGAGTCCAACAGCGGTTCCGGTGGCAAGGAGCAGAAGAGGTCTTGGCAGAAGAGTCCTGGTGGTATCCTGCTTGACAAATCTGGGGCGCCACCCGCAAGGAAGTCCCTAAATAGCATAAAAAGTGGCCTGGTCACCTTCTGTGGTGACCACCTATCAGCCAATGACATAAGCTACCTTCCCTGACCAGTGAGATGCTCCCAGGGGCCTCTGCACATCTTGTTCTCAAGATAAAAGAACCAAGTGGCCACCTGGAGCGGGAGTTGTCACTTCCCATTCCTTTGTGCAGTTTCACGCAAGAGCAGGGACTAAGGGTCCCTGGACTGGTGCAAACTGGATTATGCAAGGAGGGCACCAAACGTCTACTCCTCCCAAACGTCTACTCCTCCCAAGCCTTCTAGCACCTATTTCCAAAGGGGAGAAGGTTGCACTCCTATCCCACAGGAAATACTTTGTTCTGCCTTCCCCTGCTTGAGCTGGTCAAGCAGCAGGTGGGCAGAATCCTGTCTGAGGGGCTGCAGCAGTGTGGGCTGCTTGCTAACCCTGAAAGACTGGTAAGAGCAGTAGTGGGGGGTCCTCTAAGAAACCCCAAGAGTGCATAGAATCATGCCACCAATATTGGCATCAGTATTGGGGTATGACTCTGGCATGTTTGATGCCACACATGCCTAGGTATGGAGTTACATTATGTAGCTGGCCCACCGGGAATGACCAGTGGCCAATACATAGCTAAAATGGGTTTCCCGCACTTACGAAGTCCAGGGAATTGGAACTGGAGTTCATAGGGGCACCTCTTCTCATGCAGGGGGGCCCCCATGCATAGGGACCTGCACCCTGCCCTTTAGGCTGGAAGGGCCTACCATAGAGATGACTTACAGTGACCTGGTGTACTGAGCAGAGGTGAAAGGGATCATGCACTTCTTCATACAGGTTGCAAAGGGCAGGCCTGCAGACACAGTTTGCATGTGCTCGTTTGGGTGGCATAATATGTGCTGCAGCCCATGGAGGACCCCTGGTGTATAAATACCATGGGTACTTAAGTACCATATACTAGGGACTTACAGGGGTACACCAGTATGCCAATTGTGGGGTGTAAGAAGTACCAAAGCAACTAAATGTAGAAGAGAGAGCACATTCACTGGGGTCCTGATTAGTAGAATCCCAGTGAAAACAGTCTAAGCACACTGACATCAGGCAAAAAGTGCGGGTAACTGTAGGAAAGTACCATCTTGCCTGGCATGTTACCCCCATATTTCACTGTATATATGTTGTTTTAGTGTATGTGTCACTGGGACCCTGCCAGCCAGCGCCCCAGTGCTCATAAGTGTGCCCTGTATGTGTTCCCTGTGTGATGACTAACTGTCTCACTGAGGCTCTGCTAATCAGAACCTCAGTGGTTATGCTCTCTCTGCTTTCTAAATTGTCACTAACAGGCTAGTGACCAATTTCACCAATTCACATTGGCATCCTGGAACACCCTTATAATTCCCTAGTTATGGTACTGAGGTACCCAGGAGATCCCTATGGGCTGTAGCATTTCATTTGCCACCCATAGGGAGCTCTGACAATTCTTACACAGGCCTGCCACTGCAGCCTGAGTGAAATAACGTCCACGTTATTTCACAGCCATTTACCACTGCACTTAAGTAACTTATAAGTCACCTATATGTCTAATCTTTACCTGGTAAAGGTTGGGTGCTAAGTCACTTAGTATGTGGGCACCCTGGCACTAGCCAAGGTGCCCCCACATCGTTCAGGGCAAATTCCCCGGACTTTGTGAGTGCGGGGACACCATTTCATGCGTGCACTATACATAGGTCACTACCTATGTATAGCGTCACAATGGTAACTCCGAACATGGCCATGTAACATGTCTAAGATCATGGAATTGTCACCCCAATGCCATTCTGGCACTGGGGAGACAATTCCATGATCCCCCGAGTCTCTAGCACAGACCCGGGTACTGCCAAACTACCTTTCCCGGGGTTTCACTGCAGCTGCTGCTGCCAACCCCTCAGACAGGTTTCTGCCCTCCTGGGGTCCAGCCAGGCTTGGCCCAGGAAGGCAGAACAAAGAACTTCCTCAGAGAGAGGGTGTTACACCCTCTCCCTTTGGAAAAAGGTGTCAGGGCTGGGGAGGAGTAGCCTACCCCAGCCTCTGGAAATGCTTTGATGGGCACAGATGGTGCCCATCTCTGCATAAGCCAGTCTACACCGGTTCAGGGATCCCCCAGCCCTGCTCTGGCGCGAAACTGGACAAAGGAAAGGAGAGTGACCACTCCCCTGACCTGCACCTCCCAGGGGAGGTGCCCAGAGCTCCTCCAGTGTGCTCCAGACCTCTGCCATCTTGGAAACAGAGGTGCTGCTGGCACACTGGACTGCTCTGAGTGGCCAGTGCCAGCAGGTGACGTCAGAGACTCCTTCTGATAGGCTCTTACCTGTGTTGCTAGCCTATCCTCCTTCCTAGGTAGCCAAACCTCCTTTTCTGGCTATTTAGGGTCTCTGCTTTGGGGAATTCTTTAGATAACGAATGCAAGAGCTCATCAGAGTTCCTCTGCATCTCTCTCTTCACCTTCTGCCAAAGGATCGACCGCTGACTACTCAGGACACCTGCAAAACTGCAACAAAGTAGACAAAGACGACTACTGCAACCTTGTATTGCTTCTCTTGCTGCTTTCTCACCTGTTTCCTGGTGGTGCATGCTCTGGGGGTAGCCTGCCTCCTTCTTGCACCAGGAGCTCTGAAGAAATCTCCCGTGGGTCGACGGAATCTCCCCCCTGCAACTGCAGGCAACAACAGACTGCATCACCGGTCCTCTGGGTCCCCTCTCAGCACGACGAGCGTGGTCCCTGGAACTCAGCAACTCTGTCCAAGTGACTTCCACAGTCCAGTGACTCTTTAGTCTAAGTTTGGTGGAGGTAAGTCCTTGCCTCCCCACGCTAGACTGCATTGCTGGGTACCGCATGATTTGCAGCTGCTCTGGCTCCTGTACACTCTTCCAGGATTTCCTTCGTGCACAGCCAAGCCTGAGTCCCGACACTCTAACCTGCAGTGCACAACCTCCTGAGTTGTCCTCCGGCGTCGTGGGACTCCCTTTTGTGTCTTCGGGCAAGCTCCGGTTCACTCCTCTTCCAAGTGTCTGTTCCGGTACTTCTGCAGGTGCTGCCTGCTTCTGTGAGGCCTCTCTGACTTGCTGGGCGCCCCCTCTGTCTCCTCATCCAAGTGGCAACATCCTGGTCCCTCCTGGGCCACAGCAGCATCCAAAAACCCTAACCGCGACCCTTGCAGCTAACAAGGCTTGTTTGCAGTCTTTCTGCATGGGAACACCTCTGCAAGCTTCTTCACGACGTGGGACATCCATCCTCCAAAGGGGAAGTTTCTAGCCATCTTCGTTCTTGCAGAACCCACAGCTTCTACCATCCGGTGGCAGCTTCTTTGCACCCTCAGCTGGCATTTCCTGGGCATCTGCCCACTCTCGACTTTGTAGCGACTCTTGGACTTGGTCCCCTTGTTCCACAGGTACTCTCGTCCGGAAATCCACTTTGGTTGCATTGCTGGTGTTGGTCTTCCTTGCAGAATTCCCCTATCACGACTTCTGTGCTCTCTGGGGAATATAGGTGTCCTTTACACCTACTTTTCAGGGCTCTTGGGGTGGGCTATTTTCCTAACCCTCACTGTTTTCTTACAGCCCCAGCGACCCTCTACAAGCTCACATAGGTTTGGGGTCCATTCGTGGCTGCATTCCACTTTTGTAGTATATGGTTTGTGTTGCCCCTATACCTATGTGCTCCTATTGCAATTCACTGTAACTTTACATTGCTTGCATTACTTCCTTTTGCTATTACTGCATATTTTTGGTATTGTGTACATATATCTTGCGTATATTTGGCATCCTCATACTGAGGGTACTCACTGAGATACTTTTGGCATATTGTCATAAAATTAAAGTACCTTTATTTTTAGTATATCTGTGTATTGTGTTTTCTTATAATATTGTGCATATGACACCAGTGGCATAGTAGGAGCTTTGCATGTCTCCTAGTTCAGCCTAACCTGCTCTGCTATAGCTACCTCTATCGGGCTAAGCTGCTAGAAACACCTCTTCTACACTAATAAGGGATAACTGGACCTGGTACAGAGTGTAAGTACCCCTTGGTACCCACTACAAGCCAGGCCAGCCTCCTACATTGGTTGTGCAGCGGTGGGATAAGTACTGGTAACTACTTACCACTTTGTCATTTTGTACTTTTCATAAGAGAAAAATATACAAAACAAGTTCAGTGTATGTACACCTAACCAAAAAGTTTTGCTTTTCTCCTCTTACACTTTCTGCTAAGTGCTGAAAAGTACTCCTAAACTTTCTAAAAGTTTCAAAAAGATTTTCTGTTCTTTAAAAAGTCCTGAAACTTTTTTCTCTCTTCTCACTGTCCCTAAACCTTCTTCTATCATGTCTGATGTAGGAACTTCTCTAAAAATGGTCAATACAACATATGATAATCTTAACTTTAAGAGCCTAAGGAGTCTCTGCATTGACAGAGGTTTAGTGGTAGGAAATAACCCTTCTAGGGAAATTCTGTTTAACATGCTCATTGAGAATGATAAGGCCCAGGGTGGCCCTTCATCTGAGAAGTTAGTAGATAGCTCACACTCTGACTCAGGGGAGCCCCTTGAGGGAGGTGTACAGGGTTCTCTTCCAAATCTGCCCCTTAGCAGACCACCTAGCAATGCTGGTAGTAATAGAAGCTCCCATCATAGTAGGGATGTTTTTGTTCCTGAAGGCCAGGTTGTTAGAGTGCAAGCTGTTAGAGGCAGGTCTCCCTCTTCTGAATCCAATATTTTTTCTGTGTCAAAGCATTCCCAACCCACAGACCTTCAAGACAAATTGTTAGAAAGGGAATTCAATAAGTTGAGAGTGGAAGAGACCAGGCTGAAGCTTAAACAGCAACAGCTGGCTCTAGACAGGGAATCCCTAGACTTAGAGAAGGAGAGACAGAGGTTGGGGTTTGGACCCCATGGTGGCAGCAGCAGTATTCCTGGTAGTAATCCTGTTAGAGAGCATGATTCCAGGAATCTGCACAAGATAGTTCTCCCTTAGAAGGAGGGGGATGACATTAACAAGCGGTTTGCTGCACTTGAGAGGGCCTGTATGGTACAGGGGGTCCCTCAAAGGCAGTGGGCTACTATCCTATGGATATCTTTCAGTGGAAAGGGTAGGGATAGGCTCCTTACTGTTAAAGAAAGTGATGCCAATAATTTTACAGTTTTGAAGAATGCACTCTTGGATGGATTTGGCTTAACCACTGAACAATACAGGATTAAGTTCAGAGAAACCAGAAAAGAGTCCTCACAAGACTGGGTAGACTTTGTTGACTATTCAGTGAAGGCCTTGGAGGGGTGGTTACATGGCAGTAAAGTTTCTGATTATGAAAGCCTGTACAATCTAATCCTGAGAGAGCATATTCTGAATAACTGTGTGTCTGATTTGTTATACCAATATCTAGTGGACTCAGATCTGACCTCTCCCCAAGAATTGGGAAAGAAGGCAGACAAATGTGTCAGAACAAGAGTGAACAGAAAAGTTCATACAGGGGGTGACAAGGATGGCAAGAAGAAGGATGGTAAGTCTTCAGACAAGGGTGGAGACAAATCTAAAAATGAGTCTTCATCAGGCCCACAAAAACACTCTGGTGGGGGTGGTGGGTCCAAATCCTCTTCTAATCAAGTAAAAAAACCATGGTGCTATTTATGTAAAGTAAAAGGCCATTGGACAACTGATGCCAGTTGTCCAAAGAAAAGCACCAAGCCTCCCACTACCACAACCCCTACTGCAACCTCTAGTGCCCCTAGTAATAGCAGTGGTGGTGGGAGCAAACCTACTAATAGCCAATCCAAGGGAGTAGCTGGGCTCACTTTTGGTAATTTAGTTGGGGTTGGTCTTGTTAGGGAGACCACAGAGGCTCTCTGAAGGTGCCATTGATTTGGCCACCTTGGTTGCTTGTCCCCTTAATATGGATAAGTACAAGCAACTTCCCCTAATCAATGGTGTTGAGGTTCAGGCCTACAGGGACACAGGTGCCAGTGTTACCATGGTAATAGAGAAACTGGTACACTCTGAACAACACCTACTTGGTCACCAGTACCAAGTGACAGACGCTCATAACAAAACTCTTAGCCACCCCATGGCTGTTGTGAATCTCAACTGCGTGGGGTTACTGGTCCAAAGAAAGTTGTGGTTGCCTCAGATTTACCTGTAGACTGTCTACTAGGGAACGATTTAGAGACATCAGCTTGGGCAGAAGTGGAGTTGGAGGCTCATGCAGCAATGCTGGGCATTCCTGGGCATATTTTTGCTTTGACAAGGGCTCAGGCCAAAAAGCAAAAAGGACAGGGTGACTTGGATCCTGGAACAATGAAGCAAGTGCTCCCTAAAGCTAGGGTTAGTAAGGGTAAATCCCTACCCACTATCCCTCCCTCTACAGATGATTCTACTTCTGAGGAAGAAGTATTTCCCCCCTGTGCAGAACCTTCACCAGAGGAGCTGGCAGCAGACACTGCTGAGCTTTTGGGTGAAGGGGGGCCTGCCAGGGAGGAGCTGAGTGTGGCACAGCAATCCTGTCCCACATTAGAGGGTCTCAGACAGCAAGCTGTCAAACAGCAAAATGGGGATGTCAGTGACTCACATAGAATTTACTGGGAAGACAACCTCTTGTACACAGAGGCAAGGGACCCAAAACTTGGAGCAGCCAGGAGATTGGTCATTCCCCTGCAGTACAGAGAGTTCCTCCTAACTCTGGCACATGACATTCCTTTGGCTGGACATTTGGGTCAGATTAAAACATGGGAAAGGCTTGTCCCCCTGTTTCACTGGCCTAGAATGTCAGAGGACACAAAATACTTTTGTAAATCTTGCGTGATCTGCCAAGCCAGTGGCAAGACTGGTGGCACTCCAAAGGCTCCCCTTATTCCTCTACCTGTGGTTGGGGTTCCCTTTGAAAGGGTAGGGGTTGACATAGTGGGCCCCCTTGACCCTCCTACTGCTTCAGGCAATAGGTTTATCTTGGTGGTAGTGGACCATGCCACAAGATATCCTGAAGCAAATCCTCTAAGGACCACTACAGCACCTGCAGTGGCAAAAGCCCTCTTGGGAATCTTTTCCAGGGTGGGATTCCCAAAAGAGGTTGTATCAGACAGAGGTAGCAACTTTATGTCTGCATACTTGAAGGCCAAGTGGAAGGAATGTGGTGTAAAACCACACCTTATCATCCACAAACAAATGGACTGGTAGAGAGGTTTAATAAAACTCTCAAAGGAATGATAATGGGACTCCCTGAAAAACTCAGGAGGAGATAGGATGTCCTGTTACCTTGCCTCCTTTTTGCTTATAGGGAGGTACCCCAGAAAGGAGTGGGCTTCAGCCCCTTTGAACTCCTATTTGGACAGCCTGTAAGAGGTCCCCTAACACTTGTGAAGGAGGGTTGAGAACAACCTTTAAAAGCTCCCAAGCAAGACATAGTGGACTATGTACTCGGCCTAAGATCCAGAATGACTGAGTACATGAAAAAGGCCAGTAAAAACCTTCAGGCCAGCCAAGAGCTCCAAAAGCAATGGCATGACCAGAAGGCTGTCCTGATTCAGTACCAACCAGGACAGAAGGTGTGGGTATTGGAGCCTGTGGCCCCAAGAGCACTCCAAGACAAATGGAGTGGACCCCATCTCATTGTTGAAAAGAAGGGCGAGGTCACCTACTTGGTTGACCTGGGCACTGCCAGGAGTCCCCTTAGGGTGCTCCATGTCAATCGCCTAAAACCCTACTATGACAGGGCTGATCTCACCCTGCTCATGGCAACAGATGAAGGACAGGAAGAAGAGAGTGACCCTCTCCCGGATCTCTTCTCTTCCACAGAACAGGATGCTCTAGTGGAAGGTGTAGTTTTGGCCGACTGTCTTACTGCTGAGCAGAAAGACAACTGCATAAATCTCCTAGGTCAGTTTTCTGAACTCTTTTCTACTGTGCCAGGCACCACATCTTGGTGTGAGCACACTATAGATACTGGAGACAGCATGCCTGTCAAAAGTAAGATCTATAGGCAGCCTAACCATGTCAGGGACTGCATAAAACAAGAAGTTCAAAAAATGCTTGAACTAGGAGTGGTTCAACATTCTGAAAGCCCATGGGCCTCTCCTGTGGTGTTTGTACCAAAGCCTCACTCAAAAGATGGGAAAAGAGAGATGAGGTTTTGTGTAGATTACAGAGGCCTCAACCAGGTAACAGAAACTGATGCTCACCCTATACCCAGGGCAGATGAGCTCATAGATACACTGGCATCTGCCAAGTATCTAAGCACCTTTGATTTGACTGCAGGGTATTGGCAGATCAAGTTATCAGAGGATGCTATAGCAAAAACTGCATTTTCCACTATTGGAGGGCACTACCAATTCACAGTAATGCCCTTTGGTTTGAAAAATGCACCTGCCACTTTTCAGGGGTTGGTGAATACAGTCCTGCAAGGGTTGAAGGCTTTTAGTGCAGCATATTTGGACGATATAGCTGTCTTTAGCTCCACCTGGGATGATCACCTGGTCAACCTGTGGAAGGTTTTGGAGGCCCTGCAGAAGGCAGACCTCACTATCAAGGCTTCAAAGTGCCAGATAGGGCAGGGGAAAGTGGTTTATCTGAGACACCTGGTAGGTGTAGAACAGATTGCACCACTTCAAGGGAAAATCCAGACAATCATGGATTGGGTTCCCCCTACAACTCAGACCCAGGTGAGAGCCTTCTTAGGCCTCACTGGGTATTACATGAGATTCATTAAAAACTATGGCTCCATTGCAGCCCCACTTAATGATCTCACTTCCAAGAAAATGCCTAAAAAGGTATTGTGGACAGCTAGCTGTCAGAAAGCTTTTGATGAGCTGAAACAGGCCATGTGCACTGCACCTGTCCTAAAAAGCCCATGTTACTCCAAGAAATTCATTGTTCAAACTGATGCATCTGAATTAGGGGTAGGGGTAGTCTTATCACAGCTCAATTCTGAGGGCCAGGATCAACCTGTTGTTTTTATCAGCAGGAGGTTGACCCCTAGAGAAAAGCGTTGGTCTGCCATAGAGAGGGAGACCTTTGCTGTGGTCTGGGCACTAAAGAAGTTCAGGCCATACCTGTTTGGCACTCACTTCATTGTTCAGACAGACCACAAACCTCTACTTTGTCTAAAGCAAATGAAAGGTGAAAACCCTAAATTGTTGAGGTGGTCCATATCTCTACAGGGAATGGACTATACAGTGGAACATAGACCTGGGAGTACCAACTCCAATGCAGTTGGACTCTCCAGATATTTCCACTTACACAATGAAGACTCCAAAGGTCATGGCTAGTCTTATTGTCCTTCGTTTGGGGGGGGGGTGTTGTGCAGGAAAGTACCATCTTGCCTGGCAGGTTACCCCCATATTTCACTGTAAATATGTTGTTTTAGTGTATGTGTCACTGGGACATTGCCAGCCAGGGCCCCAGTGCTCATAAGTGTGCCCTGTATGTGTTCCCTGTGTAATGACTAACTGTCTCACTGAGGCTCTGCTAACCAGAACCTCAGTGGTTATGCTCTCTCGGCTTTCTAAATTGTCCCTAACAGGCTAGTGACCAATTTCACCAATTTACAGTGGCATACTGGAACACCCTTAGAATTCCCTAGTATATGGTACTGAGGTACCCAGGGTATTGGGGTTACAGGAGATCCCTATGGGCTGCAGCATTTCTTTTGCCACCCATAGGGAGCTCTGACAATTCTTGCACAGGCCTGCCACTGCAGCCTGAGTGAAATAACGTCCACATTATTTCACAGCCATTTACCACTGCACTTAAGTAACTTATAAGTGACCTATATGTCTAACCTTCACCTGGTGAAGGTTGGGTGCTAAGTTACTTAGTGTGTGGGCACCCTGGCACTAGCCAAGGTGCCCCCACATCGTTCATGGCCAATTCTCCGGACTTTGTGAGTGCGGGGACACAATTTCACGCGTGCACTATACATAGGTCACTACCTGTGTATAGCGTCACAATGGTAACTCCGAACATGGCCATGTAACTTGTCTAAGATCATGGAATTGTCACCCCAATGCCATTCTGGCATTGGGGAAACAATTGCATGATCCCCCGAGTCTCTAGCACAGACCCGGGAAATGCCAAACTACCTTTCCCGGGGTTTCACTGCAGCTGCTGCTGCTGCCAACCCCTCAGACAGGTTTCTGCCCTCCTGGGGTCCAGCCAGGCCTGGCCCAGGAAGGCAGAACAAAGGACTTCCTCAGAGAGAGGGTGTTACACCCTCTCCCTTTGGAAAAAGGTGTCAGGGCTGGGGAGGAGTAGCCTCCCCCAGCCTCTGGAAATGCTTTGATGGGCACAGATTGTGCCCATCTCTGCATAAGCCAGTCTACACCGGTTCAGGGATCCCCCAGCCCTGCTCTGGCATGAAACTGGACAAAGGAAAGGGGAGTGACCACTCCCCTGACCTGCACCTCCCAGGGGAGGCGCCCAGAGCTCCTCCAGTGTGCTCCAGACCTCTGCCATCTTGGAAACAGAGGTGTTGCTGGCACACTGGACTGCTCTGAGTGGCCAGTGCCATCAGGTGACGTCAGAGGCTCCTCTGATAGGCTCTTACCTTTCTTACTAGGCTATCCTCCTTCCTAGGTAGCCAAACCTCCTTTTCTGGCTATTTAGGGTCTCTGCTTCGGGGAATTCTTCAGATACCGAATGCAAGAGCTCACCAGAGTTCCTCTGCATCTCCCTCTTCACCTTCTGCCAAAGGATCGGCCACTGACTGATCAGGACGCCTGCAAAACCGCAACAAAGTAGTAAAGACGACTACTGCAACCTTGTATCGCTTCATCCTGCCGGCTTTCTCACCTGTTTCCTGGTGGTGCATGCTCAGGGGGTAGCCTGCCTCCTTCTTGCACCAGGAGCTCCGAAGAAATCTCCAGTGGGTCGACGGAATCTTCCCCCTGCAACCGCAGGCAACAAAAGACTGCATCACCGGTCCTCTGGGTCCCCTCTCAGCACGACGAGCGTGGTCCCTGGAACTCAGCAACTCTGTCCAAGTGACTTCCACAGTTCATTGACACTTCAGTCCAAGTTTGGTGGAGGTAAGTCCTTGCCTCCCCACGCTAGACTGCATTGCTGTGTACCGCGTGATTTGCAGCTGCTCCGGCTCCTGTGCACTCTTCCAGGATTTCCTTCATGCACAGCCAAGCCTGGGTCCCCAACACTCTAACCTGCAGTGCACAACCTTCTGAGTTGTCCTCCGGCGTCGTGGGACTCCCTTTTGTGACTTCGGGTGGACTCCGGTTCACTCCTCTTCTAAGTGCCTGTTCCGGTACTTCTGTGGGTGCTGCCTGCTTCTGTGAGGGCTCCCCGACTTGCTGGGCACCCCCTCTGTCTCCTCATCCAAGTGGCAACATCCCGGTCTCTCCTGGGCCACCACAGCATCCAAAAACCCTATCCGCGACCCTTGCAGCTAGCAAGATTTGTTTGCTGTCTTTCTGCGTGGGAACACCTCTGCAAGCTTCTTCACGACGTGGGACATCCATCCTCCAAAGGGGAAGTTCCTAGTCCTCTTCGTTCTTGCAGAACACAAAGCTTCTTCCATCCAGTGGCAGCTTCCTTGCACCTCAGCTGGCATTTCCTGGGTATCTGCCCACTCTCGACACTGTCACGACTCTTGGACTTGGTCCCCTTGTCTTACAGGTACTCAGGTCCCGAAATCCACTGTTGTTGCATTGCTGGTGTTTGTTCTCCTTGCAGAATCACCCTATCACGACTTCTGTGCTCTCTGGGGGTTGTAGGTGCACTTTACACCTACCTTACAGGGTCTTGGGGTGGGCAATTTTTCTAACCCTCACTGTTTTCTTACAGTCCCAGTGACCCTCTACAAGCTCAAATAGGTTTGGGGTCCATTTGTGGTTCGCATTCCACGTTTGGAGTATATGGTTTGTGTTGCCCCTATACGTATGTGCTCCTATTGCCATCTACTGTAACTTTACATTGCTTGCATTACTTCCTTTTGCTATTATCTGCATAATTTTGGTTTGTGTACATATAGCTTGTGTATACATCTTACCGTCATTGAGGGTACTCACTGAGATACTTTTGGCATATTGTCATAAAAAATAAAGTACCTTTATTTTTAGTATATCTGTGTATTGTGTTTTTTATGATATTGTGCATATGACACCAGTGGTATAGTAGGAGCTTTGCATGTCTCCTAGTTCAGCCTAAGCTGCTCTGCTATAGCTACCTTCTATCAGCCTAAGCTGCTAGAAACACCTCTTCTACACTAATAAGGGATAACTGGACCTGGTACAGAGTGTAAGTACCCCTTGGTATCCACTACAAGCCAGGCCAGCCTCCTACATATATCAGCTAGATAAGCTGCACTGAAGCTTTCAAATCCTTGGAGAACTTTGTTCACCAACCCACTAGGAGGGGTGAAGGCTGTTTTGTGTTTTGCAGCATCAGATAACTTGATCTGCCAATATCCTGCAGTCAAGTCAACCTGCTGGGATACTTGGCTGCATCTATAAGTTCATCTGCCCTTGAAATTGGATGGTTATCAGTCATGTTAAGGCCGCTGTAATCAACACAAACCTAATTTCTTGTTTCCCATTTTGGGAGTGAGACTTGGGTACTAAGACTACAGGACTAGCCCAAGGGCTGTCTGAAGGCTCAATGACTCCCAACTCAAGCATCTTTTGCAATTCTGCTTTGATGCATTCTCTGACATGGTCAGGCTGCCTATAGATTTTACGTTTTACAGGCAGACTGTCACCTGTGTCAATATCATGTTCACACCAGGTGGTTTGTGCAGGGGTCAGAGAAAACAGTTGTGAGAACTGACTAAGGAGATTTCTGCAGTCAGATTGTTGCTGTTCAGAGAGGAAGTCAGCAAGAACTACTTCCTCCACTGAACCATCAACTGGGTTGTGGGAGAAGAGGTCAGGGAGAGGGTCACTCTCTTCTTCCTGACCTTCATCAGTGGCCATGAGTAAAGTCATGTAAGCCCTATCATAATAAGGCTTCAGGTGATTCACATGAAGCACTCTGTGGGGGCTTCTAGAAGTGCCTAGGTCCTCCAAAGAGGTGACCTTGCCCTTTTCTCCACAAGGGTATGGAGACTACTACACTTTACTGGAGTGTCCTGGAAGCCACCTGCTTCAGAACCCACACTTTCTGTCTTGGCTGGTAAACAGTCAGCACAGCCTTTTGGTCATGCCACTGCTTTCACAGTTGTTAGTTGGCCTCAGGGTTTTTGGTTGCCCTCCTCATACACTTGGTCAATCAAGATCTTAGGCCTAGTACATAATCTACTATGTCCTGCATGGGCGGTTTGAGAGGTTGCTCCCAACCCTCCTTTACAAGAGCAAGTGGACCCCTAACTGGATATCCAAACAGAAGCTCAAATAGGCTGTAGCCCACTCCCTTCTGTGTAACCTCCCTGTAGACTAAGAAGAGGCAAGGCAAATCCCATTTCCTCCTGAGTTTTTCAGAGAGTTATGTTATGTTATGTTATTATAGCTTGTATAGCACTTTATCTGCCCTGAGTCCTCGTAGCGCTTTACGCTGCCCACTTAATCGCAAGAAACATAACTTCAAAAACTTCAGGCTCTCAATAACCATGTTTTCAAGGCTTTGCAGGAAGTAGTTTCCTGTACGCATGCTCGGATATTTATCGGCAAGCTATTCCAAAGTTTTGCTCCTTGAAAAGACAGGGATCTTTCTCCCTAACCTGCTTTTTTGACTCTGGGAACCTCAGCAAGGCTGGCAGAGGAGGATCTCAATTGTCTACCTGGTATATAGAATGTGGCTAACGGTCTGATCATCTCAGGCCCCAGATTATGTAATGCTCTGTGCATATAACATAGAGTCTTAAATTTAATTCTTTTTGCAACAGGGAGCCAATGTAGAGAGGAGATTCCCTTGTGTATAGACTGATGTTTATGAATTTTTAAAAGCATTCGTGCTGCAGCATTCCCGTAATCAAGCCGGGAGCCTATCAAGGCCTGAATAATCAGTCTTTTACCGGTGAAAGGCAGAATTGCCAGTACCTTCCTAAGCGTCCTCAAGAGCTCAAAGGAGGCTCCAGCTATTCTGTTGGCATGTTGGGACATTGATAAAAAAGGGATCCAGCCACACTCCCAGACTTTTTACAAGATCTTTGGGTGGCGGGAGAGCACCCACCCCATCTATAATTGTAGAGTCTGTAAGTGGGTTCTTGAGGCGTCCGAAGAACATCATCTCCGTTTTTCCAACATTAAACTTAAGTTTACTAGATGCCAGCCATACAGCCACTGCTTGTAGGCAAGGTTCAAGCGCTGTCCCAAGATCCGGCTGCTTGGTGGAGTAGGAGACAATAAGTTGTGTATTGTCTGCGCAAGAAACACGTTTTAAGCCAAACTTTTGAACAATCTCAGCGAGTGGGAGCATATAGATATTGAATAACAGCGGACTCAGGGATGAACCCTAGAGAACTCCCCAGCCACTTGAGATACGTTTGGAGAAGCAAGATTTCTCTAATACATGATAGGATCTTTCATTAATGAAGGAGGTAATTCATCTAAGAGCAGTGTCTCTCAGTGAGAACCTCCAGATCTACCGTATCAAACGCGGCACTGAGATCTAACAAAATAATAGCTGTTTCGATCCCTGTATCAAGCTGCATTTTTGCTTCTTCCGTAATCGCTATTAATGCGGTTTCTGTGCCACGTCGTGGCCTGAAACCCATCTGCGTGGGATGAAGGATCTTATTTTCTTCCAAAAATAGTGAGAGTTGGACCTGCACTTGTCTTTCGCCTATTTTAGCTATAATGGGTAGCAGTGAAATGGGACGATAATTATTCATGATTTCTGGGTCCAAATTAGGTTTTGTCAGGAGAGGCTTGACAATGGCCTGCTTCCACAGATCTGGCACTATAGCCATATAGAATGAAGAGTTGATGAGATTAGCAATCACCAGGCTTACCATTGGCAAACCCATAAGGAGGATCTGAGGTGTTGCTGGATCCATTGGTGAACCGGATTTAATGGAACCCAGACATCGGGTTACTGTGTCTGTGTTAATCGGGGTAAAGTTATCAAAAATTACTGCATCCTTGGCCTTATGTACATTACCCTTATGATCTCTTTTATGAGTGTTAGAGAAGGAGGAGTAGATATCCTGTTCTTTTTATGGAAAAAAGCCGCTAAATTATCAACCTGAGCCTGCGGATCCTCAGTGAGGTGTGGTTCATCAGGGGGTATTAATGAGGTCTTTAAGGGCCTTAAAAATTTATTTTGGGGATTTGGCCACTTCTTCTATTTTTGATGCATAGTATTTTGTCTGTGCTTCTTTTATTTCATTGTGATGGATACGGATCTGTTTCCTATATTCTGCTTTCAGTAATATGTCTTGATTAAGTCTCCATTTCCTTTCTGCTCTTCTACACTCCCTTTTAAGTTCCAGTAGATGTGGGGTATACCAGGGTGACATCCTTCTCCAAGGTCTGTCATTTAGATCGTAGCAGGGTATGAGTTCTTCAAGACTATCACAAATCCACTTATTGAATGAGTAAGACAGGAGCGTTACATTTTTTAAGTTCTGTTGCCTGTCATTATCTCTTATTTTAGGCACAACCCCAGTATCTCCTAGATTGTCTGCCCTATTCTTAGGTGCAAAGTTACTAAGTGTGAGGGCACCCTGGCACTAGCAAAGGTGCCCCCACATTGTTCAGGGCAATTTCCCCGGACTTTGTGAGTGCGGGGACACCATTACACCCGTACACTACATATAGGTCAATACCTATATGTAGCTTCACAATGGTAACTCCGAATATGGCCATGTAACATGTCTAAGATCATGTAATTGCCCCCCCATGCCAAATCTGGTATTGGGGTGCTAATCCCATGCATTCCCGGGGCTCCAGCATGGACTCCGGGTACTGCCAAACTAGCTGGGCAGCCCAGTCCCAGGAAGGCAGAACAAAGGATTTCCTCTGAGAGAGGGTGTTACACCCTCTCCCTTTGGAAATAAGGGAGAGGGTTTCCTGTCTTTCTGCGTGGAAACAATTCCGCATCCCCAGCACGCCGTGGGACATCTTCTGACCAAAGGAGAAGTTCCTGGCACTTTCCGTTGTTGCAGAATCTTCGGCTTCTTCCATCCGGAGGCAGCCCTTTTGCACCTTCATCCGGGGTTTAATGTGCTCTTGCCCCCCCGGACAGTTGCGTGACTCTTGAACTTGGTCCCATTCCTTTACAGGTTCTCAGGTCCAGGAATCCGTCGTCAGTGCTTTGCAGTCAGCTGTTGCCTTTGCAGAATCCCCTATCTCGACTTTACTGTCTTTCTGGGGTAGTAGGGTAACTTTACTCCTACTTTTCAGGGTTTTGGGGTGGGGTATCTTGGACACCCTTAGTGTTTTCTTACACTCTCAGCGACCCTCTACACACTACACTAGGCCTGGGGTCCATTTGTGGTTCGCATTCCACTTCTGGAGTATATGGTTTGTGTTGCCCTAGGCCTATTGCATCCTATTGTGTTCTATAGTGTTTGCACTATTTTCCTGTTTACTTACCTGATTTTGGTTTGTGTGTATATTTTGAGTATTTTACTTACCTCCTAAGGGAGTATATCCTCTGAGATACTTTTGGCATATTGTCACTAAAATAAAGTACCTTTATTTTTAGTAACTCTGAGTATTGTGTTTTTTATGATATAGTGCTATATGATATAAGTGGTATAGTAGGAGATTTGCATGTCTCCTAGTTCAGCCTAAGCTGCCCTGCAATAGCTACCTCTATCAGCCTAAGCTCCTAGAACACTACTAATCTACTAATAATGGATAACTGGACCTGGCACAAGGTGTAAGTACCATCAGGTACCCACTATAAGCCAGGCCAGCGCCTACACCCAGGGCATGGGTGGATCAGAGATTCCCCATGGCCTGCAGCATGTATGTGAGACAGTAGCCTCTTTCTATCATGGTTACCCCCACTTTTGGCCTGTTTGTGAGTGTGTGTTAGTGTGTTTTTACTGTGTCACTGGGATCCTGCTAACAAGGACCCCAGTGCTCATAGATAAAATCCTGTATGTCAGTGTGTTTTGCCTGCCTCACTGGGATCCTGCTAGCCAGGACCCCAGTGCTCATAGTTTGTGGCCTACTGTGTGTGTTGTCAGTAGTGCTTAACTGTGTCACTGAGGCTCTGCTAACCAGAACCTCAGTGCTTATGCTCTCTCTGATTTCAAATTTGTCACTATAGGCTAGTTGTAGGAGGCTGGCCTGGTTTGTAGTGGGTACCTTGGGTACTTACACCTTATACCAAGTCCAGTTATCCCTTATTAGTGAAATGTAGTAGTGTTCTAGCAGCTTACGCTGATAGCGGTAGCTACAGAGGAGCAGCTTAGGCTGAACTAGGAGACATGCAAAGCTCATGCAATACCACTTATAGTTACACAGTACTTATACATAACTAAAGACAATACTCAGTGTTACCAAAAATAAATGTATTTATTTGGGTGACACAGTACCAAAAATATCTTAGAGACAATACTCCTTCTGGAGGTAAGTATTCTACACAATATATATGCTAGACACCAAAATTAGACAAGCAATAGTCATAGAACAATGCAAGTAATAGGAAATGCTATAGATTGCAATAGGAGAAAATAGGTCTGGGGCAACACGAACCATATACTAAGAAAGTGGAATGCGAATCACGAATAGCCCCCTAGACAAGTGTAGTGTGTGCAGAATCGCTGGGAGAGTAGGAATACAGTAAAGGTAAGTAAATTACCCCACCCCAGAGCCCAGAAAAGCAGGAGTAAAGTACTGCAAGTTTTCTTAGGACACACTACACCTCGTGATTGGGATTTTGCAGCAGCCAACCAAGTCTACAAAGAACAACTGCTGGATTCCTGGACCTGAAGACCTGCAAAGGAAGGGGACCAAGTCCAGAAGTCGAAAGAAGTTCCATGAAGGATAGGAGCCCCTGCCAATCCAGAAGAGGTCTTGCATTCTATAGCATTTCCTGTTGTTTGCACTATCCTATGTCTAATTACTTACCTTATTTTGGCGTCTAGTGTATATATTGTGTATAATACTTACCTCCAGAAGGATTATTGCCTCTAAGATATTTTTTGCCTTGTGTCACCCAAATAAACTACCTTTATTTTTGGTAACAATGAGTATTGTTTTTTCTTGTGTATAAGTACTGTATAACTATGAGTGGTATCGCAGGAAGTTTGCATGTCTCCTAGTTCAGCCTAAGCTGCTCTGCTATAGCTACCTCTATCAGCCTAAGCTGCTAGAACACTACTACATTTCACTGATAAGGGATAACTGGACCTGGTCTGATGTGTAAGTAACCAAGGTACCCACTACAAACCAGGCCAGCCTCCCACATTGGTGGTGCAGCAGTGGGATAAGTACTTGCAATTGCTTTACCCCTTTGTTACTGGTGCTTTTCACAAGAAAATCTTGCTTCAATACTTGGAGCTATACATATTCTATTCCTAGAAGTAATTTCTAACTTTCTAAAAAGTTCTTTAAACTTTGCAAAGGTTTTACAAAGTTTTTGAAAAGTTTTTTTCTTTTCTCTAAAAAGTTAGCTCTATTAGTCTACTAACATTTTCCTCACTTTACCAAACTTGTTCTCTTTCAATATGTCTTCTGTAGGAGCTACCCCTAGAGTTGTGAAAACAACATATGAGAATCTTAACTTTAAAAGTTTGAGGGGTCTCTGTATTGAAAGAAGTTTAGGGATTGGGAAGAACCCCAATAAGGAGTTCCTCTTAAATATTCTTCTGAAAGATGACCAGGGACTCAGCATTGGTCAAAATCAGACAGAGGGGGGAGTAGAAGACGATTCCTACCAGGCAGGCTCAGAGGAGCACACTGATAATCCTGGGGAGGGTCCTTCCTCTGATCTGTCTGTTAATAGACCCCTTAGTACAACTGGGAGTGTGAAGGGTACACACACTAGTAGGTCTCCCTTGACACCTAGATGCCAGGCCACTAGGGTGGCTCAAGTTAGGGACAGATCAGCCTCTGCAAATTCCAATGTTACTTCTGTCTCAGAAGTTTCCCACAATTCTAACCCTGACTCCCAGTCCCTAGACAGGGAACTAAGAAAGCTGAGGTTAGAGGAGGCCAGACTGAGGCTACAGCAGCAACAGTTGGCCCTAGACAGGGAATTCCTGGCTGTGGAAAAGGAAAGGCAGGGTTTGGTGTTAGTTCCCCATGGTGGCAGAAGCAGTATCAGGAATTCTAATGTTAGGGACTCCTCATTTGATTCCAGAAATCTGCATAAAGTCGTCCCTCCTTACAAGGATGGAGATGACATATACAAGTGGTTTGCTGCACTTGAGAGGGCCTGTAAAGTTCAGAGGGTCCCTCAAGTTCAGTGGGATGCTATCCTGTGGCTATCTTTCTCTGGAAAGGGGAGAGACAGACTCCTTATTGTCAGAGAAGATGATGCAGATAACTACCACATTCTTAAAAGTGCACTCTTAGATGGTCTGGGCTTAACCACTGAACAATACAGGATAAAGTTCAGAGAGACCAAAAAGGAGTCATCACAGGATTGGACAGACTTTGTAGACTGTTCAGTGAAGGCCCTAGAAGGTTTGTTAAATAGCAGTAAGGTGACTGACTACGAAAGCCTATATAACTTGATTCTGAGAGAGCATATATTGAAGAATTGTGTGTCTGATTTGTTGCATCAGTATCTTATGGACTCATATCAGACCTCTCCCCAAGAATTGGGAAAGAAGGCAGACACATGGGTCAGAACAAGGCTCAGTAGAAAAGCTCATACAGGGGGTGACAAGGACAGCAACAAGAAAGATGGTGAAAAAACTGAGGACAAGCATGGGGATAAAAGTAAGCACAAAGATCCTTCTTCAGGTCCAAAATACTCATCTGGGGGTGGGGATAAAACTTCTTCATCTTCTTCTCACTATTCACACAATCAGAAAAAGCCTTGGTGTTATGTGTGCAGAGGTAAAGGCCATTGGCCAAGGGATAAGTGCTGCCCAGGTAAAGCCCCTGAGCCTACCATCACTAATACATCAAACTCTATTGCTCCTAGAAGTAGTGGTAATAGTGGTGGGACTACTGGCAATAGTCAAACTAAAGGTGTAGTTGGGTTCACTTTTGGGACCATAATAGAAACTGGGGAAGACAGACCGAAGACAGTTTCTGTCACACCTTGTGGCATTGCCACCTTGGCTGCTTATCCCCTTAACATGGATAAGTACAGGTAGGCAATCTTAATAAATGGTGTTGAGGCCCAGGCCTACAGGGACACAGTTGCCAGTATCACTTTGGTGACTGAAAACTTGGTGTCACCTGCACAACACTTCCTTGGACAGAAGTACCAAGTTACTGATGTCAATAACTCCACTCAGTCTCTCCCCTTAGCTGTAGGTCAACTTGGTTGGGGTGGAGTTACTGGCCCTAAGCAGGTGGTAGTAACACCTAGCTTACCTGTAGATTGTATCTTAGGGAATGACCTAGAGGCCTCAGATTGGGCTGAGATAGAGTTTAGTACCCATGCATCCATTCTGTGAATCTCTTATTTTTGGTGAAATAAAAAAGCAAAGGAGAGAAAAAGGCCTGAAATCTCAGGATCCCTCTCCTCCAACAGGTAGGAAGGGTATGAAAGTATCCCTTTCCCACCCTGCCACTAAGGATGCAATTTCTGTGGTGGGAGAAACCTCTCCTGGGTGGAACCTGTACCAAAGGAGACCTCAGCTACCACAGCTGGACTCCCAGAGGTAAAAGTACCTCTCTGTGGAACTACTAATCCAGAAATGCAAAATTTTTGTAAATATGGAGCATCCCTCCAGCCCTCCCAGAGAAACTTTAGTGCAGGATCCCTGCACTCCTCTAAACACTTAGGCCAGCAGCCCTGTCCTAGTGTGGAGCTTATAGGACAGCAGCCCTGCCCTGCTCCAACTTAAGAGAAACAGCAACCCTGTTCTCTCTTGCAGCCATATAGACAAACTTTTTGCCCAGCTATGGCTTTATTGAGACAACATCCCTGTCTAGCATTTACTGCATTTGACATATGCCCAGTGGACCAATCCCACTGCCCAACTTTAAAACATACTAATAGGAACTCTGAGAATTTTCGCTCATACTGTTGGTTAGGAAAAATGCTCCTAACAGGATGGTTTACATCCCCACAGGGAAGTAATCATACAGTGGATGATAAAGAGAGTAACCACTCTATTGCAGATCTAGTCACCACTTATCACCACTTAGACAATAAAGTCTCAACTGGCCAAGGTTAGCCTTACTGTCCTTCATTGGGGGTGGGGGGTTATGTGAGAAAGCAGCCTCTTTCTAGCATGGTTATCCCCACTTTTGGCCTGTTTGTGAGTGTGTGTCAGTGTGTTTTTACTGTGTCACTGGGATCCTGCTAGCCAAGACCCAGTGCTCATATATAAAAACCTATATGTCGGTGTGTTTTGCCTTCCTCGCTGGGATCCTGCAAGCCAGGGCCCCACTGCTTATAGTTTGTGGCCTGTATGTGTTGTCAGTAGTGGTTAACTGTGTCACTGAGCCTCGACTAACCAGAACCTCAGTGCTTATGCTCTCTCTGCTTTTAAATTTGTCACTAGAGAATAGTGACTTCATTTACCAATTTCAATTGGCACAGTGGACCCCTCTTATAAGTCCCTAGTATATGGTACCTCGGCACCCAGGGCATTGGGGTTCCAGGAGATCCTAATGGGCTGCAGCATTTCTTTTGCCACCCATAAGGAGCTCAGACAAACCCTTTGAAAGGACTGCCACTGCAGCCTGCGTGAATTAGTGCACACATTATTTCATAGCCTTTTCCACTGCACTTAAGTGACTTAGAAGTAACCTCTATGTCTAACCTTCATTTAATGAAGGTTAGGTGCAAAGTACTAAATGTGAGGGCACCCTTGCACTAGCAAAGGTGCCCCCCACATAGTTCAGAGCCAATTCCCGGGAATTTGTGAGTGCGGAGACGCCATTACATGCATGCACTACATATAGGTCAATATCTATATGTAGCTTCACAATGGTAAGTCCAAATATCGCCACGTAAGGCTTCTAAGGTCATGGAATTGTCCCCCTATTCCAAATCTGGCATTGGGGAGCCAATGCCATGCATCCTGGGGGCTCCACCATGGTCCCTCAGTACTGCCAAACCAACTCTCCAAGGCTTGCAATGCAGCTACAGCTGCAGCCACATCACAGACAGGGTTCTGCCCTCCTGGGGTCTGAGCAGCTCAGTCCCAGGAAGGCAGAACAAAGCATCGTCTTTGGGAGCAGGGTGTTACACCCTCTCCCTTTAGAAATAGGTATTACAGGCTGGGGAGGGGTATCCTCCCCCAGACTCTGGAAATGCTTTGAAGAGCACAGATGGTACCCTCCATGCATAAGCCAGTCTACACTGGTTCAGGGACCCCCAGTCCCTGCTCTGGTGCGAAATTGGACAAAGAAAAGGGGAGTGACCACTCCCATGTACATCACCACCTCAGGGGTGGTGCTCAGAGCTCCTCCAGTGTGTCCCAGACTTCAGCCATCTTGTTTTCCAAGGTGTGGGGACACTCTGGAGGCCTCTGAGTGGCCAGTGCCAGCAGGTGATGTCAGAGACCCCTGATAAGGTAGCCAATACACGCTCTAAGGGCTATTTAGGGTCTCTCGAGTGGGTTGTCTTCAGATTCCACTTGCAATCTTTCAGCAGGAATCCTCTGCAACTACTACTTCATCCTCTGTCCTCGGATCAACCGCAGACTGCTCCAGGAACCGCTGTAACAGCAACAAAATATCCAGAAGGGCTACTTTTCCTCTGCAACTTGAGCTCCAGCCAGCAACTGCAACAGTTTGCATGGTGTGCATGCTCTGTGGACTCCCTGTCTTCACATTGCACCAGAAGGACCGAAGAAATCTCCCATGGAGTGACGGAATCTTTTCCCTGCTCAAACAGGCACCTTCTAAGTTAACGACCGGTTCTCTTAGATTCCTCTCCTGGCCAACGAGCATGCTCCTTGGAACACAGAGGGTGGACCCCTTTGACACAGACTGTCCTGAGGGCCTGCTGTCCCAATTTGGAGTAGATAAGACCATGCCTTCCCCGAGAACAACAGTACCCCTGTGCACTGCGTCTTCTTCACCTCCTGAGGCCTCTGTGCACTATTTGCAAAATTCCTTTGTGCATAGCCTGGCCCAGGTCCCTGGCACTCTATGCTGTGATGTTCAACTTGCTGAGTTAACCTCCGGCGGTGTGGGACCTCCTTTGTAGTGCTGCACCAACCGCATTTTGCACCTCCTTTGTCCCTGTGTGCTTGGACTCACGTGGGTGCTGTCTGATCTTTTGAGGGCTCTCTGAAGTGCTGAGAGCCCCCTCTTCCTCCTCACACAGAGTTGAGGCCCCCAGGTTCCTCCTTGGTCCAGACAGGGCCGCTTTGATGCAAAACGCGACTTTGCCGGAACCAACGCTTGTTGAAGGAACCCAGCTCCAAAACTCACCTGCATCCAACTTCTCTTTGTGGGATATCCAGTCCATCATGCAGGAACCCGCTGACATCTTCCTTGGGTGCATTTCTGCAATCTTCGTCCAACAAGGGACTCTGCTTTTGCACCCTCTTCTGAGTTGGCAGGGGCTCCTGTCCTTCCTGGAACTCCTTTCACCTTCTGGTCTTGGTCTCCTTCCTTTGCAGGTCTTCAGGTCCAGGAATCCACCATTTGTTGTTTGCAGTCTTGCTTGGTTCTTGCAGTAACTGTAATCACGACTTGTAGTGTGTCCTAAGGAAACTTGCAGTACTTTGCTCCTGCTTGTCTGGGCTCTGGGGTGGGGTAATTCACCTACCTTTACTGTATTCTTACTCTCCCAGTGATTCTGCACACATTACACTTGTCTCTGGGGGAATTCGTGATTCACATTCCACTTTCTTAGTATATAGTTTATGTTGCCCCTAGACCTATTTTCTTCCATTGCATTCCATAGCATTTCCTATTGTTTGCACTACCCTATGTCTAATCACTTATCTTATTTTGGTGTCTAGTGTATATATTGTGTATAATACTTACCTCCAGAAGGAGTATTGCTTCTAAGATATTTTTGGTACTGTGTTGGCTAAAATAAACTACCGTTATTTTTGGTAACACTGAGTATGTCTTTAATTGTGTATAAGTACTGTGTAATTATAAGTGGTATTGCAGGAGCTTTGCATGTTTCAGCTGCTCTGCTATAGCTACCTCTATCAGCCTAAGCTGCTAGAACACTACTACATTTCACTAATAAGGGATAACTGGACCTGGTGTAAGGTGTAGGTACCCAATGTACCCACTACAAACCAGTCCAGCCTCCTACAATGTATTATGCCACCAGTAGGGGCCCATGCAAACTGTCTCTATATGCCTGCCATTTCAGCCTTTGTGAAATGGTGCATCCACTTTTCACTCCAGATATATGTTTACCTTATATCAAGGTCACTGCACTCTGAGCCTTCACGTCACCCCTAAAATAGGCCCCTCAGCCCAAGGGCAGGGTACATGGTTCTAAGTATGAGGGTACCCCTGTATGAGCAGAGGTACCCCTACAAACCCCGGACTCCCTTTTCTGGGCTTTTTAAGTGTGAAGAAGACATTTTAAGGTATGTAGTGGACACTGGTCATCACGAGGTGTCCAACTACATAATGGCTTCCCTGAACAAAGTCATGTTTGGTATTAAATATGTTGGAATCATGCAACTATACCGATTCCAGTGTTAGCTGCATGATACCATGGACTGTGGGGGGTGCCTTAGAGGATCCCCAATGTCTGCTTGTGCAGCCTTGCGGGGCCTGCGTGCAAGCCAGTGTTGCGCTGACTCCAGGCACTTCTCTGCCCTCCTGCTGCTGAGCTTAACTCGGGCAGGGGAAGGCAGAACAAAGGATTTCCAGTAGAGGAGGGGTGTTACCACCTCTCCGTTAGAAGTAGGTGTCTCTGGGCTAGGGTGGGGATGCTCCTGAGTGACACCAAACTGCTTTGAAGGGCAAAATTGGCACTTTCCTTGCATAAACTGCTTTACTCCAGTGCAGGAGCCCCTCGTTCCTGCTCTGGCGCAAGACCACACAAAGGACAGGAGAGTGACCACCCCTCCTGTCCAGCCCTCCCCTAGGGAGGTGCCCAGAGCTCTTCCAGGAGACCAATTGATTCTACCATTCTTAGAAATAAGTTGAGCAGAGGTACCTGGGAGCATCTGACTCATCCGTCCACCAGAGTAGCATCTCTGACCACCCGATAGGTGGGCCACTGCCGGAGCTGTCCAACTCCCTACCTGGGTTACTTAAGGGGTCCCCTGATGGTGGGACCCTAGCTTTGTCTTAGATTTATCTAGATTTTTCTGCAAGATTCTTCTTCGGGACACTTCTGCTGCTGGACAACAGATTGTGCTGCTGGACTTCACCATGAACCAAGACAAGACTGCAACTGGTAGAAGGGCTCCTATCACAACTCTGTCCCCGGATATTGCAAGGACTCTGTGACTTTAGTGGCTGTGCATCCTCCAGAGTCACAAGGACTGTGCCTGCACCAAGGACAGTAAGAATGAATCTTCCTTAAAGTGAAGGAGTCACTCCCCTGCATCTGTGGGCACCTCAGCGTCGATGACCAGTTTATGGATCCTGCTGTCCCATGGACTTTTCAAGGCTCTGCAACACAGGGGTGGTTCTGCTCCAGAGCCCTGACCTGTCTTCTTTACAACTGGGAAGACTGTGGTCCCTCGTTGGAGCTGCATGGACGGAACCCATGTGCACTGCATCTGTTTGATGTTGCCAAGGCTTATGGGCTCTTCAGTCCCAAGACCTCCTAGCTCCAAGAAGCCCTAGCCTCAAGCAATATACGGCTCCAAGACCGACGTCCTTCCCTCAACTCCTGGGTTGTGAGCATCCATCTTCATCATGATCCTTGCTGCCAGAGGGTCCTCCTAGGTTCTTCATCAACTCCTGCTGGCTCTCCTTTTTGCTCTAGGCTGGCCCTGAAATACCTGTAAATGTTGAGTCCCTTGGACCTTGCTGGTCCCCACTCCCGCAATTCTTCTTGCGCCATGTCTTTTACATTTGCCAAGGCTTATTGGTGGTCCTGCTGGCCACTGACTCTCCTACAATTCAACAACTGGCGTTGGACAGCTTGTGGATGACTCTTGGGACCCTTCTGCATCGCCTGGACTCGAGAGCTTCATCTTCAATTCCTCTGTCCTAAATTAAAGTATCCACGAGAAGGGTGAGCATTGCCATCCTGCACCCCCTGGACACCTCCAGGTGGTTTGGACTCTGTCTCCTCTCTCCACAGTTACTCCTCATCTTGTATCCATGCCTGGGTTCCACTGACCAGGTCCACAGGTCACTGTAGCAGCTGGACGGCCAAGGCCCCCATTGACTTCAACAGTAGGTTCCGACCCAACTTCACGCCTATGCACCTGGGCTCCCTGGTGTAGGTAGTCCACTTCCCTGGGTATCCACAGGTGGGGCACTCTCAAAACTCCCTTGTCTCAACGGGTTTCCTCTGGGTCCTCTGAAAAGGATCCTGAAACTCGAAAACTCTAACTGCAACCATATACTGAGCCAGCCTCCTATAACCAGAGCTCAATATGAGCTTTGGGTATAATCGTTAGTGACCCTCGGAAAGGCTTCTTGTTATCCATACCACAGATCTGAGTCAGACTGCATTTCATCAGGAACCCACTAACAGTAATGTTTAGGAACACAACTCTAAGTTGCTTTGTTTTGTGTGATTGAACTCTGAGGAAAACTATGCATCAGCACGAGCTGAGCTCTGACTAGTCCTGCGTATTTTCAAGAACTTTAGCCTGGACGATTTTGGGTTTGATTTAAAGCCATATTCTAAGAGCATTTGGGTATTATCAGAACAGACCTTCGAGGGAATCTTCTCAATATCAAAAGGAAGTCTGTGAGTTTTCTGCGTTCAATCAACAACATTGTTATAATGAGCCAAGTTTTATATACTCTATGGGCTTTTTCATTAGTGAGCACTACATATGTTTGAGTAGTCGCAAAGGAAGAATACTGAGACTGTGTTTAGGCTGCACATTATAAGGGCTTTGCTATGTTAAATGTATTTGTGTAGCGCACAACTTAATTGGGATGGTAACTGTAGGAAGGTAGCCTCTTTCTAGCCTTGTTATCCCCACTTTTGGCCTGTTTGTGAGTAAATGTCAGGGTGTTTTTACTGTCTCACTGGGATCCTGCTAGCCAGGGCCCAGTGCTCATAGTGAAAACCCTATGTTGTCAGTGTGTTTGATATGTGTCACTGGGATCCTGCTAGCCAGGACCCCGGTGCTCATAAGTTTGTGGCCTATATGTGTTCACTGTGTGGTGCCTAACTGTACCACTGAGGCTCTACTAGCCAGAACCTCAGTGTTTATGCTCTCTCTGCTTTCTAAAATTGTCACTGCAGGCTAGTGACTAATTTTACCAATTCTCATTGGCACACTGGAACACCCTTATAATTCCCTTGTATATGGTACCTAGGTACCCAGGGTATTGGGGTTCCAGGAGATCCCTATCGGCTGCAGCATTTCTTCTGCGACCCATAGGGAGCTCAGACAATTCTTACACAGGACTGCCACTGCAGCATGAGTGAAATAACGTCCACGTTATTTCACAGCCATTTTTCACTGCACATAAGTAACTTATAAGTCACATATATGTCTAACCCTTACTTGGTGAAGGTCAGGTGCCAAGTCACTTAGTGTGTGGGCACCCTGGCACTAGCCAAGGTACCCCCACATTGTTCAGGGCAAATTCCCCGAACTTTGTAAGTGTGGGGACACCATTACACGCGTGCACTACACATAGGTCACCACCTATGTGTAGCGTCACAATGGTAACTCCGAACATGGCCATGTAACATGTCTAAGGTCATGGAATTGTCACCCCAATACCATTCTGGTATTGTGGGGACAATTCCATGATCCCCCGGGTCTCTAGCACAGAACCCGGGTACTGCCAAACTGCCTTTCCGGGGTTTCCACTGCAGCTGCTGCCAAACCCTCAGATAGGATTCTGCCCTCCTGGGGTGTGGGCAGCCCAGTCCCAGGAAGGCAGAACAAAGGATTTCCTCTGAGAGAGGGTGTTACACCCTCTCCCTTTGGAAATAGGTGTGAAGGGTTGGGGAGGAGTAGCCTCCCCCAGCCTCTGGAAATGCTTTGATGGGCACAGATGGTGCCCATCTCTGTATAAGACAGTCTACACCAGTTCAGGGATCCCCCAGCCCTGCTCTGGCGCGAGACTGGACAAAGGAAAGGGGGAGTGACCACTCACCTGACCTGCACCTCCAAGGGGAGGTGCCCAGAGCTCCTCTAGTGTGTCCCAGACCTCTACCATCTTGGATTCAGAGGTGTTGGGGCACAATGGACTGCTCTGAGTGGGCAGTGCCAGCAGGTGACGTCAGAGACCCCTCCTGATAGGTGCTTATCTCTCTTGGTAGCCAAACTTCCTTTCTTGGTAGCCAAACCTCCTTTTCTGGCTATTTAGGGTCTCTCCTGTGGGCTATTCCTCAGATAACGAATGCAAGAGCTCACCAGAGTTCCTCTGCACTTCCCTCTTCGACTTCTGCCAAGGATTGACCACTGACTGCTCCAGGACGCCTGCAAAACCGCAACAAAGTAGCAAGACGACTACCAGCAACATGGTAGTGCCTCATCCTGCCGGCTTTCTCGACTGTTTCCTGGTGGTGTATGCTCTGAGGGCTGTCTGCCTTCACCTTGCACTGGAAGCCAAGAAGAAACCTCTTGTGGGTCGACGGAATCTTCCCCCTGCTAACGCAGGCACCAAACTTCTGCATCACCGGTCCTCTGGGTCCCCTCTCACCCTGATGAGCGTGGTCCCTGGAACACAGGAGCTGGGTCCAAGTGTCTCCCACAGTCCAGTGGCCCTTCTGTCCAAATTTGGTGGAGGTAAGTCCTTGCCTCCCCACGCCAGACAGCAAACCTGTGTACTGCGTGATTTGCAGCTGCTTCGGCTTCTGTGCACTTCTCCAAAGATTCCTTTGTGCACAGCCTAGCCTGGGTCCCCAGCACTCCGTCCTGCAGTGCTCAACCCGCTGAGTTGGACTCCGACATTGTGGGACCCCCCTTTTGTGACTCTGAGTTCACAGATCTTCTCTAAGTGCCTGCTCCGGTACTTCTTCGGGTGCTGCCAGCTTATGCGGGGGCTCTCTGAGTTGCTGAGTCTGTCTCCTCCTCCAGGGGGCGACATCCTGGTCCTTCCTGGTCCCCAGCAGCACCCAAAAACCTCTACCGCGACTCTTGCAGATAGCAAGGCTTGTTTGCGGTATTTCTGCAACATCCAGCACGCGGTGGGACATCTTCCATCCAAAGGAGAAGTTCCTAGCCCTTTTCGTTACTGCAGAATCTTTGGCTTCTTCCACCCAGAGGCAGCCCCTTTGCACCTTCATCTGGAGTTTTCTGGGCCACTGCCCCCCCTGGACACTATTGTGACTCTTGGACTTGCCCCCCTTGCTTTACAGGTCCTCAGGTCCAGGAATCCATCTTCAGTGTTTTGCTGGTGCTTGTGGTTCTTGCAAAATCCCCTATCACGACTATTGTGTCTTTCTGGGGTAGTAGGGTAACTTTACTCCTACTTTCTAGGGTCTTGGGGTGGGGTATTTTGGACACCCTTACTGTTTTCTCACAGTCCCAGCGACCCTCTACAATCTCCCATAGATCTGGGGTCCATTTGTGATTCGCATTCCACTTTTGGAGTATATGATTTGTGTTGCCTCTAGACCTATGTCTACCTATTGCATCCTATTGCAATTCTACTTTGTTTGCACTACTTTTCTTACTGTTACTTACCTGTTTTGGGTTTGTGCATATAACTTGTGTATATTACTTACCTCCTAAGTGAGGGTATTCTCTGAGATACTTTTGACATATTGTCACTAAAATGAAGTACCTTTATTTTTAGTAACTCTGAGTATTGTGTTTTCTTATTGTAGGAGGCTGGACTGGCTTGTAGTGAATACCAAGGGGTACTTACACCTTGCACCAGGCCCAGGTATCCCTTATTAGTGTATAGGGGTGTCTAGCAGCTTAGGCTGATAGAAATGGTAGCTTAGCAGAGCAGCTTAGGCTGAACTAGGAGACGAGTGAAGCTCCTACAGTACCACTAGTGTCACTTGCACAATATCATAAGAAAACACAATACACGGATATACTAAAAATAAAGGTACTTTATTTTTATGACAATATGCCAAAGTATCTCAGTGAGTACCCTCAGTATGAGGATAGCAAATATACACAAGATATATGTACACAATACCAAAAATATGCAGTATAGCAATAGAAAACAGTGCAAACAATGTATAGTTACAATAGGATGCAATGGGGGCACATAGGGATAGGGGCAACACAAACCATATACTCCAAAAGTGGAATGCGAACCACAAATGGACCCCAAACATATGTGACCTTGTAGAGGGTTGCTGGGACTGTAAGAAATCGGTGAGGGTTAGAAAAATAGCCTACCCCAAGACCCTGAAAAGTGAGTGCAAAGTGCACTAAAGTTCCCCAAAGAGCACAGAAGTCGTGATAGGGGAATTCTGCAGGAAAGACCAACACCAGCAATGCAACAATGATGGATTTCCAGACTAGAGTACCTGTGGAACAAGGGGACCAAGTCCACAAGTCACGATCAAGTCGCGAGTCGGCAGATGCACAGGAAATGCCAGCTGTGGGTGCAAAGAAGCTGCTACTGGACAGTAGAAGCTGAAGATTCTGCAGGAACGACAAGGGCTAGAAACTTCCCCTTTGGAGGATGGATGTCCCATGTCGTAAAGAGTTGTGCAGAAGTGTTTTCTCGCTGAAAGACTACAAACAAGCCTTGCTATCTGCAAAGCTCACAGTTAGGGTTTTTGGATGCTGCTGTGGCCCAGGAGGGACCAGGATGTCACCAATTGTGTCAGGGGACAGAGGGGGCGCCCAGCAAGACAAGGAGCCCTCTCAGAAGCAGGCAGCACCCGCAGAAGTGCCGGAACAGGCACTACAAAGTGGAGTGAAACGCTGCTCACCCGAAGTTGCACAAGAGAGTCCCACGCCGCCGGAGGACAACTCAGGAGGTCGTGCAATGTAGGTTAGAGTGCCATGGACCCAGGCTTGGCTGTGCACAAAGGAAATCTTTGAGTGCACAGGAGCCGGAGTAGCTACAAAACACGCGGTTCCCAGCAATGCAGTCTGGCGTGGGAAGGCAAGGACTTACCTCCACCAAACTTGGACTGAAGAGTCACTGGACTGTGGGAGTCACTTGGACAGAGTTGCTGAGTTCAAGGGACCTCACTCGTCGTGCTGAGAGGAGACCCAGAGGACCAGTGATGCAGTTCTTTGGTGCCTGCGGTTGCAGGGGGAAGATTCCGTTGACCCACGGGAGATTTCTTCGGAGCTTCTAGTGCAGAGAGGAGGCACACTACCCCCACAGCATGCACCACCAGGAAAACAGTCAAGAAGGCGGCTGGATCAGCGTTACAGTGTCGCAGTAGTCGTCGTTGCTACTTTGTTGCAGTTTTGCAGGCTTCCAGCGCGGTCAGCAGTCGATTCCTTGGCAGAAGGTGAAGAGAGAGATGCAGAGGAACTCTGATGAGCTCTTGCATTCGTTATCTGAGGAATTCCCCAAAGCAGAGACCCTAAATAGCCAGAAAAGAGGGTTTGGCTACTTAGGAGAGAAGATAGGCTAGCAACACCTGAAGGAGCCTATCAGAAGGAGTCTCTGACATCACCTGCTGGCCCTGGCCAATCAGAGCAGTCCAGTGTGCCAGCAGCACCTCTGTTTCCAAGATGGCAGAGGTCTGGAGCACACTGGAGGAGCTCTGGGCACCTCCCAGGGGAGGTGCAGGTCAGGGGAGTGGTCACTCCCCTTTCCTTTGTCCAGTTTTGCGCCAGAGCAGGGCTGAGGGGTCCCTGAACCGGTGTAGACTGGCTTATGCAGAAATGGGCACCATCTGTGCCCATGAAAGCATTTCCAGAGGCTGGGGGAGGCTACTCCTCCCCTGCCTTAACACCTTATTCCAAAGGGAGAGGGTGTAACACCCTCTCTCTGAGGAAGTCCTTTGTTCTGCCTTCCTGGGCCAAGCCTGGCTGGACCCCAGGAGGGCAGAAACCTGTCTGAGGGGTTGGCAGCAGCAGCAGCTGCAGTGAAACCCCTGAAAAGGCAGTTTGGCAGTACCCGGGTCGGTGCTAGAGACCCGTGGGATCATGGGATTGTGCCAACAATGCCAGGATGGCATAGAGGGGGCAATTCCATGATCATAGACATGTTACATGGCCATATTCGGAGTTACCATTGTGAAGCTACACATAGGTAGTGACCTATATGTAGTGCACGCGTGTAATGGTGTCCCCGCACTCACAAAGTCCGGGGAATTGACCCTGAACAATGTGGGGGCACCTTGGCTAGTGCCAGGGTGCCCACATACTAAGTAACTTAGCACCCAACCTTTACCAGGTAAAGGTTAGACATATAGGTGACTTATAAGTTACTTAAGTGCAGTGAAAAATGGCTGTGAAATAACGTAGACGTTATTTCACTCAGGCTGCAGTGGCAGGCCTGTGTAAGAATTGTCAGAGCTCCCTATGGGTGGCAAAAGAAATGCTGCAGCCCATAGGGATCTCCTGGAACCCCAATACCCTGGGTACTTTAGTACCATATACTAGGGAATTATAAGGGTGTTCCAGTAAGCCAATATGAATTAGCCTGTTAGTGACAATTTGGAAAGAAATGAGAGAGCATAACCACTGAGGTTCTGATTAGCAGAGCCTCAGTGAGACAGTTAGTCATAGCACAGGTAACACATACAGGGCACACTTATGAGCACTGGGGCCCTGGCTGGCAGGGTCCCAGTGACACATACAACTAAAACAACATATATACAGTGAAATATGGGGGTAACATGCCAGGCAAGATGGTACTTTCCTACACAACCCCCCCCCCAAACGAAGGACAATAAGACTAGCCATGACCTGATGAGTCTTCATTGTCTAAGTGGAAATATCTGGAGAGTCCATCTGCATTGGAGTGGGTACTCCCAGGTCTATGTTCCACTGTATAGTCCATTCCCTGTAGGGATATGGACCACCTCAACAATTTAGGATTTTCACCTTTCATTTGTTTTAGCCAAAGTAGAGGTTTGTGGTCTGTCTGAACAATGAAGTGAGTGCCAAACAGGTATGGCCTCAACTTCTTCAGTGCCCAGACCACAGCAAAGGCCTCCCTCTCTATGGCAGACCAACGCTTTTCTCTAGGGGTCAACCTCCTGCTGATAAAAGCAACAGGTTGATCCTGGCCCTCAGAATTAAGTTGTGAAAGGACTGTCCCTTCCCCTTAATTCAGATGCATCAGTTTGGACAATTAATTTTTTGGAGTAACAGGGGCTTTTTAGGACAGGTGCAGAGCACATGGCCTGCTTCAGCTCCTCAAAAGCTTTCTGACAGCTAGCTGTCCATAATACCTTTTTAGGCATTTTCTTGGAGGTGAGGTCATTAAGAGGGGCTGCAATGGAGCCATAGTTCTTTATGAACCTCCTGTAATACCCAGTGAGGCCTAAGAAGGCTCTCACCTGGGTCTGAGTTGTAGGGGGAACCCAATCTATAATAGTTTGGATTTTCCCCTCAAGTGGTGCAATCTGTTCTCCACCTACCAGGTGTCCCAGATAAACCACCTTCCCCTGCCCTATCTGGCCCTTTGAAGCCTTGATAGTGAGGCCTGCCTTTTGCAGGGCCTCCAAAACTTTCCATAGGTGGACCAGGTGATCATCCCACCTGGAGCTAAAGACAGCTATATCATCTAGATATGCTGCACTAAAAGCTTCCAGCCCTTGCAGGACTGTATTCACCAACCTCTGAAAAGTGGCAGGTGCATTTTTCAATCCAAAAGGCATTACTGTGAATTGGTAATGGCCTCCAATGGTTTAAAATGCAGTTTTTGCTTTTGCATCTTCTGATAACTTGATCTGCCAAACCCTGCAGTCAAATCAAAAGTGCTTAGATACTTGGCAGATGCCAGTGTATCTATTAGCTCATCTGCCCTGGGTATAGGGTGAGCATCAGTTTTGGTTACTTGGTTGAGACCTCTGTAGTCTACACAAAACTGCATTTCCTTCTTTCCATCCTTAGAATGAGGTTTTGGTACAAGTACCACAGGAGAGGCCCATGGACTTTCAGAGTGCTCAACCACTCCCAGTTCAAGAATTTTCTGCACTTCTTGCTTTATGCAGTCTCTGACATGGTCAGGCTGCCTATAGATCTTACTTTTGACAGGCAAGCTGTCTCCAGTATCTATAGTGTGCTCACACCAAGAAGTGGTGCCTGGCACAGTAGAGAAGAGTTCAGAAAACTGACCCAGGAGATTTATGCAGTGGTCTTTCTGCTCAGCAGTAAGACAATCTGCCAACACTACACCTTCCACTAGAGCATCTTGTTCTGTGGAAGAGAAGAGATCAGGGAGAGGGTCACTCTCTTCTTCCTGTCCCTCATCTGTTGCCATGAGCAGGGTGAGATCAGCCCTGTCATAGTAGGGTTTTAGGCGATTGACATGGGGCACCCTAAGGGGACTCCTGGCAGTGCCTAAGTCAACTAAGTAGGTGACTTCACCCTTCTTCTCAACAATTGTGTGGGGTCCACTCCATTTATCTTGGAGTGCTCTTGGGGCCACAGGCTCCAAGACCCACACTTTCTGCCCTGGTTTGTACTGAACGAAAACAGCCTTCTGATCATGCCATTGCTTTTGGAGCTCTTGGCTGGCTTGAAGGTTTTTACTGGCCTTTTTCATGTACTCAGCCATCCTAGATCTGAGGCCAAGTACATAGTCCACTATGTCTTGCTTTGGAGCTTTTAAAGGTTGTTCCCAACCCTCCTTAACAAGTGTTAGAGGACCTATCACAGGGTGTCCAAATAGGAGTTCAAAGGGGCTGAAGCCCACTCCTTTTTGGGGTACGTCCCTGTAAGCTAAAAGGAGGCAAGGTAACAGGATATCCCATCTCCTGCGGGGTTTTTCAGGGAGTCCCATAATCATGCCTTTGAGAGTTTTGTTAAATCTCTCCACCAGTCCATTTGTTTGTGGATGATAGGGTGTGGTGAACTTGTATGTAACACCACACTCCTTCCACATGGCCTTTAAGTAAGCAGATATGAAATTGCTTCCCTTGTCTGATACCACCTCTTTTGGGAAGCCCACCCTGGAAAAGATTCCCAGGAGGGCCTTTGCCACTGCAGGAGCTGTAGTGGTCCTTAGAGGAATTGCTTCAGGATATCTGGTGGCATGGTCCACTACCACCATGATAAACCTATTGCCTGAAGCAGTAAGAGGGTCAAGGGGGCCAACTATGTCAACCCCTACCCTTTCAAAGGGAACCCCAACTGCAGGCAGTGGAATAAGGGGTGCCTTTGGAGTGCCACCTGTCTTGCCACTGGCTTGACAGGTTTCACAGGACTTACAAAATTCCTTTGTGTCCTCTGACATTCTAGGCCAATGAAACAAGGGGACAAGCCTGTCCCAAGTTTTCATTTGCCCTAAATGTCCAGCTAAGGGAATGTCGTGGGCTAGAGTTAGGAGGAACTTTCTGTACTCCTGAGGAATCACCAATCTCCTGGCAGCTCCAGGTTTTGGATCCCTTGCTTCAGTGTACAAGAGGTTGTCCTCCCAGTAAACTCTGTGGGAGTCACTGACATCCCCATTTGCTTGTTTGACAGCTTGCTGCCTTAGACCCTCTAGTGTGGGACAGATCTGCTGTGCCACACTCAGCTCCTCCCTGGCAGGCCCCGCTTCACCCAAAAGCTCAGCAATGTCTGCTTCCAGCTCCTCTGGTGTAGGTTCTGCACAGGGTGGAAATTCTTCTTCCTCAGAAGAAGAATCCACTGTAGAGGGAGGGATAGTAGGTAGTGATTTACTTCTACTAGCCCTAGCTTTAAGGAGCACTTGGTCCATTCTTCCAGGATCCAAGTCACCCCGTCCTTTTTGCTTTTTGGCCTGAGCCCTGGTTAAAGCAAAAATATGACCTGGAATGCCCAGCATTGCTGCATGGGCCTCCAACTCCACATCTGACCAAGCTGATGTCTTAAAATCATTTCCTAGTAGACAGTCTACAGGTAAATCTGAGGCAACCACAACTTTCTTTGGACCAGTAACCCTCCCCCAGTTGAGATTTACAACAGCCATGGGGTGGCTAAGTGAGTTGTTGTGAGCATCGGTTACTTGGTACTGGTGACCAAGTAGGTGTTGTTCAGGGTGGGCCAGTTTCTCTATTACCATTGTAACACTGGCACCTGTGTCCCTGTAGGCCTGAACCTCAACACCATTTATTAGGGGTAGTTGCTTGTACTTATCCATGTTAAGGGGACAAGCAACTAAGGTGGCTAAATCAATAGCCCCCTCAGAGACTAACACAGCCTCTGTGGTCTCCCTAACAAGACCAACCCCAACTAAGTTACCAAAAGTGAGCCCAGCTACTCCCTTGGATTGGCTATTAGTAGGTTTGCTCCCACCACTGCTATTACTAGTGGCACTAGGTGTAGCAGCAGGGGTTGTAGTGGTAAGAGGCTTGGTGCTTTTCTTTGGACAACTGGGATCTGTTGTCCAATGGCCTTTTATTTTACATAAATAGCACCATGGTTTCTTTTCTTTGTTTTGATTTGAAGAGGATTTGGACCCACCACCCCCACCAGAGTGTTTTTGTGGGCCTGATGAAGACTCATTTTTAGATTTGTCCCCACCCTTGTCAGAAGACTTACCATCCTTCTTCTTGTTGCCATCTTTGTCACCCCCTGTATGAACTTTTCTGTTCACCCTTGTTCTGACCCATTTGTCTGCCTTCTTTCCCAATTCTTGGGGAGAGGTCAGATCAGAGTCCACCAGGTACTGGTGCAACAAATCAGACACACAATTATTAAGAATATGCTCTCTCAGGATTAAGTTATACAGGCTTTCATAATCAGTAACTTTACTGCCATGTAACCACCCCTCCAAGGCCTTCACTGAATGGTCAACAAAGTCTACCCAGTCTTGTGAAGACTCCTTTTTGGTTTCTCTGAACTTCATCCTGTACTGTTCAGTGGTTAAGCCATAACCATCTAGGAGTGCATTCTTAAGAACTGCAAAATTATTGGCATCACTTTCTTTCACAGTAAGGAGCCTATCCCTACCCTTTCCACTAAATGATAGCCATAGGATAGCAGCCCACTGCCTTTGAGGGACATCCTGTACAACACAGGCCCTCTCAATTGCAGCAAACCACTTGTTAATGTCATCCCCCTCCTTATAAGGGGGAACTATCTTGTGCAGATTCCTAGAATCATGCTCTTTTGCAGGATGACTATTTGGAATACTGCTGCTGCCACCATGGGTTTCTAAACCCAATTTCTGTCTTTCTCTTTCTATCTCTAAGGACTGCCTATCTAAATCCAGCTGTTGGTTCTTGAGCTTCAGCCTGGATTGTTCCACTCTCAATCTATTGAGCTCCCTTTCTAACACTCTGTCATCAGGGTGGGTGGGTAGGGCATGTCTTGAAACAGAGGAATGGTGAGAATGAACAGAAGGAGACCTGGCCCTAACAGATGTCACACTAACATTCTGGCCTACAGAGGTGATACTTCAACTGTGATGAGAAACAACACTATTACTGTGATGTGAATTCACATCAGAACCAGCTATGCTAGGTGGCTTGCTAGGGGGCAGGCTGGAAATCTTCCCTCCCACATCTTTTGCTAGGGGTGCCCCAGAATCAGAGTGGGAACCATCAGCTAATTTCTCACCAGAAGTGCCACCTAAGGTCTTATCTTGTTCAATGAGCATATTAACCAACAGTTGTCTTGAGGGATTCTTCCATACCCCTAAACCTCTATCTATACAGAGACTCCTTGCTTCCTTCCAGCTAAGGTTGTCATAAGTTATGTTGGACAGATCAAGAGTTTGGCCTGTACCAGACATTTTAGACAGTGCTTAAGGGATAGAAAAAGTGAGAAAAAAGTTTTTCAGAACTTTTGGAAAGACAGAGAAAAAACTTTTAAAACTTTTTAAGAACTTTTTGAAAGTTTTAGAGGTACTTTTCAGCACTTAGAAAAGAAGTGAGAGAAGAAAAGCAAAACTTTTTGGTTAGGTGTACATACACTGAAATTGTTTTGTATATTTTTCTCTTATGAAAAGTACAATGACAAAAGTGGTAAGTAGTTGCAAGTACTTATCCCACCGCTGCACAACCAATGTAGGAGGCTGGACTGGCTTGTAGTGAGTACCAAGGGGTACTTACACCTTGCACCAGGCCCAGGTATCCCTTATTAGTGTATAGTGGTGTCTAGCAGCTTAGGCTGATAGAAAAGGTAGCTTAGCAGAGCAGCTTAGGCTGAACTAGGAGACGAGTATAGCTCCTACAGTACCACTAGTGTCACTTGCACAATATCATAAGAAAACACAATACACGGATATACTAAAAATAAAGGTACTTTATTTTTATGACAATATGCCAAAGTATCTCAGTGAGTACCCTCAGTATGAGGATAGCAAATATACACAAGATATATGTACACAATACCAAAAATATGCAGTATAGCAATATAAAACAGTGCAAACAATGTATAGTTACAATAGGATGCAATGGGGGCACATAGGGATAGGGGCAACAAAAACCATATACTCCAAAAGTGGAATGCGAACCACGATGGACCCCAAACCTATGTGACCTTGTAGAGGGTCGCTGGGACTGTAAGAAAACGGTGAGGGTTAGAAAAATAGCCCACCCCAAGACCCTGAAAAGTGAGTGCAAAGTGCACTAAAGTTCCCCAAAGAGCACAGAAGTCGTGATAGGGGAATTCTGCAGGAAAGACCAACACCAGCAATGCAACAACAATGGATTTCCAGACTAGAGTACCTGTGGAACAAGGGGACCAAGTCCAAAAGTCACGATCAGGTCGAGAGTGGGCAGATGCCCAGGAAATGCCAGCTGTGGGTGCAAAGAAGCTGCTACTGGACAGTGGAATCTGAGGATTCTGCAGGAACGACAAGGGCTAGAAACTTCCCCTTTAGAGGATGGATGTTCGACGTTGAGAAGAGTTGTGCAGAAGTGTTTTCCCGCCAAAAGACCGCAAACAAGCCTTGCTAGCTGCAAAGCTTGCGGTTAGGGTTTTTGGATGCTGCTGTAGCACAGGAGGGACCAGGATGTCACCAATTGCGTCAAAGGACAGATGGGGTGCTCAGCAAGACAAAGAGCCCTCTCAGAAGCAGGCAGCACCCGCAGAAGTGCCAGAACAGGCACTACGAAGTGGAGTGAAATGGTGCTCACCCGAAGTTGCACAAGAGAGTCCCACACCGCCGGAGGACAACTCAGGAGGTCGTGCAATGCAGGTTAGAGTGCCGTGGACCCAGGCTTGGATGTGCACAAAGGAAATCTTCGTGGAGTGCACAGGAGCCGGAGTAGCTGCAAAACACGTGGTTCCCAGCAATGCAGTCTGGCGTGGGGAGGCAAGGACTTACCTCCACCAAACTTGGACTGAAGAGTCACTGGACTGTGGGAGTCACTTGGACAGAGTTGGTGAGTTCAAGGGACCTCGCTCGTCGTGCTGAGAGGAGGCCCAGAGGACCAGTGATGCAGTTCTTTGGTGCCTGTGGTTGCAGGGGGAAGATTCCGTCGACCCACGGGAGATTTCTTCGGAGCTTCTAGTGCAGAGAGGAGGCAGACTACCCCCACAGCATGCACCACCAGGAAAACAGTCGAGAAGGCGGCTGGATGAGCGTTACAGTGTCGCAATAGTTGTTGTTGCTACTTTGTTGCAGTTTTGCAGGCTTCCAGCGCGGTCAGCAGTCGATTTCTTGGCAGAAGGTGAAGAGAGAGATGCAGAGGAACTCTGATGAGCTCTTGCATTCGTTATCTGAGGAATTCCCCAAAGCAGAGACCCTAAATAGCCAGAAAAGAGGGCTTGGCTACTTAGGAGAGAAGATAGGCTAGCAACACCTGAAGGAGCCTATCAGAAGGAGTCTCTGACGTCACCTGCTGGCCCTGGCCACTCAGAGCTGTCAATTGTGCCCTCACACCTCTATTTCCAAGATGGCAGAGGTCTGGAGCACACTGGAGGATAACTTGATTTCCCAGGGGAGGTGCAGGTCAGGGAAGTGGTCACTCCCCTTTCCTTTGTCCAGTTTCGCGCCAGAGCAGGGCTGAGGGGTCCCTGAACCGGTGTAGACTGGCTTATGCAGAAATGGGCACCATCTGTGCCCATGAAAGCATTTCCAGAGGCTGGGGGAGGCTACTCCTCCCCTGCCTTAACACCTTATTCCAAAGGGAGAGGGTGTAACACCCTCTCTCAGAGGAAATCCTTTGTTCTGCCTTCCTGGGACTGGGCTGCCCAGGCCCCGGGGGGCACAAACCTGTCTGAGGGGTTGGCAGCAGCAGTAGCTGCAGAGGAGACCCTGGAAAGTTAGTTTGGCAGTACCCGGGCTCTATGCTGGAGACCCGGGGATGCATGGAATTGTCCCCCCAATACCAGGATGGTACTGGGGGGACAATTCCATGCTGCTAGACATGTTACATGGCCATGTTCGGAGTTACCATTGTGACGCTACATATAGGTATTGACCTATATGTAGTACACGCGTGTAATGGTGTCCCCGCACTCACAAAGTGCGGTGAATTTGCCCTGAACAATGTGGGGGCACCTTGGCTAGTGTCAGGGTGCCCACACACTAAGTAACTTTGCACCTAACCTTCACTAAGTGAGGGTTTGACATATAGGTGACTTATAAGTTACTTAAGTGCAGTGTAAAATGGCTGTGAAATAACGTGGACCTTATTTCATTCAGGCTGCAGTGGCAGTCCTGTGTAAAATTGTCTTAGCTCCCTATGGGTGGCAAAAGAAATGCTGCAGCCTATAGGGATCTCCTGGAACCCCAATACCCTGGGTACTTAGGTACCATATACGAGGGAATTATATGGGTGTTCCAGTGTGCCAATGAGAATTGGTAAAATTGGTCACTAGCCTGCAGTGACAATTTTAAAAGCAGAGAGAGCATAAACACTGAGGTTTTGGTTAGCAGAGCCTCAGTGATACAGTTAGGCACCACACAGGGAACACATACAGGGCATACTTTATGAGCACTGGGGTCCTGGCTAGCAGGATCCCAGTGACACAGGCAAAAACAAACAGACATACATTAAAAATGGGGGTAACATGCCAGGCAAGATGGTACTTTCCTACACCCCCCCCCCCCCCAAACGAGGGACAATAAGGCTAACCTTGCCCAGATGAGTCTTCATTGTCTAAGTAGAAATATATGGAGAGTCCATCTGCATTGGAGTGGGTACTCCCAGGTCTATGTTCCACTGTATAGTCCATTCCCTGTAGGGATATGGACCACCTCAACAATTTAGGGTTTTCACCTTTCATTTGTTTTAGCAAACGTAGAGGTTTTTGGTCTGTATGAACAATAAAGTGAGTCCCAAACAGGTATGGTCTCAACTTTTTCAGTGCCCAGACCACAGCAAAGGCCTCCCTCTCTATGGCAGACCAACGCTTTTCTCTAGGGGTCAACCTTCTGCTGATAAAAGCAACAAGTTGATCCTGGCCCTCAGAATTCAGTTGTGATAGTACTTCCTCAACCCCTAATTCAGATGCATCAGTTTGTACAATGAATTTCTTGGAGTAACAAGGGCTTTCTAGGACAGGTGCAGAGCACATGGCCTGTTTGAGCTCCTCAAAAGCTTTCTGACAGCTGGCTGTCCACAATACCTTCTTAGGCATTTTCTTGCTACTGAGATCATTAAGAGGGGCTGCAATGGAGCCATAATTCTTTATGAATCTTCTATAGTACCCTGTGAGGCTCTCACCTGGGTTTGAGTTGTAGGGGGAACCCAATCCATGATAGTTTGGATTTTCCCCTGCAGCGGTGCAATCTGTTCTCCACCAACCAGGTGGCCCAGATAAACCACTTTCCCCTGCCCTATCTGGCACTGTGAGGCCTTGAAAGTGTGGCCTGCCTTTTGCAGGGCCTCCAAAACTTTCCATAGGTAGACCAGGTGATCATCCAAGGTTGAGCTAAAGACAGCAATATCATCTAGATATTCTGCACTGAAAGCTTCCAACCCTTGCAGGACTGTGTTCACCATCCTCTGAAACGTGGCAGGTGCATTTTTCAAACCAAAGTACATTACTGTGAATTGGTAGTGCCCTCCAATGGTAGAAAATGCAGTCTTGGGTTTAGCATCTTCTGATAACCAAATCTGCCAATACCCTGCAGTTAGATCAAAAGTGCTTAGATACTTGGCAGAAGCCAGTGTATCTATGAGCTCACCTGCCCTGGGTATAGGGTGAGCATCTGTCTTTGTTACTTGATTGAGCCCTCTATAATCTACACAAAACCTCATCTCCCTCCTTCCATCTTTGGTGTGAGGTTTTGGTACAAGCACAACTGGGCTGGCCCAGGGGCTTTCAGAAGATTCAATCACCCCTAAGTCCAATATTTTCTGCACCTCTTGTTTAATGCAGTCCCTTACATGGTCAGGCTGCCTATAAATTTTAGCTGTCTCCAGTATCAATTGTATGTTCACACCAGGAAGTTATACCTGGTACAAGTGAAAATAGGTCAGGAAACTGACTTAAGAGATTGATACAGTTGTCTTTCTGTTCTGCAGTAAGACAATCTGCTAAGAATACTCCCTCCACTAAGCCATCAGCTTCAGTGGTGGAGAAGAGATCAGGGAGAGGGTCACTCTCTTCTTCCTGTCCCTCATCTGTTGCAATGAGCAGGGTGAGATCAGCCCTCTCATAGTAGGGTTTTAGGCGATTGACCTGAATCACCCTAAGGGGACTCCTGGCATTGCCTAGGTCTACCAAACCTCACCCTTCTTTTCAACAATTAGATGGGGTCCACTCTATTTGTCCTGGAGTGCCCTTTTGGCCACAGGCTCCAATACCCACACCTTCTGTCCTGGGTGGTACTGAGTCAGGACAGCCTTCTGGTCATGCCATTGCTTTTGCATCTCCTGGCTGGACTGAAGGTTTTTACTGGCCCTTTTCATATACTCAACCATTCTGGATCTTAGGCCAAGTACATAGTCTACTATGTCCTGTTTGGGAGCTTTTAAAGGTTGTTCCCAACCCTCGTTCACAAGAGCAAGTGGACCTCTTACAGGGTGCCCAAAGAGGAGTTCAAAGGGGCTGAAGCCCACTCCTTTTTGGGGTACCTCCCTGTAAGCAAAAAGGAGGCAAGGTAACAGGACATCACATCTCCTTTTGAGTTTTTCAGGGAGTCCCGTTATCATACCTTTGAGAGTTTTATTAAACCTCTCAACCATTTGTTTGTGGGTGGTAAGGAGTTGTGAACTTGTAAGTCACATCACACTCCTTCCACATTGCTTTTACGTATGCAGACATGAAGTTGCTACCTCTATCTGACACCACTTCCTTAGGGAAACCCACCCTGGAAAAGATTCCCAGGAGGGCCATTGCCACTGCAGGAGCTGTCGTGGTCCTTAAGGGGATGGCTTCAGGCTATCTTGTGGCATGGTCCACTACCACCAAGATAAATCTATTGCCTGAAGCTGTTGGAGGGTCAAGAGGGGCAACTATGTCAACCCCTACCCTTTCAAAGGGCATCCCAACCACTGCAAGTAGAATTAGAGGGGCCTTTGGAGTGCCACTAGTCTTGCCACTGGCTTGGCAGGTCACACAAGAGCAACAAAACTCTTTTGTGTCCTCTGACATATGAGGCCAGTGAAACAAGGGGACAAGTCTTTCCCAAGTTTTAATCTGGCCCAAATGCCCAGCCAAAGGAATGTCATGTGCCAGGGTAAGAAGAAACTCTCTGTACTGCAGGGGAATGACCAATCTCCTGGCAGCTCCAGGTTTTGGGTGCCTTGACTCTGTGTACAAGAGGTTATCTTCCAAATACACCCTATGGCTATCACTGACATCTCCATTCTGCTGTTTGACAGCTTGCTGTCTTAAACCCTCTAATGTGGGACAGGTTTGCTGTGTCACACTCTGCTCTTCCCTGGCAGGCCCCCATGCACCCAACGGCTCAGCAGTGTCTGCTGCCAGCTCCTCTGGTGTAGGTTCTGCACAGGGAGAGGACTCCTCTTCCTCAAAAGGGGAATCTTCTGTAGAGGGGGGGATAGTGGGCAGGGATTTACCCTTTCTACCCCAGCTTTTGGGATCACTTGGTCCATTGTTCCAGGATCCAAGTTTCCCTGTCCTTTTTGCTTCTTGGCCAGAGCCCTTGTCAAAGCAAAAATATGCCCAGGAATGCCCAGCATTGCTGCATGAGCCTCAAACTACACTTCTGCCCAAGCTGATGTTGCCAAATCATTGCCCAGTAAGCAATCTACTGGTAATTCTGTGGCTACCACAACTTTCTTTGGACAAGTGCCGCCCCCCCCGTTGAGATTCACAACAGCCATGGGTTGGCTAAGAGTGTTGTTATGAGCATCAGTCACTTGGGACTGCTGACCAAGTGGGTGTTGATCAGGGTGGACCAGTTTTTCCATCACCATAGTTACACTGGCTCCAGTGTCCCTGTAGGCCTCAACTTTAACACCGTTGATTAGGGGTAGTTGCTTGTGCTTACCCATATTAAGGGGGCAAGCAACCAAAGTGGCAAAGTCAATGCCACCATCAGAGACTAAAACAGCCTCTGTGGTGGTCTCCCTAACAAGACCAACCCCAACTACATTGCCAATAGCGAGCCAAGCTTGGATTAGCTATTAGTAGTAGACTTCCCACCACCACTACTATTACTAGGGGCACTAGAGGTTGCAGTTGGGGTTGTGGTGGTGGGAGGTTTGATGTTTTTCTTTGGACAAGTGGAATCACTTGCCCAGTGGCCTTTTACTTTAAATAAATAACACCAAGGCTTTTTCTGATTGTTTGAAGAGGATTTGGACCCACCACCCCCAGAGGATTTTTGTGGGCCTGATGAAGACTCAGAATGTTTTTTATCTTTGTCGACACCCTTGTCAGAAGACTTACCATCCTTCTTCTTGCCATCCTTGTCACCCCCTGTATCAACTTTTCTGTTCACTCTTGTTCTGACCCATTTGTCTGCCTTCTTTCCCAATTCTTGGGGAGAGATCAGATCTGAGTCTACCAAGTACTGGTGCAACAATTCAGACAGACAATTGTTCAAAATAGGCTCTCTCAGGATTAGACTATACAGGCTTTCAAAGTCAGTCACCCTACTACCATGTAACCAACCCTCCAAGGCCTTCACTGAACAGTCTACAAAGTCTGTCCAGTATTGAGAGGGCTCTTTTCTGGTGTCTCTGAACTTAATCCTGTATTGTTCAGTGGTTAAGCCAAATCCGTCCAAGAGTGCATCTTTCAAAACTTTGTACTTATTAGCATCACTTTCTCTGACAGTAAGGAGCCTGTCCCTATCCTTACCAGTGAAAGATAGCCACAAGATAGCAGCCCACTGCCTTTGAGGGACCAACTGTACCATACAGGCCCTCTCAACTGCAGCAACCCACTTGTTAATGTCATCCCTCTCCTTGTAAGGGGGAACTATCATATGCAGGTTTCTGGAATCTTGCTCTCTAACAGGATTACTATCAAAAACACTGCTGCTGCAACCATGGGGAACTAACCCCAACCTCTGCCATTCCCTTTCTACATCCAGAGATTCCCTATCTAAGGCCAGCTGCTGCTGTTTTAGCTTCAGCCTGGCCTCTTCCAACCTCAGCTTTCTGAGTTCCCTTTCCATTAAGTTATCCTCAGGGTGGGAGGCTTGGGAATTGTGAGACACAGAAGAAATGTGGGAATTGGCAGAGTGAGACCTGTCCCTAACTGGCTGGACTCTAGTAACCTGGCCTTTATGAGTGAAAGGTGCCCTACTAGTGTGTGACCCCCCCCCACTACCACTGTCACTATATGGCCTGTTAGCTGGCAGGTCCTTGGAAGAACCCTCCCCAGCATCCTCAGGGGACTCCTCTGAGTCTTGCTAAGTACCCCCTCTTCTACCTCCTGATCCTGGGATGGGTCAGACTGGTTCTGGTCACTTTCTAGGAGAATGCAAAGGAGAAGATTTTTGGTAGGATTCTTACCAATGCCTAAACCTCTTTCAATGCAGAGACCTTTCAAACTCTTAAAGTTTAAACTACCATATGTTGCCTGGACAACTGTGGGAGTAAGATCTACTGCAGAAATGATAGAAAGGGTTTAGGACAGAGAGAAAAAAAAGTTTAGAAACTTTCAGAGAAAAGAGAAAAACTTTTGAAAACTTTTGAAAACTTTTCAAAACTTTTTAGAAAGTTTAAAGAAGGAAACTTTAACTGTTTAGTTTAACTGTGTATATTCTGAAGTATTGGGTATATGTTTTTCTTATGAAAAGCACCAATGACAAAGTGGTAAAGCAGTTACATTTACTTATCCCACCGCTGCACCACCAATGTAGGAGGCTGGCCTGGCTTATAGTGGGTACCTAATGGTACTTACACCTTGTGCCAGGTCCAGTTATCCCTTATTACTAGATTAGTAGTATTCTAGCAGCTTAGGCTGATAGAGGTAGCTATAGCAGAGCAGCTTAGGCTGAACTAGGAGACATGCAAAGCTCCTACTACACCACTTACATCATATAGCACTATATCACAAGAAACACAATACTCAGAGTTACTAAAAATAAAGGTACTTTATTTTAGTGACAATGTGCCAAAAATATCTCAGAGGATATCCTCCCTTAGTAGGTAAGTAATATACAACAAATATACATACAAACCAAAATCAGGTAAGTAAACAGTTAGAAAAGTAGTGCAAACACTGTAGAATACAATAGGATGCAACAGGACACAATAGGCCTAGGGGCAACACAAACCTTAAACTCAAAAAGTGGAATGCGAACCACGAATGAACCCCAGGCCTAGTGTAGTGTGTAGAGGGTCGCTGGGAGTGTAAGAAAACATTAAGGGTGTCCAAGATACCCCACCCCAAGACCCTGAAAAGTAGGAGTAAAGGTACCCTACTACCCCAGAAAGACAGTAAATAAGAAGATAGGGGATTCTGCAAAGGCAACAACTGACTGCAAAGCACTGAAGACGGATTCCTGGACCTGAGGACCTTCAAAGAAAGGGGATCAAGTCAAGAGTCACGCAAGTGTCCGGGGGGGGGCAGGAGCCCACTAAACCCCAGATGAAGGTGCAAAAGGGCACCTCCGGGTGAAGAAGCTGAAGATTCTGCAACAACGGAAGTTGCCAGTAATTTCTCCTTTGTTCAGAAGATGTCTGACGGCGTGCTGGAGGATGCAGAGTTGTTTCCATGCAGAAAGATTGCAAACAAGCCTAGCTAGCTGCAAGAATCACAGTTGAAGAAAATGGGTGCTGGCCGGGCCCAGGAAGGACCAGGAGATCGCCCCTTGGAGGAGGAGACTGAGGGGGCACTCATCAACAGAGAGAGTCCATGCAGAAGCAGGAAGCACCTGCAGAAGCACTTGGACAGGCGTTCAAGAAATCTGAGCACAGCAGTCATCTCAACACAACAAAAGAGGGTCCCACAAAGCTGTGGTCAACTCAGCGAGTTGAGCAATGCAAGATGGAGTGCTGGGGACCTGGGCTGTGCTGTGCATGAAGGAATCCTTGCAAAAGTGCACAGAAGCCCTAGCAGCTGCAGATCCTGCAGTACACAGGATTTCTGTCTGGCGTGGGGAGGCAAGGACTTACCTCCACCAAATTTGGACAGAAGGATCACTGGACTATCGGGGTCACTTAGATCCAGCTCCTGTGTTCCAGGGGCCACGCTCGTCTAGATGAGAAGGGACCCAGAGGACCGGTGATGCAGAAGTTTGATGCCTGCATTAGCAGGGGGGAGATTCCGTTGACCTACTGGAGATTTCTTCTTGGCTTCCAGTGTAGGGTGAAGACAGACAGCCCTCAGAGCATGCACCACCAGGAAACAGTCGAGAAAGCCGGCAGGATTAAGCGCTACAATGTTGCTCGTAGTCATCTTACTACTTTGTTGTGGTTTTTCAGGCATCCTGGAGCAGTCAGCAGTCGATCCTTGGAAGAAGTTGAAGAGAGAGATGCAGAGGAACTCTGGTGAGCTCTTGCATTCGTTATCTGAAGAGAAACCCACAGGAGAGACCCTAAATAGCCCTCAGAGGAGGACTGACTACCTAACCAGGTAAGAGCCTATCAGGAGGGGTCTCTGACGTCACCTACTGGCACTGGCCACTCCGAGGTCTCCATTGTGCCTTCACACCTCTGCATTCAAGTTGGCAGAGGTCTGGGACACACTGGAGGAGCTCTGGGCACCACCCCTGGGGTGGTGATGGACAGGGAAGTGGTCACTCCCCTTTCCTTTGTCAAGTTTCACACCAGAGCAGGGGCTGGGGGATACCTGAATTGGTGTAGATCTGTGACCTTCAAAGCATTTCCAGAGGCTGGGGGAGGCTACTCCTCCCCAGCCCTTAACACCTATTTCCAAAGGGAGAGGGTGTAACACCTTCTCTCAGAGGAGATCCTTTGTTCTGCCTTCCTGGGACTGGCCTGCTCAGACCCCAGGAGGGCAGAAACCTGTCTGAGGGTTGGCAGCAGTTGTAGCTGCAGAGAAAACCCCAGAGAGCTAGTTTGGTAGTACCCGGGGTCCATGCTGGAGACCCGGGGATGCATGGGATTGGCACCCCAATACCAGATTTGGCTTGGGGGGACAATTCCATGATCTTAGACATGTTACATGGCCATGTTCGGAGTTACCATTGTGAAGCTACATATAGGTATTGACCTATATGTAGTGCACGCGTGTAATGGTGTCCCTGCACTCACAAAGTCTGGGGAAATTGACCTGAACAATGTGGGGGCACCTTGGCTAGTGCCAGGGTGCACTCACACTAAGTAACTTTGCACCTAACCTTCACTAAGTGAGGGTTAGATATATAGGTGACTTATAAGTTACGTAAGTGCAGTGTAAAATGGCTGTGAAATAACGTGGACATTAATTCACTCAGGCTGCAGTGGCAGTCCTGTGTAAGAATTGTCTGAGCTCCCTATGGGTGGCAAAAGAAATGCTGCAGCCCATAGGGACCTCCTGGAACCCCAATACCCTGTGTACCCAGGTACCATATACCGGGGAATTATAAGGGTGTTCCAGTGTGCCAATCAGAATTGGTGAAAATGGTCAGTAGCCTGCAGTGACAATTTAAAAAGCAGAGAGAGCATAAACACTGAGGTTCTGGTTAGCAGAGCCTCAGTGATACAGTTAGGCACCACATAGGAGCACATATAGGCCACAAACTATGAGCACTGGGGTCCTGGCTAGCAGGATCCCAGTCACACAGGCAAAAACAAGCTGACATACAAGTAAAAATGGGGGTAACATGCCAGGCAAGATGGTACTTTCCTATATATATATATATATATATATACACACACACACACATATATGTACATTTCTCAACAGACTTTACATTTGTTATATGTATTGTCTTAGAAATACGGCATTACTCTTGATATAATCATGCTGTGGTACTGTGAACTAAGCCAATGAGTTTGGGCAGCAGTGGGATGTCCGGACTATATTCAGAACTCCCCTCTCGCCAGAGGTGTATTTGTAAAGGAACCTACCTTCGCAGCAAGTTCCTTCTGTCTGTCACTAGGGCTGTCAGCGGATACGTTCTTTTCATCCATGACACCTTCTCCAGAAAGCCGGTCAGAGAAGGACGAGGAGCTATGGGAGTCAGAGTCTTCACTAAAACAAGGGGACAAAAGGTCATTGCCCAATCGCATGGTGCTTCCAAGCTTCTCGCGGAGCAGCAGGTAATGTCTTGTCTTTTCCACCTGAAAAAGAGCAGAAGTGGTGATGAAGTTTGCCCGGTCTTTAGCTTTTTAATGATGCTCTTTTAACTCAGTTTTGTACGCTGTACTGTTTCTGAGGCTGCCAGAGAATAAGAATAAAAAATGTCAAAGTTACAATCCATTTGTTCAATCTGTTTTCTTGGGTTCTTAATCAACTGAGTTTACTATTTCCAGTGCTGAACCTGCTTCCTTCTCTTTACCACTTTGTGTATGACATGCCTTTAGAGCCTGAAAATGACCTGATACATTTCCCATATTGTGTAAAATGTATGGTTGCAGGCAGTCTGTTGATTGTGCAGGTGACCCAGTGTGTAATCAATTTAGCTACGTGTGTCGGATGCATCTAGCCTGAATTCTGATCTATTTTACACTGCATTACATGTTTTGTGAAATCCTAGGGGACGCAATATGTGACCTTGTCAGTGAATTTCAAAACAAATAAAAATGCTTCTGAGAAGTCACCACAGCCTGAAAGACAAACGTGAGATCTTCCCAATCTGCTGAAAACGTCTTTATTTCATACCTGTTTCTTCCATTAGTTTAGTTATATTTATTAGCCTTACCTATGAGTTTCTCAATTACTGTGACAGAAATGACGCAAACAAAACCAGCCATTTGTATCCACTAAAACACGTTAACCATCCCTCTCTCACCAATTTATTAACCACCGACGATAGGATGTTTCTGATAGAAATATTGCTGCTGCCTTATAAAGAAATGTCTCCAATTATTGTACAGTTTCCTGTGTGGCTAGCAGGGGCTGTATTATACGAGTGACCTGGGGGCACAATGGGCATGTGCGCCCGATCGGCGTGTCCCCAGGGCACTTTGGTATTACAGAAAAGGCCGAAGACAGTTGTGCGGCCCTTTCTGTAATACAGATAGCACTGGCACAAATATAGCACCAGCGCTATTACCAGAGGGTGTTTCCTCATTTGCATGAGGGCGTGGTCCCATGCAAATGAGGGAATCCCTTTGGCTTTGCGTCTGGACCATATTATAGACGTCGGTGCAAAGGCGAAGAAGCTGCCAGGAGGCGCACTGTCAGTATGCCCCTGATGGCAGTCACCTGGAGGGGGGAAAAGGGGTCCTATGGAACCCTGAGACATCCCCTTGCAGGCAGGTGCACTCACTGCACCCACCTGCAAGGGGATCTCTAATCCCCCTTAAAAGTGCAGGCGGGTTGCCGCCTGCACAGTGGAACAGGAAGCGGCTGCTTTAACTGCTCTATGTCATGGATATAATGGTTACGTCCTCAGAAGCGGTTGCGCTGTGCTGAGGACATAACCATTATGTCCTGGCACCGACCCACAGGGGAAGCGCTAGCGCTCCCCACCATTGGTCGCCCCGCCCCACATCTCCCTGGCAGGGATGGCAACGGAAGTGCTTCCGCTGCCCCCCAGGACTCCCACACGGCATCTAATGATGTCAGCGCACATGCGCACTGACGTCATTTGAGGTCGCTCCGACACTGGAAGCAATTTGCTTCCAGCGCATTGTAGGAGAAACCGGTGAGTTTCTCCTCGAGGAGTGGGGTCAGGGAGAACAAAGCATCATTGTGGGAAAGAAAAGGGTTTTCCTTTCCTCCAATGTATCTTTGAGCATTCCTGCTGCGATCATGCAGCAGGAATGCCCACTAGACAGCAGGGATTTTGTTATTTTTAAAAGGGCCACACCCCGTTGAGGGCACATTACTTTTGGCTGTTTCTGCCCCCCTTGGGAAAAGATTGGTCTGTTTATGTTAGGCCCACCTGCCCCCAAGGTGGGTAGAAAGCCCACTAGACACCAGGGAAGATTTTTTTTTCTTTTAAAGAGGGTGGGGTTATGGACATGCCCCCACCCTGAATAAATGGAACAAAGTCTTTCTGCCCCCGTGGGGGCAGATGGGGTAATTACCACTGATCTGTCCCGGGGGGACAGAAAGCCCACTAGAAGCCAGGGAATTGATAAACAAATAGAGGGGTGGGGGATGCTAACCACTATGGGCATGGTTATGCTGAAGGAGATAGCAGTCTTTTAGCCTCTCTGCAAACTAAAGCACCTCATCCCAATGGCAAGCAGGAGGACATTTGACTCTTTTGGGTTTTGATTCCACATATCGGCCAAGAGAGCTTGGCTAACATCCAATATCGTCTCACTTGCAATGGTGAGCGGCTGCACTTTTTGGACTTTGGTATGCTGCCACCTGGAAAAACCTACCAGAACCAGACATATCTGAAGACGAAACATATGGGTGAGTCCAGGCTGGTGTGCTTCACATGCACCCCACAGCATTTTCTTACCCACAATGCCCTGCAAACATCCAACTTTGCCTGAAATCAAGCATTTTCCCAAGATTTCTGTGATGGAACCTTCTGGAATCTACAGGAATCCATAAAATACCTACCACCCAGCATTGTTGCATCTTTATCAATAAAACTTCTGCCCCACTTGTGTGGGTGCCGAAAGCAGAGCCAACCTAAAAATGTTTGAAAAAAAACTGTCCTTTTGGACCTGCTTTGTTTCCCCCTCAAATTCTACATGGTTTTGGCCCTTTCCTGTCACAGGCACTTGGCTCACCTACACAAGTGAAGTATCATTTTTATCATTTGTGCCAGTGCGGTGATTGCACACAGAAATGTGAGGAAAATGTGATTTTGAAGCTAAATGTGAGGTTTGAAGGGGATTCTGGGTAAGAAAACGCAGTGGGATCCACGCAATCACACCTCCCTGGACTCCCTTGGGTGTCTAGTTTTCAGAAATGTCTGAGTTTGGTATGTTTCCCTAGATGACTGCCGAGCACATGACCAAAAACGCAGGTGCCCCCCTTACAACAAAAAGTAGTGTAATGAATTTTGATGTGTCCATGTTGTGTTATGGGCCCTTCCCTGTAGCAGGCACTACACCTATCCACACAAGTGAGGCACCAGTTTTATCAAGAGACTTGGGGGAACTCTGGATGGAAGGAAGTTTGTGGCTCCCGTCAGATTACAGAACTTTACAGCACGTAATGTGAGGAAAACATGTTTTTTTTAGGTTAACAAGGTATTCTGAATAACAGAATCTGGTGAGAGCCACACAAGTCACCCCATCCTGACTTCCGCTGGGTGTCTAGTTTCGAAAAAATGTACAAGTTTGAAGGTTTCCCTAAGTGCCGGCTCAGCTAGAGCCCAAAATTTACAGCTAGGCACTTTGCAAAAAGCATGTTCAGTGTGAAAATGTGATGTCTCCATGTTGCGTTTTGGGGCATTTCCTGTTGCAGGCACCAGGCCTACTGTAGGAGGCTGGCCTGGCTAATAGTGGGTACCTTGTGGTACTTACACCATGTGCCTGGTCCAGTTATCCCTTATTAGTAGATTAGAAGTGGTCTAGCAGTTTAGGCTGATAGAGGTAGCTATAGAGGAGCTGAACTAGGAGACATGCAAAGCTCCTACTATACCACTTATATCATATAGTACTATATCATGGAAAACACAATACTCAGAGTTACTAAAATTAAAGGTACTTTATTTTAGTGACAATGTGCCAAAAATATCTCAGAGGATATACTCCCTTAGGAGGTAAGTAATATACACCAAATATACACACAAGCCAAAATCAGGTAAGTAAACAGTTAGAAAGGTAGTGCAAACACTGTAGAATACAATAGGATGCAATAGGACACAATAGGCCTAGGGGCAACACAAACCATAAACTCCAAAAGTGGAATGCGAACCACAAATGGACCCCAGGCCTAGTGTAGTGTGTAGAGGGTCACTGGGAGTGTAAGAAAACACTAAGGGTGACCAAGATACCTCACCCCAAGACCCTGAAAAGTAGGAGTAAAGTTACCCTACTACCCCAGAAAGACAGTAAAGTTGAGATAAGGGATTATGCAAGGACAACAACTGACTGCAAAATACTGAAGACGGATTCCTGGACCTGAGGACCTGTAAAGGAAGGGGACCAAGTCCAAGAGTCATGCAAGTGTCCAGAGGGGCAGGAACCCACTAAACCCCGGGTGGAAGAAGCCGAAGATTCTGCAACAACGGAAGGCGCCAGGAACTTCTCCTTTGGTCAAAAGATGTCCCATGGCGTGCTGGAGGATGCAGAGTTGTTTCCACGCAGAAAGACCGCAAACAAGCCTTGCTAGCTGCAAGAGTCGCGGTTGAGGATTTTGGGTGCTGCCAGGGCCCAGGAAGGACCAGGAGGTCGCCCCTTAGAGGAGGAGACAGAGGGGGCGCTCAGCAACACAGAGAGCCCACGCAGAAGCAGGCAGCACCCACAGAAGCACCTGAACAGGCACTTAGAAGATCTGAGGACAATGGTCGACTCAGAGCCACAAAAGAGGGTCCCACGATGTCGGAGTCCAACTTAGCGAGTTGGGCAATGCAGGACTGTAGGAGGCTGGCCTGGCTTGTAGTGGGTACCAGAGGTACTTACACCTTGTGCCAGGTACAGTTATCCCTTATTAGTGTAGAAGAGGTGTCTCTAGCAGCTTAGACTGATTGAAGGTAGCTATGGCAAAGCAGCTTAGGCTGAACTAGGAGACATGCAAAGCTCCTACTATACCACTTATATCATATGCAAAATATCATAAGAAAACACAATACACAGAGTTACTAAAAATAAAGGTACCTGTGCACTGCAGGATGGAGTGCTGGGGACCCAGGCTAGGCCGTCCACGTAGGAAATCCTGGAAGAGTGCACAGGAGCCGGAACAGCTGCAAATCACGCGGTGCACAGTTTTGCAGTCTAGCGTGGGGAGGCAAGGACTTACCTCCACCAAACTTGGACTGAAGAGTCACTGGACTGTGGGAGTCACTTGGACAGAGTTGCTGTGTTCCAGGACCACGCTCGTCAGGATGAGAGGGGACCCAGAGGACCAGTGATGCAGTCTTTTGGTGCCTGCATTAGCAGGGGGAAGATTCCGTCGACCCACGGGAGATTTCTTTGGAGCTTCTGGTGCAGGGTGAAGGCAGGCTACCCCCAGAGCATGCACCACCAGGAAACAGTCAAGAAAGCTGGCAGGATTAGGTGCTATAATGTTGGTGGTAGTCATCTTGCTACTTTGTTGCAGTTTTGCAGGCGTCCTGGAGCAGTCAGTGGTCGATCCTTTGGTAGAAGGTGAAGAGTGAGATGCAGAGGAGCTCTGGTGAGCTCTTGCATTCGTTATCTGAAGAATTCCCCAAAGCACAGACCCTAAATAGCCAGAAAAGGAGGTTTGGCTACCAGGCTAGGAGGATTGGCTACCAAGAGAGGTAAGAGCCTATCAGAAGGAGCCTCTGGCGTCACCTGCTGGCACTGGCCACTCAGAGCAGTACAGTGTGCCCCCAACACCTCTGTATACATGATGGCAGAGGTCTGGGACACACTGGAGGAGCTCTGGGCACCTCCCCTGGGAGGTACTGGTCAGGGGAGTGGTCACTCCCCTTTCCTTTGTCCAGTTTTGCGCCAGAGCAAGGCTGGGGGATCCCTGAACCGGTGTAGACTGGCTTATGCAGAGATGGGCACCATCTGTGCCCATCAAAGCATTTTCAGAGGCTGGGAGAGGCTACTCCTCCCCAGCCCTTCACACCTATTTCCAAAGGGAGAGGGTGTAATACCCTCTCTCAGAGGAAATCCTTTGTTCTGCCTTCCTGGGCCAGGGCTGCCTGGACCCCAGGAGGGCAGAAACCTGTCTGAGGGGTTGGCAGCAGCAGCAGCTGCAGTGGAGACCCCGGAAAGGCAGTTTGGCAGTACCCGGGTTCTGTGCTAGAGACCCGGGGGATCATGGAATTGTCCCCCCAATACCAGAATGGTATTGGGTTGACAATTCCATGATCTTAGACATGTTACATGGCCATGTTCGGAGTTACCATTGTGACGCTATACATAGGTAGTGACCTATGTATAGTGCACACGTGTAATGGTGTCCCCGCACTCACAAAGTCCAGGGAATTTTCCCTGAACGATGTGCGGGCACCTTGACTAGTGCCAGGGTGCCCACACACTAAGTAACTTTGCACCCAACCTTCACCAGGTGGAGGTTAGACATATAGGTGACTTATAAGTTACTTATGTGCAGTGGTAAATGGCTGTGAAATAACGTGCAAGTTATTTCACGCAGGCTGCAGTGGCAGGCCTGTGTAAGAATTGTCAGAGCTCCCTATGGGTGGCAAAAGAAATGCTGCAGCCCATAGGGATCTCCTGGATCTCCAATACCCTGAGTACCTCAGTACCATATACAAGGGAATTATATGGGTGTACCAGTATGCCAATGTGAATTGGTAAATTTAGTCACTAGCCTGTTAGTGACAATTTGTAAAGCAGAGAGAGCATAACCACTGAGGTTCTGGCTAGCAGAGCCTCAGTGAGACAGTTAGGCATCACACAGGGAACACATACAGGGCACATACTTATGAGCACTGGGGCCCTGTCTGACAGGGTCCCAGTGACAAATAGACTAAAACAACATATATACAGTGAAATATGGGGGTAACATGCCAGGCAAGATGGTACTTTCCTACAAGGACGGAGTGCTGGGGACCGGGGCTAGGCTGTGCACAAAGGAAGTCTTGCAAAAGTGCACAGAAGCCCGAGCAGCTGCAGTTCACGCAGTACACAGGATTACTCTCTGGCGTGGGGAGGCAAGGACTTACCTCCACCAAATTTGGGCAGAATGGCCACTGGACTGTCGAAGACACTTGGACCCAGCTCCTGTGTCCCAGGGACCAATGTCATCAGGACGAGAGGGGATCCAGAGGACTGGTGATGCAGAAGTTTGGTGCCTGCGTTAGCAGGGGGGAAGATTCCGTCGACCCACAGGAGATTTCTTCTTGGCTTCCAGTGCAGGGTGAAGGCAGACAGCCCTCATAGCATTCACCACTAGGAAACAGTTGAGAAAGCCGGCAGGATGAGGAGCTACAATGTTGCTGGTAGTCTTCTTGCTACTTTGTTGCGGTTATGCAGGCGTCCAATTTTACACAACACATTTTATGAATGGGAAAACTGCACACACTGCTCCAACCAGGCAAATCCGTCTCCCCTATACTACCAATGCTCTTAAGTAATGCACAAACATATTGGAAGCAGGCTCTGAAATATACAACACCTCCCTACCCATATGCACCAAGCATACCGCTAAGGGGACTAATGATGCCATCAGGATTACTCACATCTACTAGACTGGGGCCCCGAGAATCAGTGAGTATCCAGACAATGGGTGACATGTTTCTTGAAGGGAAGCTTGCTACGCATCAAGACCTAGTACATGCACATGATTTGCCAATTTCATTCTTGCTCATCCACGCCAATGTTACTTGTAATATTCGCAAGCACTGGGCACCACTGGGGGTGGAACTGGAAACACATTCTTTTGTGCATACAGTATCTGAGATAGGCACTGGCTGCATCCTCGTGAAGTAGCTTTATAGAGGACTCCATATACATATTTCTTTATCTCCCCTCTGGGCTCTATGGGAAGATGATTTAGGCTCTTCATTGAACGACAAAAAATGGCACTTCATTCTTGAGTACCCCACCCATTTCTGCGCAATTGCCAAATCAAATGTATCCAATTTACATTAATACACAGAGCCTACTTGACACCACTCAAGATACACAAGAGCTACCCAGCAGCGCCATCTGGATGCCCCAGGTGCCATGCCGATTCCACAGACCTAATACATATGCTATGGTGATGATCCTCTTTGCGGGCCTATTGGGGAGATGTACGTGCAGCTCTTGCTGATGTGGTGGGGGCTCCTCATTGGACCTAAATGGAACATTGCCTATTAGGATTCTACCTACGCCCTAAAACCTCCCAGGTTCTGACCCGATTTGTGGATCTTGCACAGTTACTAACTAAACGTCAAATCACCAGGTGGTGGAAGTCTCCTCGGGCCGCCTTGGTGATTGGCTGGCATGAGGAAGTCATACTATGGGGCACGAATGAGGGAAAGGCCCTATGTGTCAGGAGGAATATCGTGGTCTCAGAAAGCGACCTATAGCCATGGAGTGAAATGTGCTTCTTGAGCCATTTTGGTCCCAAGCAGAAGAGAACTGAACATTCCCCCCAAATAGCCCAGGACCCACTCACATCTTGAGCCTCCACATGGCAAGCCACTGCACTCCTACCGCATAACCAAGCTGGTCATTCTACTTGGTGAGAATATGATTTCATGTGGACCATTTAAGGGTCCCCCTCCGCCTCCCTTCTTCAGGCCCCTTCACATAACTACACACCTGTTGTATTGAAAATAATTGTGTTTGACCACTGACTTTGTGTTTCACCACTGTGCATATTAGTTGTTCATTGTTCACCAGTAGCACATTACATGTTGTATTCAGTTTAGCTGCCTATTGGCTTTAACATGGCATTAGACATTCAGGTTAGCTGCCTATTGGCTTTAACGTGGCATTTGTCATTACATTTTTATATTCAGGTTAGCTGCCTATTGGCTTTATGGTGGCGTTAGACATTGCAGTTGAGACATTGCAGATGAGCTGTGTTTTTTCACATGGTAAACCAAGCTGTGTCTTTTTTTCTGTATTTTGTTCTCACCGAACCCTAGCATGATAAGGGAGTGCATATTTTGTGTTTTTTTTACCCTCTAGTCAGCCTTGAGAAGGAACGGGCCTTGGAGACCTGGCCAACCTCCAACGCTTGTTTTTTTCCCAACTCTGACCTACAGTAGCCAGCATTTCTTTTTATAATTCTCCTCTAAGGGGGAGGGCTTTCTAGAAAGTTCTCTATTCAAAGAGATAAAAAAGATGACTCTGTTCAGTAGCGTGGAATTCTGAGACTTCAGTCAAGAGCGGCCACCAGCCACCTGGCGTGTCCCGTGGGAGTGGAAAATCTCGTTCTCGCAGTTGAACAGGAGTCGTTCTTGTTGCTGGCATGAGAAAGATGAAGCATTTGGTGGGCCCTACTACGGTGATGAATTTTAACTTTTATTCTTTGCTTTGAAGTTATGCTATAATATAATCACATATATTTGCTGTGTACATTGCAATTGAGAATCACTTTGATATATTTTCCTTTCATTGCTGTGACTATTTTTAATCGTGTGCCTCCAACCTACTAATCTCCTCTCTCAGGAAACTTGTGGTGAAGTAATAATAAATGTCTTCTTTAAACTAAGAAGTGCATTCCAGAGATTGTTTTCAGCTCAGTCATTAGTGAAAGCAAAACACCTGTCCTTATTGTATGCACAGAAAACTGGTTGGGGTTAGGGGGGTGGTATGTTCCTGTAACCATTTTTTTCTCTTTGACATTTTCTTCCTTGAAAAATATACTTATTTTTGGTAATATGGGATCTGATTTATTGGCTATGTAAAGCTAATGCTTTAAACATTCATCTCTATAATTATGCACCTTACATATTACATAAATTTTAGAAATGTGACAGCTACTGTGATTGTCACTAATTTGGAATTTTATGTGATATCTCCTTTTTTCTTGAATCATGAACAAAATCAATAACATTTGTTTTGAAAAAAACAAGGAGAAAGCAGTGACAACAAGGTAAAAGTAATGAGAAGGCACACACAAAAACAGGTAAAAAGGATGGGAAAAACAGTGAAAATGGGGGGAAATAAAGGAGCTGGCACACAAAAATTGGGGAAAAGCAAGGAGAACAGTGAACACGAGGGGAAACAAGGAAAAGGCACTCAAAAAACGAGGGGAAAGCAAGGAGAGAGCAGTGAAAATTAAGGAAAAGCAAGGAAAAGGCACACAAAAAACAAGTAAAAAGCAAGGAGAAAGCAGTGAAAATGGGGGAAAAGCAAGGGGTGGACACACAACAAGAGTCTATAAAGCAAGGAGAAAGCAGTGAGAACGAGAGAAAAGCAAGGAGAAGGCACTCAAAAAATGAGGGGAAAAGCAAGGAGAAGACAGGAGCAAGAGCAATGAAGAAGCGCCGGGAGAGCTGGGCCAGGAACCTGGGATCTTTATTTCTACTTGTTAGTTCCTCTTTCTATTACATGATGCATCCTGCATCACATATAGAAAGAGGAATATGCCTCTTAGGGTTCTTTTGTGCAGGAAGGCATCCTTTTTTGCACAAAAATAACACTGCCTGTAATGCAGGCACCTTTGCAGCATGGCCCAAGGGTGCCTGCATTGTTGCTAGCGGTACATAGTGCACCAGACTAGGAGACAGTAGAAGTGCACCGCATCTTAGTAGATATGGCACGTTTCCGCTCTCTATTTTTCATGCAACGCAGCAAGTTGCTTTGCTATTTTGTGGAAAATATTAATAAACCTGCACCTTCAAATGCACGCTACCATAATTGGCGGGTGCACTGTTGCAAAATGTTTCATAATGATTAAGGGGGTCATTCTGACCTCGGCGGTAAAAGGCGCTTACCGCCGGTCAGAATACCACCATAACACCGCCGCGGCCGCGGTAAACCACCACGGTCATTCTGACCCGCAACTGCCAAGCCGCCAAAAACCCGACATCCACAAAAGTCCGCCACACCAAAGGTCAGCGCAAAAATTGCGATGAACAAACCTCCACCGTCACGCCAACAGAAATACGCCCATACCATTCCGACCCACAAATCCACGCGGCGGTCTTTCAAACGCGGTATTCCATTGGCGGTACACACCGCCGCGCTCAAAATACACACACACATAGAAAACTCAGCCACATTGGTCAGTTTGAAATACACACACCTGATACACATACTAACACCACTCCCACACACCCAACACAATATAAAACACACACCCACATCACCCACAAGCCCCTACGACCCAAAATTATTGACGAAGGCTAGAGAGAGAGCACAGAATAGACAATCCCACAACACAGAGGCACACAACACCATCACCCACACAGAACCCACGCACCAAACACCACACACCACCACACGCACCACACTCATCACCACAAACGCCACCCCACACCTCAACCACACCACCCCATGGCACCCCAAAGACACCCCAGGTTCAGTGACGCCGAACTCAGGGTCATGGTGGAGGAAATAGTCTGTGTAGAGCCCCAGCTCTTCGGGGCACAGGTGCAGCACACCACAATTGCCAGGAAGATGGAGCTATGGCAAAGGATAGTGGACAGGGTTAACGCGGTGGGACAGCATCCACGCAATCGGGAGGACATCAGGAAGAGATGGAACGACCTACGGGGGAAGGTGCGTTCCATGGTATCAAGGCACAACATTGCGGTGCAGAAGACTGGCGGCGGACCCCCACCTACTCCCCCCGAATTTACCGCATGGGAGGAGGAAGTCTTGCACATCCTGCATCCTGAGGGCCTTGCAGGAGTAGGCGGAGGAATGGACTCTGGTAAGTAAAATCTTCACTACTGCTTCCCACCCCCACCCCACCTGCAGGCCAAATCATACCCCCACCCTCCCCCCCACCCCCATCACACCAACACCTAGCAAAAGGCTCACCATCACAACCCACCCATCCCAACACCAAGCCCTGCATGCGACCACAAAGCATGGACACCCATCACCAAAGCATGCCCACTGCACACACACATCACCCCCACAAGCCACCCTCACAAAAGCCCCCACAAGGGAATGCCTGCACTTGGGTACACGGACACCCACCCATCACACGAAATGCCACACACAGAAGCAATAACCATACCTTTATACCCATGCAGGACCCGAACGCCACCACACCGCCACGGAGGGTCCAGAGATGTCCATCCCACCCCCAGAAGAGGCCCCCAGCGATGACAGCAGCTCTGTCTCCCTGGAGCCAGATGACCAGCCCGGCCCATCGGGGACCTCTGGACAGTCGGTTCCCCACAGACAGCCACAGGCTACACCAGACCCAACCCCCTCTGGGAACACCAGCACAGCTCCCACCCAGCGGGCCCATGCCTCTGTCTCCAGGACACATAAATCAGCGGTGTGTCCACCACTACAGGGCACCCAGGTTGACCCACCACCACAACAACAACAGGGACCTGGGGGCAGTGGTAGTGGGCACACCGTCCAGGGGACAGAGGCCCAGGAACACAGGGGAACTGGGAGGGCTGCTGTGCGACAGGGGGGGGACAGGCCCGGGGAACCAACTCTCCAAGAGGCCCTCTCCTCCATCATGGGAGCATACCACCGCTCCCAGGAGATGATGGCGACGGTACTGGCCCGGTTCCAGGAGATCCAGGAACTGCAGGAGGAACGGTACATGGGGTTCAGGGAGGAACTGAGGAACATCGGTTCCGCAATGGGGACCATCATCGTGGCCCTTACCCAGATCGTCACCACATTGCAGGACCATGTGGCACCCCAAAGGGCCCCTGTCACTAGCCCAGGCCAGGAACAGCCTACCACCTCCGCCGGCGCTAGTGGACAGGAGGCCCCCACACAACGACAGGCCTGCAGAAGAAGAACCACCCCGCAAGCGGAACCTGAGATCTCACAAGAAGACAGAGTAGGATTGCAAGACCCCCGCCAGCCTAAGATACCCCCTGATGTCAGCCCACTGTCCCACATTGTCACCCTGTCCAACCTTGAACTGCCCCTGCTCCATCCTTCCACAGGCATATGGACAATGCACCTGTGCGTCTGAGAACTGGACTCTGCCATCGACATTACTCCACCCCCACTCATCACCGTTTCCCAATCATGTACCTATATGTAGCACTTAAAATAAATCACTTATTGCACTTAAAATAACAGGAGTCTGCTTGTATTCGTAACAAATGTATTACACATAACGGTGCAATAATGTCCAGTTACTTTGTGATGACAACATACCAATTTCAATAAGCTTTAGTCCATAGGCAAACAAAGCTGAAGTCAGGCAGTGGGTCATACAGCTCTGAAAAGGGAAGGGAAAGTCACAAATCAGTTAACAGGAACTGGGGGGAAACACAGATAGTGCAGACGCATGAGGCCTTAAGTAAATGTAAAATGGCGTGGCTGATTCTTACCTGTGTGCTACTGAAAATATTGTTGTATGACTGTATCCCTGTTGTCCGTGTCGTCCCCGTCGTCTTCCTCCTCTTCACTCTCCACAGGCTCCACAGCTGCTACAACACCACCATCTGGACCATCCTCCTGCAGAAAAGGCACCTGGCGTCGCAAAGCAAGATTGTGAAGCATACAGCAGGCCACGATGATCTGGCACACCTTCTTTGGTGAGTACATTAGGGATCCCCCTGTCATATGCAGGCATCTAAACCTGGCCTTCAGGACCCCGAAGGTCCTTTCTATGATCCTCCTATTTCGCCCATGGGCCTCATTGTACCGTTCCTCTGCCCTGGTCCGGGGATTCCTCACTGGGGTCAGTAGCCACGACAGGTTGGGGTAACCAGAGTCACCAATTAGCCACACATGGTGTCTCTGTAGCTGTTCCATCACATAAGGGATGCTGCTATTTCGCATGACATACGCGTCATGCACTGACCCAGGGAACTTGCCATTTACATGGGAGATGTACTGGTCAGCCAAACAGACCACCTGGACATTCATCGAATGATAACTTTTTCTGTTTCTGTACACCTGCTCACTCTCTTTGGGGGGAACCAAAGCCACATGGGTCCCATCAATGGCACCAATGATGTTGGGGATATGTCCAAGGGCATAGAAATCACCCTCGACTGTAGCCAATTCGCCCACCTCGGGGAAAATAATGTAACTCCGCATGTATTTCATCAGGGCAGACAACACTCTGGACAAAACCTTAGAAAACATAGGCTGAGACATCCCAGATGATATGGCCACTGTTGTCTGAAAAGACCCACTTGCCAAAAAATGGAGTACTGACAGAACCTGCACCAGAGGGGGAATCCCTGTGGGTTGGCGGATGGGGGACATCAGGTCTGGCTCCAGCTGGGCACATAGTTCATGTATAGTTGCTCTGTCAAGCCTGTATGTAAGTATGATATGTCGTTCTTCCATTGTCGACAGGTCCACCAGCGGTCGGTACACGGGAGGATTCATCCTTCTCCTCACAAGTCCCGGCGGACGGTGCCTAGGAAGGACAACATGGAGCACAGAGTCAAGCAACCCACAGGTTCGTTCACACAGCTTGCACAGTACACGAATCGCTATGCATTGAAAGGCTTGTATTAGTGGCAATGCAAGGCCTAGGCCTGTGTGACGCAGTAGAAATCATGCCATGTGGGCCCTTGAAATGGCGGCTGCCTGACCTGTGAAGTGTGACAGTGGGATGTGAGGTCACTGCGCTGGCGTGGCACACCGTGGTGGTAGGCGGTCGAAGACCGCGGCGCAAAGCAGCATTGGTTAACATTGAACCCTATGTGTCTCAGGAGCCAATGACGATGTGCGCCGGCGGTCGCGGTACGCACTGCCGCGGGCGTGACCGCCATTTTCTATCTGATTAATCACTCGAGACCTGATCATCCACAGGAGAGGACCTATACTGCAAGTGCTGCTGTGACCTCGGTCTGGGAGATACAATGGATGCTGCGACTGGGGAAAGGGCCCCTGCCTTCACTTCCGAAGAATTGGAGAGACTTGTTGATGGGGTCCTCCCCCAGTATGCGCTACTCTACGGTCCTCCAGACCAACAGGTTAGTACACAGGGTGCACGTTGAATGGGCTATGCCTGTGTTGAGTGGGGTGTATGTAAGATGGTGGGGAGGGGAGCGAATGAGGAGTGCAAAGCACGAAAGATGAGAGCATGAGCCACATGGCAAGGTTGGGGAGGGGGGGGGGGCACTCACATTGACCAGGGAGAAAACTGATGCGATTTCCTTTACCACCCTGTCCATGTCACATAGGTGAGCGCCCATCAGAAGATCGACATTTGGCGTGCCATCGCCAAGGACGTCCGGGCCCTGGGGGTCCACAACAGACGGGACACCCACTGCCGAAAGAGGTGGGAGGACATCCGCCGCGGGACCAGAAAGACCGCCGAGTCTCTGCTGGGGATGGCCTCCCAACGTAGGAGGGGTGCCAGCTGCCAATTGACCCCCCTGATGTCCCGGATCCTGGCGGTGGCCTACCCCGATTTGGATGGGCGCGTGAGGACATCACAGCAGACACAAGGGGGTGAGTATCAGCACATTCTGCTATCTTTGCGCGCAGTGAAGGTGTCTGGGTGGGGGAGGAGGGCTGTGGCTATCTCCAGGCCAGGGCGCATTCTGTAGGCTAGGCCCCTCCGTTAGACACGGCCCTGTGCCCCCGCCCCCCACCTCTGTAGGGTGCCAAGTACAGCTATCCATGGTCCGGCCTCACCCATGTGTGCATTTGTCATCCATAGACCTGTAGGCCTAGTCACAATAACTGAGTAGTGTACCCCGATTGCGCGGCCTAGTTCAGGGGGCTTCTGTGTCTGTCCTCTCCGACAACGGTGTTGCCAATGCATGCACTCAACCTGTCTTCATTTCTCCCCCCCCCCATTTTCTCTGTCTTCCTGTTCATGTGTGCATTAGCATCATCAGGCGGAGGAGAAGTGGCATCGGCGCACGAGGGTGCTGCATCTCACATGGCCCCGGAGGGCCATACAACAGACTCCGAGTACACCAGTGAGACGGAGGGCGAGTGGAGCTCCACAACGGGGACCCGTGAAGACGTCAGCGACACCGACACGTCCTCGGAAGGGAGCTCCCTAGCGGTGGCGGCAACATCCGTGCCCACCGCCACAACAGGTACAGCCGCCACCCAGCGCACCAGCCCCGCCCTCCCAGCAGCCCCTCAGCCTTCGCTCCGTGCCCGCTCGGCCAGGAAGGCGGGCATCTCCTTCGCCCCAGGCACCTCAGGCCCTGCCCCAGTTACCCCTGCTGCCCTCAGTGAGGAGGTCATTGACCTCCTCAGGACACTCATTGTTGGGCAGTCTACCCTTTTGAATGCCATCCAGGGTGTAGAAAGGGAGGTGCATCGGAGCAATGCATACCTGGAGGGCATTCATTCGGGTCAGGCTGCCCATCAGCGATCGTTCAACGCTCTGGCCTCAGCACTGACAGCAGCCATTGTCCCTGTCTCCAGCCTCCCTCTTCTGACTCCCTCCACCCAGTCCCAGTCTCCTGTTCCTCTGCCTATCCCATCCACACCATCAGACCAGCCTGCACACACCTCTAAACCCAAGGGCAGCTCATCCAGACATAAGCACCACAGATCCCACAAACGTTCACCCAAGCAACATCCAGATGCAGACATGCGAACAGTCACTACCACCTCTGTGTCCCCCACCTCCTCATCTCCCTCGTCCCTCCCTGTGACGTCTCCACTCACACCTGCATGCACACCACCATCAGCCAGTACTTCCATCACCAGCACACCCTCCATTACAGTCCGCACATGTGCAGTCACCACCCCCACTACCATTTATACGTCCCCTGTGTCCTCTCCCAGTGTGTCTGTCACCCCCTCTTCCAAAGCACACAAACGCAGGCAGCCACCCACCCAACAGCCATCCACCTCACGACAGCCTCCGTCACAAGCACCTGCACCCAAAGACAGCACACTTGACGCTCCTACAACCAAATCCTCTTCCTCCACTCCCATACCCACTACACCTACCCGTCCCTGTCCTTCCCAAGTCGTTTTCCTTTCCAACCTTGAGCTCGTTCCAATCACTGACCTACCCCCTCCATCTGGTAAGAGTAAAAAAAGCACCTCAGCCACCACCAGCCCTGCATCTACTGTGACCATAGTGCAGGGCTATTGGAGTCCACCAGCTCCTAGGGCAGGAACATCGGCCAGCAGCAAGGGGACAGCCAGCCCACCCCCTGGGAAGAGGACAAGAAAAAAAAAGGCCCGGCGCGACAAGACTGAGACGGCTGCCACCAAGGACGGTAGCCTTGCCCCGTCACCTGCCACATCATCCAAGGGAGGCAAGGGCCACAGAGCTTCAGCGAAGGAGGGCAAGGGCAGCAGGGCGGAGAAGTCAGGCAGCAGGCGAGCTGCCCAGGAGGGCCCCACCAGCCCCATTCCGGTTGTGACGGACGACACCCACGGGCCCAGGACTCCATCACAGGAGGGCCCCGCGGCCGCAAGTTCGGATGGTGAATGAGCGGGAAGTCTTGCCCAGGTCTGGCTCCCTAGACACACAGGTCAAGAACCGCTTAACAGGGCCCCGCCGGGAGGAGCACCGCTGAACAGGGCCCCGCCGGGAGGAGCACCGCTGAACAGGGGCCCGCCAGGACAAGAACCGCTGAACAGGGGCCCGCCGGGACAAGAATCGCTGAACAGGGGCCCGCCGGGAGGAGCACCGCTGAACAGGGCCTTGCCGGGACAAGAACCGCTGAACAGGGCCCCGCCGGGAGGAGCACCGCTGAACAGGGGCCCGCCGGGACAAGAACCGCTCAACAGGGCCCTGCCGGGAGGAGCACCGCTGAACAGGGCCCCGCTGGGAGGAGCACCGCTGAACAGGGGCCCGCCGTGACAAGAACCGCTGAACAGGGGCCCGCCGGGACAAGAATCGCTGAACAGGGGCCCGCCGGGACAAGAACCGCTGAACAGGGGCCCGCCGGGACAAGCACCGCTGAACAGGGCCCCACCGGGACAAGAACCGCTCCGCTGGGCCCTTCATCTCAAGCACCGCTCCGCTGGGCCCCGCCGTCTCAAGCACCGCTCCGCTGGGCCCTTCATCTCAAGCACCGCTCCGCTGGGCCCCGCCATCTCTGCACCGCTCCGCTGGGCCCTTCATCTCAAGCACCGCTCCGCTGGGCCCCGCCGTCTCAAGCACCGCTCCGCTGGGCCCTTCCTGTCAAGCACCGCTCCGCTGGGCCCCGCCGTCTCAAGCACCGCTCCGCTGGGCTCTGCCGTCTCTGCACCGCTCCGCTGGGCCCTTCCTGTCAAGCACCGCTCCGCTGGGCCCCGCCGTCTCAAGCACCGCTCCGCTGGGCCCTTCCTGTCAAGCACCGCTCCGCTGGGCCCCGCCGTCTCAAGCACCGCTCCGCTGGGCCCTTCCTGTCAAGCACCGCTCCGCTGGGGCCTTCATCTCAAGCACCGCTGGCCCATTGACAGTTCCGGTTCTGTGTCGAGCAGGGCTTCAGGAAGCACTCTGGGCACCATGCCTCCTCCATTAACAGTGGAGTCGGTAATCCATCTGATGGACTGTGGCTTGGCACTTCCCAGGATGGAACAGTGGGCAAGCCACCCACTGTAGAGACTTGAGAGACTGTGGCTTTGCACTCCCCAGGATGGAACAGTGGGCAAGCCACCCACTGTAGAGACTTGAGAGACTGTGGCTTTGCACTCCCCAGGATGGGACAGTGGGCAAGCCACCCACTGTAGGGACTTGAGAGACTGTGGCTTTGCACTCCCCAGGATGGTACAGTGGGCAACCCACCCACTGTAGAGACTTGTGAGACTGTGGCTTTGCACTCCCCAGGATGGTACAGTGGGCAACCCACCCACTGTAGAGACTTGTGAGACTGTGGCTTTGCACTCCCCAGGATGGGACAGTGGGCAAGCCACCCACTGTAGGGACTTGAGAGACTGTGGCTTTGCACTCCCCAGGATGGTATAGTGGGCAACCCACCCACTGTAGAGACTTGTGAGACTGTGGCTTTGCACTCCCCAGGATGGTACAGTGGGCAACCCACCCACTGTAGAGACGTGTGAGACTGTGGCTTTGCACTCCCCAGGATGGGACAGTGGGCATGGAGGCCCCTCGTGGATCTGGCGTCAAGGACTCATGTGGCTGAGGTGCCCCCCCTTCCCTTCCCCCTGAGGTGCCTGTAGTTTTATCATCTGATGCCCCAGTAGTGTTCTCTCCAATGGTATCTGGTCTCCTGTGTGGGCTTTGCCCATGTGTTTGTGCACATTGGCCCACGGACTATGGAACTTTGACGGAATGTGCAGGACTTATTGCCTATGTATATATTGTTGACTATGTTCATTCCTTATTTTTGTATCTTTTACATAGCATATTTCCCATACCTTTAATGGAGCTATTTATACATATATTTTATAGATCATTTTAATTGTGTCTTTGCATTATTCCGGTGGGTTTGGGTGGTGTCACTCTGACTTGTTGCTCGGCATTGGGGTGTAGGTATTTGTGGTGGGGGGGTGGGTGTATGGCGCATGTGTGTGCCCGTAAGCTTTCCTCCTCCCCCCTCCCCTGTGTCGTAGGTGCAGTACTCACCGTTGTCGTCTGCGCCGGCGTTCGTACTCCTGGTAGATGAGCAGGTAGACAATAGCTGGTAGGATGTTTAATTCGGGTTCCATGCTGTCCTCCTTCCTCGTGGAGTGTGTATAGGTGAGCGTTTTCCCGTTCGTAGTCTGTTTCCGCCGTGTTTTTATCGGCGGGGCTCCCGCCCCGGAAAAGGTGGCGGATTGGTGAGTTGTGATAGGGTGGGCGGTACATTGTCTGCCGCCTGCCTGTTGGCGGTGACCGCCGCGCTGTTTGTCTGTCCCGCCGTGGCGGTCGGAGTGTTAAAGTAGCGGGCTGTGTTGGCGGTTCCCGCCAGGGTCGGAATTCCTTTTTTTTTACCGCCTGCCTGTTGGCGGGTTGGCCGCCGCTTTATCACCAACCGCCAAGATCAGAATGACCCCCTAAGTGTTTTACTAATGCACATGGTTTAGATCATCTTGGGCTGGGGGCTCATACAGAAGTTGCTCCCTATTTGCTGGAAAAGAATACCGTATGTTGTTGCTATGTTTTTCTTTACATGTGACCATCACTGTTGTTTTTGCATAGAAGTAGATTTTTATGTGTGGTACTAATTTTTTTTTCGGCAGCTTGGTGTTTGGCTCTTTTTATCTGATTACTGTTGGCTGTCAGCATTTTACTCCCTCTCTGCTACACTTTGCCTTAACTAAGTCAAATATCGGAATATAGGCTATAAATGATCACAATGACCACATGTAAGTTATTGTTCCCTAATGTGCAAGACCTTAACTCTCCATTATAGGGGATTTTTTTTTATAATGGCTTTATTCTAAAGACAAACCATAACATTTATTCAGGAAATGCATCTTATGTCAAGGGATGCTTTCTGTCTTTATTTTCCCATGCCACCTCTACAATAGCCCTCCTCTGGTCAAACAAAGACTAGAGGTGTGACCATTTGATTTTAGAAGGGGATACAATTCCAGGAGGAACCCTTATATAAAGACAAGGCGGGGAGCTTTCTCGTCCTCAAAGGTAGAGTGGAGGGTACAGTGGTAACAATGGTTTGTGTTTATAGATCACCAAATCAAAAATCTAAGTTTTTCAAGGATCTCTTTGAACATATAGCTTAGCTAACTGAAGGGCTACTGATCATGAGCATATATAGTCCATGTTCCACTGAAAGACTGCTCACATACACGAGGGGAAGCATGTGGAACTCCTAGAGCAGTTTACAATAGCATTCAAGATCTTAATTTTGCCAACTCCTGGAAGTCTTACCATCTGAATGATTGAGACTTTACATTTTTCTACAATGTACACAGAACTACTTCCAGGCTAGATATGCTTTTCAGACAAAGGGGCAACCTACAGTACTTTTTCGATAGCCAAACAGATATACAAACCTTATCAGATTATGCTCCTGTGGTGGTTATCTGGAACTCAAAGATGTTGGCCCCATTCACACAGATGTGTTGCAGATGAATAAAAAAAAATGTAGAGACCCAACAGTTAGAAGTGCAATTGGGGAGGCTTTAGAGCACTATTGCTAAGAAAATACTTAGGTCACAACTTCCCTTGCAACTTGTGTGGATGCAGCCAATCAGTAATACGAGGTGAACTCCTGTCACATGCATCAGGTTTGTATCAAATGTAATAAGCCCAAAAACTAGAGTTGGAGACAAAATTACATAAATTTAAGTGGGAACACGAAATCTCAGGACCACGTAAAACTTACTGAGCTCTTCAAAACTGTGTTTATGAAAATCTGGTCTCTTGGCCTCTTATTATTCAACCTACTCAATCAGATTCCATCTGTGGTAAGCAATTAGTGACAATATTCGATTGACCATAAATATTTGCCAAAAAGCCAATGACTCAAAATCATGAATGATCCTTCTCTCCCTTGACGCAGAGAAGGCATTCCATAGACTAAAACTCATGAATGATCGTTCTCTTCCTTGACGGGGAGAAGGCATTCCACAGACTGGACTAACGCTATATGTTTAAAATGTAAGACATAACTGCCTCAAGAGCAAGAGTTTAATTGAAACCAACTTGGTGTTCCCCTCAACCAGACTTAAGGTTAAGCTATGCATCAGAATCAAAATTGATCTCAAGAGGGGAGTTACCAGGAATACCTGCTTTTTCCTAACATCTTTGCCCCGGGATTTGATCTCCTGCTGCAGAAAATTAATCACAACCTATTAATAACACATCTAAAGATTGGTCAACATATCTCTCAACATGTACTATTTATTTCCCGATTACATATTATACTTAATTACCAATCCTGAGAGCTCAATACCAGCTTTAATTAAGGAATTAGATTGTTTTCCAAGAGCCTCTACATTTAAAATTAATTATTCTAAAACAACCGCTATTGAAGTGCAGTATTAGACAAAGCTGGGAGTATCACTTCGGACAGCTTTCGGCCTTAACACCACACCTGAGGCACTACATTACCAGGAGTCACTATTATAGCACATAGGGAAGATTTACATTTAAGTAATATAACCACTCACGCAACATCCTCTTAAAAGATCTTGACAGTTTGGGGGAAGTTGGAAATTTCAAGACTTTGGCATGATTTTAAATGATTTTTGCCTGGATTATTATATGTTGCTCAAACCCTGTGCTACTGATACCCATGGACACGATTTGAAGTATCCAAAATAGACTACTCTTTCTTACGTGGGGAGGCATGTCCCCTAGAGTTTCCAAGAATTTTTTTTACAGAACTAAGTTTGAGAGTGGGGTGGGGTGGGTTTTATGCAAATGAATGAATATATCCGAGCGGCTCAAGTTTGCCATCTAATATACCTTAAAAACCTTCATAGTTAGTAATTATGGGTTCGAGTTGAAGTGCACTTCTTGGCCAAACCAATTCTTATATTGCCATCATTCTCACTATGACTGCAAAATCCAACTACTGTACTGCAATCTACTCAAGTCATTCTGACCCATTGGTCAGCTATTGTTAGAAGATCCAAGTTTACATCATATCTCTCCCTTATGCCCAGAGTTGAACACCCCAGATTTTCTCCTGGGACTCATAGACAAGTGGTTTAAAAAAAGTCTGGGGGTAATATAGTTCCCTTGGATATTTACACTGAAAATGTAAACCCCTAGGCCCAGCTGAGATTGTATGGTGTTAGTCACTTGATGATGGAACATGATGCAAGTGTTATCTGGGCCACCTCAGAATAATGTTGATTACAAGCCAAAAGATACACACCCACAAAATCACACATGAAGGCACATCTACCCGGGAAATGCATCACTTTTTTTTTTATAGTAGTGGGATTAGATTTTAGGCTAAACCCAACAACTTTGATTCTGGGTGTGACACGAGAAAGAATCCACCGACCACACAAGGAGAGAAACTCATATTTCAACTGCTTAGCCGCTAGAGTAAAGACACAACTCAGCAGTGGCGATCCTCCAACTGTTTCATTGGTGCAACTTTGCTGGACCAAGGGTTGGTCAGTATATACAACTGAAAAATTACAGCAATTGTTAGGGGTATGGTCCAGAAGTTTGAAAAGATATGGACACCATTCCGCATTTACATTAAAAAACAAGGGAGGATTGCTCTGGGTCCAGGTCATATTCCTAAACTGTTTTGTGCTTCTGGGATACGCAATCGGAGCGCTTCGAAAGTCTTGGAAGAACGAGGTGACAAAACATCGCACTGATGGAAGAGTTATATGAGTTGAGTTCGGTGAAAGAATGGTGTGAACGAAAGGCACTGGGGAGTTAAAGGCAGTAACGAATAATACACAGAAAAAGTTGCGGTAAGTGGAATGAGCAATATATTTCTAGAAATTAACAATGAACGATGGATGGCAAACTTTCGCCTAATGTACCAAGATGATTGGAGCTGCTGATTGTTTTTGTTGTATATTATCGCATTTGAAGTTTTTAGGGCTTACATCCCTGAAATAGGAACTTCGGTGCTGATGTTGTATTACAACTTTGAAAACATGACTAAACATGACTAAAGAAAGTTTATTTCTCATTATGTATACGAGTGTGAACAGGCCCGGGGATTGACAATTTTGTTGTAGAAAAAAAGCACAATTTTTTTTAGTTATATCTTAGTTGTTGTCTTGAAGTGCTCACACTTTGTGATACAGATCTCTGCAATTATGCTGTATTGCAACAAAAAAACATGACTGCTAAATGTTTTTTCTCATTGAAAGTATGTTTGTAAATTAACCCTGGGATTGAGGCCTTTGTTGTGGAAAATGTACATCTTGAATTTGTTATCATAAACTAAATAATAATAACATTTCTCTAAAGAAGAGAGAGCTTGCACCAGGCTCTGTTTGTTCTTATGGTGAGGGAAAATCTAAGTGACTTGGCATTCGCTGAAAGTTGAGGTTTGAAGCTGTCAAGATTGTAAAACCCATCATTTTGACTATGTGGGGAGGAAATATCGTATCCTGACCCCTACCAGCTGGTTGTAGAGTTGAGAGGGCAAACTAAAGGAGGTTGGTACCACTGTAACAGTGGAAGGAGAAATGGAGGCTTGCAGTCCCATTTAGAGTGAATGGCTTCTGACACCACCGCGCCCTCTGGCCCGACAGGGCTGAGTTTGCTGCTGCACCAGCTTAGAAGTTGATACTGCAGGTATGTTAGACTCTTGAATAGCTACTAAACTTTCTATATTGTTGGTAGAAATATCTGTCTAGGGAAAATAACCCAACAGATCAGCAGTGGTGAGACTATCTTTGAATCGCTGGAGTAATGAGTCAGTCATTTTTCTGATAAGCCTAAAACCATTGAAGGGCTTTTCCTTAAGAGGCAAGTAGACATCCACTTAAAACCCAGTTGTTCGGATCCAGGCCATTCTAAACACTACACTGGTACCAAAACCATGGCCTTCGCAGTCAGTGGTGTCCAGCTCTGCACATAAATCATATCTTGCTACGTCTTCGATCATTTGGGCCGGTGAACATTTGAGATCCAGCAAGATTTTACTGGCCATGTCCCATAAGACATGGATGCATCTGCCCAGAAGTTACACCGCATTTGAAAATTGTAAAACTATGCCGGCCGAAGAAAAAATTGTTTTGTCAAGGACATCAATACGTTGAGACTTCTATCACTGTGGGGGCAGAAAAGCAAGCATTAGGATTGACTTTACTTGTGGATACCTGCACCAATTGGCTTTCAGGCATTGGATATTTCATCAACAAGTGAGGGTCGCCAGGGGCTGGTCTGCGCCTTCTGGAGGGCATGAGCATGGCTTAGACCAAGTGGCTATGAGAATGTCCATAAGGGCCTTGTTAAAAAATAATGGTTTAGATAAAGGTGCTCACACATCAAAAGAATGTGATGTTCGAGAAGAGAAAGGGGACTACCTTAATTCGGTAGTAGAAATTTATGAAGTACTTCTGCGTTGTTTAACCAACAGAGCCCTATAAAATCTCTTTACTCAGGAACAAGAATCCTCACCTACCAAGGTGGTATGCTTCACCATAGGACTCTACTCCATGCTAGGCGTAAGTTGCAATTCCTAGCGGGCCCCACTGAGGGGATTTCATTGAGATCTTTGCATTACCCATGACAGGTGCTGGTGTGTCAGTGATGATAATGGGTGTTGTGACTAGGGAGAAAATATTAAAATTGTCTATATATCCACAAGAATATGAACTGTACTTTTAGTAAGTGGTTAGCTATGGCAAGATGAAAAACTGTGAGGACCAACTTTAGTTGTGCTGTGGTCCCTTTCCTTTGCTCCACATGTTTCACTCCTGATTGCCTCACATGGTCAAGTGGCTTTTGTTCAGGACTTTCTAATTAGTACAATGCCTAAATCTGTAATAATGTTATTACTCTTATTACACTGAATAATGTGTGTGTCATATTGAGTAAACCTCCCCCCCCCCCGACCCGAGGTTTGGTGACCTCTTAGATCCCTCCTGATAGGTGCTTTCCTGGTTATGTGACCAATCCCCCTCTCAGGGCTATTTAGGTTCTCTCCTCTGGGTGTTTCTTCAGATTTGGATTGCAAGACTCCAGCAGGAATCCTCTTCATCCTTTACTTCATCTTCTACCGACGGATCAACCGCTGACTGCTCCAGGAACTCTACAAAACTGCAACAAAGAAGCTAAGATGACTTCTGCAACATTGTATCTTCAGCTCCTGCCAGCAACTGCAACAGTTTCCAGGTTGTGCATCCTCTGAGGATTGCCTGTCTTCAGCCTGCACCAGAAGAACTGAAGGAATCTCCTGTGGACAGAGTCACTTCCCTGCTTCAGCAGGCACCTCTCTGTAGCGATGACCGGTGGCTTGGACCCCCTCTCCAGATGACATGCGTGGATCGAGCAACAAGGGTGGTGGACTAAAGTGACTCTGACAGTCCCACTGTCCATCTGTCCAACTTTGGTGGTGGTAAGGGCTTGCTTCCCCACGCAAGACAGTACCCCTGTGTACCCCTGTGCACTGCGTTACTTGTAGTTGCCAAGGCTTTTGTGTGACCTTCCAAGAAGTTCTTTGTGCACAGCTCAGCTTAGACCCCTAGCACTCCATCCTGCAATGCACAGGTTCCTGAGCTGTTCTCCTGCGGCGTGGGAATCCTTTGTGCCATGCTGCATGGGCCTCCATTTGCACCTCCTTTGTTCCCCTACTGTGGGACTATTGTGTGCACTGCCTGGTCTTCTGAGGGCTCTCTGAGTTGCTGAGAACCCCCTCTGTCTCCCCCTCCTGGGTAGAGACCACCAGGTCCCTCCTGGTCCCAGGCAGCGCCATTTTCCGCTAACCACGAGCTTTGCCGGTGCCAAGGCTTGTTGGCAGAATCCAACAACGCAAACCAGAGTGCATCCATCCATTCGGCGTGGGACATCTCCTGCACCAATCAGGAACCCACATCTGTCTTCTTTGGAGCAATACTGACTTTATCTTCTGACCGGTGGTTCTACTTTTGCACCTTCATCCAGGTTAACAGGGGCTCCTGTTCTCCCTGGACTGTTCAGTGCTTCTTGGACTTGGTCCTCTTCTTCCATAGGTTTTCAGGTCCAGGAATGCATCACTGGTGTCTTGCAGTCTCTTCTGGTTCTTGCATTATTTTCTATCACGACTTCTAGTGTGTTTTAGGAAACTTGCTGTGTTTTACTCCTGCTTTCCTGGGCTCTGGGGTGGGGTACATTACTTACCTTTGGTGTTTTCTTACACTCCCAGTGCCCCTCTACACACTACACTTGCCTTGGTGAGAAACTGAATTTCGCATTCTACTATTTTAGTATATGGTTTGTGTTCCTCCTAGGCCCAAACGGCAGAAACCTGTCTATGAGGTGGCAGCAGTGCAAGCAGCAAGAGAGCTGGTTTGGCAGTACTGGGGTCCATGGTGGAGCCTCCAGGATGCATGGGATTGACCCCCCAATACCAGATTTCCAATGGTGGGACAATTCCATGATCTTAGACACCTCACATGGCCATATTCGGAGTTACCATTGTGAAGCTACATATATGTATTGACTTATATGTAGTGCATGTGTGTAATGGCACCCCTGCACTCACAAAGTCCGGGGAATTTGCCCTGGACAGCGTGGGGGCGCCTTTGCTAGTGCAAGTGTGCCCTCACATTTAGGGACAGATGTATGAAAGCATTTTGCATTCCTTAAAATTCGACCCTCTACATTAGAAATCGCAAATAAGGATTCCTTATTTGCGATTTCTGAGCACATGTATGAAGCAATTCCTAAATGCGATTTTGGCATTTAGGAATAGCTAATTACCACCAAGTTGAACTTGGTGGTAACCATGTGCAAAATTTGAAAATGCATTTAAAATGCATTTTTAAATTGTACATGTAAAGCACACATGCCCTTTTGGCATGTGTGCACCTTACATGTCCCCCCCAACATTTGTGGGGTGCAGCAGAGTGGGCCTTAGCCCCCCAGCACCCTGGGGTTTTGCATTTCCAAAATTGCAATTTCTAGTTCAGAAATCGCAATTTTGGAAATGCAAAAAATTTGCAGATATGGGCCAACAGGCCCATAGTTGCGAAAGGAGCCGGTATCGCAATTTGAGATTTGGTAATAGCATTTGCGATTTTTAAGAAATCGCTATTACCGAATCGCAAATGTGATACATGGCACTTTGCGAGTCGGAAATAGCAAATTCTTAAAAATCGCTATCTCTGAATTGCAAAGGGCCGTGATGATACATCTGGCCCTTAGTGACTTTGCACTTAGCCTTCAGTAAATGAAGGTTAGACATATAAGTGACTTATAAGTTACTTAAGCGCAGTGAAAATGGCAGTGAAATAGTGTGTGCACAATGTCACTCAGGCTGCAGTGGCAGTCTTGAAGAAAGATTTGTCTGAGCTCCTTATGGGTGGCAAAAGAAATGCTGCAGCCCTTAAGGACCTCCTGAAACCCCAATGCCCTGGGTACCCAGGTACCACATAATAGGGACTTATAAGGGAGGTCCAGTGTGCCAATTGGAATTGGAATATGGAGTCACTAAACTATAGTGACTAATTTGGTAAGTAGAGAGAGCATACGCACTGGAGTTCTGGTTAGCAGAACTTCAGTGACACAGTTAAGCACTACTGACAACACACACATTAGGCCACAAATTATGAGCACTGGGGATAGCAGGATCCCAGTGAGACAGGCAAAACATACTGACAAACAGGCAGAAATTAGGGGTAGTATGCCAAGAAATATGGTACTTTCCTGCAAGGATGGCCAGGCAAAGAAAGGACTGTGCCTGTGTTGCCCCACTCGTGGAAAAGTTGCCCATGTGCCCCAGGCAGAGAAGGTGACTCCAACGCTTGTCTGGGAGACTCCCTATTATAGTCACATGGCCATAAAAGATGAGAAGCCTGCACCCTTGAGAGCCCAGCGCCAAGAAGCTATACTGCCACTGAATGGCAAAGGGTAGCCTGAGAGAACAGTTTCTGACCATAAAAATTTGCAACTGAGTCTGCTGGGCCTGGGTGAGGCATCAGTGTGCAGTTTGGTCGTCCAGCACAGAAATTACTTCATGTTAAGGGGAACTGCTGTTTTTGCTATAACATGAGACCAGTGGAGACTAATTTTGTGCTGGACTACATCTGGACTTCATGGGACATCGCCCCCACGGCCAAAGTCACACCCCATGTGTTTGAGGACCAAGGGATGGCCGCAGAAAGACCCCACAACACCAATACTGCATCCTCAGCATCCTTGAGCATCTTCAGCATCCAGTATCTCTTGCATCAGGACCACTCTATTGAATTCTATGGCAGCTAGCCCACAGGACCCCTGGACCTGACTGAGCCCTTGGATGGGCTCCCTATTGGAGTTTGCATGTCTAAGAGTGTCCATATACCTTTTCTCAAATGTCTTGTTGTGGCTACACCTAAACAGCCTCAGTATATTGCAAAGATTTATTGTATCTAGTGAATAACAGTGATTTATTGTTTCTTTGAAAATGCATATATTTGGGACCTTCTGGTGGTTTTTTGTTATTTAAAGATAAAAATGCAAACTATTTTTATAAATTGGTGTTGGATTTTTATTGTGTAGCATTTTCTTATTATTTAACTGTTTTGGTACTTTTTAATGCTTTACACTTGTTCCTTTGATAATGCCTGACTGGTCAGAGCCACAGCTACCAGAGATTGAACTAAGGTTTACAAATTAATCTGTCTGGACCTGATTCAGGTTGTGTCATTATGATACAGTGAGTTCACACAAACACATCATACAATAACACACATTACCTCACATTGGTGCCTAGGGGTGGGACCCAGAACTTGTGTTTTATAGTACCATGCAGTTAATAAGTTAGGAAATCGATATTCAACAAGAAGTAATTGTGACTGCCAATCAGATTTGCTTACGCGAACTAAGTCTCGAAACTACAGCTTCCAGGAGTTAGAGAATGTTTAAAACGTTTTAAGAAGTTTTGCAACATTTCCAAAAGTTGCTCCAAAGTTCAAGAAACACAGAGATCAGTTTGGCCACTCTGCCCATACTCAAAATCAACAAGAAGAGGGCTTTGTGTAACAAGAAAAAGGTTAATTTGATTTGTGTTCAACAAATAAGAAAGAGGGTCTGGAGAAGGGCATCAGGGTCTGGGAGAAAACCTTAGAAGGTGGGAAAGAGGAGGCAGGAAGGTAACCAATGAGGAGGATGTGGTGGATGAAGACACTCTGACCACTTACATCTGGGACATGGTCCCTTCAGTATCTTGCAGTGAGAGGAGAACACCTTCAGAGACCTGAGATGGAGACCTTGAGGCCCAGATGAGCTTCCTTGCTTTGGAGGAAAGTTGACTGGCCCTGGAAAAAACGATTCTGGCTCTCAAGGAGTAAAGGGTCAAACTGGGCTTCCAGTCCAGTAAGATGTGACCGAAGGATCTGCAGGGTGGATACCATGACCCAAAGTTGCCCAAAGGTATTGAGCCTACATCTGTAGAGGTGGAAGACAGTGATACATGGCTGGCATCCCATGATAAGGAAGATGGGTGCCTTGCTCTGGCAGTCCTTGTTGTGGGAGCTAGTACTAGTGGTGGGGAGAGATAGGTTTCTGACTCTAGAAGATGAGGCGTCAGAGTCATTCCTACACATAAACGCAGAACTTGTTGAATTGTGTGGTCTTATCCCAGAGGAGTACAGACAAAGGTTTAGGAACACAAACAAGGGGGCAGAAAAGGCATGGGTAGACCTAATGGCTGCTTCAGTAAAGGCATCTGCTGTTTGGATAAAGCGTAACACAGTAGACAATTATGAGGGGCTCTATAATTTGGTGGTGAAAGAGCACATTGTGGCTACCTGTTCTACAGAGAAGTTACACCAGAATCTGGTACACTCTAAGCTATATAGCCCTAGAGGGCTCGTTGAGACAGCAGATGAGTAGGTACGCACTAGGATACACAAGAAGTCCCATGGTGATGATCCTAGAAGTTAAGTCAGACCCTTCTTCAGGTGTAAGATATGGACAACAAAGATAACAGAAAGAGTTCTCATAAGGGCCCCAAAATACCAAAAAACTGCCGGAGGGGAATGGGAGGCTTGAAGGCTGGGGTGTGTTTTGACTGTCATCAGCCAGGACACAAAAGAGGAGACTCTGTATGCACCAAGAAGCCCCCCCACTAGTGGGCAACACAAGGGAAATGCCACTGTACGGATGGGGTAGATGTTGTCCCTGGGGATTCCAAGGAGTATGCTGAAGTCACCCTATTGACAGTGGTTAGGGAGGAAATAAACACACTGCCACCTGGTCACCTGGCCTCCACTCATGGAGAAGTACAAGCAATGGCCTAAGATCAATGTGACTGAAGTCAAGATTCTGATGGATACTGGTGCCATTACAACCATAGTTATGCCTAAGCTGGTTTCCTCAGACCAAATCACTCCTGATGAGAAGCACCAAGTGCTCAATGCTGAGAATGAGACAAAGTTCTGTTCTATGGCAAGGATGAACTTTGAGTTCGGAGGGACTATGACCTGAAGAAGGTAGTTGTGCCCACTGCCATTCCTGTGGAGTGTCTGTGAGGCACTGACCTCAAAATTTCTGCTTGGGCAGGTGTAGAAAGGAGGGCTCATGCAGTAATGTTGAACCTCCATGAGTAAGTGTGTGTAGCCAGGGTGCACAAACAGCACCAGAAGGTAGTCAAGGCAACCCGGGGCATTGGAGAAAGGCCCAGGTTCCTAAGAACAACAGAAATTACAAGAACTCTGATAAGCCAACTTCAAAAAGTCCCCCGTCCCAGAGTCTAACCCTGAGGGGAAGAACCTTGTGTCTACAGAGGAGGATGTTCCCTTGAGAGACATGTCATAGTTAGCAGAACTTCAGGAGGCAGGTGGTCCCTCCAGAGAGGACTTGTATCAGAGGCAAAGGATTGCCTCTTGAAGGCGTTAGGCAGCTAGCTCAAAAGCAAAACCTCTTCTTCCAGAATCCACCTTTGGTTCCCTCTGGTCTGGTCCTGTTCTTGCTCAATCCATTTTCTAATTCCTCTTGTTAGTACCTGGGAAACCAGATACTTACCTCTGCTCTCCTGGTTGCTGGGGGTCACTAAGGTTCTCACCTCTTGGGGTACAGAGTTATCCCAGCTCCCCTCTAACTATACCATACCTTTGGGTGGGGACTTCACTTTGCATTCCACTGTTTTAGTATATGGTTTGGCCCTCCCCTAGGGCCCCAACTGTTTTCTACAATTCTTGCCAATGCTTGTTGTTTCTATGCTAATTTCTGATTGCTATTGTATATATATTATATATAGTGTATACTTGCTTCCGGTCGGGGGGACTGCCTATAAGTAATCTAGTGTATTGTTACTGTAATAAAACACTTTTATTTTTGTAACACTGCGTGGTCCCTTTCATCTGTGATACGTTACAGTGTGACTATTATGGTATTGCAGAATCTTTGCATGTCTCCTAGATACGTCTTGGCTGCTCATCCACAGCTACCTCTAGAGAGCCATGGCTTCCCAGACTCTGTCTTCATTCCCTAATAGGGGTTTCTTGGACCTGCTATATGGTGCCAACAACATAGCTGTCCACCACACACCAAGCCAGCGTCCTACAGATAATATAAATGATAGAATGCACACCTTGCTTTTTGTCATGCTTTCATGATTCTTTTCAACTTTTGTGCAAGCGCTCTAAGGAGAAACTGTTGATGTGCAGCCCCTGGTGCAAGATTTGTCCAAAAACTTGCTTGAAATTACTATAACAAAGCAGGTGACCATGGGTCACCAGTCCCCAACGTGCACAGTCTGTATATGGGCCCATGGGCCAAAAAGAAACGAGCAGCATTGCAGATAATCATTTTTTATCTTGTTTTTCTTCATCTTGACCCAATTTTTCTTTAACCAGTTTTGAACATTTTGAACCAGTGCTGAATGAAAATGAAACATTGATATTCAAATCTTCTACATTTTATTAGCGGCTTAATAGGTCCACTGTATAAAATCCACACAAAGGGCTGTTACTTACAAGTTTACCACCCCCTTTCAACCTCAGACTTATGGTCTACTTGAAAGGTTCAACAAGACCATAAAAGGCGTAACTGAGTTTGTCGTAGAAACTCAGAAGAAGGTAGGATGCCTTTTTACCATGAATATTATTTGCCTACATTTGGGTGCTACAAAAAGGAGGAGAAGGATTCAGCACATTTGTACTTTTTGTTTTGCCACCCTGTAAGAGAAAGTTGGGAGAAGCCCATCAAGGCAGAAAAGCAGGATATACTGGATTATTTACTAGGCCTGCCATCTCGCATTGCTGGATACGTGAAGGCAAATACAAATCTAGAAGCCAGTCAGAAGCTTGTCAAGCACTGGTATGGCCAGGTGTCCCCCTTGGTGAAGCACAATCCAGGTCAATTGTTGTGGGTTAGAAGCCTGTGGTTCCCACGGCCATCCAAGACAAATAAACCCAATCTTGAAAAATAAATGGAAGGCCACCTATTTGGTGGAGTCGGGCTCTCAAGACACCCTTGCAGGGTGATATATGTGAATAGACTGAAACCACACTATGACAGGGCTGACTTGACCATGCTCCTGGTGACAAATGAAGGAGAGGAAGAGGAGTGTGAACCTCTCTCTGACTTGGTGCCAAACAATATCTAGGATGGCACAGTGGATTGAGCAGCGCTCTCCTTAATTTTACCAGCCCAACAGCGGAAAGTCTGTCATAACTTGTTGAGGCAGTTTGCTGTTCTGTTTTCCTTGACCCCAGGTCTGAAAAATTGGTGTACCCACGATGTGGACACAGGTGTCAGCTTACCTGTCAAAAGCAAAATTTATAGACTGTCAGACACTGATGAGTGTTTAGACTTGCCACTTTGCATGTAGTACTCAATAATAAGATACCGTGGACTCAACTGAAAAAATAAATAAAAGCAGCCACAAATCATGTTGCTGACTACCAGCCCATACATGGATGTCAATACACTACTCCTTTTCCAAGAACTGTAAGCACACTATAGTCTCAGAGAAAAGATTTCTTAATACACATGTTCACGACTTTATTCAGGATACACTATATATGCAAAATCCGAGTAGGGTACTGAGTGGTATTCGATCCCTGTATCCTGGTGCAGACCATACTTTAAATTGACCTTGAATAAATGATGGCAAGATATTATAAAACACCAGACCTATTGAAGGCTAGAATGTTTGACTCATATAATATCACATTAGGTAGAGAGAATTATACTCCTACATTTTAAGATGATGGCGCCCACCTGTAGCATCACACCAATTGGCTAACATAATGGCAACTATGACTGCGTAGTGTAACATTTGGCAAACAAAGCATTAGGATTTCGTGATTATGTGGTACACAGAGTTTTTTTCCCATAATGTCATCACGCAGTGGTTTTTGAAACATAGTAATGCTAATAACCGTACATTCCATGACAGCGGTGCCCACTGATAGCACTCACTCGGTTGTTAAACTACAGGGTACTACTATCTGTTTTCAAAAACGATCATCCATACATTACATAATTTCGAAAGGAAGAACACACAATGCGCTGTTTGAAAACCTGCCTGAACAAAGTATATAATACTAATGATTGTGGCCGAACTTCTAGGGACTGTGTAAGTCCGGCTTCCAGTGTGCCCTGTGGAGAAGAGGCAAGAGAGCAAGCACCAAGACCCTGTGGCCTCAGGACACTGTATTGTTGTGGCCGGACTCCTGGGAACTGAAAGATCCAGCCTCCAATGAACTCTGTGGAGGAGGGGCAGGAGGGCAAGCAGCATTACAAGAGTGCCTTGTCCCCCGCGGCACAGGGCTCGTTGTTGTTGTGGCTGGACATCTAGAGACTGCAAATCCCAGCTTCCAGTTAGCCCTAGGAGGGGATGGTAGAAAGAGCGGACCTTGTCCCCAGCTGTGCAGCACCAACTGCGGGCCTATCCACGCCTTGATCCCAGAGGAGGCGGGGCTGGGTCACCCTCATAATGTCTACTTTCCTGTATCTACCCCTCAACAAGTAAGTGTGGCCACACCATGGGGCTTGCTTTAGCATCCTTCTTAAACCTCGCACATGGCCACTCTCACTTCACATGACATGCAATTCAAAGTCAAACATATTGTATGTGGAAGACTTTTGGCTGCAGCTTTATTTGCATTTGTTACAGTACCGCCGCTCAATGAGCCCAACCAAAACACATTATCTTGTCACAGGATATAGATCGTACCATCGGCCATTAATCACTGTAGATAGGTCATAAATCATCTTGCATGCCATAAATCAATCAGTGTCACTGACCCCTGGTCATAAAACTGTCCATGGTTAACCCAAGACATTACTAGCCGACAAAGCCATAGCTACATTTTGTAGGTAACTCTCAGCTTAGCGCCTGTGCCGGTTTGGCGTTTTCTGTTGTTGATTGATTCTTGAGCTGGAGTTTACTGTCTGTATTGAGGGGAGGGGTGATGCATTATCTCATAGTTTTAGGCCCAACTCACTACCTTGCATAGTCTGTCGTGCTCCACCGGCTGGCGGTCTGGGCTGCGAGTGCTGTGTCTTGACCCCATTTCCTCTCTGACTGCCTTACCCTGGCATGAGGCATCCTAAGGCAAGGGACCGGTCTGCCACCCCATGGTGGCCTTCCCAACTCCGTGAGGTTGTTCAAGTTCCAATCTTCACTACGCTGCCCTGGGGCTTACGTCCTCTGGCAGCTCCCCCTGCTTTCTGGCTCTTTTCACTGACAGCCAGCCGTCACCATAACTGCCTAAAGTTGAACCAGAATACTTCTAGCCCAGTGTCTGATAGGTGCACCCCATCCTGCGCAATATATTCTGGTCACCTCAAGTTGATTAAGTCGTGCCTAATGGTCTTCCACCCATTTGCCCTGCAGAATTTTGCCACTGCCACTTTGAGCTTTTTCCTGGACCATTCCAGGGTGCTGGAGAACCTGGCCCCTCTCCATGTTTGTCTAGGCACAATTTCTGACCACATGAGGCTTGTGCTGCCTACCATCCTGGCTGCCCAAACCAGGCCCCCTCTGACTATCTCCAGCAGCTCTCGTCTCCCTAGTTGCGCCAGCTCGTTTCCCCCAAGGTGAATTATCAACAAGTCAGGCTCCCCTGGGTGCCACTGACAGGTTCTCCAAACTGGCTTGCATATGCTCCTAGCGCATATCTGATTGAGCTGCCCAACTCACGATAGTGCTGGATGGCCTGGGCTTCAGGGTGCCCCCACCTTTGCTCCACCAGCATTCGGTACCTCCCAGAAATGAGTGGACCACCATCCACACTGTTCTCCTCTGTATACCTGTCAAAAACAAACAGTGACAGGTTGGGTACTGTGTGTCCCCTATATCTATCTTTCTTCTTCTTCTTTTTTATTTTTGAGGGGGGAGATTAGGCTTTAAGATTCGCCCTCTGTCGCTATTCGTATGTAACTTTTGTAGGCCGCCGTGCGTGAGCACCCTTATTCCTTGGGGAGAGACCCCATGTGGCTGGTGTGGTTGCCGTCCCAATGTGGAAAGAATGGGTGCCAAACTCATTCGCCAGTAGGCTTGTCTTTGCTCGTGCCATTTTTAACACTGCCTTGAACTGAAACTTGCTAAGGCTGTCCCCGTCCTTGTGCTTGTACAGCGGGCCCCCACCAGGTGGTCGGATCACCAAGTACTCCTCCATCCAGTGCACCGGGCACACATCACTCCTAGATAACCTTGCCAGCCTAACTATCGCACCCCTGCCTTGTTGTTCTGTCTTGGACTTTCTGAGGGTGACTTCAAGGCCCCCTGCCATGAGGCGCACGTCTTGCCCCTGTAGGCTCGACCCTCCGGTCTCTGTCTGTGCTGGAGCCACCCATTCACTGACTCTGAAAGCCCCAAAGAATGCCAGCTTGAAAGCAGCCTTGAACTAAGTGACCTCTGCAGAGTCCCTACATGTTGCTGGTAATGCCTCCACTGGGCGAGCAAGTGTGTCACACTCAATGGGCCTTCTTGTATCCTTTCTGGACCCCTCTAGGTGCTTCCAGCCTTTCATAGTTGTCTTCAGGTAGTGGGATGCTGTCGGGTCCACTCCAGCGTCTAACTTCACACAGTGGGCCACCACCGCCAGGTGTGATTGCGCCCAAGATATGGTTTTGTTACCCTTGAATTCCTACTTGATGAAGCACTCTGACGCCTGCTCAGTAGCTCGTCTATCATCAAATAACTGCAGCCCAGTGATTGCTCCGAATGTCTTGAGGCAGGCTGCATTTCTACTTGCTGTTTTTGGTGCCAATGCATGTTGCTCTAGGGCACGCCTGCCAGGGACCACAGCTCTGCCAGGAAAGGTGTCATGTTCTTCTCTGCTGTTGTGGCCAGCTCCCTAAACTTCTCCATCTGGAAACGAGAAAGAGCATCTGCCTGAGCATTGCTGATCCCCTTCACATGTCTTGCCCTCAATTCCACATTATTCCTCTGCTGCAGGAGCACCAGTCTCCTCACCAGTCTGAGCACTTTGGGGCACTTTGCTGCCCCTGTGTTGATGGCATGTACCACCGCCTGGTTCTCTAACCAAATTGTTAGTTTTAAATTGCCCAGTTTAGACCTCAAGATGGTGAGGGCCACCACAATGCTCAAGAAAGGCTATATTCCTGGTCACCCCAGCTTCTGACCACACCGGGGGCCACAACTTTGTGCACCAATGATCTCCTAGTATCTCCCTGAAACCCAGACTGCCTGCCGCGTTTGTGTGCAAGGCTAGTTCCTCGTTGGTAACCCAAACGTTTCTGCATATCAAGACCCAGTTGAAGTCTGTCAGGAAAGTTAGCCAAGTATTAAGGTCTTGTTTTGCCCCAGAGCTAAGTCTAACGTGGTGGTGCTTTCTCCTCAGACCTCTGGTCAACTGGGCTAGCCTCTTTGCAAAGATCCGCCACACCAGGATGACTCTTGCGGCAAAATTCAGTTTGCCGATTAGCTCCTGTAACTCGCCCAAGCTAGCTTTCTGTTTCTTTGCCTATGGGTTGATTTTTTCTTTGTATCTTGCACCTTTTCGTCTGGAATTCGTGACATGCCAGCCACTGATTCTAACTCAATGCCCAAGAACACTATCCTGGTGGTGGGGCCCACCGTTTTGTCTGCTGCTAGTGGCACCCCTATCTCCTTGGCCAGTGCCTGGAATGCCCGCAGCAGGTTCCCACACTCAATGCTGCCATTCCTAATCACAAACAGGAAGTCATCCAGGTAATGTAGCTTACCCCCTTTGGAGTGGCGCTTGTGGAGGAACCATTCTAACATGCACGCAAACCTCTCAAGGTATGCACATGATATGGAGCAGCCCGTGGGCAGGACCTTGTCAAAGTAAGTATGCCCTTCAAATTGAAAACCTAGGAGGTGGTAGCTAAGGGGGTGAACAGGCAGAAGCCAAAAGGCTTATTCAATGTCTGCTTTTGCCATCAGCTCCCCGGAACTTGCGGACCTCACCAGGTCCACTGCATCATCAACAGATACTTAGCAAACTGTGCACTCCACGGGGTTGATGGCATCGTTGACTGACTCCACCTCTGGGAATGACATGTGGTGAATCAACCAGTACTGGTCCTGTTCTTTTTTGGGTACTACCCCTAGTGGGGATACCACCAGCCCCTCAGGAATCCCTCCCAAAAAGGGACCTCCTATCCTGCCCAGCTCCAATTCTTTGGTGATCTTTTTGCGCACAATGACTTGGTGTGCCTCCGCCTAGCGGAGGTTCTTGGATGCTTTGGGGTTGACCTGTCTCCCCACCGGAATCCTAAAGCCCTTCTCAAATCCCTCGCACAGCAAGAGAGCATCCATCTTATTGTCATAGTCATTAGCTAACCCTTCTAATTTGTTAGTGTTGATGGCGGAGCGGGCTAGCGCAACCCCCTCAGCAGGGTTCTGATTGTCGCCTGGGTGGGCTATTTCTTCTTAGGTTTATCTGTCCTGTCCCTTTCGCCCCTGCTTCTTTTGCATTCAACCGATGGGTGCCCTCCCCCACAGGTGGAGCATATGTGTCTGAATTTGCATGCTGGACCCCAGGTGCACTCGTCCTTGTCTTACTTGTAGAACACCGATGTGGAGACTTTCCCTGACTGCCCCAGTCTCCATCCCTGAAATTGCTTCTGCATGAGAAAGGACCTCTGCTTGTCCTGGTACCCTCTGAACTGGCTTTTACAAGAGGAGTGGTCATGTATCCCCATCCCAGGTCTTGCCTCCCTGGCCACCAACATTTTATGCATGTTGGTGGACACTTCCTCTTCATACCATTCCATGTCAGGGTGAGCTTGCATCTTAACTCTGAAGTTTTTATCATAATCTAACTATGCTTCACCTGCAAGCTGCTTGTAAGCTTTGTGGATCTTAGACTCATACAACCATAGATCCTTCGCGCAGTGAGGGAACTTCTCCACAATCACACAGGGCATTATTCTAAATGCATCCAGCCAGTTGTCAAAATTCCTTTCTCTCTTCTCCTCATCCTTCCTATCGCATGTGGTGAGGTCAGCCCCTCAAACTGGATCGCCAATAGGGAGAAGATGTCTATGAACTCCTTACGTCAAATGAGCTCTTTCACTGCCAATAGTATTGAACTAGCTAACCCTGTGGCCTTTATTACCATGGATGGGTGACCCAGCGTGCCCCACTTGTAAGCCTCTGGCGCTAGGCCCTCTTTGTTAGTCGTTTGCACACTGGACCCTGCTTTGTTGCTCCATGCCTCAGTCGGAACTGTCTGTGTGGCACCCCCTGGCATGGGTCCCAAGCCTGTGGCCCCTGCCTGGGCTTCTATGGCTGCTCTGCTTGGCTCCGCGCACCATCCCATACATTCTACGGCCCCCCAAATTTGGCAATCAGCAGCAGCGCAAAGGATTTCAAACAGGCCTGCACAATTGAGCATATATGTTCACCCTCCGTTGGTCTTGACTTTCTGCTGGCGCTGGCCGCTGCCTCTTGTTTTGCATTTGGCACGACCCCATCAGCTTTCTTTTTCACTGCCTTCTTGCTGCCTCTGCAGGCGAGTCACCTCCTCTTCTTGGAGCCGTTCTGCTCCTCACATCCCTCTGCTTTGCCCCCGCTGAGTTCTTCGCTCTCGCCACTGTCACTGTGGACCTCCAAATTTTGCTGGCCATTCTGGACGCACCGCAGCTGGGCCAGCATCCAGTCCTTGTTGTGTGTGGTGGCTGCTTCCCTTGCTACCTTTATTATTTCTTCTATATCCTAGGGTTGGATCATGCTTGCTGGCTCAGCCATTCCATAGGCTGGTCTTGGCACCTCCTATTGCTGCTGATAAGCTTCTTGGCTTGCCTTTTGCGTGGTTTGGGTTGCGTCGCCCTTCGTGGGCTGTCCTCAACCACTAGTTTGCTTTCTGTGTCCTTGGCTTGGGTCGCATCGCCCACTATCAGGGGTGTCCCCAGCCAAACTTTCAGATACGGTCTGGGTTGCATTGCCCCCACCTGGGCTGTCCCCAGCCGCTCCTGTCACTCTTTTTGTCTCCCACCACTTGCCCAGGGGCCTCTCCCTCTGCCCAGGTGTGAGAAGGTAGCCTCTTTCTAGCCTTGTTACCCCCACTTTTGGCCTGTTTGTGAGTGTATGTCAGGGTGTTTGTCACTGTTTTCACTGTCTCACTGGGATCCTGATAGCCAGGCCTCAGTGCTCATAGTGAAAACACTAGGTTTTCAGTATGTTTGTTATGTGTCACTGGGGTCCTGCTGGTCAGGACCCCAGTGCTCATAGGTTTGTGGCCTATATGTATGTGTCACTGGGACCCTGTCACACAGGGCCCCAGTGCTCATAGGTGTGCATGTATATGTTCCCTGTGTGGTGCCTAACTGTCTCACTGAGGCTCTGCTAACCAGAACCTCAGTGGTTATGCTCTCTCATTACTTTCAAATTGTCACTAACAGGCTAGTGACCATTTTTACCAATTTACATTGGCTTACTGGAACACCCTTATAATTCCCTAGTATATGGTACTGAGGTACCCAGGGTATTGGGGTTCCAGGAGATCCCTATGGGCTGCAGCATTTCTTTTGCCACCCATAGGGAGCTCTGACAATTCTTACACAGGCCTGCCACTGCAGCCTGAGTGAAATAACGTCCACGTTATTTCACAGCCATTTTACACTGCACTTAAGTAACTTATAAGTCACCTATATGTCTAACCTTTACCTGGTAAATGTTAGGTGCAAAGTTACTTAGTGTGAGGGCACCCTGGCACTAGCCAAGGTGCCCCCACATTGTTCAGAGCCAATTCCCTGAACTTTGTGAGTGCGGGGACACCATTACACGCGTGCACTACATATAGGTCACTACCTATATGTAGCTTCACAATGGTAACTCCGAATATGGCCATGTAACATGTTTATGATCATGGAATTGCCCCCTCTATGCCATCCTGGCATAGTTGGCACAATCCCATGATCCCAGTGGTCTGTAGCACAGACCCTGGTACTGCCAAACTGCCCTTCCTGGGGTTTCACTGCAGCTGCTGCTGCTGCCAACCCCTCAGACAGGCATCTGCCCTCCTGGGGTCCAGCCAGGCCTGGCCCAGGATGGCAGAACAAAGAACTTCCTCTGAGAGAGGGTGTGACACCCTCTCCCTTTGGAAAATGGTGTGAAGGCAGGGGAGGAGTAGCCTCCCCCAGCCTCTGGAAATGCTTTGTTGGGCACAGAGGTGCCCAATTCTGCATAAGCCAGTCTACACCGGTTCAGGGACCCCTTAGCCCCTGCTCTGGCGCGAAACTGGACAAAGGAAAGGGGAGTGACCACTCCCCTGACCTGCACCTCCCCTGGGAGGTGTCCAGAGCTCCTCCAGTGTGCTCCAGACCTCTGCCATCTTGGAAACAGAGGTGCTGCTGGCACACTGGACTGCTCTGAGTGGCCAGTGCCACCAGGTGACGTCAGAGACTCCTGCTGATAGGCTCCTTCAGGTGTTAGTAGCCTATCCTCTCTCCTAGGTAGCCAAACCCTCTTTTCTGGCTATTTAGGGTCTCTGTCTCTGGGGAAACTCTAGATAACGAATGCATGAGCTCAGCCGAGTTCCTCTGCATCTCCCTCTTCACCTTCTGATAAGGAATCGACCGCTGACCGCGCTGGAAGCCTGCAAACCTGCAACATAGTAGCAAAGACGACTACTGCAACTCTGTAACGCTGATCCTGCCGCCTTCTCGACTGTTTTCCTGCTTGTGCATGCTGTGGGGGTAGTCTGCCTCCTCTCTGCACCAGAAGCTCCGAAGAAATCTCCCGTGGGTCGACGGAATCTTCCCCCTGCAACCGCAGGCACCAAAAAGCTGCATTTCCGGTCCCTTGGCTCTCCTCTCAGCACGACGAGCGAGGTCCCTCGAATCCAGCGACACCGTCCAAGTGACCCCCACAGTCCAGTGACTCTTCAGCCCAAGTTTGGTGGAGGTAAGTCCTTGCCTCACCTCGCTGGGCTGCATTGCTGGGAACCGCGACTTTGCAAGCTACTCCGGCCCCTGTGCACTTCCGGCGGAAATCCTTCGTGCACAGCCAAGCCTGGGTCCACGGCACTCTAACCTGCATTGCACGACTTTCTAAGTTGGTCTCCGGCGACGTGGGACTCCTTTGTGCAACTTCGGCGAGCACCGTTTCACGCATCCTCGTAGTGCCTGTTTCTGGCACTTCTCCGGGTGCTACCTGCTTCAGTGAGGGCTCTTTCTCTTGCTCGACGTCCCCTCTCTCTGCAGGTCCAATTTGCGACCTCCTGGTCCCTCCTGGGCCCCAGCAGCGTCCAAAAACGCCAAACGCACGATTTGCGTGTAGCAAGGCTTGTTGGCGTCCATCTGGCGGGAAAACACTTCTGCACGACTCTCCAAGGCGTGGGGGAGCCATCCTCCAAAGGGGAAGTCTCTAGACCTTGTCTTTCCTGCAGTATTCACAGTTCTTCAGCCTAGTAAGAGCTTCTTTGCACCAACCGCTGGCATTTCTTGGGCATCTGCCCATCTCCGAGCTGCTTGTGACTTTTGGACTTGGTCCCCTTGTTCCACAGGTACCCTCAGTCAGGAATCCATCGTTGTTGCATTGCTGATTTGTGTTTTCCTTGCATTTTCCCTCTAACACGACTATTTTGTCCTTAGGGGAACTTTGGTGCACTTTGCACTCACTTTTCAGGGTCTTGGGGAGGGTTATTTTTCTAACTCTCACTATTTTCTAATAGTCCCAGCGACCCTCTACAAGGTCACATAGGTTTGGGGTCCATTCGTGGTTCACATTCCACTTTTGGAGTATATGGTTTGTGTTGCCCCTATCCCTATGTTTCCCCATTGCATCCTATTGTAACTATACATTGTTTGCACTGTTTTCTAAGACTATACTGCATATTTTTGCTATTGTGTATATATATCTTGTGTATATTTCCTATCCTCTCACTGAGGGTACACTCTAAGATACTTTGGCATATTGTCATAAAAATAAAGTACCTTTATTTTTAGTATAACTGTGTATTGTGTTTTCTTATGATATTGTGCATATGACACTAGGTGGTACTGTAGTAGCTTCACACGTCTCCTAGTTCAGCCTGAGCTGCTCTGCTAAGCTACCATTATCTATCAGCCTAAGCTGCTAGACACCCTATACACTAATAAGGGATAACTGGGCCTGGTGCAAGGTGCAAGTACCCCTTGGTACTCACTACAAGCCAGTCCAACCTCCTACATTGGTTGTGCAGCGGTGGGATAAGTGCTTTGAGACTACTTACCACTCTTGTCATTGTACTTTTCATAAGAGAAAAATATACAAAACAAGGTCAGTGTATATACACATAGCCAAAAAGTTTTGCATTTCCTCTTTTCACTCTTTTCTAAGTGCTGAAAAGTACTTCTAAACTTTCAAAAAGTTCTTAAAAGTTTAAAAAGTTTTTTTTCTGTCTTTCCAAAAAGTTCTGAAAACGTTTTTCTCTTTTGCTATCACTTTAACTCTCTCTAAAAAATGTCTGGCACAGGCCAAAAAGTTGAACTGTCCAAACTTGCATATGATCACCTTAGCTGGAAAGGAGCAAGGAGTCTCTGCATAGAGAGAGGTTTGAGTGTAGGGAAGAATCCTTCCTTAGAACTGTTAATTAATATGCTTAGAGTACAGGATAAGGCCATAAGTGCCCAATCTGTAGAAAAAGTAGCTAATGGTTCTCAATCTGATCCAGGGACTCCCCCAGGAAAAGGTTCAGGAAAGAAACTTCTCAGCCTGCCCATTACTAGACAGTCTAGCATAGTTGGTACAGAGGTTGAATCACATCATACTGATGATGTGCTCTCACATTATGCTGGTAGCCAAGCTGTTAGGGTGCCCTTGGTAAGGGACAGGTCTCCTTCTGTTCATTCCCATCATACCTCTGTATCTAGAAATGTCCCTCCCACCCACCCTGATGACAGATTGTTAGAAAGGGAGCTCAATAGATTGAGAGTGGAACAAACCAGACTGAAGCTCAAGAAGCAACAGCTGGATTTGGATAGACAGTCTTTAGAATTAGAGAAGGAAAGACAGAAGTTGGGTTTAGATACCCATGGTGGCAGCAGCAGTATTCCCCATAGTCATCCTGCAAAAGAGCATGATTCCAGGAATCTGCACAAGATAGTTCCCCCTTATAAGGAGGGGGATGACATTAACAAGTGGTTTGCTGCACTTGAGAGGGCCTGTGCTGTACAGGATGTCCCTCAAAAGCAGTGGGCTGCTATCCTATGGCTATCATTTAGTGGAAAAGGTAGGGATAGGCTCCTTACTGTGAAAGAAAATGATGCCAATAATTTTACAGTTCTTAAGAATGCACTCCTGGATGGTTATGGCTTAACCACTGAACAGTACAGGATAAAGTTCAGAGAGACCAAAAAGGAGTCTTCACAAGACTGGGTTGATTTCATTGACCAGGCAGTGAAGGCCTTGGAGGGGTGGTTACATGGCAGTAAAGTTACTGATTATGAAAGCCTGTATAACACAATCCTGAGAGAGCATATACTTAATAATTGTGTGTCTGATTTGTTGCACCAGTACCTGGTAGACTCTGATCTGACCTCTCCCCAAGAATTGGGAAAGAAGGCAGACAAATGGGTCAGAACAAGGGTGAACAGAAAAGTTCATACAGGGGGTGACAAAGATGGCAATAAGAAGAAAGATGGTGAAAAATCTCAAGATAAGCATGGGGATAAGGGTAAAACCAAAGATCCCACTTCAAATCTTAAACACTCTTCAGAGGGTGGGGATAAAACAAATTCTTCCTCTTCTTCCCAACCTGCACACATTAAAAAGCCTTGGTGCTTTGTGTGTAAAAATAGAGGCCATAGGCCAGGGGATAAGTCCTGTCCAGGTAAACCCCCTGAGCCTACCACCACTAATACATCAAGCTCTAGTGCCCCTAGCAGTAGTGGTACTAGTGGTGGGACTGCTGGCAACAGTCAAGCAAAGGGTGTAGTTGGGTTCACTTATGGGTCCATAGTGGAAACTGATGTAATCAGTCCCAAGACAGTTTCTGTCACACCTAGTGGCATTGGCCTTGCCACACTGGCTGCTTGTCCCCTTACAATGGATAAGTACAGGCAGACAGTTTCAATAAATGGTGTTGAGGCCTTGGCCTACAGGGACACAGGTGCCAGTTTCACTTTGGTGACTGAAAACCTAGTGCCTCCTGAACAACACATCATTGGACAACAGTATAAGATTATTGATGTCCATAACTCCACTAAGTTTCTTCCCTTAGCTATAATTCAGTTTAGTTGGGGTGGAGTTACTGGCCCTAAGCAGGTGGTGGTATCACCTAGCTTACCTGTAGACTGTCTCTTAGGTAATGACCTAGAGGCCTCAGGTTGGGCTGATGTAGAGTTTTATGCCCATGCAGCCATGCTGGGCATCCCTGAGGAATTGTTCCCTCTCATTTCAAGTGAAATGAAAAAGCAAAGGAGAGAAGGCCTGAAAACTCAGGATCCCTCTCCATCAACAGGTAAAAAGGGTATCACAGTATCCCCTAACCACCCTACCATTCAGGATACCATTCCTGTGGTGGGAGAAACCTCTCCTGGGGTGGCACCTGTTCCAAGGGAATCATCAGCTGGCAAAGCTGGACTCCCTGAGGTGGAAGTACCTCTCTGTGGGATAACTAACATTGGTGAGAAAAAGAGCACCATTTTAGTTAACATGGAGCATCCCTCCAACCCTCCCAGAGAAACTTTAGTGCAGAAACTCTGCACTGCCTCACAACACTTAGGACAGCATCCCTGCCCTAGTGTGGAGCTGATAGGACAGCATCCCTGCCCTGCTCCAACTCAAGAGAAACAGCATCCCTGTTCTCTCTTCCAGCCAGATGGACAAAGTTTTTGCCCAGCTATGGCTTTTCTGAGACAGCATCCCTGTCTGGCATTTCCATCACTACAAATAGGTTCAGTGGACAATTCCCACTGCTCTAAACTAAAACTTACTGATAGAAACTCTGAAAATACATCTTCACATTGTTGCTTAGCTAAAAAACTTCAAACAGGGTGGTTTACATCCCCACAGGGAAGTAACCATATAGTGGATGATAAAGGGAGTAACCAGTCTATTGCAGAGCTACTCTCTACTTATCACCACTTAGACAATAAAGTCTCAACTGGCCAAGGTTAGCCTTATTGTCCTTCGTTTGGGGGGGGGTTGTGTGAGAAGGTAGCCTCTTTCTAGCCTTGTTACCCCCACTTTTGGCCTGTTTGTGAGTGTATGTCAGGGTGTTTGTCACTGTTTTCACTGTCTCACTGGGATCCTGATAGCCAGGCCTCAGTGCTCATAGTGAAAACACTAGGTTTTCAGTATGTTTGTTATGTGTCACTGGGGTCCTGCTGGTCAGGACCCCAGTGCTCATAGGTTTGTGGCCTATATGTATGTGTCACTGGGACCCTGTCACACAGGGCCCCAGTGCTCATAGGTGTGCATGTATATGTTCCCTGTGTGGTGCCTAACTGTCTCACTGAGGCTCTGCTAACCAGAACCTCAGTGGTTATGCTCTCTCATTACTTTCAAATTGTCACTAACAGGCTAGTGACCATTTTTACCAATTTACATTGGCTTACTGGAACACCCTTATAATTCCCTAGTATATGGTACTGAGGTACCCAGGGTATTGGGGTTCCAGGAGATCCCTATGGGCTGCAGCATTTCTTTTGCCACCCATAGGGAGCTCTGACAATTCTTACACAGGCCTGCCACTGCAGCCTGAGTGAAATAACGTCCACGTTATTTCACAGCCATTTTACACTGCACTTAAGTAACTTATAAGTCACCTATATGTCTAACCTTTACCTGGTAAATGTTAGGTGCAAAGTTACTTAGTGTGAGGGCACCCTGGCACTAGCCAAGGTGCCCCCACATTGTTCAGAGCCAATTCCCTGAACTTTGTGAGTGCGGGGACACCATTACACGCGTGCACTACATATAGGTCACTACCTATATGTAGCTTCACAATGGTAACTCCGAATATGGCCATGTAACATGTCTATGATCATGGAATTGCCCCCTCTATGCCATCCTGGCATAGTTGGCACAATCCCATGATCCCAGTGGTCTGTAGCACAGACCCTGGTACTGCCAAACTGCCCTTCCTGGGGTTTCACTGCAGCTGCTGCTGCTGCCAACCCCTCAGACAGGCATCTGCCCTCCTGGGGTCCAGCCAGGCCTGGCCCAGGATGGCAGAACAAAGAACTTCCTCTGAGAGAGGGTGTGACACCCTCTCCCTTTGGAAAATGGTGTGAAGGCAGGGGAGGAGTAGCCTCCCCCAGCCTCTGGAAATGCTTTGTTGGGCACAGAGGTGCCCAATTCTGCATAAGCCAGTCTACACCGGTTCAGGGACCCCTTAGCCCCTGCTCTGGCGCGAAACTGGACAAAGGAAAGGGGAGTGACCACTCCCCTGACCTGCACCTCCCCTGGGAGGTGTCCAGAGCTCCTCCAGTGTGCTCCAGACCTCTGCCATCTTGGAAACAGAGGTGCTGCTGGCACACTGGACTGCTCTGAGTGGCCAGTGCCACCAGGTGACGTCAGAGACTCCTGCTGATAGGCTCCTTCAGGTGTTAGTAGCCTATCCTCTCTCCTAGGTAGCCAAACCCTCTTTTCTGGCTATTTAGGGTCTCTGTCTCTGGGGAAACTCTAGATAACGAATGCATGAGCTCAGCCGAGTTCCTCTGCATCTCCCTCTTCACCTTCTGATAAGGAATCGACCGCTGACCGCGCTGGAAGCCTGCAAACCTGCAACATAGTAGCAAAGACGACTACTGCAACTCTGTAACGCTGATCCTGCCGCCTTCTCGACTGTTTTCCTGCTTGTGCATGCTGTGGGGGTAGTCTGCCTCCTCTCTGCACCAGAAGCTCCGAAGAAATCTCCCGTGGGTCGACGGAATCTTCCCCCTGCAACCGCAGGCACCAAAAAGCTGCATTTCCGGTCCCTTGGGTCTCCTCTCAGCACGACGAGCGAGGTCCCTCGAATCCAGCGACACCGTCCAAGTGACCCCCACAGTCCAGTGACTCTTCAGCCCAAGTTTGGTGGAGGTAAGTCCTTGCCTCACCTCGCTGAGCTGCATTGCTGGGAACCACGACTTTGCAAGCTACTCCGGCCCCTGTGCACTTCCGGCGGAAATCCTTCGTGCACAGCCAAGCCTGGGTCCACGGCACTCTAACCTGCATTGCACGACTTTCTAAGTTGGTCTCCGGCGACGTGGGACTCCTTTGTGCAACTTCGGCGAGCACCGTTTCACGCATCCTCGTAGTGCCTGTTTCTGGCACTTCTCCGGGTGCTACCTGCTTCAGTGAGGGCTCTTTCTCTTGCTCGACGTCCCCTCTCTCTGCAGGTCCAATTTGCGACCTCCTGGTCCCTCCTGGGCCCCAGCAGCGTCCAAAAACGCCAAACGCACGATTTGCGTGTAGCAAGGCTTGTTGGCGTCCATCTGGCGGGAAAACACTTCTGCACGACTCTCCAAGGCGTGGGGGAGCCATCCTCCAAAGGGGAAGTCTCTAGACCTTGTCTTTCCTGCAGTATTCACAGTTCTTCAGCCTAGTAAGAGCTTCTTTGCACCAACCGCTGGCATTTCTTGGGCATCTGCCCATCTCCGAGCTGCTTGTGACTTTTGGACTTGGTCCCCTTGTTCCACAGGTACCCTCAGTCAGGAATCCATCGTTGTTGCATTGCTGATTTGTGTTTTCCTTGCATTTTCCCTCTAACACAACTATTTTGTCCTTAGGGGAACTTTGGTGCACTTTGCACTCACTTTTCAGGGTCTTGGGGAGGGTTATTTTTCTAACTCTCACTATTTTCTAATAGTCCCAGCGACCCTCTACAAGGTCACATAGGTTTGGGGTCCATTCGTGGTTCACATTCCACTTTTGGAGTATATGGTTTGTGTTGCCCCTATCCCTATGTTTCCCCATTGCATCCTATTGTAACTATACATTGTTTGCACTGTTTTCTAAGACTATACTGCATATTTTTGCTATTGTGTATATATATCTTGTGTATATTTCCTATCCTCTCACTGAGGGTACACTCTAAGATACTTTGGCATATTGTCATAAAAATAAAGTACCTTTATTTTTAGTATAACTGTGTATTGTGTTTTCTTATGATATTGTGCATATGACACTAGGTGGTACTGTAGTAGCTTCACACGTCTCCTAGTTCAGCCTGAGCTGCTCTGCTAAGCTACCATTATCTATCAGCCTAAGCTGCTAGACACCCTATACACTAATAAGGGATAACTGGGCCTGGTGCAAGGTGCAAGTACCCCTTGGTACTCACTACAAGCCAGTCCAACCTCCTACACCAGGCCACTTTGGTGCTTCTCTGCAGCTGGTAATTATTATTGCTTTGTTTTAAAAGTCTTTCCTCTTATCCGCACCACTTGTCACAATCAATACTGCTCGCATGTCTTGATTTCCTGGTATTGGCACTAGATCACTTGCTTGTTGCTCTTTCTTAAAGGGGAGAGAGCCTAAACGGAAAAAGGCTTGTACACTTTGTCCTCCGACGCTGCCCGAAGAATCCCTTGGAGGGTGGGTTCTTCCTGCAGCTCCCCGCCTACCTTCTTGCCGGAAGCCCTGTCGGACCCGCTGCCTTTGGCTTGGAGCCGCCTCGCTGGCTCAGCCTCCCTGAAAAATGCCAAAGGCCTCCGGCTCCTTTTGCCATGGAAGACCTCCTCACTTCATGCTGTGGTGCCTTCCCAGCACAGTCTCATCGCCCACTTGGCTGTCCTCTGCTGGGTCCGATTTCTGAGCCACGGAAGACCTCCTCACCTCATGCTGTGGTGCCATCCCAGCAAAGTCACTCTGCCCATGTGGCTGTCCTCTGTCTGGGACCAATTCGATTCCACTTCTTGTAAAGGGAGGAGTGGGGGTATCGCCGTCTGTCTTCGTGCTTGCTGCCCCTGCTTTTTCCGCAAAGTTGCATTGCCAAAGCTGTGGCGGTCCTCTGCAGGCTGCTCAGGAGTCCCGATGGAGAGATGGCACAACTGAAGCCGTGGCAGTTCTCAATCACAGTAAGTCTTCCTGCTTCCGGCGCTACTGGTCCTGAGAGTGCCCTGACCTTGCAGGCCCCCACCACTTATAGGGCAAAAGTCAAACATTGAGCGGCCTCCCCATTGGCCGCTGTTTTGTGCCATTTGCGCTTGTCTTAGCGCCTTGCGCCACCACCCCATTTCAGGTCCAGCTTGAGGGATTGGGGGGCTGCTGCTGCTCGCCCCCGCCATTTTGCCCTCACGTCCTCGGGGCACCGTTGCCTGGCCTTGGCTCTCTTTACTGCGCCCACATACTAAGCACCCTGAGCATGCAAGGCCCTGCCATGCGATAACTTCGTTTGTTGATCCCACTCTGGCTATTTGGGATTTTTTTTTACTGTTAGCCGCTGGCAAAATGTGATCCAGCCCCACTGAGTTATGATCTCAGTTTGAGTTATAGGCAAACGAAAATTGTCACCTGTGGCATGCGCCCAGAAACATCAACAAGTTCGATATATTAACCTATTTGATTTCCGCAGCTAGGGCAGTAACCAATTAAATCAACTCGGGTGAAGAAAAATTGAGGCTAAGTTAGGGTGACTGGGCGCCTCAGATTTGCCAGGACAGACCCGGTTTTTCACTAGCTGTTCAGGCAGGTATCAGCAAATTTGGCCTATGTCCCGGATTTTAGAAAGAGTTGATTGAAAATTGTGAGAGGCACTTTTGTAGGTGTTCCAAAGCAGGGTTAGGTAGCAGTTGTTATAAGTAAGCAATTTAATTAGATAATGTGCTGGTTTAAAAAAATATATATATATTTTTTAAAGAACAATGTTAGTGCCCTTTTCTGGGTTCTGATGTTGATGAGAGCTGTCATTCTGCAACGCTCAGTTGATGTGAAAATGTAGTCCTTCTATTTTAGTGAAATGTGCCGGTTTTTGATTCTTAAAATCAGGAACGGTCCTAGGTTTTGTGGGGCACGGGCACAATAGGAACATATGAGGCCCCTGTAAGATGAGACATCACAGAAAGTAACATCATAGGAAGGAACATCAATTGAGCATTAATGTTCTGTAATTGTTGAAACAGTTTTGCAAGAAACTATCTTCCTGATGTGGATATCACTGAAAGGCTAAAAATGTAAATAATAATCCTAATAAAAATGTGTACGTTTTTTAAAGCTATATTACGTGGAAATTCATAACATTAGTCAAACTGGCTGAAAAAGCTAGACCTAGGTCCCTACAAAACTGATATGATTGCTACACTGTTTACCAATTGTTTAGAGATTAGGGCATGATTAAAATTCTAAGTCAGATTGTCCCAGAACTATACAGCAGGACTTTATGTGACTCTTGAGCACCCCCCCTCTTTAAGCTAGTGAAGTTCAGGATCAGGCATTTGGGTTTCAGCAGACATGGGGATGAACACAAAAAGCTACATCCTAGATGAGGTAAGTGATCTGCAAGACCTGCAGCAAACAAAATATAAGAAGAGGAGACAAGAAAATTGTCATACGCATGTGTGCTGGCTCATATATTGCCAGGCAGGCAGAAGAACCAAAGGCTGGCCCACACCTACTCACAGAGCACTTAAACATAGCAATTACTTTCACCCCTTTTGTAAAAGATGCAAAGAACTGAAATAACCGGCATATATATATAATGGATACCTTAAAGGGAAAACAGTTTGTGACCTGGGACAAAAAGGCTGCCAAAGCTATAGTGGGAGCCAGTGGAATAGGTAGGTTGGGGGAGGTTGTGTGTGACTTGCAGACTAATGCTAAAGTTATACTAGAGACTTCCAGTTTAAAAAGATTTAAGTCTGCATGTCCCTAATATCTGAGAAGACACTTGCCAAATCCAAAGGGTCAGAACTGTGCTACTCAACTCATATTTAGCCTTAGAAGTAATAACACAATTGTGCCTGCCCTCAGATAAATCCATGGGTTCTTGGTTAAAGCAAGGAGTTTGTCCACAGTAATAAAAACATCTTGTCACCAAGTGGCCTGGTCAGAGGCCCGTCAATCAACAGTGGATTCTCTGCCGCTCCTCCTTGAATCTAGCCCCTTCTTTGGGCCTTGCAGCACTTAAGTCTTGGACGATGACTGCTGTCCATTATCACTTTGCAGGATACTTTGCATACACAGATATATCATAAGACGTTTGTTTGAACTGGGGGACTATTTGTCATAGAACATATTTTTTGTTGTTTCATTCCATTACCACCTGCTCTAAATCAGTCCCTTTTAAAGGACATAGCTAGGCTGGCTGAATAATGTACTAATCTAGTAGGACAGACCTCCTGCAGTAAGTTTTGACTGCTCTCTATAGCCACCATTGGAGAGACAAGTTTACAAAAGTAATGAGACCTACAAATATGAAATGAAACAGTCTTAAGTTCTGAAACAGCACTCTAAACAGAGTTATCCACCACAGATGCTGCCAATTAATTGATCACCTATTGCCCATGACCTAAAGAAAAGGTCTCACAATATACCTCATCTTTTTTCCTATTACAGAAAAATATTGTGGGACATTTGAGAAAAAGGTAGCAAAGAAATTCCAGACAAAGCGAAGACATTTTGAACCAGCTGAAGGCTTTTTGAGCAGAGAAACAATCACAGCTTGTTTAGTTTTTACATTGGTAGAAATGTATGACAAGGCAAGCAAGATATTACAAAGGGACATGATGGCAGGAGCTATGATCTCTAGATCTCCAGTCAGGACATGTGCAGGATGGGGCTCCACTGGGAGTGACATTTAATAGAAAAGTCAAGAGAAGTAATAGAGTAGACAGAGAGCAGGCTGAAATTTAGCACACATTGAGGATGGTTCAAGATCTCAGCACTTTGTGAAGTTAAACACATGTATCTCAAAACTAAGGGCCTGATTTAGATTTTGGTGGACGGGTTACTCCATCACAATCATGACGGATATCCCGTCCGCCAAAATATAAATCCTATAGAGTATAATGGGATTTAGATTTCGGTGAATGGGAAATTAGTCACCGTTGGGCCGGAGTAACCCATCTGCCAATTTCTAAATCAGACTCTAAGACTTTTTTGACACTTGTTTACAGTAAAATAAAGAGATTTTATTTACCTTTTCGCCAGCCTCTTACTTTTTTGCTAATTCTGCCCACTTACATCCACCTCACCCCTTCATGCTCTACTTTTCACCTCATCTCTTGGCCAGCCTCTTACCTCCTCTTGCTGCTTCAGTCCCCTGTTATATCCACATTACCCCTGCATTATCTCCTGTTCACTTATCTCTCCACAAGCATCTTACATTATCGCTTTGATTCTGCCACTTTTCTATCATCATTTCCCTCAATGCTCTACTCCTTGCCTGTCATCCTTCCACCCAACCTCTCACCTTCTCTTGCCTCAACTAGTTTTCTAGTTTGTCCCCCTTTATATCCAGATCTTCTCTCCATTTGCTGCTCTTTGCCATTATTCTCCCCTAGTCTCTTACCTTATTTCAGCTGTTCTCTTCCTTTTCATCCATCTCTCCCCTTCCACCCTCAAACTCTCCTGTTTTTTTACATTTTTGCCTGGATTCTACCCATTATAACATTAGTCTCTTTTGCATGCTATTATAGGTAGGCAAGCCAAAGAAAACTCGAGTCAGAGGCCTGGCTCTGCTCAGTTTAAGGCGATCTTGTAATCCGAGACCAAAATGAGCCAAAGTTTGCACAGGAGGCGATGTGCCCTAGCCCCTACAGCTGCCCACCGTGCATTAAGGGGAGCAAGGCTTCAATACTGACCTCAGCTCAGCTTCATGTGAATCCACGCAAACCTCTGTGCTGGAAAAAATACTACTGTAGTCTGTGTCTGTTGTGAAGCAGTCTTAAACCCATTGGCCACATTTGTGCTATGTAAAACTGCCAAAAACACAATGTGGACCCTGCCTGTGACACAGACTCCAGTCTCATCCTCCAAGAAATAAAGATGAAGTGTTAAGCTTTAATACCATAATGAGATGTTCGTGTATTGGCTGACATGCACAGTGAGAAAATTGAAAATCTAGGATCAATCCCAGGCTCCCTGCTTGACCAAATGATGTGATCCTAGGCAAATGCCTTATTTCTTTATCTTCTATTTTATTCGTTATGACACATCAGAACACATTTAAATACATGAAGTCAGGGTGTTTGCTGTACAACACTTACTTTGTTTGATGTAATTGACTGTATTTTTGCTGCTTGTTTAATGAGAATGTAACTCACATACACGGTACACATGAACCCTGACATGCCTCTTACTCAGTGCCACTGAACTATTTGATTTTATGGTTGCTGTGTTTTCTGCATAATTATAGATTTGTTGCATTTGCAGCATAAGCCATCTGCTCCATAATCTGTAGCTTTTAAAACAAAAACAAAAAAATACATTTGTGTCTTGCTCAAATGGATCAAACGTTACTAAAAACACAGCAACACTTGTCGCTGCACTGTGGAAAGCCCTTCGTAAAGGTTAACTGGTCACTTTTATATTGCTTATTGCTGTATTTGCATGAATGACAAAAAATACATGAGGTAATACTATCACAAAATGTGCCACATTATTCCACATAGTTTGCCTTTTCTTGTTGCAGAAATTAGTATACAGAGCCACCTAACTTGGTAATTTCTTGCCACATAATTTCAAAGGCCCTGCTCTTAGTTCACTAATACCATTATCAACAGGGTAGGGCCAGCAGTGTTTCCTAGTTCATATTTTAAAACTCTCACTTTTACTGAATATATTTCGATGCAGTGATATAATTCCATGTACCAAGGTAAAACGCTTCTGTGTGTTACACATTTTATGCTTCTCTGTCGTTGTAATTTTTTTTTTGATGATGCCTGACTCTCAGTCGTTCCTCCATCTTAGGTAATGGGACATTTGTATTTCTTTAGTTGTGAGCCCTGCCAGACACTTTGCTTTTCATTCACCCAAAGGCAGGGCTAAATTCACACCTAAGGGCTCATCTAATTGCTGTTATCATGCAAATGCAGCAATCAGATTTCTGATGCCCTTTCAGCCCATGGCTGCAAGGCCCAGTGGACTAGGCTCCCTTCCTTGGGTCTCCCAGCGCTGTACCACTGTTGCTCCTTGAGCCTCGCAAAACACGGAAGCTTTCTAAAAGGTGCTGGGAAGCCGCTTACTTATGAGCAGGCCAGGTGCGCTGCCCTGGGCTGCTGCCCACACTGCCCATGCCTAGTGCTGGCCCTGCTCAAAATCTGGTCACGTAGGCTAAGTTTATCTGCCTCTAAACAATCAGAAGGTACTGCAGATAGTAGGACACCCTTGTAGGGGGTGTTCCTACATTAAATGTGGATTCAAGACCGCTTTTGATGGGTAACTCACACTTAGTCGAAGCTATCCTTCATCAACCTCCTGAGGAGGGTTCTATTTCATTCTCATCCTCCCAGCTCCTTCTGGCAAAAAAGGGGCTAGTTTTGGGGCACCCAAGAGAACTGTATTGTCCCTTGACTTCGTGGGTGACTTGTTTGCTAGATATTTTAGCAAATTGGAAAACTGGATTACAATGTCTTTTAGCATATAATGACATAAGTCACCCTTACCAGGAGGGTTTCAGTATCACAGCCTACCCTACCAGCTATTTTCGTGGTTTTGTTAGCTAATACCAACCTACCAGCACCATCACATGAACAAACATATTCCAGTACAGGAAACCTGAACACTATCCTAATTCAGCTTGTTAGCCCTCATCAAGCACACTGTGGAGCTAAGGAAATCATCAATGATATTGCTGCGCCTAGCCCCTTGAGAGGGAGAAGGCATATATTTCCGGAAAATATAAAAGAGTTGTCCCAAGGAAGAGGTCATCTGAACTAGCTGATAGTAGCGGAGATTCTAACTCTATCCTCCAGAATCTTGATTTACCACCAGCTGCTAGACCCTATATAATTGTTGTCACCAGAGTGCCCCCCTCCAAACCTGGGATGGTTGAACACGTCCCACAGCTTAACAACAGAATAGTTCACTGGTTAGAGGGACAATAAAAAAAAAAATGTAACTTGCACAATTCTGTCATCATGATACAAAGAGTTAATTGGCTAGGCAAGTCACCTGAAACAATGGATTGGGACTGCATTGTTGTGAACTTTAATAACCCTAGTATTCCTGGTCGTTTGCTAATGGGCCTTTCAAACTCATGCTTGCCTTTTGCTTCTGTCCGTCATTTCCTTTGGGTTATTTTTATAGCCCTGTGATTAAACCCCTTATCCCCCTTATGTTTCCTGAATTGCCGTTCACTAGCTAGCCTGGAGCAGCTGGCTGTAATTTATTTCAAGGTATTCCCACCATCCATAGATTTGAACCCCCGAGTTCCCTCAGTTACAGTGAATGACTGTCCGATGGTACCCTCTCTGTTTACAGCGTTGTAGTCGGCAAGGGACCTCAGAAATCATTGCCTAAGGTTAACCTAGTTATTTTAAGTTGGAATGTGGCTGAGGTGGCTAGAAATGTGGCTGGGGTGGCTAGAAATGCGGACGATGCTGGCTGGATCATTATAATGACGAAACAAAATGTAATCTGTTTGCAAGAAACGTGGGAGACATCCATTAGCCTTTTATTAGAGGGCTATAAGAGTTTTTTTTGTCCCTGCAGCAGTTTCCACGGTGGGAAGAGCTAAAGGAGTTATTTCAGTTTTTATCTGCTTAGGTTTAAATTGTGGCTCTAAGCAAGCGGACAATGGTTCTTTGAACGTCCATGCTGTTGGTCTTTCTTTTCAAAATCAAGGAAATGGCTTACTTGCCAACTTTTATAATGCCAATCTGACTCAATCCCTTAATGTCAACGCTTCCCGGCTGAGAAGTCTGTTAGACAAACACTCTTGTCTCTTCAAGGGTAATGCATCCATAGTGTTCGTGGGTGATTTTAATACTCACCTGTGTGACTCTTGCTTTACTTATAATTCTTGCATTTGGTCTCCTTTACTGCCAGTTGCTCAACATTTTAGATATTCTGCCCAGGGTAAGCTCTCAAATGCTATTGTCAGTGATTTTAATCTGGTACTGGTTGAGGTTGCTAATTGAAATAAGAAACCTATCCCTAGTGTGCCCACCTTTTCTAGGAAAGGTTGTCGTTCTGCCATTGATTTTGTTTTTGTCTCCTCCAGTTTAGGACCACCTTTACTGAATTTTTAGGTGTTCTGGGACTACAGAAGTGACCATAATCCTTTATGTGCCACCTTTTCCTCATGTCTAGTAGAACTAGCTGCCCTCCCAGCAGATGGTTCAATCACTCCCTTTCCATAACCCACAAAAAGCTTTTGGAAGCTCTGAAGGAGAAACCCAGAGATAAACCTAGAGTAAAGTTGTGTTGTCAAGATTACAACTCTGTTATTAAGAGGAGGAAACTTGTATTAAGTCGAGAAGCTTGGAAAGATCTAGTTGAACCCTGGTTTTAATGGTGTCATGGACACGCAGTTGGACACATCTCTGTCCCCTTTCTTAGTCCCTCCGTTAATATTTAGCTTGGAAGAGGTCAGGGATGCCATTGCCCAAAAAGAAAAAGGCCCTGGCCCTGAATGAGTAACATTTGATTTTTTTAAATCCAATGTTGACCTATGGGCACGCCTTTTGATTCTATACATTAATGCAACCATTAGGCAAGAATTTCCACCTCGTGGGCAAAATCTCTCATTGTCCCAGTACTTGAAAAGGGTAATAAAAATAGCCCATCTCTTTGCTTGATTGTACGGTGAAAGTGATGGGGAGAGTCTTATTGAGCAGATTAACTGTGTGGGTTAATGCCCACCAGTTACTGTTCGATGTGCAATGTGATTTTCTCTATTTATTCATAACTAAGTAAACGCAGGCAAAGGCGTGTGCTCACTCCATTTGGGGTTTATGGATTTAAGTTCATCCTTTAACGGGGTTAATTGGAATACGCTCTGCAATATAACGCTGGCCATGGGTTTTGATAAAACCCTAACTGCATTTTTTAAATGACCTACTCTCTGACCTTAAAGCTACAGTTCGTTATGGGCCCACAGGTGAGTGTATGACTAAATTTGCCCTGAATAGGACTGTCATACAAAGTTACATGCTGGTGCCTTTCTTATTTATCTTATATATAAATAATCTGGACTTTGTGCGGAAAGGCATAATCTACCCATGGTTGGCGGCCGGCCATTATCTGTCTTACTTTATGCCGACAACTCTGTCCTGATTTCTAGGACTGCTCCAGGTCTACAGAGACTCTTGAAAAGCATTGTTGATTTCAAGGACAGCCTTGACCTTGGAACAAATTATACCAAGTTGAACATCATAGCATTTTGTCTCCAAAAGCTAAGCCCATTAAAGGCAACAGAAGACATGCTTTTTCAAAAAGCCTTGCTTTGTTTTTTGATTTTGCTTCCAAAATAGGGCATAGCTGTGTCCCGCAATGTTAAAAATCTATCAAGCTAAACTATTGCCGCTTATGGTGCCGAGTTTTGGGGGTACTGCAATTTATCGCAATTACAAACTACGGAAAATAGTTTTTTTAATTGTTTGCTTTTGTTGCCTTGTAGTGTGTCCTGCCCACAAAGAACTAGCTGTCCACTATGCTTCTGACTTAATTCAGCCCTGTCCCCTGACCATATAGTTTACTGTTTTGATCAAGAAAGAACTTGAACTCAACAGAGTTAACATTAAAGATTGTTTAAACTTTGACTCTGCCAAACAAATTCCATGGCTTTAATATGTGAAGGAGGGGTTTAATAAAGTAGAACGTTACGATTTGCTTAACCACCCAGAAACTATAGCTAAACCTGAAGCTATCTGGTTTAATTATGCAATATTCAGGCTGGACCACTTTTTAAAACTAGTGAAGAAACAAGTAACTTACCTTCAGTAATATTCTCTCTGGTGTGTATTTTATCTAACCCCATATTATTCACCTTCTGAATATCCCCAGGCTCCAGACTGGATCCAGAGGTTTTTCTCAGCAATTCCCTTGTGCGTTGGTAGGCAGTGGCATGCAGCTTTATGTCAATTCCATCCTGACTGGGAAGAGACTTTAGGGCTACATATAAATGCCACCTCTGAGCGCTGTCAGGCGTACAGCCCCTACAAATCAGATTTGACAGTGTCAACATCTTTAAACTGAACCTTTTTGAAGATGGAGAAAGTAACCCTATTCCACAGAACGGTGAGGAGGCAGGGCTGGTGATTTTCAGCTGTGAAAGTATCCACAAGAAAGAGAGTTACTGAAGGTAAGTATTGTATTCTTCAGATGGATATTTCCTAACCTCTGATTCTTCACCTTGTGAATAGATACCAAAGCAGTGCCTCCCCAGGTGATGGGCCTGTTGAATGGCTTAGACCTAGACGTTCTGTAGGACTAAAGGGGCAAAGTGCCCATTCAGTCGGGACTGCCTATCCACATAGTAGTGCTACATGAACTTGTGAACTGACACCCTCAAAACAGCCTGGGAGATGTCCAGGACAGGCACACCACGCCTGGCACACACACACACACCAGATTAGTGACAGCAGCCTTGGCTCTGATGAAATGAGCATGCAGGCCTTCCAAAGGCTGTTTCTTGGCTAATCCATAGCAGATCTTTATGCAGAGCACAATCCATCTAGAGAACGACCATTTTTTGCATAGGTTTTCCCTTTGTCCCAGAGGACCCCTCAAGAGTTTATTGTCCACCAGATGACTCTTGGTGTGATTGATATTGTTATTGATATTGAAGATGAAAGCCCTCTTTGGGTCCAAATGACAGAGTTGTTCTTCCTCCTTGGATGGATGAGGTGGGGCAAAAGATGCTGGCAGGGCGATAGACTGTCTAATGTGAAAAGGCATCAAGTGTTAGTCCTTAGCATAAATTTGTCTGGAAACAAGGTGGTATATGGCTGTTGTAGTTCACTCACACGACAAGCTGATGTGATCGATATGAGGAACACTGTCCTCAGGGTTAAAAACCTTAGGAGGCAGCTCAAATGGAGTGCACATTAGGAATGTGAGAACCAAATTCAGGTCCCACTGAGGCATTACAAAACGTTTCAGTGGGAACATCTGGGTCTACCTCTTTACAAAACGCATCACAAAAGGTGATTGACAGAGATGGTTGATCAGGAAATTATAAAAACGCTGACACTGCTGACAACCTGTAACGGAGCCAAAGAAAGGCCTTGCCTTGCTAAGGACAGGGCGGAAAGAAGGACATCAGAAAACTGGGCTTATAAAGGTTGAATATGCTGCGAGGAACACAAACAAAACACCTTTCCCAGCATCCTGCACAAATGATTTTGGTGGAATGGATATCTGGTTGCTAAAGTTACATTCACTACTTCAGCAGGGAGGTCAAACACAATTAAATGTCACAACCAATGTCCAAGTATGATGGTGGAAGGTGTGTAGGATTGGTTGCAAAACTTTGCCCTTCTGCACCTACAGAAAGTCTTCCCGAAGTGGCAGATGAACCAGAGGTCAGATGCTCAAGGTCACAAGTTCTAGATACCACGTTTTGCTGTTCCAATCTGTAGCCACTGAGGTGAGTTGGGCCCAGCTGATCCGGATCTACTTCAGAACTTTCAGTAGGAGAGGTAGATGCAGAAAAGTGTGCAGGAGTCTTGAGCTCCATTCCAACTGAAAGGCATTGCCAAGGTAGAATTGCTGTGGAAACTCAAAAGCTTGGACACTGCACGTTCTCAGGGATAAGACTGAGACTGGGATCTCCCCATTCCTGGAAGACGCCCTGTGCCACCTCTAAGTGTAGCCACTATTCATGACCCACACCAGTTGAGTTTGTCTGCTCTGACATTTAAAGATCTTTCCAGATGTTTAATGAGCAGGGAAATGCCCTCATGACTCGTTCCAGAGGTTTAGAGACTCCTGGCACACTACCCTCGATCCCACAACGTCATGCTTGCTACAGTCCAACATGATGGTGCTGTTGTCCATGAGGACCTGCACCCGTTCGCTCTTGTTAGTCATAAGAAAGGCTTTAATGCAAATTGAACCACCCGCAACTCCAACAGATTGATATGGAGATGGGTTTCTGCCTGAGGCCAGAGTCCTCTGATAGCAACCTCTCCCAGATGACATCCCCAATCCAGCAGGGATGCATCCTTCACATCCATTAGCTCTGGGTGAGGTAGGGAAAGGGGTTTGCCACTGCCCCATAGTGGTCCACTAACCACCCTTTGAGGTAATTTGCAGTCTCCTCCAAAGTCTGACAGATTTCCTTGGTACTGAGTCCACTGAGACTTCAGATCTCACTGCAGATCCCACTACAGAGCCCGCATATGCCACCTGGTGTGGTCCACCAGCAGTATGCAGAAGGTCAAGACGTCTCAGAGCTGTTCTCACTAAGACCCAGATCAGAAGTTACAGGATCATAACCTGAATGTTCTGGACCCACTGAGGTGGAGGAATGGTAAGAAGAGCACTATATCCAGGAAGGCTCCAGTGAATGGGAGCATCTGAGAAGGTGCCAGTTGTGATTTCACCTCATTGATGGAGAAACAGCATGTTAACAGGTTGGCTGCCATGTGAATGTGGTTAATAACTGATTGAGGCAAGTTCATCTCCAGCAAACAGTCGTCGAGTTATGGGAGGACTGGTATTATCAACCTCAGAAGATTTGCAGCGTCCACCACCATCACTTTCACGAACACAGTGGATAATTGAGGCTTTATCATAAAATTGAGATGCATTATCTCCATCATCATCGTCTGGTTTGTGTTCTAAAAAACATGGAAACAGAAGCGTATCTTTGGAGTCTGATTGGAGTTAAGGTTGAGATGGGCGTGACTTCGGACGATGTTGCGGTGAATTCACTTCCGATTATGATAAAACTATGGAGGCTTCCTCCAGCGTCTGCAACATTGGTGCTGGCGTTGATGCATGTTGCCCAGGTCTTGGCACCGGCTGAGGAGCAAAAGTAGAGTTGGGGCAGACCTCGGAATGGTCTGCCGGTAGTAATCCAACTGGGGGCCTCATTGTATCTGTGGGACCCAAAGGCCATAGGGGTCCGAAGGGGTACCAAAATACACAAAGTCTCTTTAAGGACATGTATTTGTTGTGGAATTGTCGATGGCCCCAGAAATTTGGGTGGATTCAAGACTAACTGGTGAATGTGTTCCTTGTCAGGAGATCGGAGAGAGACTGGGGTGCCCTGATGACTGTGTGACCTCTCTTGACAAGAGTGGGGGGAAGAAGGGAGTCATGCTTACACCTCTTATTCTTTTTCAACTTTGACTAACCTAAAGACTTGGAATGTACTGACTACCTTTAGCTAAAACAGCCTCAGGAGCGAGAACACACCCTTGAATTCAATTGAGATCATGCCTAAAGAACTTTTCTCTTGTTTTCCACAATGCACAGTTTGGCCTTGATGTCTCAGGTGGCCTTCGGTGTTGACACGCAGAGGTGGCTGTTATATGTGGCCCGACATCACTATTGGGGCGGAACAGAACCGATGGGGAGTCACATGATTGACCTATTGGCACACAAGGGAAGTGCTGAGAAAATTATCTGGATCCAGTCTGGCCCCTGGAGGTATTCACAAGTTGGAGAATCTACAGTTAGCACTATCTACCATAAACAGTTTTACCAAAGTAAAATAATTTCCTTGAGTAAAGTTATGAGTACATGCCATGTTTGGTGTAATTCTATTCAACTGTTTTTTTCTGTATCGAGGAGTAAATAATCCTTTTGGAGTTAAAATCAGAAATGGCACTTTTGGGATCCCTCTTTTTTGTCTGGCCCCGCTTGGCTATGAGGAACATAACATGGATATACATATTTTTGTAAGGTTTCATGCGGGTACCTTGAACAGCACCAAAGTTGTTATGAAAAAAAATTTCTTTCAAATAGAAACTCAAATCTAAACATAACTACACAGCTGCATTACCGCCTGTTTAATATGCAGTTATATATGTATGTCTATAATATAGTGTGAAAAGGGAACGAATACTTCACAGTGTCAGTGCACCCAAGGGGAGACCACTACTCCCCACAAATACCCACAGAGATTTTCAGTAATATGGAGCTCACAGAAGCAGCACTTACTGATACTTGTTGTAATGGTGAAAGTTTACATGGTAGCTCAGAAAGTTAGTAAATGCATCTTGGTTTTCGCTTTATTCAAACCCAATTCACTTTCAAACAGAACTATTGCTGGTATCATCATAAATATAAAAAGTATACTGTAATAATAATAACTTTATTTTGGCTAAAAGCCATATTCATAAAAACTAATTTAAGGACTTAAAACGTAATTAAAATCAATCCATAAAATCACTGAGTTGATAAAACCTCACTGGCAGTATCTCCAGTAAATCAGTTACTACTCAGTGTCATCTTATAAATCACAATACCAACCAAGTATCTTAGTAATATTACAAACCACCCAAGTGTGAGCTCTCCCTAGATCTCACAACCCAGGCACATTGGAGGTACCTTGTTGCAGCAAACACAACCTTGTCACTGGAATCACTAGTCAATACACAAAGTGATTCCCTATGGCTCCCTAAACCAAGGAACTTGCATAAGGGGATTATCCACTTCCTCCTAGGAATTGAGTATCTTGGGCAAAAAAATACAAAATGGGCCAGAGTTTCAACTTTCATCGGGAAGTAATAACAAAAGCAAGAAGCACAATTAGCTTTGTTCCACCCCGAAGTAAAAGAGTTTAGTGGCAAAATCCCCAATCTAAATTTAATAAATAGGTTTTTAATCTGAGCCGGTTCGATATTGTCCATATGAACATTATGGATTAAAAATTGATCTGTTCTACTACCTGATTTCTGAATACACCATGTCTGGGTCAAGACCATCTCCCAATAACATCGCTTTATGCGTGGTATTGCTTTCTTTGTTATAAGATGGGGGGCTCTCCATACCTCCTCCATTTTAATACAGGGACACAAGTCTCTGATATGTTTGTACCAAGGATTTGATACCACAACATCAAGTGTTACTAACTCCGCTACAGCTGTTTGATGAGAGACCAAGTACTCAGAGGAACAGTATATGAGTGGTCGCAGGGCAATTACTTTATGGATCTGGCTAAGTGCTAAACGAAACCTAAGAGGAATAAGTGGCGTACTTGTTGGTAAATGTAACAGAGAACGTATAAACATATTTTCAACCAGGGTCAGTTTCTGAGAATTACAATGACCACAAAGTTCGGCACCGTAGATTGCAGCTGACGCTGCAGCAGCTTTAAATACCGTAATAGCTGGCGATATTTGCCCTCCCATAGAGTTTTTAATTTTTCTTCTGATCACCACTATAGGAAAGTACCATCTTGCCTTGCATGTTACCCCCATTTTTGCTTGTGTGTCAGTTTGTTTTTGCCTCTCTCACTGGGATCCTGCTAGCCAGGACCACAGTGATTATAGTTTGTGGCCTAAATGTGTTTCCTGTGTGGTGCCTAACTGTGTCACTGAGGCTCTGCTAACCAGAACCTCAGTGCTTATGCTCTCTCTGTCTTTAAAATTGTCACTGCAGGTTAGTGACCATTTTTACCAATTCTGATTGGCACACTGGAACACCCTTATAATTCCCTAGTATATGGTACCTACGTACCCAGGGTATTGGGGTTCCAGGAGATCCCTATGGGCTGCAGCATTTCTTTTGCCACCCATAGGGAGCTCAGATAATTCTTACGTCCACGTTATTTCACAGCCATTTCACACTGCACTTAAGTAACTTATAAGTCACCTATATGTTTAACCCTCACATGGTAAAGGTTAGGTGTGAAGTTACTAAGTATGAGGGCACCCTGGCACTAGCCAAGGTGCCCCCACATAATTCAGGGTAATTTCCCCGGACTTTGTGAGTGCGGGGACACCAATACATGCGTGCACTACATATAGGTAAATACATATATGTAGCTTCACAATGGTAACTCCGAACATGGCCATGTAATATGTCTAAGATCATGGAATTGTCCCCCCATGCCAAATCTGATACTGGGGTGCCAATTCCATGCATCCCCGGGGCTCCAGCATGGACCCTGGGTACAGCTAAACTAGCTCTCCGGGGTTTTCACTGCAGTTACTGCGGCTGCCAACCCACAGACAGGCTTCTGTCCTCCTGGGGTCTGGGCACCCCAGTCAGGAAGAACAAAGGATTTCCTCTGAGAGAGGGTGTTACACCCTCTCCCTTTGGAAATAGTTGTTAAGGGCCTGAGAGGAGTAGCCTCTCCTGGCCTCTGGGAATGCTTTGAAGGGCACAGATGGTGCCCTTCTTGCATAAACCAGTCTACACCGGATCAGGGATCCCCCAGCCCTTGCTCTGGCACGAAACTGGACAAAGAAAAGGGGAGTGACCACTCCCCTGTCCATCACCAGCCCAGGGGTGGTGCCCAGAGCTCCTCCAGTGTGTTCCAGACCTCTGCCACCTTGAATGCAGAGGTGTGAGGGCACAATGGAGGCCTCTGAGTGGCCAGTGCCAAAAGGTGACGTCAGAGACCCCTCCTGATAGGTGCTTACTTGGTTAGGCGACCAATCCTCCTCTGAGGGCTATTTACGGTCTCTCCTGTGGGTTTCTCGTCAGAAAACGAATGCAAGAGCTCACCAGAGTTCCTCTGCATCTTCCTCTTCGGCTTCTGCCAAGGATCGACCGCTGACTGCTCCAGGACACCTGCAAAACCGCAACAAAGTAGAAAGAAGACTACCAGCAACATTGTTGCACCTAATCCTGCCAGCTTTCTCGACTGTTTCCTGGTGGTGCATGCTCTGAGGGCTGTCTGCCTTCACCCTGCACTGGAAGCCAAGAAGAAATCTCCTGTGGGTCTACGGAATCTTCCCCCTGCTAACCCAGGCACCAAACTTCTGCATCACTGGTCCTCTGGGTCCCCTCTCATCTTGACGAGCATGGTCCCTGGAACACAGGAGCTACATCCAAGTGACCTGACAGTCCAGTGGTCCATCTGTCCGAATTTGGTGGCGGTCAGTCCTTTCCTCCCCACGCTAGACAGTAATCCTGTGTACTGCGTGATCTGCAGCTGCTAGGGCTTCTGTGCACTTTTGCAAGGAATCCTTTGTGGGCAGTCCAGTCCAGGTCCCCCGCACTCCGTCCTGCATTGCTCAACTCGCTGAGTTGACCACTGGCTTCGTGGGACCCTCCTTTGTAGTGTTGAGACGACCGCCATGCTCAGTTCTCTTGAACACCTGTTCAAGTGCTTCTGCGGGTACTGCCTGCTTCTGCGTGTGATCTCTGTGCTGCTGAACGCCCCCTATGTCTCCTCCTCCAAGGGGCGACCTCCTGGTCCTTCCTGGGCCCGGGCAGCACCCATTTCCCTTAACCATGACCTTTGCAGCTAGCAAGGCTTGTTTGTGGTCTTTCTGCATGGAAACAACTCTGCATCCTCCAGCACGCCGTGGGACATCTTCTGTGCAAAGGAGAAGTTCCTGGCACCTTCCGTCTCCCCTGTGGATTTCCCTCCAGATAACAAATGCAAGAGCTCACCAGAGTTCCTCTGCATCTCCCTCTTCGACTTCTGCCAAGGATCGACTGCTGACTGCTCCAGGATGCCTGCAAAACCACAACAAAGTAGCAAGATGACTACCAGCAATATTGTAGCGCCTAATCCTGCCGGCGTTCTCAACTGTTTCCTGGTGGTGCATGCTCTGAGGGCTGTCTGCCTTCACCCTGCACTGTAAGCAAAGAAGAAATCTCCTGTGGGTTAATGGAATCTTCCCTCTGCTAACGCAGGCACCAAACTTCTGCATCACCGGTCCTCTGGGTCCCCTCTCCTCCTGACGAGCGTGGTCCCTGGAACACAGGAGCTGGATCCAAGTGACCCCAACAGTCCAGAGGTCTTTCTGTACAAATTTGGTGGAGGTAAGTCCTTGCCTCCCCATGCCAGAAAGCAATCTTGTGTACTGCGTGATCTGCAGCTGCTAGGGCTTCTGTGCACTTTTGCAAGGAATCCTTCATGCACAGCATAGCCCAGGTCCCCAGCACTCTGTCCTGCATTACTCAACTTGCTGAGTTGACCACCGGCTTTGTGGGACCCTATTTTGTGGTGTTGAGACGACCGCCATGCTTAGATTTCTTGAACGCCTGTTCGAGTGCTTCTGCGGGTGTTGCCTGTTTCTGCGTGGGCTCTCTGTGCTACTGAGCGCCCCCTCTGTCTCTTCCTCCAAGGGGCGACCACCTGGTCCTTCCTGGGCTCGGGCAGCACCCATTTTCTTCTACTGCAACTCTTGCAGCTAGCAAGGCTTGTTTGTGGTCTTTGTGCGTGGAAACAACTCTTTGTCCCCCAGCACACAGTTGGACATCTTTTGTGCAAAGGAGAAGTTCCTGGCATCTTCCGTTGTTCCAGGATCTTCAGCTTCTTCCACCTGGAGGCAACCCTTTTGCACCTTCATCTGGGGTTTGGTGGGCTCCTGCCCCCCCGGACACTTGCGTGACTCTTGGACTTGGTCCCCTTCCTTTACAGGTCCACAGGTCCAGGAATCTGTCTTCAGTGATTTGCAGTCAGTTGTTGTCCTTGCAGAATCCCCTAGCTCGACTTCACTGTCTTTCTGAGGTAGTAGGGTAACTTTACTCCTACGTTTCAGGGTCTTGGGGTGAGGTATCTTGGACACCGTTAGTGTTTTCTTACACTCCCAGTGACCCTCTACACACTACACTAGTCCTGGGGTTCATTTGTGGTTCGCATTCCACTTTCTTAGTATATGGTTTGTGTTGCCCCTAGGCTTATTTCTCCCTATTGCATTCTATTGTGTTCTACATTGTTTGCACTTCTTTTCTAACTATTACTTACCTGCTTTGGGTTTGTGTGTGTATATTTGGTGTATATTACTTACCTCCTAAGGGAGTATATCCTCTGAGATACTTTTGGCATATTGTCACTAAAATAAAGTACCTTTATTTTTAGTAACTCTGAGTATTGTGTTTTCTTGTGATATAGTGCTATGTGATATAAGTGGTATAGTAGGAGCTTTGCATGTCTCCTAGTTCAGCCTAAGCTGCTCTGCTATAGCTACCTCTATCAGCCTAAGCTGCTAGAATACCTCGAATCTACTAATAAGGGATAACTGGACCTGGCATGAGGTGTAAGTACCACAAGGTACCCACTATAAGCCAGGTCAGCCTCCTACAGGCAGAACAAAGGATTTCCTCTCAGAGAGGGTGTAACACCCTCTCCCTTTGGAAATAAGTGTTAAGGGCCTGAGAGGAGTAGCCTCTCCTGGCCTCTGGGAATGCTTTGAAGGGCACAGATGGTGCTCTCCTTGCATAAACCAGTCTACAACGGTTCAGGGATCCCCCAGCCCCTGCTCTGGCACGAAACTGAACAAAGGAAAGGGGAGTGACCACTCCCCTGTCCATCACGACCCCAGGGGTGGTGCCCCGAACTCCTCGAGTGTGTCCCAGACCTCTGCCATCTTGAATGCAGAGGTGTGATGGCACAATGGAGGCCTCTGAGTGGCCAGTGCCAGCAGGTGACGTAGGAGACCCCTCCTGATAGGTGCTTACCTGGTTAGGTGACCAATCCTCCTCTGAGGGCTATTTAGGGTCTCTCCTGTGGGTTTCTCTTCAGATAACGAATGCAAGAGCTCAGCAGAGTTCCTCTGCATCTCCCTCTTTGACTTAAGCCAAGGATCGACCGCTGACTGCTCCAAGACGCCTGCAAAACCGCAACAAAGTAGCAAGATGACTACCAGCAACATTGTAGCACCTAATCCTGCCGGCTTTCTTGACTGTTTCCTGATGGTGCATGCTCTGAGGGCTGTCTGCCTTCCCCCTGCACTGGAAGCCAAGAAGAAATCTCCTTTGGGTCAACGGAATCTTCCCCCTGCCAACGCAGGCACCAAATTACTGCATCACCGGTCCTCTGGGTCCCCTCTCATCCTGACGAGCGTGGTCCCTGGAACACAGGAGCTGGGTCCAAGTATCTCCCACAGTCCAGTGGCCCTTCTGTCCAAATTTGGCCGGAGGTAAGTCCTTGCCTCCCCACGCCAGACAGCAAACCTGTGTACTGCGTGATTTGCAGCTGCTCCAGCTTCTATGCACTTTTCCAGGACTTCCTTTGTGCACAGCCTAGCATGGGTCCTCAGCACTCCGTCCTGCATTGCCCAACTCGCTGAGTGGAAATCCGACATCATGGGACCCTCCTTTGTGACTCTGAGTCGACTGCTGTCCTCAGATCTTCTAAGTGCCTGCTCCGGTACTTCTGTGGGGGCTCTCTGAGTTGCTGAGTGCCCCCTCTATCTCCTCCTCCAAGGGGTGACATCCTGGTCCTTCCTGGTCTCCAGCAGCACCTACAATCCTCAACTGCCAACTCTTGCAGCTAGCAGGGCTTGTTTGCAGTATTTCTGCCTGGAAACACTTCTGCAACCTCCAGCACGCTGTAGGACATCTTCCTTCCAAGGGAGAAGTTCCTGGCCCCTTTCGTTGTTGCAGAATCTTCGGCTTCTTCCACCCAGAGGCAGCCCTTTTGCACCTGCATCCGGGGTTTAGTGGGCTCCTTCCCCCCCGGACACTTGCATGACTCTTAGACTTGGTCCCCTTCCTTTGCAGGTCCTCAGGTCCAGGAATCAATTTTCAGTGTTTTGCTGGTGCTTGTGGTTCTTGCAGAATCCCCTATCACGACTATTCTGTCTTTCTGGGGTAGTAGGGTAACTTTACTCCTACTTTTCAGGGTCTTGGGGTGGGATATCTTGGACACCCTTACTGTTTTCTCACAGTCCCAGCGACCCTCTACAATGTCCCATAGGTCTGGGGTCCATTCGTGATTCGCATTCCACTTTTGGAGTGTATGGTTTGTGTTGCCCAAAGACCTATGTCTACCTATTGCATCCTATTGTGATTCTACATTGTTTGCACTATTTTTCTTACTGTTACTTACCTGTTTTGGGTTTGTGTACATATAATTTGTGTATATTACTTGCATCCTAAGTGAGGGTATCCTCTGAGATACTTTTGGCATATTGTCACTAAAATAAAGTACCTTTATTTTTAGTAACTCTGAGTATTGTGTTTTCCTATGATACTGTGCTATAGGATATAAGTGGTATAGTAGGAGCTTTGCATGTCTCCTAGTTCAGCCTAAGCTGCTTTGCCATAGCTAACTCTATCAACCTAAGCTGCTAGAACACTTCTAATCTACTAATAAGGGATAACTGGACCTGGCACAATGTGTAAGTACCACAAGGTACCCACTATAAGCCAGGACAGCCTCCTACATTGGAGGTGCAGCGGTGGGATAAGTACTTGTAACTGCTTTACCAGTTTGTCATTTGGTGGTTTTCATAAGAAAATCATATAACAAATAGTTCAGTATATGTACATTGAACCAAAACAGTTTACTTTTCTACTCTAAAACCTTTTACTGAGTTTCTGAAAAGTTCTGAAAACTTTTAAAAGTTTTCCAAAAGTTTGAAAATGTTTTTTTCTCTGTGCTTTCTAAAGTTCTAAAACTTTTTCTCTCACTGTCCTTAAATCTTTTTCTATCATGTCTTCAGTAGAGCCCACTCCCAAAATTGGTCAAGCAACTTATGGGAGTTTAAACTACAAAAGGTTGAGGGGTCTCTGCCTGGATAGAGGTTTAAGCATAGGTAAGAATCCAACAAAAGAGTTTCTCTTTAATTTGCTCTTACAAGCTGACCAGAACCAGTATGGCCCATCTCAGGAGAGAGTGGAAAAAGGGTAGGCTTCCCAGTCAGACTCAGAGGAGTTCCCTGAAGAAGCAGGGGAGGGTTCTTACAAAGTTCTGCCCCCTAGCAGGCCACCTAGTGACACTGGTAGTGTTAGAGGGTCACACACTAGTAGGGCATCTTTCACTCCTAGAGGCCACGTTACTAGGGTCCAGCTAGTTAGGGACAGGTTTCTCTGCCAATTCCCAAATCTCCTCTGTGTCCAAACATTCCCAAGCCTCCCACCCTGAGGATAACTTAATGGAAAGGGAACTCAGAAAGCTGAGGTTGGAAGAGACCAGACTGAAGCTTAAACAGCAGCAGCTGGCCTTATACAGGGAATCCCTAGACATAGAGAGGGAAAGACAGAGATTGGGGTTAGTTCCCCATGGTGGCAGCAGCAGTGCTTCAGATAGTAATCCTGTTAGAGAGCAAGATTCCAGAAACCTGCATAAGATAGTCCCCCCTTACAAGGAGGGGGATGACATTAATAAGTGGTTTGCTGCACTTGAGAGGGCCTGTATGGTACAGTTGGTCCCTCAAAGGTGCCGGGGAAATATTGCAGTTGCTGGAAGGAGACGGGGATACAATGTTGGAAAAGGTTTCTTGCTTCTTTGCTGCAGCTTGTAGGGTCCTGAAGAGTCCAGGTGCAGTTTCTTCAGTCAGAGGTTGAAGTGGACGGTACAGAGGATTCCTGCTGGAGTCTTGCAATCCAAATCTGAGTAAACACCCAAAGGAGAGACCCTAAATAGCCCTGAAGGGGGGACTGGTCACCTAGCTGGGTGACCACCTATCAGGAAGGGGCTCTGGCATCTCCTGCTTGCACTGGCTACTCAGATGCTTCCAGAGTTCCCTGCCAAACTTGAATCCAAGATGGCAAAACCCAGGGACCGTCTGGAGGAGCTCTGACCACCACCCCTGGGGTGGTGATGGGCAGGGGAGTGGTCACTCCCCTTTCCTTTGTCCAGTTTCGTGCCAGAGCCAAATGTGCCCTTCAACGCATTTCCAGTGGCTTGGGGAGGCTACCCCTCCTAAGCCTGTAACACCTTTTTCCAGAGGGAGAGAGTTTAACACCCCTCTTCCAAAGGAAATCCTTTGTTGTGCCTTCCTGAGCTCGAGCTTCTCAAGCAACAGGAGGGCAGAAACCTGTCTGGGAGGTGGCAGCAGCTTGGGCTACATCAAAACCCTCAGAAGGCTGCAATGGCAATACTGTGGGTCCTCTAAGGAGCCCCCAGAGTGCATGGAATCATACAACCAATACTTGCAAAAGCTTTGGGGTACGATTCCAACATGTTTGATACCAAACATGCCTATGTTACCATTATGTTGCTGGACATAGGTAGTGACCTATGTCCAGTTCACGCGTAAAATGGCATCCCTGCACTCATGAAGTCTGGAAAAATGGGCCTGGAGTTCGCAGGGGCACCTCTGCTAGTGCAGGGGTGCCCTCACACACAGGTACTTTGCACTCTGCCCTCTGGGCTAGAAGGTCTGCCATTGGGGTGACTTATAAGTATCCTGGTGTACTGAAAATAGCAGTGAAAGGGTGCTTGCACTTTTTCACGCAGGCTGCAATGGCTGTCCTCACTACAGGACCGGTAAGAGATCCGTTCTGGGATATTCTATAACCCATTTTTAATAGGACAAAACATATCTACAAGGCCGATTAGACTACATTCCTCGAATATTTCTTTGCATTCGTTTTTATATACAAACTATCGACAAATACGTTGTACATTCCATATACCTTAACTTATACGATGTCTTTTACATTTCACCCTTAAAAACGGGTCCTATATTTATATATATGTATCTTGATAAATATGTACTTGCCTTTGTGTTTTTCTATAGATTCACGATAACATTTTCTTTTTTGTTTAAATAATAATATAGGAAATAGCATATGAATCATGTTTCCCTTATATTATTCTTCTATTAAGTATTAATGTTATTGAATGCTATTCCAGACTTCTTATATTTTGCTCTCGCAGGTCATGTTTTTTATATACATGGAAAGATATGTCATCCATGATGCACTTATCCTGATTCAACAGGGAGCGTGCTTTGGGACCTCCTTTATTTTGTACTATCCGCTGTTTAGAACATAATATTATTTTTGCTTGCCTTGCGAATAGAGAAAAGTGAGATCCTCGTTTAGTCGTTATAATTGACTTGACATAATAAGTTCCTCTTTGAGCCCTTGCTATAGGATTGGATATATTGAAACATTATACCCATGTTCTTCCATCTTGTTGCCATGCATAAGCTGTACAATTTCTGAAATGTCTGATGATCTGGATACAGAATCTTCTTATTATAAGGCTATACTACATTTAATACCTATATCTGCAAACACTTGACTATGAGGAGAATGTGTACTTATGATATACTGTTTCTACTTAGATTAATTGTGATGATTTAAAAATACTCTTTATGATTAACAATATTAGGTATGACATTTCTTTGCTATAAGTACTATCAGATATTATTGACTAATCCCTATCGCTATGTAAACACTAATGGGATAGAAACCTCAATCTTTCTCTGCCAGCACCAGTCCCGCCTTTAAAGGCGTCACAATTTCATGAGCATGAACCTTGAACACCTACTGCCATGAACACTTATTCACTGTTTCTTTCACCTTATTGGGTTAGGTCTGGGACTATCAGTTGAATAAGATCTCTATTTAAAGAACAGAATACTTTTCCTCTTTCTTTTTTCATCACTACACTGAACTAATGGGCTATATTTCATCAGTTTCCCTATTTACACTATAATCTAATATTTTGACTGTTTTACTACTTGATTCTACTACTCTTTATTATTTGCAGCCTTGAAAAAGCCCCAGGTGAATCCACCACAAGGGGGCGAAACACGTGTTTGCTGTTTTCTCCTTATTCTTAAGAGATCTTCATTGAACAAGATTTCAACAAGTGTCCTTGATCTGGCTATATTATCATAAATAAATGCATTTGAATTGAGCGTGCGTATTCAATGCTTTTATTTTTTATTACAAACTGTGGCATTATTACAACCTTAATATTTCATAAAAGTGGGTTCTCTACCTTTTTGGAGTCCTGCAGAAGCCTTTGCATGGGCTCCTTATGGGTGGCAAAATATATGCTGCAGCCAATAGGGATCCCCTGGAACCCTGACGCCCTGGGCACCTAGGTACCATATACTAGGGACTTATGATGGGGCACCAGTGTGCCAATTGTGGGTGAAATACAGTGATAACATTAACCAACAAGTACATTTAAGGGAGAGAGCTTCATTGCTGGGGTCCTGGTTAGCAGGATCCTAGTAGACACAGTCAAACACACAGACAAACAGGTCAAAAGTGGGGGTAACCAGTCTAGAAAGAGGCTACTTTCCTACAGCACCCTCCTAATTCTACAGGCCCTCTCAAGGCTTCAAACCATTTGTCAATGTCATCTCCATCAGTAAACCTATGGACAATCCCTTTGGGGTTTTTGGGTCAAAGACTTCCTTCTTTTCCCTGTTAGTATTGTGGCCACCATTTTTGGACCTCAGGCCCAATTTAGCCCTCCTCTCTTCTAGCCCTAGTATCCTATCTTCAAGGTTGAGTTTTCTCTCCTCTAAGGAGATTAGGTCTAACTCATCCTCAAGGAGCCCTACCCTCTTACCACTGTGGGGTCTACTAGAGTGAATTCTGTGACTTCCCACTGGTAAAGGGGTTCTGGAGAAGGCTGGAGAGGCATGGTCCTCACCTCCTTCCCCTCCATTGTCTGGGGCAAGAGCATCTTCCTCCACCGCTACAGGTTTGCCTTCTGAGGAAGAAGCCTTCTTCTCTACTCTCTTGTTCAAAGAGACTAATGGCTTTTTCAAGCTCATCCTATTTGGCTGTAGCTCTATAGCCAGTGCCTCTAGCATAGCACAAATCTCTCAGGGCAAAGATCCTGAGTGCTGGCAGGGTGGACATGTCAAGAATTTTGGCATCCATCCATTGTACTTTGTTAACCTGAGTTGGGTTCTTATTAATCAGAAATTTGAAAAACAATCACTAACTTACTAGACTTAGTTGTTTGTCTAATGGAATGGGGCCTATCTAGAGCCCTTACAAGCCAATTTGAAAAAACTAAAAAATGTTCCCAATAATAAATTAGTGGGTTTACCGTGCAAAGTACACTTCTGACCAATTGAAACTGTGCAGCACAAGTTCAAGATCCCACCGCTGAAACACCAACGTAGGAAAGTGGAGTATTATGTGATGTGGAGGTTAGTCCTCACCATGTAATACTCTCACAATACACCAGAGATGATCCTTTAATTCACACTAGTAAATCCTTAGTTCAGTCCGGGCAATATGGCAAAGAGCAGTCAAGCTTTACTTAGAGGAACATGTGTTAAGCATTTCACAGCACAAGCACAGACAATGAGTAATTGACACAACACGAAAGAAATCCAAAACCAATTTATTAAAATAGAGCTTATATTTTTATAAATGTAGACACCAAAATAAACAATATAGGTTTGGGAAAAACGGAGATATCGATTTTAGAAGCAATAGAAATCACGGCAGACATTACACTTAAACGTTGCATTGAAGTCATTGGGAAAATGTGACATGTTGCAAAAATGCATTTAAAATATGAGTTTCCTAGAACACTTGGGGCTAAGCAAGTGCAGTCCATGGGACCAGATCATGATACTCAGAGCAGTTTTACCTGGCCCATGGAGTCTGGATGCAGAGTTGTCCTTGTTGTCTGTGGTGTTGAACAGGACTGAAGGGATGCCACTGGTGGAAAACGACCACTTGAGGGTCGAGCTGTGGGAAACCCTTGCAGGGGTTAAGCTAGTATGGGCCCAGGTACCAGACCACAACAGTCAGTTCACTTCGATCAGGTCTGTGGAGTCTGGACGTGTTTTGTGCTGGCTGTCTGACTGCTGAACAGGGCTTGCGCTGGTGCTGATTTTACCACTGGCATGACACTGCTGACAAGGAGATGCAAAATCTCAGCTGGGGCTGGGTTGCAGATGTTGGATGCAGATTGCACGCTGTGCCCTGCACCTTCTAGGTTGAGTGAAAGGGAGTGGTTAGTTACTGGGCTGCCAACCAACAAGCCTTGGCAGCGGTAAGGGTGCTGGAATCCTTCGGGAAGTTGCCAGGGTATGAGGGAGTGAAGTAGTGGCCTAACACTTGGATGCAGGCTGGACTACGACTCCCAGAAGACAATGGACCATCTGTTTTTTGACAATTTCACAGCAGGCCCAATGGCTGGTGAAACTTTGGATTCAGCGGTCGGTTGCATCAGTACTAGTCGAAGGGAAGACCAAAGGTGCTTCGGGTCAGGAGTGACGAGCTTCAGCCAAGGATGGAGGTGGATTACACAGTTCTCAGTCTGTTGCCTCAGGAACAGAGTTTCCCTGTTTTGCTGTACAGCAGTGGGCAGAGTCTGGTTGTCGGTGATGAAGAGCTTCTTCTGGTCCTTTTTGGAAGTTGTTGATCAGATCTGAGATTCTGGTGTCAGGTTTGTCCCTTAAATCATGGATTTAGGGGAGTTTTTTTTGTGGAGACTAGTGGCCAATGGGCAGCAAGTTCCTACAGCTAATCTGCCCAAAGGTGATCACATCCAGTGGGACAGGTCACCTTTAGCTACCCAGAATCCTCTATTCTGTCCCTCCTAAGATGGCAGAAATTAAAATTTTATGACAGACTAGGCTGCTCACCCTAGAGGTGTGGTCAGCCTGCTGGGGGTGTGCACAGTCCTGCATACTTAACTTGCTGTCTGTCCACAAGCAGATGTGCCTAGGGGCAGAGGGAGGGTTGCGTCCTTGCTGGAGGACAGCTCTGGTGGCTATCGGGGGCAGTGAAACCTTTGGAGTGCACTGTGCTGATGGCTCTATTCACTAGCCTAGCTGAGGGGCGGGAGGTGTGACCTCCTTTCTGCCTCAGCCTTTTGTTCTGACGTGTGGGAGCACCCAGGATGCCTGGCAGGAGGTCAGAATTCTGTCTTGGCTGGGGCAGGCACGGGAAACAACGCAGGCTTGGCCAGAGCATAAAGGAGGGTGGTAAACAGGTGGAAAACCTCTAGTGTGCCACCTGGGTGCATGCCAGCTGTCTCTCAATGCAAGGTTCATGTTGGGGAAGAGAAGGAAAGTAGTTTGACACCATACTCAACATATCTAGGCGGTACCATAATGAAGCTAGAAGCCCTAGTCAATTGTGGCTTAAGTCCCATGTTACTCTATGGACCCTCCTATACTTATAGTGTACCTTAATGGAAATTATGCTATAGAGACATATAAGCTTGTATTTACATGTCTGCACCTTAAATATAATGGCTGGGATCACATTGGCACAACATGCATATTGCATACATACACAACTGTCATTGTGGTGTCATCATTCATTGCCAGATAAATGCTGGCACTACAGTGATGGTACATTCACACTGGACGATGGTGCTCATGTGTGCGCATTGCAAGGGGATCTGTATGGGTAGGTTTGTGCTATCTGTTGTGTATGTGAGTCAGTATGTGTATGTGTGTGGAAATTGGCTGGCTGAGGTGGAGGGAGTGGGTGATGTGGTTGTGTCTCTGTGTGTCACTTGCATGTGAGATTGATGTTGTGTTGCTGTGTGACACATTCAGGTGACTGTTGTTGTGTGGCGGATGTTGTTGTGATGTGTGTAGTTGTGATGTGTGAGTGTGTAGCTGAGTGCGTAGTTGTGTTGATTGGTGTGGTTGTGCTGTGTGTGTGGGTGCAGTGTCAATGGTGTGTGTATGTTGTGTCATGGTTGTATGTCAATGTGTGTTTTCAGCACTTACGGGTTGTGCTGTGTTGGAATTGTAATGGATGATGGTGCATATGTGGTGTTTTGTGTAGTGCAGGGGGACACCTATGGCTAAGGAACATTGTGAGTGTGTGTTACTTAACTCTATTCCATTGCACCTGTCATTGTATGAGATCCGTTGTGCCCCGTCACCGTCTCTCTTTATCAGCAATCCGTTTCCAGTCCTCCGCTTGCAGAGCTGTCTCATCTAAATATGGCGGGCACAACACTGTCACCTTGACGGTCTTGTTGGGGCTGGCGTCAACGCGGCTTGGTGATAACACCAACAAGATCTAATTCAGGCCTAAGTTTTGCTGTTACATGTATAAAAATACATTAAGCCATCATTGTCACATTCAATATCTGGGTGCCATCAGTCTGCATCAAGCATTTAGGATGTTGTATGCAGACACACTTCGGCTGGACACAGAACATGTATGGGAGTTTGTCATCAGGCTCCTAACACTGCTGCCTTTTTACCCAGAGTCTGTGTGGAAATGTTCATAAAACAGAATAAATAGATGCTGGAGGGCAGGTGTCTTCAAACTGGGGGGCAGACCCCCTCAGGGGGGCCTCAAGTAATCCCAGGGGGGCACAGGGGGCAGGCCACAAGAAGTATTATGCTAAGAACAGGGCTTTGTTTTAGGATGAAAAAATGAGCAGCAGCAAGTCGCTCTGTAATGGTCAATAATATGTTTTGTCATTTATATCCATGCAGGAAGTATGTGTCAAGAGGGAATGGACTCCAAATGCTCAATACCCCCACCCTCACTTCAAAAGTGCATGATTTTGAACCAACTGCAAGGGTGTTATCGGCACACGCTGGGTTTCCCTATGCTTAACACCTATGCATAAAACCACAATGCGAAACCACCAGTTCCTCATAGTAGTGTTAAAGCTCACGGAAAGCCATGTGTACAAATGACTAAAAATATCTTGAATGTGCCTCACAGACACTCCACAAGGACATACAGATGGACAGATACTGATGCTATGACCTATTGTAAATTAGATGCAATCTAGTAGGACGTAGCCAGTTAGTAAGCTTAATACAGTGACCATATTTTCTGCATATTGTGTCTTCTAATACGTTTTTGCCTTGCAAAGGCTCACAGGTTTTTTATGGTTGAGTGAAACAAGTCCAGCTGATTCCCTCACACTCGCCTTCAGACTTTTACTTCACAAACTCCTTAACATTGGTAAAATAATAAAGTTATCATATGTTATGACTGGAATGCCCCTTGCACTATGGACAGCAATGCTCCCTGTCTTGATTTCCCTACTACAATTATCTGGTATACTACTTTTTATTTTGGACCTAGTCTCACAGTAATCTAGTGTGTATGCAGGACTCTGGACCTGTCACTTAACGTGAATGAGGTCCAGGACCTGTCCTGTGACCTGGAGCGACACACTAATCATACCCTCATTTTGCTGTCAGTGGACTACTGTACATCTCAAGGATTGAGAACGGTGGTAGCAGCATGCTATGTTTTCTGAATCTATAGTTCTGATCAGAGCTTTTAAACTATGGGGGTCATTCTGACCCTGGCGGTCCAAGACCGCCAGGTCCACGGATGACTGAAGCACCGACAACAGGCTGGCGGTACTTCATTGCCCATTCCGACCGCGGTCGGAAAACCGGGTCCGGCGGTTTCCCGCCGGATTTCCCCCGGCTGGGCGAATCCTCCATGGCGGCGCTGCAAGCAGCGCCGCCATGGGGATTCTGACCCCCTTCCCGTCACCCTGTTTCTGGTGGTTTTTACTGCCAGGAACAGGATGGCGGGAACGGGTGTCCTGGGGCCCATGGGGGCCCCTGCACTGCCCATGCCACTGGCATGGGCAGTGCAGGGGCCCCCTAACAGGGCCCCAGCCTGCTTTTCACTGTCTGCTATGCAGACAGTGAAAAGCGCGACGGGTGCAACTGCACCCGTCGCACACCTGCAACACCGCCGGCTCCATTCGGAGCCGGCTTCTGTGTTGCAGGCCCCTTTCCCGCTGGGCCGGCGGGCGCTACCTTAGGTAGCGCCCGCCGTCCCAGCGGGAAAGTTAGAATGGCCCCAGCGGTCTTTTGACCGCGGGGCGGCCAAATGGCGGTTACCGCCTGGCGGGCGGCGACCGCTGCCCGCCAATGTCAGAATGAGGGCCTATGTCTCTTGAGTGGGGACCTACTGGCCAACTCATGTAAAGTTCTGCTTCTATGAATGAACTTGGGTCCCAGTGCTAAAATCCCATCTGTATGTTGTGTTTGTGAGTGTATATGGCCTGTGTGGTACATGCATTGTGAATATTGGTGAAACACAGTAATGGAGGCCAGAGAGTTACATTTTGAAAGCCCCTTGCATGTTACTGTGCTCAAAATGATGGTGAGGCAGTTTTTTCCAGACAGTGAAAGTGTATTGCTTACATTCCTGAAGCTGAAGGAAGGAGACCTAGACACTAAAGTGGGAACAGGGAAGACAAGGCTTATTTAAAAATTCAAAAAAGGCCCTTTGCTAAGAGAGGCCTCAGATTAGTCGTCTACTAGGACTGCCATTTGGTAGATTGAGGCAGTAATGAGTAGGACTGCACTTTCTGTTGCTAAGGTGCAAGGGGCCACTTTAGGTGAGCCCAGTTTTTGCCTCTTCCCTGATCACTGTTTAGTGGGGTATTTGACAGCCAGGTGCATACAGTTCACACCTTTTTGAGCCTCTTGTGTGGATGGCCCAGGCTAAAGACTACCCTGCAGTACCATCGCTCTTCACAAAGGCTGCGTCTGGAACTTTGACTTTCTGAAGAGCGGTGCCCCGACCTAAAGCACCAGGATGCAAAAATCTTGTAGAAGGTCTCTTTCTAAGGAGTACCAGAAGCAGCTAGCCCCAGTGCTGTAAATCTATCAAGCTGAGGAAGACGATGGAGAGAATACTGTGGGCCCTGGCATCATGGGTGGTGTCTCTCAAGAAGTGTGGTTACAAGCAGGAACAGCTGACCTCACCATCATGCAAAGACTGAAAGCAGCTATTCATGCTCCTCACATCAAGAACTGCACCTGTGGTGGACATTGCCACCAAAAATCTGAGTTTTGCCTGTGGTGAACATTGCCACCAAAAAACAAGAGTTGTGCCCATGGTCGACATTGCCACTGGAATCAGGAAGTTTTCCGGGGATGGTCACAGCCACTAAAATTAAACGTATGCCTTTGGTGATTACCCCTGCCACATCTGAGATTTATGCCCGGCGGCTGCCACTGTGCTGCTGTGATTCCCCCAGTCTAAGTGACAGCTCACCGGCTGTCCTTTGCCGAGTAACCTGGAGTGACCCAATTGCAGGACCAATGTCTGATGAGGGTCCCCACTTGCATCCACTACTGAACAACACCGAAGGACTCCAGAGGGCAGCACCCTGAAGTAAAGGCCACATCTTCCGCTCGTGCATCTTTTCCCAGATACAGTAGAGATCGGAGTGGGATGTTTCTGGTTTCCTGCTGATAGACCTGCATGTGGTATGACTGTTTAAAAGGGGACTGTATTGAATTGATCACACCTGCTATTGAACAGGAGTCGCTGCACTTAAATAGTGATGCATGCCATACAGTGACTTTCTGCCCTATCAGGGCAAATTGATACGAGAGGAGAGACACCTTTGAAGAGGAGAGGATGGTAGCAAATGTGCAATAACTGAAGCACAACTCTTTGTATTTGCTGCTATCACCTGTGTGGTATTCTGCTTTAAGTATGTGTATTAAAGTAATTTTCTTATTTAAATAATGCACTGGGTTGGACAGTCAGTTATTGTACTGTTGGGTGGTTGTTGGGTCCTTTGTTTGAGCAACCCCACATTATCTCCCTGAAAAATCTGTGATTGCGCACTATAACTACCACTCGGAGTCAAAGGCTGAAGAAATAGTATCTGGATAATTTGCCGATCCATTGTAGGACATACCCCGGGACACATGCGGCAAACGATCACAGCCCTAAGATTGAGGCCCCATAACCTCTACTTGCCCACTGACCTCTAAATGTGGTCTGACAACCAGTGAAAAATAACATTAAAAATACACAGATATAATTCCTTTTCTAGTTCAACAATGAGTATTATAAGAACCAGCTAAGTAGGGATTACTCTTCTACTCAGGAGGTTTAGTAATCAGAGAAAATTAACAGCCTGTAATACCAATAGGAGCCATCAGCGTCAGAATAATCATTTCCATTTTCAGCAATTTCTTTGAGGATATTCGATCCACCTGGTATAATAAATGCCTTTTATGTTTCTTTTACTAAAGCATTACAGAATCTAGGCCTACGAACTTTCAAAAGCTATTACTTCCTGTTCAGGATGCAGGTAAGCACTCCGTATGACCATCAGGAAGAATCCTGTACACCAACTGAGGATTATTACTTACCACAGAATCTGTACTGGTAATGTTTTGCGTAAGTAGACAATATAGAACAATTTACTAGGACAATAACCTGACTCAGTAAGGAAGCAATAAGCACCTGTAAAGGACTAGTACCTGCAGAGATCTAGTACCACAGCACCCTGACGCATTCCCCCTCAGTAGCAATTATTACACAAATTATCCTCTGTCCAAACTTGAGGCTTTACTGGTTAGGAGCGCTCGTCTGTAATGCAAAGGCCTAGAATTGCCATTTTACTTTTGTGTCTGGGGATCTTATATTGCGTTATAAGCTGGTAGGTGGTGACTGGTAGTTGGTGACATCTTCTGCTTCCAAGGTTCCTGTTTATAAACTCTTTGACGAGGACTAACATTTTCACCAGCACCATAATCTTGTAAAACACACTCAGCCCTGTACATTCTCAGTACTGCCAAAGCCATAAACTCTCGGACTTTCAAACTCTTCTACAAAAATTAGTATAGCTGCTTAGTACATTGAAGGACCTTTGGGTCATTCAGAATTTGGTGGGCATGGAATATCTAACTTCATGAGCCAGAATAGCCACTGAAGTCTAACAACAGTCTAACAACATTTTGTCTTAAATAAACCCTGTTTTGATTTCAAGAGAAGGGCATTTTACCTCCTGGAGAAGATTCAACTTCTCAAGCTCCCATTGGTGGTCCAGTATTAGGCTGTCACTTCGTGGTCGCCAGCCTGCCAGATTTTCCTCGCCACGGACATAGGCCACAGAGGTATCCAGCACTCTACGGCGTCTCCTCTGCATGCCTGCATAAAACAAAACATTCAAATTAAGAACCCACTTACTGACTTAAAAGAACGTATGAGTAGATGCATCGGTACAGCTGTGAGATTCACAGAACCAGAAGATAAAGTGCAGGTAAAACTAAGCGGGAATTTCACACTCAGATTAAAAATCTGTGTCTGCAGTCAACTCTTAAAAGCAAGACATAATTTAATTTAAAAGTGATGTGATTTGTAAAAACTTCAAAGTGATCTCAATAATGGGATTGCAGGAATTCCATAAGTGAGGACTGAGTTATGTTTATAGAACTGTCTTTGTTAAGCGAACTGAGAGTGAGAGAGGTTCTCAATTTAGAAAATCTAGGTGCTTTGATATAAATAAGTGTGAAAATGACAGTAGGCCAGTTCACAATAGCATCTTTCAGTTTTGAATAGTAGATTTATAAATCTCCAAAAACAACAAAAATGTTTGCGATGAAAAAAGAAGATTTTGAATCACACCTGGGCTGCTGGGTTCTACCACGTGGGAGAGGCTGAGCTCATAGACACCAGTCACACGATTACTGTAAAATAAATACATAATTAGTAGTAGCAACAGTAAGCATACATGGTAAATAGAAGATACTTGTACTACAAGAGTGGTTGAAAGATGATTAAAACAATGTAGGGTGTGTGAAGACACTGTTTAGTTTACATTTATTTTGGCTTGGACACATCCTTAAAAACAGGGGTAAAATAACTCACAGAGATGATACAAAACGAAATACAACACATTTGATCAGCAATTACAATTACCTCAATATAGGAAATAATATCACATACAGCAGAATCCTTTAAACTGCAATTAAAAATCTGTGCAAATATATATGTTTTGTCTAAAATGCCCTGAAAGCATCAAGTCTGAAACACACTCTGAAAAATAACTATGGGTTCGGGTAAAACCTTTTTGCTTCATAATAACGCACACATGCAAAGTAGCTGTACAAATCAGAACCATACCATTAAGAGTGTCCAGAGTGCGACTGCACATGCTGTTGGTGGTGCTACATTCCAACAGATTATATTTGAGCCAGCACTTCCTCGGGGCTGCATAAACTGGGGTTGAATGACAGATTTTCAAGGACAAAGATATTGCTGGTCCAAAATAATAAGGTTTAATAATGGAGAACCAAAATGTCAAGAAAGTAAGCCTATATAGGTAAAGATTTACTATTCCTAACTCCACACCTACGTACCTTGACAATATATATCGTCAAGGTATACAGAGGATGAGTTAAGTATAGTAAACCTATGCCAACCTATGCAAAAATCTCTTTACAGAATTTTGGCCCTCGACATTTTTGCCACACTATTTTAGCCTCGCAATATTCTGTAGTCAATATTCTGGTGGAATACCTAAAACGGTTCATGAGAAAAGGAAATGCAGCCTCAGTATTATTCAAAGAATAAATACAACTACTTGGTTTGCCGTCTTTCAGCGCGATGTAAATGGCCATAAGGATGAAAATACCTAGATGGAATCGAAGATACATTTAGGGCAATGGATCCCAAAATATTTGGTCCAAAAAAGTTCTCAGTCCCAAAAATTCATAAAAGTTCGGCCCACAATTAGTTTTACACACGGCATTTTAATTGCCGATTTTTGCATTCTCACAAAATTTTGTTTTCACCATTTTTATTAGTACCTTAGTTTTAGTACTGAGGTAATCTCAAAAGGCATCTAAAGTTCAGTTAATATTGGACGAATATGAATTCCCAAGGCAGTTGAGCCATCTTATAGTGGCCTAAAAGATCTTTAAGCCCACTCTGGTAAACTTAAAGCCTGGCAGTTCGGGCTGGGCTGTTCCCATGAGGAACAGGGTCAAGACTGATTTGCCTATTACTGGGTCTAACCTAGGGTGGCATGGTGAGCAGAAGAACAATAGATTAAACCCAGATCTGTGACTAGGGGTGAATGTTTGATTGGATCCGCATTCCGTCCATCATTTGTGTTTTGCTTTGCTGTTGCCGCCATAAGTGCGCCGGGTATGCCCAGGCGTGAGTCCCAGTCTCACTATGCCACTGGATTCAAGCTAGCCTGGCTGATGAAAGGTGAAACCCTGAAACTGGCCCCAGGATACTTGTTTCCGGTCCAGGGAGGACCTGGCCTTGCAGTTTGGGCTGGACTGTTCCCATGAGGAACAGGGTCAAGACTGATTTGCATATGGCTGGGTCTAAACTGGGGTGGCATGGTGAGCAAAAGAATGATGGATTAAACCTAGATCTGTGAGTGGGGGTGAATGTTTAATTGGTTCTGCATTCTGTCCATCATTTGTGTTTTGCTTTGCTTTTGCCGCCATAAGTGCGCCGGGTATGCCTAGACGTGGGTCCCAGGCTCACTATGCCACTGGATTCAAGCTAGCCTGGCTGATGAAGGGTGAAACCCTGAAACCGGTCCCAGGATACTTGTTTCCGGTTCAGGGAGGACCTGGCCTGGCAGTTCGGGCTGGGATGTTCCCATGAGGAACAGGGTCAAGACTGATTTGCCTATGACTGGGTCTAAACTGGGGTGGCATGGTAATCAAAAGAACAATGGATTAAACACAGATCTGTGACTGGGGGTGAATGTTTGATTGGTTCCGCATTCCGTCCATCATTTGTGTTTTGCTTTGCTTTTGCCGCCATAAATGCACCGGGTATGCCCAGACGTGGGTCCTGGGCTCACTTTGCCACTGGATTCAAGCTAGCCTGGCTGATGAAGGGTGAAACCCTGAAACTGGTCCCAGGATGCTTTTTTCCGGTCCAGGGAGGACTGTTCCCATGAGGAAAAGGGTCAAGACTGGTTTGCATAAGCCTGGGTCTTAACTGGGGTGGCATGGTGAGCAAAAGAACGATGGATTAAACCCAGATCTGTGACTGGGGGTGAATGTTTGATTGGTTCCGCATTCTGTTCATCATTTGTGTTTTGCTTCACTCTGGTAAACAAAGCAGAATAATTAGCCCACAGTGTGTCCTAAACAGGACCAGTTGAAAGGCTACTGAGGCAGAGATGCAATGCACCACCCACTCTAGATGCAATAGTACAATAGTATTGTAATAGGTAAATTACAAATCATCTTCTGGAAACCCTTACGGCATGTGGATAGAAAATTGGGTTTATAATGCCCTCATATGTCAGTCTAGTGAATTGTACTTGCCTCTACATTATCACAAACAATACCTAATGCCACAGGGATTGGACCCTTCCCCATCTTATGGCCATAAATAATACTTGAAGAGTGTTTGATAGAAGGTCCTTCCGTTTAGATAACCGAGCTGCCGACGAACCCTTTGTGTTTAACCTCAAAACCAAGCTGTCAAAATGATCCAGCACCAAATGGCATTATTGGATAACAAGAATGAACTTCTTGTCTGGTTTGTACATAGTTATTATTTTTACATTCAACAAAATGTAGTTCTGATTTCTTCATGGTACAGTTCTTCTTCATTACTGAAACATAAGATGACTAAATTCTGAAGCACAGCTTCGTTAGCAAAAAACAAACCTAGCTTTTGAAAACCCTCAATAACAGGAGAATAAAGATTACATACTGATACAGATTCATGTAAATCAGTATTAAAAAGGTTTGGGGTAACACACTGCCTTGCCTCACCTCCTTGTCCGCTCTAAAACTGTCAGTCAGTTCATCTCTGGATCCAAATCGGACAAAGGATATGTTATTTGAATACAAAATTGTAGGAAGGTAGCATCTTTCTAGCCTTGTTATCCCCACTTTTGGCCTGTTTGTGAGTATATGTCAGGGTGTTTTTACTGTCTCACTGGGATCCTGCTAGCCAGGGCCCAGTGCTCATAGTGAAAACCCTATGTTGTCAGTGTGTTTGATATGTGTCATGGGATCCTGCTAGCCAGGACCCCAGTGCTCATAAGTTTGTGGCCTATATGTGTTCCCTGTGTGGTGCCTAACTGTATCACTGAGGCTCTGCTAATCAGAACCTCAGTGTTTATGCTCTCTCTGCTTTTAAAATTATCACTGCAGGCAAGTGACTAATTTTACCAATTCTCATTGGCACACTGGAACACCCTTATAATTCCCTTGTATATGGTACCTAGGTACCCAGGGTATTGGGGTTCCAGGAGATCCCTATGGGCTGAAGCATTTCTTTTGCCACCCATAGGGAGCTCAGACAATTCTTACACAGGACTGCCACTGCAGCCTGAGTGAAATAACGTCCACGTTCTTTCACAGCCATTTTTCACTGCACATCAGTAACTTATAAGTCACCTATATGTCTAACCCTCACTTGGTGAAGGTTAGGTGCCAAGTTACTTAGTGTGTGGGCACCCTGACACTAGCTAAGGTACTCCCACATTGTTCAGGGCAAATTCCCCGGACTTTGTGAGTGGGGACAATTCCAGGCATCCCCGGGTCTCTAGCACAGAACCCGGGTACTGCCAAACTGCCTTTCCGGGGTCTCCACTGCAGCTGCTGCTGCCAACCCCTCAGACAGGATTCTGCCCCCCTCAGGCCTGGGCACCCTGGCCCCAGGAAGGCAGAACAAAGGATTTCCTCTGAGAGAGGGTGTTATACCCTCTCCCTTTGGAAATAGGTGTGAAGGGCTGGGGAGGAGTAGCCTCCCCAGCCTCTGGAAATGCTTTGATGGGCACAGATGGTGACCATCTCTGCATAAGCCAGTCTACACCGGTTCAGGGATCCCCAGCCCTGCTCTGGCATGAAACTGGACAAAGGAAAGGAGAGTGACCACTCCCCTGACCAGCACCCCACAGGGGAGGTGCCCAGAGCTCCTTCAGCGTGTGCCAGACCTCTGCCATCTTGGATTCAGAGGTGTTGGGGCACAATGGACAGCTCTGAGTGGCCAGTGCCAGCAGGTGACGTCAGAGACCCCTCCTGATAGGTGCTTACCTCTATCAGTAGCCAAACCTCCTTTCTCAGAAGCCAAACCTCCATTTTTGGCTATTTAGGGTCTCTCCTCTGTGCTATTCCTCAGATAACGAATGCACTTCCTTCTTCGACTTCTGCCAAGGATCAGCCGCTGACTGCTCCTGGACGCCTGCAAAACCACAACAAAGTAGCAAGATGACTACCAGCAACATTGTAGCGCCTCATCCTGCCGGCTTTCTCGACTGTTTCCTGGTGGTGCATGCTCTGAGGGCTGTCTGCCTTCACCCTGCACTGGAAGCCAAGAAGAAATCTCCAGTGGGTCAACGGAATCTTCCCCCTGCTAACGCAGGCACCAACCTTCTGTATCACTGGTCCTCTGGGTCCCCTCTCATCTTGACAAGCCTGGTCCCTGGAACAAAAGAGCTGGGTCAAAGTGTCTCCCACAGTCCAGTGGCCCTTCTGTCCAAATTTGGTGGAGGTAAGTCCTTGCCTCCCCACGCCAGACAGTAATCCTGTGTACTGCGTGATCTGCAGCTACTCCGGCTTCTGAGCACTTTTCCAAGGATTCCTTTGTGCACAGCCTAGCCTGGGTCCCCAGCACTCCGTCCCGCATTGCCCAACTCGCTGAGTTGGATTCCGACATCGTGGGACCCTCCTTTGTGCCTCTGAGTCAACCGCTGTCCTCAGATCTTCTAAGTGCCTGTTCCAGTACTTCTGCGGGTGCTGCCTGCTTCTGCTGGGGCTCTCTGAGTTGCTGAGCGCCCCCTCTGTCTTCTCCTCCAAGGGGCTACATCCTGGTCCTTCCTGGTCCCCAGCAGTACCCAAAATCCTTAACTGCAACTCTTGCAGCTAGCAAGGCTTGTTTGCAGTATTTATGCGTGGGAACACTTCTGCGTCCTCCAGCTTGCCGTGGGACATCTTCTGACTGAAGGAGAAGTTCCTGGCACCTTCCCTTGTTGCAGAATCTTTGGCTTCTTCCACCCAGAGGCAGCCCTTTTGTACCTTCATTCAGGGTTTAGTGGGCTCCTGCCCCCCCTCGACACTTGTGTGACTCTTGGACTTGGTCTGCTTCCTTTACAGGTCCTCAGGTCCAGGAATGCGTCTTCAGTGTTTTGCTGGTGGTTGTGGTTCTTGCAGAATCCCCTATCTCGACTATACTGTCTTTTTAGAGTAGTAGGGTAACTTTACTCCTACTTTTCAGGGTCTTGGGGTGGGGTATTTTGGACACCCTTACTGTTTTCTCACAGTCCCAGCGACCCTCTACAACCTCCCACAGGTCTGGGGTCCATTTGTGATTCGCATTCCACTTTTGGAGTATATGGTTTGTGTTGCCCCTAGACCTATGTCTACCTATTGCATCCTATTGTGATCCTACATTGTTTGCACTAGTTTTCTTACTGTTACTTACCTGTTTTGGGTTTGTGTACATATAATTTGTGTATATTACTTACCTCCTAAGTGAGGGTATCCTCTGAGATACTTTTGGCATATTGTCACTAAAATAAAGTACCTTTATTTTTAGTAACTCTGAGTATTGTGTTTTCTTATGATATTGTGCTATATGATATAAGTGGTATAGTAGGAGCTTTGCATGTCTCCTAGTTCAGCCTAAGCTGCTTTGCCATAGCTACCTCTATCAGCCTAAGCTGCTAGAAACACCTCTATTCTACTAATAAGGGATAACTGGATCTGGCACAAGGTGTAAGTACCACAAGGTACCCACTATATCCAGGCCAGCCTCCTACAAAAATGACTAGTAAATTATTAAGGGCCTGATTTAGATCTTGACTGTATTACCGCCGCCTCGGTCCTAAGTACTCCGTCAAGCTGACAGAGTTCCAACCATCACATTTAGATCTATGGCAGTTCAACTGCCGTCTGCGTCGACGGAGTGTACTACGGCGCACTAACTGCATCCCGCAGCGGACTCCAGTGCTGGTAAACATTACTTAGTCGCCGCTGGGGCGGCAGCATTGCGCCAACCATATTTAGATAACACAGTCATGCTGGGGGTGTACCACCGGCACTTCCATGTCAACGGGAGTCCGTCGTGGGACCCATTCAGCATTGTACTGTGGCAGTGGCTGCTGGATGGATGCTAGCAGAACACACCTCATTTAAATTGGAAAATTGTGAACACCTAAAAAACACACTATAGAACACACTTCATTTCAAACCATGATCCTTTGCCATTCCACTGCAGAACACCATTTTGCTGCTGACTTTACCACACAGAAGACAGGTTTTGTTCATTTCTTTTTCTCCCTCTGTTTTTTCACTTTTCTCACATTTGTTCTATTTTTCATCAACCTTTGGGACACTAGTTAATTTTTTTGGACATTCAATATGGCAGGGAGGAGGAACCCACATTTTACAGAGGGAGAATTGTCAGTCATGGTGAATGAAATTACTAGAGTAGAGTCACAATTGTTTGGAGCGCAAGTACAAAATACAACCATATCTCAGAAAGGAGAAATGTGAATCAGAATAGTGAACAGAGTAAATGCTCTGGCTAACAATCTGCGCACACAGGAGGAAATTAGAAACAGGTGGGATGACCTGCGGGGGACCATGCACTCACTGGCCTCCAAGAGTCACCTGGAGGCCCAGATGACTGGTGGTGGTTCCCCCAACCACCTTCTCCCCTTGCAACTCTTTACCCGGAAGGAGAAGGTCCTTCAGATTCTACATTCTGAGGGCTTGACAGGAATCCATGGTGGAGTGGAGACTGGTAAATTGAATTTTGCAATGTCTCACTAATCACAAACTGACTTTTTGCTCTTAAATTAGCTGTTCAGAACGTTCAAGACCCTTATCAAAACATATGTATCTAAACTTGAGTCTCCAAAATAGCTTGTTTCATGCAAATTACTAGCATCATGGTTGTATCTCTTTTTAACAATGAGCAATATGTGTGGTCAGATTGTGTGTTGTTCTCTACAGATCATCACTTTGCGTTTGCCTAGTCCCTTGCTTTAGGTCAGTGTAGGTTATTGTACTCCAAAAAAAGGTTCCAAACTCCATCTATTTGCATATGAAGGTATAGTGCTTGTAAGTGGTATTTTCACCCATTCACAAGTATTGTCAATGGTGTTAACAAATGACTGCAACTACCATGATGCTCTGTTTTTGTTTCTGGAAAATAATAGTGCAATGTGATGTTGCTCACATATGCAAAAATGTCAAAATGTTACGTATTTGACAATCACCATTTCATGGTATGTATGAAACATTCTTCTGCTGTGTTGATCCAGTATGTTGTCACTTTCTTCTTACTCCACTGAATTGTTCTACTTGCTTGCATAAATCATAGTTTGTTGATTCAGAGATTTCCAATTATGTTCAGTGGCATGCTGAATATAAGTAGTATTGATACACAATTTACTTTGCAGTGTTCATATGATGACCAATGCCATTAATGGTAATACGTTGTATCAGTTTTTGTTTGTGAGACTGCTAGGCCTTGAAATGTCTCAGCTCTCAAATGTCCTCTCTACTGCTGAGTTGCATGTCTGATAATGTACACTTTCTAAATACAATTTTACATTTCAGAGCATCTCTCCATCATTGTTACTGAAGTTTGCATCTGTGTAGATTAACCTAGATGTTTAAAAAGTTCAAAATCACACAAAGGTGTAATAATATTTTATATATATATATTTTTAGGTTGCTTCATATGTAGATGAAGGCATATTTGAGGTACAATACAGACCTTTAATTTCATTTTGTTTGTAATTCATCTTGGGCCAATACCCAGGGCCAGTGGACCACCATCTGCAATAGGAGACGCCTGCACTCCTGATCAGTAGGAACAAGCCTTCAGTGAGGACACCACTCCTGCAGGTCTGGTGCATGTAGACATTCCTGGTCCATTTGGTCTGTCTAGGCAGAGAGCTCCAGTGAGTCATACTCCACCCACACCTATACTTCCCATCCAGCTGCTACAGCACCTCAGCCTCAGGATACCTCCACTTCCTGTGGTGCCCCCCCCCAGTCCTGGCCATTGTTTAGAAACTACGACCAGCACCTCCAGTTGTGCCAGGACCCATTGGGATAGGCCACACTGCCTCAAGGGCACAGGGTAGTGTGGGTAGGGGCGTGGGAGGGAATCTCTGGGCCAGCAAACTGAGGGCACTGGCATCACTGTCACCCAGAACACCATGGACCTACTCTTCAAAGCACTACAACAGATCCAAAACATAATGGGCCAGGTCCTAATAAAGCTCCAGGACACTGAGCAGGTTCAGAGGGAGCACACTGCAGAATATCAACTCCAATGTGTGCTCCTTGACTAGGGCAATGCTTGACATCTATCATCATATGTGTAGGGTTTTTACTGTACCATCAACACCTGTCTGTGTTCCTTCAACATCAGGACAAAATACACCTACCTCAGCCACAGACAATGAGACCCTGCCACAAGAGACTGCTCCACCCACCTCAGTCCCTCAGGAGGGGATGCTCATCCTGACCAGGAAAGAATGGCAAGACATTCACCACCACCTTCTAGAGACGCCAAAACTAATTTCCTCCAGTGTGTCTACCGTTCACTCTGGATTATTTCATGGACACATTTACCTTTTTTGACAACAGTTGTGTGTTCTACATTGGACTCCAAAACAATTTGTCTGAACAAATATAGTTTCATCCACCATGATGGACTTTAGTTTTTTATTGTTGTTCTTTTTCATTCTAGTCTCAAAGATATTGTACTCAATTTTGTTATCAAAATGAATGCACATAACAGAAAGTCAAAGACTGGTGTAGTATTTATTGTGGCAATTCCTTTTCCATTTCTTCCGTAACCCATCATTTTTTAAACATGTCAACCAATATGATTCAAAAACAAATAATAGACACCAACTTGGTTATGTTTGCCATTTAACAAAAAAGCTAGCAAAAGAAACGACGACATCTCAATGTATTGGTGTCATACATTTGTGGGTAACAAGTCTCTGACAAAAGCATAGATGATTTTCACACAACATGCATAACTCAAATATTGTATGTCATTTAGAAGTTGACACTCCACAACCTTGTACCATGGATGAAAGGGAAAATGTTATGAAACCAAATTAAATAGGCAAATTATTATTGATTCATGGACTCAGCTGGAGCCAGACATCCTGCCCTCACAACTGGAATCCTACATCAATAGCACCAATAGTCTACATCATGGCAGCACCACAATTTGAGACCACATGCCCATTTCAGTACACTGTGGCAGTATCTGGTGGAATGTCACAACCACCTTTCAGTGTTGTGCTACAAAAAGCTTTTCAACTGTGAGGAGACACATCAACAGCTTCACACACTGAACAGAAATTGAAGATCTAGCCAATGTGAAGGGAGATCAGTATGCTATGGCTTGGCATATACAAATGGTTAGCGCAAGTTAAGCGGCACATATTACCTTGGTGGCCACATCCAACAGAAAGTTCTGATACAATCTCAAGAACTTCCATTCAATCACAGTGCAAGATGTTTCTGTACAAGATCTGTACATCCAAATTGGGTGTCTTCCCCGGAATCAACTCATGTCCCATTTGCACTTTCCAACAGCAACGTATCACTGCAAATGTCACAACTTTGAAATGTCCATATGAAGATGACATGGGTAAATTTATGATTTCACATCAGAAATTTGACTCAAATTATGTTAGGAGGACACATATACTTAGCACAAGCAAATATAATCTATGTCAATTAACACAGTAATCAATGTAGGGAAACATTGATCTACAAACATCTTTGCCTTGGACTTTCCTGAACTGAGCATTCCTAGTAAACTAACATCACAGACTAATATGTTCAGTATGTCACAAGTTGTTCTGATATTGGCTGTTACAATATGTAAAGGTACACTTACACATAGGGGAAGAAGTACTCAATAACATCTTGAGGTAGGTCAGTTCCTTCCTCTTCACTACAGTCATCTTTATTGGGCATTTCAACATCATCACTGTAGGAGGCTTGAGTAGTGTGTGGTGGGTACCTATGGTACTTACATCTTATACCAGGTGCAGGTATCCCTTATTCGTGTGGTGTAGTCAGTGTCTAGAAGTCAGGCTCTTTAGAGCTAGCTGTGGAAGAACAGCCAGCGTTTATCTAGGAGACATTCAAAGATCATGCAATACCACTGTAGTCACACCTAGGGCCTCATTATAGCCCTGGCGGCCGGCGGTACACCGGCGGTAACACCGCCAACAGGCTGGCGGTGTACCAGCAGTGTATTATGACCGTGGCGCATTAGCCACGGCCATACCTCCGGGCCCTCCAACTGACTGCGGTCATAATCTCCAGGGCAGCGGTGCAAGCACCACTGCCCTGGGGATCATGAGTCCCCAACTGCCAGCCTGTCCATGGCGATAAACACCGCCAGGGAAAGGCTGGCGGTATGGGGGACTCAGGGTGCCCCTGTGGGCCCCTGCACTGCCCATGAAATTGGCATGGGCAGTGCAGGTGCCCCCAGGCACAGCCTCATCACGCATTTCACTGCCCAAATTTCGGGCAGTGAAATGCGCAACGGGTGCTGCTGCACATCAACGTTGCCGCCGGCTCTATTATGAGCCGGCTGCAATGTTGATGTGACTTTTCCGCTGGCCCAGAGGAAAAGTCATAATGGGGAGCCACATATACCGCCACCACTGACGGTATAGTGGCGCCCGCAGCTTTGGCAGTCTTTTAGTAAGACCGCCGAAGTCGTAATAAGAGCCTTAGTACTTACACACATGAAAGAAATTACTCAGTGTTACAAAAACAAAGGTACTTCAATTTGGTGACACAAATATCAAAAATACCATAGAGACTATACTCCCTTAGGAGGTAAGTAATACACAAATTATATACACTAGTATGCAGAAATAGGCATAAAAACAGTTAAAAAAACAATAGTGCAATAAGTGAAAATCACAATATGACGGAATGGGCCTGGGGGAGCACAAACCATATAGCAAAAAGTGGAATGCAAAAGTTGGTCCCCCACCTAGGTAAGTGTAGTGTGTAGATGGGAGCTGGGAGTACTAGAAAAACCCAAAGGTAAGTACCACAACCCACGCCAGCGACCAGGAAAACAGGAGTAAATCACAGTAAGTTTCCCAGAAAACACACAGAGAAGTAAAGAAGAATATTGCAAAACCCAGAAGAGACTGCAAGACACCAACAATGGATTCCTGGACCAGAGGACCTGTGGAATAAGGGGACCAAGTCCAAGAAGCACAGAAGAGTCCAAGAAGGGCAGGAGCCCCTACCCACCAGGATGAAGGTGCAAGAAGTGAACCACCAGTTAAGAAGAAGAGTCAGCACCGCACCAAAGAAGACGAAGTCGGGTTCCTGGAGGGTGCAGGTGATGTCCCACACCAGATGGGTTTGCATCGTCGGATTCCACCAACAAGCCTTAGCACATGCAAAGCTAATAGTTAGTGGAAAATTGCGCTGCCGGGGTCCAGGAAGCACAAGGTGGACTCTACCCAGGAGGAGGAGTCAGAGGGGGCCCTCAGCAACACAGAAAGCCCACAGAAGACCAGGTTGTGCCCACAGGAGTCCCACAGGACGGGACAGGAGAATCGCAGAAAGGGCCCACGCAGCACTACGAAAAAGGCTCCCACGCTGCCGGAGAACCACTCAGGGAGCAGTGCGTCGTAGGCAAGGGTTTAACTCTACCCAAGTTGGAAGAGAGGACCGTCGGAACCACTATAGTCCACCACCTGTGATGCAGGATCCACGCAACTCAGCAGAAGAGGGGATCCACACAGCCGGTCGAAGCATGGGAGTGACTCCTTCACTCCAAGGGAGATTCCTTATTTCGTCTGATGCAGGCTGAAGATGGACTGTCCTCAGAGGATGCACAACCTGGGAAATGTTTCTGTTGCTGGAAGGAGCCAGGGATACAATGTTACAGAAGGCGTCTTGCTTCGTTGTTGGAGCTTGTAGGGTCCTGAAGTGTCCAGATGCAGTTTCTTTGGGCAGAAGTCGAAGTGGAGGGTGCAGAGGATTGCTGCTGGAGTCTAGCAATCCAAATTGGGGAACCACCCAAAGGAGAGACCCTAAATAGCCCTGAAAGGGGGATTGGTCACCTAGCTGGGTGACCACCTATCATGAGGGGGCTCTGACGTCACCTGCTGGCACTGGCCACTCAGATGCTCCCAGAGTTCCCTGCCAACCTTGAATCCAAGATGGCAAAACCCAGGGACCATCTGGAGGAGCTCTGACCACCACTCCTGGGGTGGTTATGGACAGGGGAGTGGTCACTCCCCCTTCTTTTGTCCAGTTTTGCGCCAGAGAAGGAACTCGGGGTCCCTGAACCAATGTAGACTGGTTTATGCAAGGAGGGCACCAATTGTGTCCTTCAAAGCATTTCCAGTGCGCTTGGGGAGGCTACCCCTCCCAAGCCTGTTACACCTACTTCCAAATGGAGAGGGTGTAACACCCCTCTCCCAAATGAAATCCTTTATTCTGGTTTCCTGGGCTCGAGATTCTCAAGCAACAGGAGGGCAGAAACCTGTCTGGGAGGTGGCAGCAGCTTGGCCTGCCTGGAAACCCTAAGAAGGCTGTAATAGCAATACTGAGGGTCCTCTAAGGAGCCCCCGAGTGCATGGAATCATACAACCAATGCTTACAAAAGCCTTGGGGTATGATTCCAACATGTTTGATACCAAACATGCCTATGTTCTGTGTTACCATTATGTAGCTGGACATAGGTAGTGAATTATGTCCAGTACATGCATAAAATGGTGTCCCCACAGTCACGGAGTCTGGGAAAATGGGCCTAGAGTTCATGGGGGCACCTCTGCTAGTGCAGGGGTGCCCTCACACACAGGTACTTCAGATCCTGCCGTCTGGGCTAGAAGGTCTGTCATAGGGGTGACCTATAAGTGACCTGGTGTAGTGAAAAATGGCAGTGAAAGGGTGCTTGAAACCTTTCACGCAGGCTGCAGTGGCAGTCCTGCAGAAGTCTTTTGCTTAGGCTCTCTATGGGTGGCAAAATATATGCTGCAGCCTCCTGGAACCCCAATGCCCTGGGCACCAATGTGCCAATTGAGGGTGAAATACACAGTTTTGGGAGAGAGAGCATAATCACTGGGGTCCTGGTTAGCAGGATCCCTTTGAACACAGTCAAACACACTGACATCAGGCAGAAAAAGAGGGTAACCATGCCAAGAAATAGGGTACTTTCCTACACTCACCGGTTGCTCTTCATTGCCTCCATCCTTTGCGATGCTTGGGGTGTTCCATCGCAGGACGATGCTGTGCAACATGCAGCAGACAAAAATTATTTGGCACACCTTATTGAGTGAATAGAGGAGGGCTGCACTGGTATTGTCCCGACAGCAAAATCTGGCCTTCGGGAGCCCAAAGGCCCACTGCACTGGCCTTCGTGTTATTCCATGGGCCTCACTGAAGCAGATGTCCCCTGGTGTTGTTGGATTCCTCAGCGGTGCTAACAACCATGGTCGGGTAGGATAAGCTAAGTCTTCTTCATGGAAACAATAAATTCATAGATTGAAATCATAACAAGCCATTGTATATTCCTAAAGTAGGATTAAAGATAATGATCCTCAAGTCTTATTGTACTTACCAACAAGTCAGGCCCTCTCAGGTCCAATTTATGACATTTGCAGGGGTATGGTGCTGTTCCGTAGTACAAAGAAATCATGTGTTGACCCTGGAAAGCGCGTACACACACTTTAGATTTACAAATCAGGTAAGCAGACACCTGTTCCCTGGTGTGTCATGGAAACCAAGGCAATGTTTGTGCCATCAATTGCTCCTACCACATGTGGTAGGCCGCCCAAAGCATAAAAATCTCCTGCTACATTGGCCAAATCCTGATGTCTTATGAACTGGATGAAGCTGTTGATGTGTCTTATCATTGAAGTAAGGACTTCTTTTAGCACACCACTGAAAGTTTTTTGTGACATGCCTCCAGATCATGCCACAGTGTATTGGAAGGATCCAGAGGTCACAAAATGAAGTACTACCATGAGTTTCACTATCAGTGTTATTGGACAAGTTATTTACCTTCGGTAACACTTTGGGGGTCATTCTAACTTCGGCGGGCGGCGGAGGCCACCCGCCAAAGTTCCCACGCCAGAATACCGCAGCGCGGTCAAATGACCGCCGCGGTAATTCTGACTTTCCCGCTGGGCGGGCGGGCGACTGCCAAAAGGCCGCCCGCCCGCCCAGCGGGAAAGCACCAGCAACGAGGATGCCGGCTCCGAATGGAGCCGGCGGAGTTGCTGGTGTGCGACGGGTGCAGTTGCACCCGTCGCGATTTTCAGTGTCTGCCAAGCAGACACTGAAAATCAATGTGGGGCCCTGTTAGGGGGCCCCTGCAGTGCCCATGCCAGTGGCATGGGCACTGCAGGGGCCCCCAGGGGCCCCACGATACCCGTTCCCGCCAGCCAGGTTCTGGCAATGAAAACCGCCAGAACCAGGCTGGCGGGAAGGGGGTCGGAATCCCCATGGCGGCGCTGCTTGCAGCGCCGCCGTGGAGGATTCCCTGGGGCAGCGGGAAGCCGGCGGGAAACCGCCGGCTTCCCTTTTCTGACCGCGGCTTTACCGCCGCGGTCAGAATAGCCCCTGAAGCACCGCCAGCCTGTTGGCGGTGCTTCCTCCGTCCCCTACCCTGGCGGACTCGGACCGCCAGGGTAGGAATGACCCCCTTTATCTGTTAGAGACAATATCTAGTTGCAGATTCCTTACTTTAGAATTTCCCCCAGGCATCAGTCTGGATCAGGAGAATTTTCTCAAGCAGCACTCCTGCTCACTGTTATGTGGCATTGATCAGCTCTGCGTCCTTTGTCGGTGTGGTGCCCACCAGATATGATGTCGCTGTTCCTATGTAAGCACCACCAGGACGCGCTGACATCAGTTCCTTTTCACGACTTTCCACGCCAGAAGCGCAGAGCCATGAAGAACACTGACCACTAGTGCATCTAAACCAATTCCCTGTCCCTTGAAAATCAGTTTGCAGAACGGTAAGGATGGATGGGTTAGTAAGGAATCATAATGCATGCAGCTCACTCATCCTGCAGGAAGATGTAAAGGTCACCAGGAAGGCTGCTCTCAAAGGGAGAAGCCTGAGAGGACAACTGTGGAGGAGCTCGTAAGGAGCACGCATCAGGAACGTTAAACCAAATTCAAGTCTTATTGGGGCTTAATGAATGGGGATGGAGGAAACGTATGAGTAAGACCTTTAAGGAACCTATTTACAATAGGGGATTTAAATGAAGAAGGTTTATCAGGCAACCTCAAATAGCAAAGATTGCATACAAATAACCTTTAAGATTGCCCTGTGCAGAGTCCTGCTGGGCCAAAGAAAGTATAAACGAAAGAACTTCAGATGGAGGGGCAGAAAGGGGGTCTAAAGATTTGTCTGTGCACTATGCCAAATATTTTTTCTAATGGCAGGCATATGCCGTTTTGGTGGTTGGACACCTGGCTGCCAAGATTACAATACAGACTTCGGGGAGATGGTCAAAAACTTTCAATTGCCGCCTCTCAGACTCCAGGCAACAAGGCAGAGACTGGACAGGTTTGGGTGGAGAACCCTCCCTTGCTACTGCAACAGAAGATCCTCCTAACGAGGCAGTCTGATCGGAGGATTGATGGCCATGCTCAATAGCTCACGATGACAGACTCTTCATGCCCAGTCAGAAGCAACAAGGATTACTTGAGCCCGGTCGTTCTTGATCTTCTTGAGAACGCCGAGCAGAAGTGGTATGGGCGGAAAGGCGTACAGGAGGCCTGAGCTCAACTCAAGACAAATAGTATTGCCAAGCAACTACCTCCTTGGAAACTCCAACGCGCAAAACTGCTGACATTGCATGTTCTCTGCGGAGGCAAACAGATCTAACCAAGACTTTATCCATTGCTGAAAGAGATCTTGCTCCACCTCCTGATGGAGGTGTCATTTGTGATGGACTAAGCATTGTCGGCTTAGTTAATCTGCTCTGACGTTCAGAGAGCCCGCCAGATGTTGAACCACCAAGGATATGCCCTGCTGTTCCAGCTATGTCCAGACAAAGGGTATAGGACCCCACTCCGCCCTGCTTGCTGCAGTACCACATGATGGTAGTGTTGTCCATAAACACCTGCAGTACTTTCCCTAAGAGAGAGGGAAGAAATACTTTTAATGCTAGTCTGATCGCCTGGAGCTCCAACAGATTGATGTGGAGCCCGGACTCCGCTGGAGATCAGATTCCTCTGATCTCCGTCGCTCCCATGTGGCTGCCCAATCCCAGCAGTGACGCAATTGCTACTGCTGTTAGATCTGATTGGGGAATGGAGAGGGATATGCCTCTGACCCAATCATGATTTGTGAGCCACCACTGCAGATTTCGCATAGTTCCCTCCGAGGTCTGGACCATGTCGGAGAGATTCCCCTGATACTGTGTCCACTGGAACTTTACGTCCCACTGCAGGGCCCACATATGCCATCTGGCATGTGTCACCAGCAGGAGGCAATGAGGCCCAGCAGCCTTAGAGTCAGAGTCATTGTCACCGAAATCCAGGATACAGGCTGAAACAATGGTATCATTGCCTGAATATCCTTTGTCGCCGCTCGGGAGGATAAACCTGAAACTGCACTGTGCCCAGAACAGCTCCGATTAAAGGTAATGTCTTGGAGGGAGTCAGGTGTGACTTTGGCCAGACTTTGTGAGTGCGGGGACACCATTTCACGTGTGCACTACATATAGGTCAATACTTATGTGTAGTTTCACAATGGTAACCCCGAATAGGGCCATGTAAGGTGTCTAAGATCATGGAATTGTCCCCCCATTCCAAATCTGCTATTGGGGAGCCAATCACATGCATCCTGGGGCTTCCACCATGGACCCCAGTACTGCCAAACCAGCTCTACGAGGCTTGCACTGCAGCTACAGCTGCTGCCACCTCACAGACAGGGTTCTGCCCTCCTGGGGTCTGAGCAGCTCAGTCTCAGGAAGGCAAAACAAAGCATTTCCTTTGGGAGGAGGGTGCTACACCCTCTCCCTTTGGAAATAGGTGTTACAGGCTGGGGAGGAGTAGCCTCCCTCAGGCTCTGGAAATGCTTTGAAGGGCACAGATGGTGCCCTCCTTACATAAACCAGTCTACACCGGGTCATGGACCTCCAGTCCCTGCTCTCGTGTGAAACTGTATAAACGAAAGGGGAGTGATCACTCCCCTGTCCATTACACCCCAGGGGTGGTGCCAAGAGCTCCTCCAGTGTGTCCCAGAATTCAGCCATCTTGTTTTCCAAGGTGTGGGGACACTCTGGAAGCCTCTGAGTGGCCGGGGGCCAACAGGTGACGTCAGAGACCCCTCCTGATAGGTCCATACCCGATAAGGTAGCCAATCCCCCTCTCAGGGCTATTTAGGGTCTCTCCTGTGAGTTTCTCTTCAGATTCTGCTTGCAAGTTTCCTTCAGGAATCCTCTGCAACTAGTACTTCATCCTCTGACTTCAGATCGACCGCAGACTGCTCCAGGAAAAACTGTAACAGCAACAAAGTATCCAGAAGGGCTACTTTTTCTCTGCAACCTGAGCTCCAGCCAGCAACTGCAACAGTTTCCATGGTGTGCACGCTCTGGGGTCCTCCTCTCTTTACCCTGCACCAGATAGACCGAATAAATCTCCCATTTAGTGACGGAGTCACTTCCCTGCTCTTGCAGGCACCTTCTAAATCAATGACTGGTTCTCTTGGACTCCTCTCCTTGTGTCGAGCATGCTCCTTGGAACACAGGTCGTGGACCCCTTCGACACAGACTGTCCTAAGGTCCTGCTGTCCAATTTTGGAGGAGGTAAGAGCTTTCCTTCCCTGTTAGTTACTGTACCTCTGCGCACAACGTCATCTTCACCTCCTGAGGCCTCTGCACTATTTGCAAGAATCCTTCCGGCAGCGTGGGACCTTCCTTTGTAGTGCTGAGCCAACCGCATTTTGCACCTCCTTTGTCCCCATGTCCTGGGACTCCTGTGGGTGCTGTCTGGTCAATTGAGGGCTCTCTGAAATGCTGAGAGCCCCCTCTTCCTCCTTAAGCTGAGTTGAGGCCCCCAGGTCCCTCCTGGTTCCAGACTGCGCCACTTTGACACAAAACGTGACTTTGCCGGAACCAAGGCTTATTTGACGAATCCAGTGCCGAAGCTCACCTTCTTCCAACATCTCATCATGGGACATCCAGTGCATCATGCAGGAACCCGCAGACATCTTCCTTTGGTGCATTTCTGCAGTCTTCGTCCAACTGGGGAGTCTTCTTTTGCACCCTCTTCAGGGTTGGCAGGGGCTCCTGTCCTTCCTGGAACTTCTTCCGGCTACTGGACTTGGTCTCCTCTCTTTGCAGACCTTCAGGTCCAGGAATCCACCACTTGTTGGTTGCAGTATTGCTTGGTTCTTGCAATAACACTAATCACAACTTATTGTGTGTCCTAAGGAAAATTGCAGTACTTTACTCCTACTTTCCTGGGCTCTAGGGTAGGGTATTTTACTTACCTTTGCTCTATTCTTACTCTCCCAGCGATTCTCTACACACTACACTTGTCTAGGGGGAAATTTGTGGTTCGCATTCCAATTTCTTAGTATATGGTTCTTGTTGCCCCTAGACCTATTTTCTCTTATTGCTTTCTATAGCATTTCCTATTGTTTGTACTATCCTATGTCTAATTACTTACCTTATGTTGGTGTCTGGTGTATATATTGTGTATAATAATATAATAATATTGCCTCTAAGATATTTTTGGCCTTGTGTCACCCAAATAAACTACCTTTATTTTTGGTAACAATGAATATTCTTTTTACTTGTGTATAAGAACTGTGTAACTATAAGTGGTATTGCAGGAGCTTTGTATGTCCCCTAGTGCAGCCTAAGCTGCTCTGCTATAGCTACCTCTATCAGCCTAAGCTGCTAGAACACTATTACATTTCACTAATAACGGAGAACTGGACCTGGTGTGAGGTGTAAGTACCCAAGGTATCCACTACAAAGCAGGCCAGCCTCTGATAGATGCCCCTTCTGTAGCTACGAAAGAGGAAAATAGCAGACCCCATGTGGACCAATAACCTGGCTGTAGCATGAGAATTCTTGACGCACTCAAGCACCAAGTCTGCTTTGTCTTCGAAGAGACGGGTCATTAAAGGGCATGTCCAAAAGATTGGCTCTGACATCCCCCAAAAAGACAAACGTCCTCAACCAGGCAAGGCGCCTCAGGACCACTGTCGATGCAACCTATCTGCCCAGTGAGTAGGCTGTGTCCAGGACTCATCTGATTGTGAACTTTGCTGGGTGTCTCCCATTAGTGACAGCTTGAGAGAGTACAGCCTGGGCCTCCCCTGGGACTTGTGACAGCACTTGTGCAACAGAATCCCAACGCGTATGGGAGTAACAGCCCAAAAGGCATGCCAGGGTGGCGCATGCAAACATCTTCTTTCCAAGTTGGTCCAGCCTTTTGGATTACCTATTCGGAATTGCAGAAGGGGATGTGCCCTGGGACGTAGAGGCTTGGATAACCAAGCTCTCTCGGGTAGGGTGTTGTGTCAGGAACACTGGGTCAGATGGAGCAGATCAATGGTGGCGGGCAGTAGTCCCGTTCATGGGAGCCCCTGTGCTGGGTTTGGGCCAGGTACCCAGCAGGACATTGGTAAGTGTTTCAGTAAAGGGTATTAAGGCAATAGCGGTTTAGATGATGAGGCCCCAGGCTAAAGCACCTCAGGCAGGAGGTTTGTCCTGAGTGCCTTCGAAGGCAGCTCAAGGTCCAGGATCACACCGCTCTTCGCATCACCATGGAATAAGATGCTCCCTCCTCAGTAGCCACGGTACGGGGAGAAAGCATATCAGGGGAAGTGTCTAGACCACTGGCCTCACCCAGGTCCACACGCCAGTCCATAGGGTCCTGTAGCTGGTATTCTAGAGGGTCCAGCGACACCTCCTATTCCTCACCACTCCCCAACCCATAAAAATAGTGGTCAGAATCCAACATAGGTGGCATGTCCCCTGTCAAAGTTGGAATCCACATTGTGCAGCACCGGTCCACCTCCACGTTGGAGTCAGCAATGAGGATGAGGATGGGGTCGGGGGCATGAGCAGTGTTGGGAGTGTAAACATCGGAACTGGCATCAGGGAAGGTCGAAGTGGTACGGCTGACACCTGTTCGGATCCAGAACAGATCCATGGGTGCGTCCCAGAGCTGAGGCCAAAGCTGCCGGTGCGGAACCTGAGGGGGCCCCTTCCTACCCATGGTAACCAAGGGTATTCCGGCAGAGATGGACAACCCAGAAATGAGGCACATTGTCTCATAAAACTCTGAGTTGGGCAGAGGACACTCTGGCTCTCGGAAACTCGAGGACATGCAGAGAGTTGACCCAGACACAGAATGTCGACACTCCTTTTCCCTCATGTCGTAGGCCGACAGAGGGGGAGAAGTCGAGGAACCCTTGGTCATCTTTGACTTTTTGTGTCTCAACTTACCCAACTGTCCCGAGGACTTGGAGTGGGATGAAGATAAATTAGGGCTCTGCGACCATTCTTGGGACCTTCCTCTCAACCGAGATTGGGAGCGATGCAGAGCCGAGAGCCAGGCTGCAAGAAGCTTTAGGGACCGCTCCTGGATTTAGGGCCTGGCACTCAGAGTATGACTTCAAGTCATGGTTGGGCTCCAGACACCACAATCACACAAGGTGTAGATCTGTCACAGACATCACCCAATGACAGGATCTGCAGGGCTTGAACCCGGTCTTACTCGAAGATATCCTTGACGCACCAGGAGTGTCGACACTCAGAAAACGTATGCAAAAAGTAAAAAAAGATCAGTTGAAAACCATCTGAGGGGTATCTCTTCTTTGGATCAGCGTTAGGCTGGCACAGAAAGAAAAGAAGGAAAGAACTGACATCAACATGCCAGGGGGCGCCTATATGGGACCCCCAACATCATATCCGGCACACACAACAGAGACGACAGACGCAGAGCTGATCGACGCCACCTAACAGCAGGGGTACTGCTCAAGAAAAATCTCCGGATCCAGACAGATGCCTGGGAGAAATTCTGAGGTAAGGAATCTGCAACTAGGTGTCTCTACCAGGTGTTGTTGTATTCCTATTGTTAGGCAGGATATCAGGCTCCAGCCGGTGACATAAACCCAGTATAATTTGCCTATTTGATCTGAATTTCTTTATGATCTCCCTTTCCTCCATGGTGGGAAGGCCTGGAAACGGCCTGAAGACTTGAGGACGTCATCTTCTACCCCTACCTGGGATCATATGTCTGCATTTTAGGAAAACAAACTATTACTTAAAATGGTCACACAGTACACTGATAATTAACAGACATCTTATATCTAAGTAAAACTAGTAATCTTATTGTGCCATACATGTACACATATTTTTTGCATAATGTTGCAACTTGAAACGTCAATTTTTAACATATCTGACATTTTTTATAAATAATGTGTTCAAAAATACATTAAAAGTGTAAAATGTGCACGTTTTTTTTTTTTTTTAATTATCATCAACAGAAGTATAACATTCACTGTGCCAATATAATTTGTTAAACACAGTACTGGTACACTTTTCAATGTCTCATATTTTTGCAAAAACAGTGTTTTATGTATCTGACAATGGTAAACAAACTAACCACCATTTTGAGTGGTGGTGACGCACAAACAAATTGAACATACACTGCTTCACATCCTAAAATGGCCGCTGCCTGACCTTGACATCAGGACATTGATTATCGGACGGCCGTCGGCAGAATTTGACCGCATAGTAGGTCTAACATTCCACGACAGACACAGCCAAAGGTTAATGTGTGTGATGGCTCCACACAAAAGCCACTAGCTGTATCTGTCTTGGTCACGGATTGTGTATATCATGTACTTGTACGCGGCGTCTGCAAAAAAGCTCACTTGCCTCCTAACACTGCAGCCAACAACACCTCCTCAACTTTTGCCGCTGTTACAGACCTCTGGGAGCCACTATTCCGGGCAAAGCAGGTGACAGGGCCCCCGCCTTCTTCCCGGAGGAGCTGAATCTCCTCACCATGGAGGTCCTATCCCTGTATAGCCAGCTGTATGGAAACCCAGAGGAACAGGTACATGTTTGAGTGGGAAATGTTTTACTAAGTAACTTGTTCCATCTTTATACACAGGCTAACTTGTCCCTTTTTGATCATGACTGAGGTGTTATGATTGGACTGTATTGAACTGAATAATTTAGCTGGGTACAGAAAGAAATATCTGTACATTGAAATGAAAAGTCATCTGAAAGAATAAGCTGACTTTTCTCTTCATGTTAATCATAATTCCAGATTTCATAAGTGTAGGAGGCTGGCCTGGCTTGTAGTGGGTACCAAGGGGTACTTACACTCTGTACCAGGTCCAGTTATCCCTTACTAGTGTAGAAGAGGTGTTTCTAGCAGCTTAGGCTGATAGAAGGTAGCTATAGCAGAGCAGCTTAGGCTGAACTAGGAGACATGCAAAGCTCCTACTATACCACTGGTGTCATATGCACAATATCATAAGAAAACACAATACACAGATATACTAAAAATAAAGGTACTTTATTTTTATGACAATATGCCAAAAGTATCTCAGTGAGTACCCTCAGTATGAGGATGCCAAATATACACAAGATATATGTACACAATACCAAAAATATGCAGTAATAGCAAAAGGAAGTAATGCAAGCAATGTAAAGTTATAGTAGATTGCAATAGGAGCACATAGGTATAGGGGCAACACAAACCATATACTCCAAAAGTGGAATGCAAACCACGAATGGACCCCAAACCTATGTGAGCTTGTAGAGGGTCGCTGGGACTGTAAGAAAACAGTGAGGGTTAGAAAAATAGCCCACCCCAAGACCCTGAAAAGTAGGTGTAAAGTGCACCTATAAACCCCAGAGAGCACAGAAGTCGTGATAGGGGGTTTCTGCAAGGAAGACCAACACCAGCAAGGCAACCACAGTGGATTTCCGGACCGGAGTACCTGTAAAAGAAGGGGACCAAGTCCAAGAGTCGCAACAATGTCGAGAGTGGGCAGATGCCCAGGAAATGCCAGCTGAGGGTGCAAAGAAGCTGCCACAAGATGGGAGAAGCTGTGGATTATGCAAGACCGAAGAGGGCTAGAAACTTCCCCTTTGGAGGATGGAGGTCACACGTTGTAGGAGGCTGGACTGGCTTGTAGTGAGTACCAAGGGGTACTTGCACCTTGCACCAGGCCCAGTTATCCCTTATTAGTGTATAGGGTGTCTAGCAGCTTAGGCTGATAGATAATGGTAGCTTAGCAAAGCAGCTCAGGCTGACCTAGGAGACGTGTGAAGCTACTACAGTACCACTTAGTGTCATATGCACAATATCATAAGAAAACACAATACACAGTTATACTAAAAATAAAGGTACTTTATTTTTATGACAATATGCCAAAGTATCTTAGAGTGTACCCTCAGTGAGAGGATAGGAAATATACACAAGATATATATACACAATAGCAAAAATATGCAGTATAGTCTTAGAAAACAGTGCAAACAATGTATAGTTACAATAGGATGCAATGGGGAAACATAGGGATAGGGGCAACACAAACCATATACTCCAGAAGTGGAATGCGAACCACGAATGGACCCCAAACCTATGTGACCTTGTAGAGGGTCGCTGGGACTATTAGAAAATAGTGAGAGTTAGAAAAATAACCCTCCCCAAGACCCTGAAAAGTGAGTGCAAAGTGCACCAAAGTTCCCCTAAGGACAAAATAGTCGTGTTAGAGGGAGAATGCAAGGAAAACACAAATCAGCAATGCAACAACGATGGATTCCGGTCTGAAGGTACCTGTGGAACAAGGGGACCAAGTCCAAAAGTCACAAGCAGCTCGGAGATGGGCAGATGCCCAAGAAATGCCAGCGGTTGGTGCAAAGAAGCTCTTACTAGGCTGAAGAACTGTGAATACTGCAGGAACGACAAGGGCTAGAGACTTCCCCTTTGGAGGATGGATCCCCCACGCCTTGGAGAGTCGTGCAGAAGTGTTTTCCCGCCGGATGGACGCCAACAAGCCTTGCTACACGCAAATCGTGCGTTTGGCGTTTTTGGACGCTGCTGGGGCCCAGGAGGGACCAGGAGGTCGCAAATTGGACCTGCAGAGAGAGGGGACGTCGAGCAAGACAAAGAGCCCTCACTGAAGCAGGTAGCACCCGGAGAAGTGCCAGAAACAGGCACTACGAGGATGCGTGAAACGGTGCTCGCCGAAGTTGCACAAAGGAGTCCCACGTCGCCGGAGACCAACTTAGAAAGTCGTGCAATGCAGGTTAGAGTGCCGTGGACCCAGGCTTGGCTGTGCACACAGGATTTCCGCCGGAAGTGCACAGGGGCCGGAGAAGCTTGCAAAGTCGCGGTTCCCAGCAATGCAGCCCAGCGAGGTGAGGCAAGGACTTACCTCCACCAAACTTGGGCTGAAGAGTCACTGGACTGTGGGGGTCACTTGGACGGTGTCGCTGGATTCGAGGGACCTCGCTCGTCGTGCTGAGAGGAGACCCAAGGGACCGGAGATGCAGCTTTTTGGTGCCTGCGGTTGCAGGGGGAAGATTCCGTCGACCCACGGGAGATTTCTTCGGAGCTTCTGGTGCAGAGAGGAGGCAGGCTACCCCCACAGCATGCACAAGCAGGAAAACAGTCGAGAAGGCGGCAGGATCAGCGTTACAGAGTTGCAGTAGTCGTCTTTGCTACTATGTTGCAGGTTTGCAGGCTTCCAGCGCGGTCAGCGGTCGATTCCTTATCAGAAGGTGAAGAGGGAGATGCAGAGGAACTCGGCTGAGCTCATGCATTCGTTATCTAAAGTTTCCCCAGAGACAGAGACCCTAAATAGCCAGAAAAGAGGGTTTGGCTACCTAGGAGAGAGGAAAGGCTACTAACACCTGAAGGAGCCTATCAGCAGGAGTCTCTGACATCACCTGGTGGCACTGGCCACTCAGAGCAGTCCAGTGTGCCAGCAGCACCTCTGTTTCCAAGATGGCAGAGGTCTGGAGCACACTGGAGGAGCTCTGGACACCTCCCAGGGGAGGTGCAGGTCAGGGGAGTGGTCACTCCCCTTTCCTTTGTCCAGTTTCGCGCCAGAGCAGGGGCTAAGGGGTCCCTGAACCGGTGTAGACTGGCTTATGCAGAATTGGGCACATCTGTGCCCAACAAAGCATTTCCAGAGGCTGGGGGAGGCTACTCCTCCCCTGCCTTCACACCATTTTCCAAAGGGAGAGGGTGTCACACCCTCTCTCAGAGGAAGTTCTTTGTTCTGCCATCCTGGGCCAGGCCTGGCTGGACCCCAGGAGGGCAGCTGCCTGTCTGAGGGGTTGGCAGCAGCAGCAGCTGCAGAGAAACCCCAGGAAGGGCAGTCTGGCAGTACCAGGGTCTGTGCTACAGACCACTGGGATCATGGAATTGTACCAATAATGCCAGGATGGCATAGAGGGGGCAATTCCATGATCATAGACATGTTACATGGCCATATTCGGAGTTACCATGGTGAAGCTACATATAGGTAGTGACCTATATGTAGTGCACGCGTGTAATGGTGTCCCCGCACTCACAAAGTTCAGTGAATTGGCTCTGAACAATGTGGGGGCACCTTGGCTAGTGCCAGGGTGCCCTCACACTAAGTAACTTTGCACCTAACCTTTACCAGGTAAAGGTTAGACATATAGGTGACTTATAAGTTACTTAAGTGCAGTGTAAAATGGCTGTGAAATAACGTGGACGTTATTTCACTCAGGCTGCAGTGGCAGGCCTGTGTAAGAATTGTCAGAGCTCCCTATGGGTGGCAAAAGAAATGCTGCAGCCCATAGGGATCTCCTGGAACCCTAATACCCTCGGTACCTCAGTACCATATACTAGGGAATTATAAGGGTGTTCCAGTAAGCCAATGTAAATTGGTAAAAATGGTCACTAGCCTGTCAGTGACAATTTGGAAAGAAATGAGAGAGCATAACCACTGAGGTTCTGATTAGCAGAGCCTCAGTGAGACAGTTAGTCACTACACAGGTAACACATTCAGGCACACTTATGAGCACTGGGGCCCTGGGTTACCAGGGTCCCAGTGACACATACAACTAAAACAACATATATACAGTGAAAAATGGGGGTAACATGCCAGGCAAGATGGTACTTTCCTACACAACCCCCCCCCAAACGAAGGACAATAAGACTAGCCATTACCTGATGAGTCTTCATTGTCTAAGTGGAAATATCTGGAGAGTCCATCTGCATTGGAGTGGCTACTCCCAGGTCTATGTTCCACTGTATAGTCCATTCCCTGTAGGGATATGGACCACCTCAACAATTTAGGATTTTCACCTTTCATTTGTTTTAGCCAAAGTAGAGGTTTGTGGTCTGTCTGAACAATGAAGTGAGTGCCAAACAGGTATGGCCTCAACTTCTTCAGAGCCCAGACCACAGCAAAGGCCTCCCTCTCAATGGCAGACCAACGCTTTTCTCTAGGGGTCAACCTTCTACTAATAAAAGCAACAGGTTGATCCTGGCCCTCAGAATTAAGTTGTGATAGGACTGCCCCTACTCCTAATTCAGATGCATCAGTCTGGACATAGAATTTTTTAGAGTAACAAGGGCTTTTCAGGACAGGTGCAGAGCACATGGCCTGCTTCAGCTCCTCAAAAGCTTTCTGACAGTTTGCTGTCCATAATACCTTTTTAGGCATTTTCTTGGATGTGAGGTCATTAAGAGGGGCTGCAATGGAGCCATAGTTCTTAATGAACCTCCTGTAATACCCAGTGAGGCCTAGGAAGGCTCTCACCTGAGTCTGAGTGGTAGGGGGAACCCAATCAATAATAGTTTGGATTTTCCCCTGAAGTGGTGCAATCTGTTCCCCACCAACAAGGTGTCCCAGATAAACCACCTTACCCTGCCCTATCTGGCACTTTGAAGCCTTGATAGTGAGGCCTGCCTTTTGCAGGGCCTCCAAAACTTTCCATAGGTGGACCAGGTGATCATCCCAGCTGGAGCTAAAGACAGCTATATCATCCAAATATGCTGCACTGAAAGCTTCCAGCCCTTGCAGGACTGTGTTCACCAACCTCTGAAAAGTGGCAGGTGCATTTTTCAAACCAAAAGGCATTACAGTAAACTGGTAATGTCCTCCAATGGTAGAAAATGCAGTTTTAGGTTTAGCATCTTCTGACATTTTGATCTGCCAATACCCTGCAGTCAAATCAAAAGTGCTTAGATACTTGGCAGATGCCAGTGTATCTATTAGCTCATCTGCCCTGGGTATAGGGTGAGCATCTGTTTTGGTTACCAAGTTGAGACCTCTATAGTCTACACAAAACCTCATTTCCTTCTTTCCATCTTTAGAATTGGGTTTTGGTACCAGTACCACAGGAGAAGCCCATGGACTGTCAGAGTGCTCAACCACTCCTAGTTCCAACATTTTCTGAACCTCTTGCTTTATGCAGTCCCTGACATGGTCAGGCTGCCTATAGATCTTACTTTTGACAGGTAAACTGTCTCCAGTATCTATAGTGTGCTCACACCAAGAAGTGGTGCCTGGCACAATGGAGAAGAGTTCTGAAAATTGTCCTAGGAGATTTATGCAATTATCTTTCTGCTCAGCAGTAAGACAATCAGCCAAAACTACACCTTCCACAAGAGCATCTTGTTCTGTGGAAGAGAAGAGATCAGGTAGAGGATCACTGTCTTCTTCCTGTCCCTCATCTGTTGCCATGAGCAGGGTGAGATCAGCCCTGTCATAGTAGGGTTTCAGGCGGTTGACATGGAGCACCCTAAGGGGACTCCTGGCAGTGCCTAAGTCAACCAAGTAGGTGACTTCACCCTTCTTTTCAACAATTGTGTGGGGTCCACTCCATTTATCTTGGAGTGCTCTTGGGGCCACAGGCTCCAAGACCCACACTTTCTGCCCTGGTTGGTACTGAACCAAAACAGCCTTCTGATCATGCCATTGCTTCTGGAGCTCTTGGCTGGCCTGAAGGTTTTTACTGGCCTTTTTCATGTACTCAGCCATCCTTGATCTGAGGCCAAGTACATAATCCACAATATCCTGCTTAGGAGCTTTTAAAGGTTGTTCCCAACCCTCCTTTACAAGTGTGAGTGGACCCCTAACAGGGTGTCCAAAAAGAAGTTCAAAGGGGCTGAAGCCCACTCCTTTCTGGGGTACCTCCCTGTAGGCAAAAAGGAGGCATGGTAGAAGGATATCCCATCTCCTGCGGAGTTTTTCAGGGAGTCCCATAATCATGCCTTTGAGAGTTTTATTAAATCTCTCCACCAGTCCATTTGTTTGTGGATGATAGGGTGTTGTGAACTTGTAAGTTACACCACACTCCTTCCACATGGCCTTTAAGTATGCAGACATGAAATTGCTTCCCCTGTCTGATACTACTTCCTTTGGGAAGCCCACCCTGGAAAATATTCCCAGGAGGGCCTTTGCCACTGCAGGAGCTGTAGTGGTCCTTAAAGGAATTGCTTCAGGATATCTTGTGGCATGGTCCACTACCACTAAGATAAACCTATTGCCTGAAGCAGTAGGAGGGTCAAGGGGGCCAACTATGTCAACCCCTACCCTTTCAAAGGGAACCCCAACCACAGGCAGTGGGATAAGGGGTGCCTTTGGAGTGCCACCTGTCTTGCCACTGGCTTGACAGGTTTCACAGGACTTACAAAATTCTTTTGTGTCCTCAGACATCCTAGGCCAATGAAACAATGGTACCAATCTGTCCCAAGTTTTCATTTGACCCAGGTGCCCAGCTAAGGGAATGTCATGTGCCAGTGTTAGGAGGAACTTTCTGTACTCCTGAGGAATCACTAATCTCCTGGCAGCTCCAGGTTTAGGATCCCTATGCTCAGTGTACAAGAGGTTGTCCTCCCAGTAAACTCTGTGTGAGTCACTGACATCCCCATTAGCCTGTTTGACAGCTTGCTGTCTGAGACCCTCTAATGTGGGACAGGTTTGCTGTGCCACACTCAGCTCCTCTCTGGCAGGCCCCCCTTCACCCAAAAGCTCAGCAGTGTCTGCTTCCAGCTCCTCTGGTGTAGGTTCTGCACAGGGAGGGAATTCTTCTTCCTCAGAAGTAGAATCCACTGTAGAGGGAGGGATAGTAGGAAGTGGTTTGCTTCTACTAGCCCTAGCTTTAGGGAGCACTTGGTCCATTGTTCCAGGATCCAAGCTTCCCTGTCCTTTTTGCTTTTTGGCCTGAGCCCTTGTCAAAGCAAAAATATGCCCTGGGATGCCCAGCATTGCTGCATGGGCCTCCAACTCCACATCTGACCAAGCTGATGTCTCCAAATCGTTCCCTAATAGACAGTCTACAGGTAAATCTGAAGCTACCACAACTTTCTTTGGACCAGATACCCCCCCCCAGTTGAGATTTACAACAGCCATGGGGTGGCTTTGTGTTATGTTGTGAGCATCGGTTACTTGGTACTGGTGTCCAAGTATGTGTTGTTCAGGGTGCACCAGTTTCTCAATCACCATTGTGACACTGGCACCTGTGTCCCTGTAGGCCTGGACCTCAACACCATTTATTAGGGTTAGTTGCTTGTACTTCTCCAAGTTATGGGGGCAAGCAACCAAAGTGGCTAAGTCAATAGCCCCTTCAGAGACTAAAGTAGCCTCTGTGGTCTCCCTAATCAGACCAACCCCAACTAAATTACCAAAAGTGAGCCCAGCTACTCCCTTGGATTGGCTATTAGTAGGTTTGCTCCCACCACCACTGCTATTAGTAGGGACACTAGGTGTAGCAGTAGGGGTTGTAGTGGTAGGAGCTGTGGTGCCTTTCTTTGGACAACTGGGATCTGTTGTCCAATGGCCTTTTATCTTACATAAATAGCACCATGGTTTCTTTTCCTTGTTCTGATTAAAGGAGGATTTGGGCCCACCACCCCCACCAGAGTGTTTTTGTGGGCCTGATGAAGACTCATTTTTAGATTTGTCCCCACCCTTGTCAGAAGACTTACCATCCTTCTTTTTGTTGCCATCTTTGTCACCCCCTGTATGAACTTTTCTGTTCACTCTTGTTCTGACCCATTTGTCTGCCTTCTTTCCCAATTCTTGGGGAGAGGTCAGATCAGAGTCCACCAAGTACTGGTGCAACAAATCAGACACACAATTATTAAGAATATGCTCTCTCAGGATCAAGTTATACAGGCTGTCATAATCAGTAACTTTACTGCCATGTAACCACCCCTCCAAGGCCTTCACTGCCTGGTCAATGAAATCAACCCAGTCTTGTGAAGACTCCTTTTTGGTATCTCTGAACTTTATCCTGTACTGTTCAGTGGTTAAGCCATAACCATCCAGGAGTGCATTCTTAAGAACTTGGAAATTGTTAGCATCATTTTCTTTTACAGTAAGGAGCCTATCCCTACCTTTTCCAGTAAATGATAGCCATAAGATAGCAGCCCACTGCTTTTGAGGGACATCCTGTACAGCACAGGCCCTCTCAAGTGCAGCAAACCACTTGTTAATGTCATCCCCCTCCTTGTAAGGGGGAACTATCTTATGCAGATTCCTGGAATCATGCTCTTTTGCAGGATGACTATGGGGAATACTGCTGCTGCCACCATGGGTATCTAAACCCATCTTCTGTCTTTCCCTCTCTATTTCTAAAGACTGTCTATCCAAATCCAGCTGTTGCTTCTTGAGCTTCAGTCTGGTTTGCTCCACTCTCAATCTATTGAGCTCCCTTTCCAACAATCTGTCATCAGGGTGGGTGGGAGGGACATTTCTAGATACAGAGGTATGATGGGAATGAACAGAAGGAGACCTGTCCCTTACAGAGGGCACCCTAACAGCTTGGCTACCAGTATAATGTGAGAGCACATCATCAGTATGATGTGATTCAACCTCTGTACCAACTATGCTAGACTGTCTAGTAATGGGCAGGCTGAGAAGTTTCTTTCCTGAACCTTTTCCTGGGGGAGTCCCTGGATCAGATTGAGAACCATTAGCTACTTTTTCTACAGATTGGGCACTTATGGCCTTATCCTGTACTCTAAGCATATTAATTAACAGTTCTAAGGAAGGATTCTTCCCTACACTCAAACCTCTCTCTATGCAGAGACTCCTTGCTCCTTTCCAGCTAAGGTGATCATATGCAAGTTTGGACAGTTCAACTTTTTGGCCTGTGCCAGACATTTTTAGAGAGAGTTAAAGTGATAGACAAAGAGAAAAAAGTTTTCTGAACTTTTTGGAAAGACAGAAAAAAAAACTTTTTAAACTTTTAAGAACTTTTTGAAAGTTTAGAAGTACTTTTCAGCACTTAGAAAAGAGTGAAAAGAGGAAATGCAAAACTTTTTGGCTATGTGTATATACACTGACCTTGTTTTGTATATTTTTCTCTTATGAAAAGTACAATGACAAGAGTGGTAAGTAGTCTCAAAGCACTTATCCCACCACTGCACAACCAATGTAGGAGGCTGGACTGGCTTGTAGTGAGTACCAAGGGGTACTTGCACCTTGCACCAGGCCCAGTTATCCCTTATTAGTGTATAGGGTGTCTAGCAGCTTAGGCTGATAGATAATGGTAGCTTAGCAAAGCAGCTCAGGCTGAACTAGGAGACGTGTGAAGCTACTACAGTACCACTTAGTGTCATATGCACAATATCATAAGAAAACACAATACACAGTTATACTAAAAATAAAGGTACTTTATTTTTATGACAATATGCCAAAGTATCTTAGAGTGTACCCTCAGTGAGAGGATAGGAAATATACACAAGATATATATACACAATAGCAAAAATATGCAGTATAGTCTTAGAAAACAGTGCAAACAATGTATAGTTACAATAGGATGCAATGGGGAAACATAGGGATAGGGGCAACACAAACCATATACTCCAGAAGTGGAATGCGAACCACGAATGGACCCCAAACCTATGTGACCTTGTAGAGGGTCGCTGGGACTATTAGAAAATAGTGAGAGTTAGAAAAATAACCCTCCCCAAGACCCTGAAAAGTGAGTGCAAAGTGCACCAAAGTTCCCCTAAGGACAAAATAGTCGTGTTAGAGGGAGAATGCAAGGAAAACACAAATCAGCAATGCAACAACGATGGATTCCGGTCTGAAGGTACCTGTGGAACAAGGGGACCAAGTCCAAAAGTCACAAGCAGCTCGGAGATGGGCAGATGCCCAAGAAATGCCAGCGGTTGGTGCAAAGAAGCTCTTACTAGGCTGAAGAACTGTGAATACTGCAGGAACGACAAGGGCTAGAGACTTCCCCTTTGGAGGATGGATCCCCCACGCCTTGGAGAGTCGTGCAGAAGTGTTTTCCCGCCGGATGGACGCCAACAAGCCTTGCTACACGCAAATCGTGCGTTTGGCGTTTTTGGACGCTGCTGGGGCCCAGGAGGGACCAGGAGGTCGCAAATTGGACCTGCAGAGAGAGGGGACGTCGAGCAAGACAAAGAGCCCTCACTGAAGCAGGTAGCACCCGGAGAAGTGCCAGAAACAGGCACTACGAGGATGCGTGAAACGGTGCTCGCCGAAGTTGCACAAAGGAGTCCCACGTCGCCGGAGACCAACTTAGAAAGTCGTGCAATGCAGGTTAGAGTGCCGTGGACCCAGGCTTGGCTGTGCACACAGGATTTCCGCCGGAAGTGCACAGGGGCCGGAGAAGCTTGCAAAGTCGCGGTTCCCAGCAATGCAGCCCAGCGAGGTGAGGCAAGGACTTACCTCCACCAAACTTGGGCTGAAGAGTCACTGGACTGTGGGGGTCACTTGGACGGTGTCGCTGGATTCGAGGGACCTCGCTCGTCGTGCTGAGAGGAGACCCAAGGGACCGGAGATGCAGCTTTTTGGTGCCTGCGGTTGCAGGGGGAAGATTCCGTCGACCCACGGGAGATTTCTTCGGAGCTTCTGGTGCAGAGAGGAGGCAGGCTACCCCCACAGCATGCACAAGCAGGAAAACAGTCGAGAAGGCGGCAGGATCAGCGTTACAGAGTTGCAGTAGTCGTCTTTGCTACTATGTTGCAGGTTTGCAGGCTTCCAGCGCGGTCAGCGGTCGATTCCTTATCAGAAGGTGAAGAGGGAGATGCAGAGGAACTCGGCTGAGCTCATGCATTCGTTATCTAAAGTTTCCCCAGAGACAGAGACCCTAAATAGCCAGAAAAGAGGGTTTGGCTACCTAGGAGAGAGGAAAGGCTACTAACACCTGAAGGAGCCTATCAGCAGGAGTCTCTGACGTCACCTGGTGGCACTGGCCACTCAGAGCAGTCCAGTGTGCCAGCAGCACCTCTGTTTCCAAGATGGCAGAGGTCTGGAGCACACTGGAGGAGCTCTGGACACCTCCCAGGGGAGGTGCAGGTCAGGGGAGTGGTCACTCCCCTTTCCTTTGTCCAGTTTCGCGCCAGTGCAGGGGCTAAGGGGTCCCTGAACCGGTGTAGACTGGCTTATGCAGAATTGGGCACATCTGTGCCCAACAAAGCATTTCCAGAGGCTGGGGGAGGCTACTCCTCCCCTGCCTTCACACCATTTTCCAAAGGGAGAGGGTGTCACACCCTCTCTCAGAGGAAGTTCTTTGTTCTGCCATCCTGGGCCAGGCCTGGCTGGACCCCAGGAGGGCAGCTGCCTGTCTGAGGGGTTGGCAGCAGCAGCAGCTGCAGAGAAACCCCAGGAAGGGCAGTCTGGCAGTACCAGGGTCTGTGCTACAGACCACTGGGATCATGGAATTGTACCAATAATGCCAGGATGGCATAGAGGGGGCAATTCCATGATCATAGACATGTTACATGGCCATATTCGGAGTTACCATGGTGAAGCTACATATAGGTAGTGACCTATATGTAGTGCACGCGTGTAATGGTGTCCCCGCACTCACAAAGTTCAGTGAATTGGCTCTGAACAATGTGGGGGCACCTTGGCTAGTGCCAGGGTGCCCTCACACTAAGTAACTTTGCACCTAACCTTTACCAGGTAAAGGTTAGACATATAGGTGACTTATAAGTTACTTAAGTGCAGTGTAAAATGGCTGTGAAATAACGTGGACGTTATTTCACTCAGGCTGCAGTGGCAGGCCTGTGTAAGAATTGTCAGAGCTCCCTATGGGTGGCAAAAGAAATGCTGCAGCCCATAGGGATCTCCTGGAACCCTAATACCCTGGGTACCTCAGTACCATATACTAGGGAATTATAAGGGTGTTCCAGTAAGCCAATGTAAATTGGTAAAAATGGTCACTAGCCTGTCAGTGACAATTTGGAAAGAAATGAGAGAGCATAACCACTGAGGTTCTGATTAGCAGAGCCTCAGTGAGACAGTTAGTCACTACACAGGTAACACATTCAGGCACACTTATGAGCACTGGGGCCCTGGGTTACCAGGGTCCCAGTGACACATACAACTAAAACAACATATATACAGTGAAAAATGGGGGTAACATGCCAGGCAAGATGGTACTTTCCTACACACGTCGTGAAGAAGCATGCAGAGGTGTTCCCACGCAGAAAGACTGCAAACAAGCCTTGCTAGCTGCAAGAGTCGCGGTTAGGGTTTTTGGATGCTGCTGTGGCCCAGGAGGGACCAGGATGTCGCCACTTGGATGAGGAGACAGAGGGGGCGCCCAGCAAGTCAGGGAGCCCTCACAGAAGCAGGCAGCACCCACAGAAGTACTGTAACAGGCACTTGGAAGAGGAGTGAACTGGAGTCCACCCGAAGACACAAAAGGGAGTCCCACAACGCCGGAGGACAACTCAGAAGGTTGTGCACTGCAGGTTAGAGTGTCGGGGACCCAGGCTTGGTTGTGCACAAAGGAAATCCTGGAAGAGTGCACAGGCACCGGAGCAGCTGCAAATCATGCGGTACCCAGCAAAGCAGTCTAGCGTGGGGAGGCAAGGACTTACCTCCACCACACTTGGACTGAGGAGTCACAGGACTGTGGGAGTCACTTGAACAGAGTTGCTGAGTTCCAGGGACCATGCTCGTCGTGCTGAGAGGGGACCCAGAGGACTGGTGATGCAGTCTTTTGTTGCCTGCGGTTGCAGGGGGAAGATTCCGTCGTCGCATGGGAGATTTCTTCAGAGCTCCTGGTGCAAGAAGGAGGCAGGCTACCCCCAGAGCATGCACCACCGGGAAACAGCCGAGAAGGCGGCAGGATAAGCGATACAAGGTTGCAGTAGTCATCTTTGCTACTTTGTTGCCGTTTTGCAGGCGTCCTGAGCAGTCAGCGGTCGATCCTTTGGCAGAAGGTGAAGAGAGAGATGCAGAGGAACTCTGATGAGTACTTGCATTCGTTATCTGAAGAATTCCCCAAAGCAGAGACCCTAAATAGCCAGAAAAGGAGGTTTGGCTACCTAGGAAGGAGGATAGGCTAGTAACACAGGTAAGAGCCTATCAGAAGGAGTCTCTGACGTCACCTGATGGCACTGGCCACTCAGAGCAGTCCAGTGTGCCAGCAACACCTCTGTTTCCAAGATGGCAGAGGTCTGAAGCACACTGGAGGAGCTCTGGGCACCTCCTCTGGGAGGTGCAGGTCAGGGGAGTGGTCACTCCCCTTTCCTTTGTCCAGTTTTGCGCCAGAGCAGGGCTGGGGGATCCCTGAACCAGTGTAGACTGGCTTATGCAGAGATGGGCACCATCTGTGCCCATCAAAGCATTTCCAGAGGCTGGGGGAGGCTACTCCTCCCCAGCCCTGACACCTTTTTCCAAAGGAAGAGGGTGTAACACCCTCTCTCTGAGGAAGTCCTTTGTTCTGCCTTCCTGGGCCAGGCCTGTCTGGACCCCAGGAGGGCAGAAACCTGTCTGAGGGGTTGGCAGCAGCAGCAGCTGCAGTGAAACCCCGGGAAAGTCAGTTTGGCAGTACCCGGGTCTGTGCTAGAGACTCGGGGGATCATGGAATTGTCTCCCCAATGCCAGAATGGCATTGGGGTGACAATTCCATGATCTTAGACATGTTACATGGCCATGTTTGGGGTTACCATTGTGACGCTATACATAGGTAGTGACCTATGTACATTGCCCGTGTGAAATGGTGTCCACGCACTCAAAAAGTCCGGGGAATTTGCCCTGAATGATGTGGGGGCACCTTGGCTAGTGCCAGGGTGCCCACACACTAAGTAACTTAGCACCCAACCTTCACCAGGTGAAGGTTAGACATATAGGTGACTTATAAGTTACTTAAGAGAAGTGGTAAATGGCTGTGAAATAACGTGGACGTTATTTCACTCAGGTTGCAGTGGCAGGCCTGTGTAAGAATTGTCAGGGCTCCCTATGGGTGGCAAAAGAAATGCTGCAGCCCAGAGGGATCTCCTGGAACCCCAATACCCTGGGTACCTCAGTACCATATACTAGGGAATTATAAGGGTGTTCCAGTATGCCAATGTGAATTGGTGAAATTGGTCACTAGCCTGTTTGTGACAATTTAGAAAGCAGAGAGAGCATAACCCCTGAGGTTCTGGTTAGCAGAGCCTCAGTGAGACACTTAGTCATCACACAGGGAACACATACATGGCACACTTATTGTGAGAAGGTAGCCTCTTTCTAGCCTTGTTACCCCCACTTTTGGCCTGTTTGTGAGTGTATGTCAGGGTGTTTGTCACTGTTTTCACTGTCTCACTGGGATCCTGATAGCCAGGCCTCAGTGCTCATAGTGAAAACACCATGTTTTCAGTATGGTTGTTATGTGTCACTGGGATCCTGCTGGTCAGGACCCCAGTGCTCATAGGTTTGTGGCCTATATGTATGTGTCACTGGGACCCTGTCACACAGGGCCCCAGTGCTCATAGGTGTGCATGTATATGTTCCCTGTGTGGTGCCTAACTGTCTCACTGAGGCTCTGCTAACCAGAACCTCGGTGGTTATGCTCTCTCATTACTTTCAAATTGTCACTGACAGGCTAGTGACCATTTTTACCAATTTACATTGGCTTACTGGAACACCCTTATAATTCCCTAGTATATGGTACTGAGGTACCCAGGGTATTGGGGTTCCAGGAGATCCCTATGGGCTGCAGCATTTCTTTTGCCACCCATAGGGAGCTCTGACAATTCTTACACAGGCCTGCCACTGCAGCCTGAGTGAAATAACGTCCACGTTATTTCACAGCCATTTTACACTGCACTTAAGTAACTTATAAGTCACCTATATGTCTAACCTTTACCTGGTAAAGGTTAGGTGCAAAGTTACTTAGTGTGAGGGCACCCTGGCACTAGCCAAGGTGCCCCCACATTGTTCAGAGCCAATTCACTGAACTTTGTGAGTGCGGGGACACCATTACACGCGTGCCCTACATATAGGTCACTACCTATATGTAGCTTCACCATGGTAACTCCGAATATGGCCATGTAACATGTCTATGATCATGGAATTGCCCCCTCTATGCCATCCTGGCATTGTTGGTACAATTCCATGATCCCAGTGGTCTGTAGCACAGACCCTGGTACTGCCAGACTGCCCTTCCTGGGGTTTCACTGCAGCTGCTGCTGCTGCCAACCCCTCAGACAGGCAGCTGCCCTCCTGGGGTCCAGCCAGGCCTGGCCCAGGATGGCAGAACAAAGAACTTCCTCTGAGAGAGGGTGTGACACCCTCTCCCTTTGGAAAATGGTGTGAAGGCAGGGGAGGAGTAGCCTCCCCCAGCCTCTGGAAATGCTTTGTTGGGCACAGATGTGCCCAATTCTGCATAAGCCAGTCTACACCGGTTCAGGGACCCCTTAGCCCCTGCTCTGGCGCGAAACTGGACAAAGGAAAGGGGAGTGACCACTCCCCTGACCTGCACCTCCCCTGGGAGGTGTCCAGAGCTCCTCCAGTGTGCTCCAGACCTCTGCCATCTTGGAAACAGAGGTGCTGCTGGCACACTGGACTGCTCTGAGTGGCCAGTGCCACCAGGTGACGTCAGAGACTCCTGCTGATAGGCTCCTTCAGGTGTTAGTAGCCTTTCCTCTCTCCTAGGTAGCCAAACCCTCTTTTCTGGCTATTTAGGGTCTCTGTCTCTGGGGAAACTTTAGATAACGAATGCATGAGCTCAGCCGAGTTCCTCTGCATCTCCCTCTTCACCTTCTGATAAGGAATCGACCGCTGACCGCGCTGGAAGCCTGCAAACCTGCAACATAGTAGCAAAGACGACTACTGCAACTCTGTAACGCTGATCCTGCCGCCTTCTCGACTGTTTTCCTGCTTGTGCATGCTGTGGGGGTAGTCTGCCTCCTCTCTGCACCAGAAGCTCCGAAGAAATCTCCCGTGGGTCGACGGAATCTTCCCCCTGCAACCGCAGGCACCAAAAAGCTGCATTTCCGGTCCCTTGGGTCTCCTCTCAGCACGACGAGCGAGGTCCCTCGAATCCAGCGACACTGTCCAAGTGACCCCCACAGTCCAGTGACTCTTCAGCCCAAGTTTGGTGGAGGTAAGTCCTTGCCTCACCTCGCTGGGCTGCATTGCTGGGAACCGCGACTTTGCAAGCTACTCCGGCCCCTGTGCACTTCCGGCGGAAATCCTTCGTGCACAGCCAAGCCTGGGTCCACGGCACTCCAACCTGCATTGCACGACTTTCTAAGTTGGTCTCCGGCGACGTGGGACTCCTTTGTGCAACTTCGGCGAGCACCGTTTCACGCATCCTTGTAGTGCCTGTTTCTGGCACTTCTCCAGGTGCTACCTGCTTCAGTGAGGGCTCTTTGTCTTGCTCGACGTCCCCTCTCTCTGCAGGTCCAATTTGCGACCTCCTGGTCCCTCCTGGGCCCCAGCAGCGTCCAAAAACGCCAAACGCACGATTTGCGTGTAGCAAGGCTTGTTGGCGTCCATCCGGCGGGAAAACACTTCTGCACGACTCTCCAAGGCGTGGGGGATTCATCCTCCAAAGGGGAAGTCTCTAGCCCTTGTCGTTCCTGCAGTATTCACAGTTCTTCAGCCTAGTAAGAGCTTCTTTGCACCAACCGCTGGCATTTCTTGGGCATCTGCCCATCTCCGAGCTGCTTGTGACTTTTGGACTTGGTCCCCTTGTTCCACAGGTACCCTCAGTCAGGAATCCATCGTTGTTGCATTGCTGATTTGTGTTTTCCTTGCATTTTCCCTCTAACACGACTATTTTGTCCTTAGGGGAACTTTGGTGCACTTTGCACTCACTTTTCAGGGTCTTGGGGAGGGTTATTTTTCTAACTCTCACTATTTTCTAATAGTCCCAGCGACCCTCTACAAGGTCACATAGGTTTGGGGTCCATTCGTGGTTCACATTCCACTTTTGGAGTATATGGTTTGTGTTGCCCCTATCCCTATGTTTCCCCATTGCATCCTATTGTAACTATACATTGTTTGCACTGTTTTCTAAGACTATACTGCATATTTTTGCTATTGTGTATATATATCTTGTGTATATTTCCTATCCTCTCACTGAGGGTACACTCTAAGATACTTTGGCATATTGTCATAAAAATAAAGTACCTTTATTTTTAGTATAACTGTGTATTGTGTTTTCTTATGATATTGTGCATATGACACTAAGTGGTACTGTAGTAGCTTCACACGTCTCCTAGTTCAGCCTAAGCTGCTCTGCTAAGCTACCATTATCTATCAGCCTAAGCTGCTAGACACCCTATACACTAATAAGGGATAACTGGGCCTGGTGCAAGGTGCAAGTACCCCTTGGTACTCACTACAAGCCAGTCCAGCCTCCTACACTTATGAGCACTGGGGCCCTGGCTGGCAGGGTCCCAGTGACACATACACTAAAACAACATATATACAGTGAAATATGGGGGTAACATGCCAGGCAAGATGGTACTTTCCTACACATCCCCCCCCCCAAACGAAGGACAATAAGACTAGCCATGACCTGATGAGTCTTCATTGTCTAAGTGGAAATATCTGGAGAGTCCATCTGCATTGGAGTGGGTACTCCCAGGTCTATGTTCCACTGTACAGTCCATTCCCTGTAGAGATATGGACCACCTCAACAATTTAGGGGTTTCACCTTTCATTTGTTTTAGCCAAAGTAGAGGTTTGTGGTCTGTCTGAACAATGAAGCGAGTGCCAAACAGGTATGGCCTCAACTTCTTCAGTGCCCAGACCACAGCAAAGGCCTCCCTCTCTATGGCAGACCAACGCTTTTCTCTAGGGGTCAACCTCCTGCTGATAAAAGCAACAGGTTGATCCTGGCCCTCAGAATTGAGTTATGATAAGACTCCCCCTACCCCTAATTCAGATGCATCAGTTTGAACAATGAATTTCTTGGAGTAACATGGGATTTTTAGGACAGGTGCAGTGCACATGACCTCTTTCAGCTCCTCAAAAGCTTTCTGACAGCTAGCTGTCCAGAAAACCTTTTAGGCATCTTCTTGGAAGTGAGATCATTAAATGGGGCTGCTATGGAGCCATAGTTTTTAATGAATCTCCTGTAATACCCAGTGAGGCCTAAGAAGGCTCTCACCTGGGTCTGAGTTGTAGGGGGAACCCAATCCATGATTGTTTGGATTTTCCCCTGAAGTGTTGCAATCTGTTCTCCACCTACATGGTGTCCCAGATAAACCACTTTCCCCTGCCCTATCTGGCACTTTGAAGCCTTGATAGTGAGGCCTGCCTTTTGCAGGGCCTCCAAAACTTTCCACAGGAGGACCAGGTGATCACCCCAGGAGGAGCTAAAGACAGCTATATCGTCCAGATATGCTGCACTAAAAGCCTCCAACCCTTGCAGGACTTTATTCACCAACCTCTGAAAAGTGGCAGGTGCATTTTTCAATCCAAATGGCATTACTGTGAATTGGTAGTGCCCTCCAATAGTCGAAAATGCAGTTTTTGCTTTAGCATCCTCTGATAACTTGATCTGCCAATACCCTGCAGTCAAATCAAAGGTGCTTAGATACTTGGCAGATGCCAGTGTATCTATGAGCTCATCTGCCCTGGGTATAGTGTGAGCCTCAGTTTTTGTTACCTGGTTGAGACCTCTGTAATCTACATAAAACCTCATCTTTCTTTTTCCATCTTTTGAGTGAGACTTTGGTACAAGCACCACAGGAGAGGCCCATGGGCTTTCAGAATGTTCAACCACTCCTAGTTCAAGCATTTTCTGAACTTCTTGTTTTATGCAGTCCCTGACATGGTTAGGCTGCCTATAGATTTTACTTTTGACAGGCATGCTGTCTCCAGTATCTATTTTGTGCTCACACCAAGATGTGGTGCCTGGCACAGTTGAAAAGAGTTCAGAAAACTGACCTAGGAGATTTATGCAGTTGTCATTTTGCTTAGCAGTAAGACAGTCTGCCAAAACTACACCTTCCACTAGAGCATCCTGGTCTGTTGAAGAGAAGAGATCAGGGAAAGGGTCACTCTCTTCTTCCTGTCCCTCATCTGTTGCCATGAGCAAGGTGAGATCAGCCCTGTCATAGTAGGGTTTTAGGCGATTTACATGGAGCACCCTAAGGGGACTCCTGGCAGTGCCCAGGTCAACCAAGTAGGTGACCTCGCCCTTCTTTTCAACAATGAGATGGGGTCAACTCCATTTGTCTTGGAGTGCTCTTGGGGCCACAGGCTCCAATACCCACACCTTCTGTCCTGGTTGGTACTGAATCAGAACAGCCTTCTGGTCATGCCATTGCTTTTGGAGCTCTTGGTTGGCCTGAAGGTTTTTACTGGCCTTTTTCATGTACTCCGCCATTCTGGATCTTAGGCCAAGTACATAGTCCACTATATCTTGCTTAGGAGCTTTTAAAGGTTGTTCCCAACCCTCCTTCACAAGTGTTAGAGGACCTCTTACAGGGTGCCCAAATAGGAGTTCAAAGGAGCTGAAGCCCACTCCTTTCTGAGGTACCTCCCTGTAAGCAAAAAGGAGGCAAGGTAACAGGACATCCCATCTCCTCCTGAGTTTTTCAGGGAGTCCCATTATCATTCCTTTGAGAGTTTTATTAAACCTCTCTACCAGTGAATTTGTTTGTGGGTGATATGGTGTGGTGAATTTGTATGTTACACCACATTCCTTCCACATGGCCTTCAAGTATGCAGACATAAAGTTGCTACCCCTGTCTGATACAACCTCTTTTGGAAAAACCACCTTGGAAAAGATTCCCAGGAGGGCTTTTGCCACTGCAGGTGCTGTAGTGGTCCTTAGAGGAATTGCTTCAGGATATCTTGTGGCATGGTCCACTACCACCAAGATAAACCTACTGCCTGAAGCAGTAGGAGGGTCAAGGGGGCCAACTATGTAAACCCCTACCCTTTCAACGGGAACCCCAACCACAGGTAGTGGAATAAGGGGAGCCTTTCGAGTGCCACCAGTCTTGCCACTGGCTTGGCAGGTCACGCAAGATTTACAAAAGTCTTTTCTGTCCTCTGACATCCTAGGCCAGTGAAACAGGGGGATAAGCCTTTCCCATGTTTTAATCTGACCCAAATGTCCAGCCAAAGGAATGTCATGTGCCAGAGTTAGGAAGAACTCTCTGTACTGCAGGGGAATGACCAATCTCCTGGCTGCTCCAGGTTTTGGGTCCCTTGCCTCTGTGTACAAGAGGTTGTCCTCCCAGTAAACTCTGTGTGAGTCACTGACATCCCCATTTTGCTGTTTGACAGCTTTCTGTCTGAGACCCTCTAATGTGGGACAGGATTGCTGTGCCACACTCAGCTCCTCCCTGGCAGGCCCCCCTCCACCCAAAAGCTCAGCAGTGTCTGCTGCCAGCTCCTCTGGTGAAGGTTCTGCACAGGGGGGAAATTCTTCTTCCTCAGAAGTAGAATCATCTGTAGAGGGAGGGGTAGTGGGTAGGGATTTACCCTTACTAACCCTAGCTTTAGGGAGCACTTGGTCCATTGTTCCAGGATCCAAATCACCCTGTCCTTTTTGCTTTTTGGCCTGAGCCCTTGTCAAAGCAAAAATATGCCCAGGAACGCCCAGCATTGCTGCATGAGCCTCCAACTCCACTTCTGCCCAAGCTGATGTCTCTAAATCATTCCCTAGTAGACAGTCTACAGGTAAGTCTGAGGCAACCACAACTTTCTTTGGACCAGTAACCCCCCCCCAGTTGAGATTCACAACAGCCATGGGGTGGCTAAGAGTGTTGTTATGAGCGTCTGTCACTTGGTACTGGTGACCAAATAGGTGTTGTTCAGTGTGTACCAGTTTCTCTATTTCCATGGTAACACTGGCACATGTGTCCCTGTAGGCCTGAACCTCAACACCATTGATTAGGGGAAGTTGCTTGTACTTATCCATATTAAGGGGACAAGCAACCAAGGAGGCCAAATCAATGGCACCTTCAGAGACTAACACAGCCTCTGTGGTCTCCCTAACAAGACCAACCCCAAATAAATTACCAAAAGTGAGAACAGCTACTTCCTTGGATTGGCAATTAGTAGGTTTGCTCCCACCACCACTGCTATTACTAGGGGCACTAGAGGTTGCAGTAGGGGTTGTGGTAGTGGGAGGTTTGGTGCTTTTCGTTGGACAACTGGCATCAGTTGTCCAATGGCCTTTTACTTTCCATAAATAGCACCAAGGCTTTTTTACTTGATTAGAAGAGGATTTGGACCCACCACCCCCACCAGAGTGTTTTTGTGGGCCTGATGAGTACTCATTTTTAGATTTGTCTCCACCCTTGTCTGAATGAAGACTTACCATCCTTCTTCTTGCTATCCTTGTCACCCTCTGTATGAACTTTTCTGTTCACTCTTGTTCTGACCCATTTGTCTGCCTTGTTTCCCAATTATTGGGGAGAGGTCAGATCTGAGTCCACTAGATATTGGTGTAACAAATCAGACACACAGTTATTCAGAATATGCTCTCTCAAGATTAGATTGTACAGGCTTTCATAGTCAGAAACTTAACTGGCATGTAACCACCCCTCAAAGGCCTTCACTGAATAATCAACAAAGTCTACCCAGTCTTGTGAGGACTCTTTTCTGGTTTCTCTGAACTTAATCCTGTATTGTTCAGTGGTTAAGCCAAATCCATCCAACAGTGAATTCTTCAAAACTGTAAAATTATTGGCATCACTTTCCTTCACAGTAAGGAGCCTATCCCTACCCTTTCCACTGAAAGATAGCCATAGGATAGCAGCCCACTGCCTTTGAGGGACCCCCTGTACCATACAGGCCCTCTCAAGTGCAGCAAACCACTTCTTAATGTCATCCCCCTCCTTGTAATGGGGAACTACCTTGTGCAGATTCCTGGAATCATGCTCTCTAACAGGATTGCTATCAGGAATACTGCTGCTGCCACCATGGGGTCCAAACCCCAACCTCTGTCTCTCCTTCTCCAGATCTAGGGACTCCCTGTCTAGAGCCAGCTGTTGCCGTTTAAGCTTCAGTCTGGTCTCCTCCACTCTCAACTTATTGAGTTCCCTTTCTAACAATGTGTCTTGAGGGTGGGTGTGTTGGGAATGCTTGGACACAGAATAAATATTGGATTCAACAGAGGGAGACCTGCCTCTAACAGCTTGCACTCTAACAACCTGGCCTTCAGGAACAAAAACATCCCTACTATGATGGGAGCTTCTATTACTACCAACAATGCTAGGTGGTCTGCTAAGGGGCCGATTAGGAAGGGAACCCTGTAACACTCCTTCAAGGGCATCCCCTGAGTCAGAGTGTGAGCTATCTACCAACTTTGCAGATAAGGGGCCACCCTGGGCCTTATCATCTTCAATAAGCATATTAGACAGAAAATCTCTAGAAGGGTTCTTTCCTACCACTAAACCTCTATCAATGCAGAGACTCCTAAGGCTCTTAAAGTTAAGGTGGTCATAAGTAGTATTGACCAAATTAAGAGGGGTTCCTACACCAGACATGATAGAAAAAGGTTTATGGACAGATAAAAGAGAGAAAGGTTTTAGGACTTTTTAAAGAACAGAAAAAAAAACTTTTTCAACTTTTTGAAACTTTTAGAAAGTTTAGGAGTACTTTTCAGCACTTAGCAGATAGTGTAAGAGAAGAAAAGCAAAACCTTTTGGTTAAGTGTACATACACTGAACTTGTTTTGTATATTATTCTCTTATGAAAAGTACAAAATGACAAAGTGGTAAGTAGTTGCAAGTACTTATCCCACCGCTGCACAACCAATGTAGGAGGCTGGCCTGGCTTGTAGTGGGTACGAAGGGGTACTTACACTCTGTACCAGGTCCAGTTATCCCTTATTAGTGTAGAAGAGGTGTTTCTAGCAGCTTAGGTTGATAGAAGGTAGCTATAGCAGAGCAGCTTAGGCTGAACTAGGAGACATGCAAAGCTCCTACTATACCACTGGTGTCATATGCACAATATTATAGGAAAACACAATACACAGATATACTAAAAATAAAGGTACTTTATTTTTATGACAATATGCCAAAAGTATCTCAGTGAGTACCCTCAGTATGATGATGCCAAATATACAAAAGATATATGTACACAATACCAAAAATATGCAGTAATAGCAAAAGGAAGTAATGCAAGCAATGTAAAGTTACAGTAGATTGCAATAGGAGCACATAGGTATAGGGGCCACACAAATCATATACTCCGAAAGTGGAATGCGAACCACGAATGGACCCCAAACATATGTAAGCTTGTAGAGGGTCGCTGGGACTGTAAGAAAACAGTGAGGGTTAGAAAAAGAGCCCACCCCAAGACACTGAAAAGTAGGTGTAAAGTGCACCTATAACCCCCAGAGAGCAAAGAAGTCGGGATAGGGGGTTTCGGCAAGTAAGACCAACACCAGCAAAGCAACCACAGTTGATTGCTGGACCTGAGTACCTGTGAAACAAGGGGACCAAGTCCAAGAGTCGCGACAATGTCGAGAGTGGGCAGATGCCCAGGAAATGCCAGCTGAGGGTGCAAAGAAGCTGCCACCGGATGGTAGAAGCTGTGGATTCTGCAAGAACGAAGAGGGCTAGAAACTTCCCCTTTGGAGGATGGAAGTCCTACGTCGGTAAGAAGCTTACAGAGGTGTTCCCATGCAGAAAGACCGCAAACAAGCCTTTGCTAGCTGCAAGGGTCGCGGTTAGGGTTTTTGGATGCTGCTGTGGCCCAGGAGGGACCAGGATGTCGCCACTTGGATGAGGAGACAGAGGGGGCGCCCAGCAAGTCAGGGAGCCCTCACAGAAGCAGGCAGCACCCGCAGAAGTACCAGAACAGGCACTTGGAAGAGGAGTGAACCGGAGTCCATCCAAAGACACAAAAGGGAGTCCCACGACGCCGGAGGACAACTCAGAAGGTTGTGCACTGCAGGTTAGAGTGTCGGGGACCCAGGCTTGGCTGTGCACGAAGGAAATCCTGGAAGAGTGCACAGGAGCCGGAGCAGCTGCAAATCATGCGGTACCCACCAATGCAGTCTAGCGTGGGGAGGCAAGGACTTACCTCCACCAAACTTGGACTGAAGAGTCACTGGACTGTGGGAGTCACTTGGACAGAGTTGCTGAGTTCCAGGGACCACGCTCGTCGTGCTGAGAGGGGACCCAGAGGACCAGTGATGCAGTCTTGTGTTGCCTGCGGTTGCAGGGGGAAGATTCCATCATCCCACTGGAGATTTCTTCAGAGCTCCTGGTGCAAAAAGGAGGCAGGCTACCCCCAGAGCAGCACCACCAGGAAACAGTCGAGAAGGCGGCAGGATAAGCAATACAAGGTTGCAGTAGTCGTCTTTGCTACTTTGTTGTGGTTTTGCAGGCCTCCTGAGCAGTCAGCGGTCGATCCTTTGGCAGAAGGTGAAGAGAGAGATGCAGAGGAACTCTGATGAGCACTTTCATTCGTTATCTGAAGAATTCCCCAAAGCAGAGACCCTAAATAGCCAGAAAAGGAGGTCTGGCTACCTAGGAAGGAGGATAGGCTAGTAACACAGGTAAGAGCCTATCAGAAGGAGTCTCTGACATCACCTGATGGCACTGGCCACTCAGAGCAGTCCAGTGTGCCAGCAACACCTCTGTTTCCAAGATGGCAGTGGTCTGGAGCACACTGGAGGAGCTCTGGGCACCTCCCTTGGGAGGTGCAGGTCAGGGGAGTGGTCACTCCCCTTTCCTTTGTTCACTTTCGCACCAGAGCAGGGCTGGGGGATCCCTGAACTGGTGTAGACTGGCTTATGCAGAGATGGGCACCATCTGTGCCCATCAAAGCATTTCCAGAGGCTGGGGGAGGCTACTACTCCCCAGCCCTGACACCTTTTTCCAAAGGGAGAGGGTGTAACACCCTCTCTCTGAGGAAGTCCTTTGTTCTGCCTTCCTAGGCCAGGCCTGGCTGGACCCCAGGAGGGCAGAAACCTGTCTGAGGGGTTTGCAGCAGCAGCAGCTGCAGTGAAACCCCGGGAAAGGCAGTTTGGCAGTACCCGGGTCTGTGCTAGAGACTCGTGGGATCATGGAATTGTCTCCCCAATGCCAGATTGGCATTGGGGTGACAATTCCATGATCTTAGACATGTTACATGGCCATGTTCGGGGTTACCATTGTGACGCTATACATAGGTAGTGACCTATGTATAGTGCACGCGTGAAATGGTGTCCCCGCACTCACAAAGTCCGGGGAATTTGCCCTGAACGATGTGGGGGCGCCTTGGCTAGTGCCAGGGTGCCCACACACTAAGTAACTTAGCACCCAAACTTCACCAGGTGAAGGTTAGACATATAGGTGACTTATAAGTTACTTAAGTGCAGTGGTAAATGGCTGTGAAATAACGTGGACGCTATTTCACTCAGGCTGCAGTGGCAGGCCTGTGTAAGAATTGTCAGGGCTCCCTATGGGTGGCAAAAGAAATTCCTGGAACCCCAATACTCTGGGTACCTCAGTACCATATACTAGGGAATTATAAGGGTGTTCCAGTATGCCAATGTGAATTGGTGAAATTGGTCACTAGCCTGTTAGTGACAATTTAGAAAGCAGAGAGAGCATAACCCCTGAGGTTCTGGTTAGCAGAGCCTCAGTGAGACAGTTAGTCATCACACAGGGAACACATACAGGGCACATACTTATGAGCACTGGGGCACTGGCTGGCAGGGTCCCAGTGACACATACACTAAAACAACATATATACAGTGAAATATGGGGGTAACATGCCAGGCAAGATGGTACTTTCCTACAATTAGTCAAACTAGAGGCCCCTTACTTCCAGTGGCCAGTAGACACTGTACCACTAGCATAAGTGAAAACATACATCCCATGTAGAAATTAGATAAATGTAAAGTGCAAGAAGAAATCTTTAAGTTATAGAGTTGTCTGATGATTTTCTTGCAAGGTAAACTACAGCCCATTTTTTAAAGAAAAGTATCTGCATGCTTTCAACATGTCATGGTGCCACATATGGAGAAAGGTACTTCCTGTGCTGCAAATCTAAATGACACAGGCTCTTAAACACCCATACAAGTATGTCTCATTTTTTCACACATTTGCTCATACATTTCCAAACAGCATGCTCTCAGTGACACATGGTAGCCCTTCCATACTGCCTTTAATCACTGTATATGGTTCAAACCATAGTATCTGACTCACATAAGATTAGATATTAAGCAAATGTAGCTGCGCATGGGAGAGTGTACAAATAATGTACAGTTTGTTCAGCCTTTAATAGCTCACAATGATTTGGACTGATCAGGAGTAGGTCTCACTACAGGAAAGGGTTCATAGTCCCGGTGTAGTTGATATTTGTGGCCTGGATTGGCAACATGAGGACATAGAAAGTGTTGGGGGTATTCAACAGATCACTTCAAATTAGTTTTTACTAGGAACTTTTAAATGTTGGTAAACAAGCTGCACTATTTTCAAAAGGCATGTGAGAGATGCAACAGAATTCTGTCACAGCACTACAGACAAACAAATTCATTAAAAACATATTTTGTTTCAATTTTTTTCTCATCCATACAGTTCAACGTTGATCAAAAACTTGAAATATGGATGGCCGTCGGCAAGAAGGTGCAGACCCTAAGCGCTGCAGCCTGCATTGCAGGAATAGGTGGAAGGGCCTTTGACGCTGGACCAGAAATTCAGCAGAAGTCCAGCTCGGCTAGTCCTCCCAACGAGGCAAGCGTGTGCGTCGCACCATGACCCCCCCAATAGCCTGCATCCATGCGGTGGCCTACCCGGACCTTGATGGGCAGTTGAGGGTCCAACAGCAGCATCAAGGGGGCGAGTTATGTTTCGTAGCCATTTGTAGGAAAGCACCATTTTCCACATGGTTAGCCCCCACTCTTGCCTGGTTTCTGATGTGCTTTTGACTGTTAGTGCACTGGGTCCCTGCTACTCTGGTCCCCAGTTCCAGATCTGTTTCCCCAAAACAGCAAAGTTGTTTTGCACAATTGGCAAACTCTTTAGCTACCACTGTAAGTCCCTAATAAATGGTACCCCTGGTACCTAGGGCCTGGGATACTAAGAAAGATCTCTGAGGCTTGCAGTATCAGTTGTGCCGCCCCCAGAGACCCCTCACCAAACCCATACTGTGCTGCCATGGCAGACTGCGAGTGTTGGTGCAGGCTAAATTGAAAACAAAACTTGTCACACACGCCTGTGTCCCAGGTCCCCTATCACTGCATGCACCAGGTGTAAGTCACCCCTAAGGCAGAGCGCATCAAGGCACATGTGAAGGCATATGTGCATGAGCAGATATGCCCCTGCTATGTCTCTGTCGATTCTGAGACATTGTAAGTGAACGGGGAAGCCGTTTTAAGTGCATGTGCTGGACACTGGTCATTACGAGTTCCCCAGCTACATGATGGCTTTTCGGAATCCTGGGATGTTTGGTATCAAACATCTTAGAATAATAAATGGACTTATTAATAAATGCAAACAGAGGGCATCTTAGGGGTGCCCCCTGAAAACCTACCTACTACTAGTGTGTTGACTTACTTGCCCTGACCATTTTAGCCACTACAAAAGTGTTTCTGGAGCCCAAGGTGAGAACCAGCACTCTTGAGGACCTGAGACAAAATCCTGCCTTGGGCAGCACTGCCACATCACCAAGGCAGGACAGACATTCCAGTGCAGAAAGCTTCAAAAGCTTTGCTGCCTTTGTAATGCGACCCAGGTCTCTACAAATGGAGATGACCAACCTCCTGTCCTGATCCCACTTTTGACAGGAGCACAGGCAGGAAAATTAGTTCAATTAGGAGGAGTGCCACTTCATGCCAGCCCCATCCTAAGGTGGACGAGCTGAAGTGGACCCTACTTTTTAAATTCCTCCATCTTGCCTTGGAAAGAATTTGTCCATTAGTTAGGGTTAGGATTATGTTGCCTTCCTGGAAGTGGTCTTAAGAAGGGTGTAATCACCCTAAAGATGCTCAGCCCATTGGCTACCACGTGGCACTCCTTGTAATGCCCCTAAATTGAGTATTTAGGGGGCACCTCTGAACCCTAGAACTCTGATCCTGATGACCTATGAAGGAGGACAAAGAAGACTTGTACCCACAGAAGAGGAAAAGAACCAGCAGCTTACCATGCCGGACTGCCTGCAGACCTCAAAGGACGCTGCTCAAGAAGCCAACTCATCCAGCCTTCAACAAAGGCAGCGCACCTGCTCTGCAACAAGAATCTGCAATGAAAAGACTCTACAGCTGCTGGAACCCTACAGACCCGACACCTGAAGTGACCATGGTCCGAGGTGAAGCCAACCAATGGTGCCAAGGTGATCTCACCCATCTTGGACTCACCTGAGATGCCTGCAGACCCTGTCTTTCACAACCTTGTGGTGAGAGAAAACCCAACCCCTCCAGCAACCACTGCACTAGTCACCCCTGACCCCATCTGAGGTGGGTCACTGGTGTCAACAATGTCCCCCGGCTCCTCTGAGCTCCAGTCCACCCTGGTTTCACCCCTGCTGGACTCCCAAATGACACCTGCAGTCTCAACACGCAGGACCCCCTTGACTGCTAGTGCTCCTGGACAAACACACCTGATGCCCAGAGACACCCCAGTATTCATCGCTCTAGGCCCCGGAGAAAAGTACCAAAGTTGCACCTATGTCCCTGAGAACCCCAAGTCTACAACCTACCTGTTTGTTGTCCCTGACTGGCTTACTAGCCAGAGCCTGCAACCAGTCTTCACGAGGACCAAACTCCTAGTGACTTGCTGGTGTGGTCCTGATCAGTGCCCAGTACTTAACTTAAGTTTTAACTTAACTCCCTGAGATTGGCCTTATTAGTCGGTGTTAACCCTGTGTTTGCTGAACATTGTTTTCCTCCATAGGACAACATTGAGAGAACTCTGAAAATTGCACTGTGTTGATTTCTGAAAGTATTTATGCTCAAAAGTCTACTTACTTGATTACAAAGTTCTTGGGTTTGAAACATATATATAAATAATTGTTATTATTCTAAATTGGTCTCGGATTTATTCTTTGAGGGTGTGTCTCATTTATTGCCTCTGTGAGTACAACAAATGTTTAGCACTACCCTCTGATAGGCCTAACTGCTTGCCTACACTACCACAAAATAGAACGTTAGACCTAGCTACTTTTGCCGCTGCAAACCAATTGAGAACCCAATGGACTCTGCACAGTGTACACCATATAGAGAGCCAGCTTCCTACACTATTCTTGTTATTTAACCTTTCTTATTTACAGCAATATTTTATGGAATCAACATTACAGCTGACACAGATCCAATACACACAAGGATTTCTGCAGGTGTTAGTTTTTCAGACCTTGTCTAATGCTGTGTTTGGACTATTGATTTTTGCTAAGGTTTGCCACTAAATTCTAAATACAAGCCAAGCGATGTTTTGAACAGATACATTGCTGCATAAGAAAAAAGAGGTACCTGCATTTTTTTTAGATGTTATGAGAGACAGTTGTACCAAACATGCCCCATTTAAGGACTGGGTCAGATGTAATGCTCCATCACAAACAAGAGTAGGTAATGTAGGCCCTGTTACAGATGACATGACATAGTAAGCACTTATGATACATTTGATGTTTCAGGCTTTACTTTGGTAAGTTGGTACAATGACCAAATGACAGTGAGCATATGGTCCAAAAGAACTGGAAACATGAGTACAATGGCATCCTTCATTATCTTAAACATTTTAGAAATAGGTTTATACAGCAAGATTTAAGTCTGTTCATATGGACAGTACCAGACTGGCATAAAAGCTTAGTCCTTCACAATTGTGCATGTAAGCAAGTCTGTTTAAAACAACATGAATTGTTTTAGCCAAACTGTATTGTTTGAAAGAGACAGGAATGTGTCACCACTGGTGACTAGGTTTCAAGTACCCCAAACAATATTTTAGTGTCCTTAGCTATGTTCAGATGAGAAATCAATGATGGTGAGAAATTTGATACTTAAAGGGACATTTGCAGGTAGAAATTTACATCACATATATGTTGGAGTATCCTACCTTGAAAAGTCAATATCAGGCCCAAATCATGGAAATTTGAGAATGTTTTTGCTCTGTACTGAAGTAGGTTAGAAATCTATCTAGGCCTATGTCTTTAGTCATGTAGTCCAGGGGTTCCCACCCTGTGGTCCGGGGACCCCTGGGTGTCCGCGAAGCCTCCTCAGGGGGTCAGTGACTGTTAAGAAAATTAAATAATATTAACAGATTAGCGCCCCAAGTTTCAGTTGGCTCAGTTGACTCAGTGGGGGGGATCATCTGATTCCAATAATGACTCAGTGGGGGTCTCCAGGTTCCAGTAGTGATAAAGTGGGGGTCCACAGAAGTCAAAAGGTTGGGAACCACTGATGTAGTCGAAGCCATTTGTCAATCCACCACAAAAATGTTTAAAAATATCTTTGGCAGCATAGGTATGTACACAGTGCACTAATTGCTAAGCTAATTCAGTACAGATTTAACGTGATATGTAAGACATTTCAAATATACTTTAGTTACTTGAAATAAGTGTTACCGTTGTTAAATGGTCAGACAAAGGAAACCGGCTTTCAGTTCATAGACATGTTGGTATGATATTGCAGTATATATGAACACGCATTGATCCATATTTAACTTTGATCAATGTAAACGATGCAGATTAGTTGACCTTGTAAACACACTGTACAAATATATTTTTGGTTACTATAATTTTTAGTGACATAAGTTCAGTATTTGATGATGACCGCTGGCTGGCGGAAAGGGTCTCCATCACAGAGAAACACATCAAAGAGGTCCGGCCAGCATTATCTGATTCGTCTGATAAATTGTGCATGTTGGAGAGAAAACTACATGGTCTGGAACTGAGGGCGGAAAATGTCAAAAATAGATCCTGGCACAATAATATCTGCGTAATTGGCCTGCTGGAACAAATAGAACGGAAACATATGCTAGACTACCTTGAACGTTCTGGGAGGAAACAGCAGGAGATGGACTTTCCCCATTCTTCACTCTGGAGAGAGCACATAGGGGGTCATTATGACCCTGGCGGAAGGCGGAGAAGCGGCGGTAAGACCGCCAACAGGCTGGCGGTCTTTTTTTTTTGTATTATGACCATGGCGGTTACCGCCATGGTCAACTGCCGCTTCTCCGTTCCGCCCCCCAGGGCGGAGACGACCGCTGGGACTGGAGACCTTGGTCTCCAGCCCGGCGGCCGTCACTATACTGCCGGCGGTATTTGGACCTTGCTGACCGCCATGGATTTCATGCGGTTTGAAACCGCCATGAAATCTATGGCGGTGAGCACTATTAGTGCCAGGGAATTCCTTCTCTGCCACTGATAGGGGTCTCCCCGACCCCCCACCCTCACCCGACTCCCTCACCTACCCCCCACCACCCCTGCCACCCCCCAAAGGTGGCAGTACCCCCCTCCCCACCCCGACCCCCAACATAACCTCATTCATACACACACGACACGCACGCAGGCACCACCAACACACATATACGCACACACACCGACATACATGCCAACATCCACACACAGTCAGACACGCACACCCACATTCAAACATACACACACACATCCATACAGACATACCTACAGACATACACGCACTCATTCCCAAACACACAACACCCCCGCAAGCATACACGCACTCACACACCCCTCTACATACACACACGCACACCCCCATGCACGCACACAACACACAACACCCCCCCACCCCCCTCCCCTCACGGACGATCGACTTACCTGGTCCGACGATCCTCCGGGACGGGATGGGAGCCATGGGGGCTGCTCCGCCGACACCACACCGTCAACAGAACACCGCCACGGCGAATCACAGGACGTGATTCGCTGGGCGGTGTTCTGTTGGCGTGGCGGTGGAGCAACCCCCACTTCCCCGCCTCCCGCCAGTTTGGCTTTTGGCGGCTCTCCGTCCGTAAAAGGACGGAGAGCTGCCAACGGTCATAATAGGCCGAGCGACAAACCGCCACCACTGGCGGTCTTCCGCACGGCGGTCCCTCGGCGGTCTTGGAAAAAGACCGCCGAGGTCAAAATGACCCCCATAGAGTCCTAGCCCACCCTCCTTCACCGGGAGCCATTCCGCGGCCAGTCATAGCGAGACTGTTACATTATAAGGACAGAGAATACATTCTAGGGCAGGCAATGAAGAAAGGAGATTGCAAAGTTGAAAACAGCACAATTTGCTTCTTCCCAGATTTTTCGCACAAGGTGCAAAAACAAAGATCTACCTTCAGAGAGGCTAAAACAAAACTATGACATTTGGGAATACACTATGGCATGATGTTTCCTGCCCGCCTTCGGGTGATGATGGCGGAAGGGGCCCAATTCTTTCACACCCCTGAAGCAATATGGTAATGGATTGATAGTCACCCTTCGGCTGGATCGGACTCCGACTCATGCGAGAGTTCTCATCAGAAACACAGGAAGCCATGGTACACATCTAAATGCAGGCTATCTGCCCCTTCTAGAGTAGAGGCTCAACAAGAACGCCAAAAGGTGATGGAAGCAGTGGCCTCTCTGAGTGGTCTTGACCAGAGCCCAACCCCAACAATTGGTGAAGAGGGGGACCAATTGGGGTCTGATGATTGAGACTTCTTTACCACACACCTATCAGAAGATAATATGCTGGTGGTGATGCCAACGACGCTGGTTAGTATCATCTGATTTCTACCCCTAGGACACATGCACTCACCAGGCGCCCACCCATGAACAGAAATATGACTGCGCAACACTGCCCCGGGATGTCAGTGAGGCCTGTAGTGAGGATCCTGGATTGGGTCATCAGGAGAAGCGTTGATGTCCAAAAGATTTTAAGACTGGGGGGGGAAGACCCGTCTGTGACACTGCACTCCTAATTACCTAACGGTACGAGTGGCCCGCTACTTATTTAGTGACAGTTGACGATTATTAGTTTGGATGAGAGATCGTTGTCTCCTTGTTCTTGGGAGGGGGAGTTGGGGGTAGTTTACGATTGGTTTGTTTATAATGGAAAACTTGAGTCAAACACCATTGCACCAAGGTAATTATGTATGGGGTGGATTACTGGATGCATAGATTTGGTTGGGAAGAGGAGAGTGGGGAGGGGAACACATCTAATGAGAAGACATGATTGCAATCAAAAAGTATACATTCCTATTAGGGAACATCCGGAGTATGCACATGGTGACAAAAATATTTAAGGTCTTCTCCTATTTGCAAAGAAGAGGTGTCCATGTGGCGATGCTTCTAGAAACCTATGTAACAGCAGCTGAGGGAAGGGCTATACCGAAATGGTGGAGAGGTCATGCATATTTTACCACCTTCTCAGCATATGCTGGAGGGACCTGATTTGGATACAAGCCGGGGTCCCCTTCCAGCACATAGACAGTTTCATCGAACCAGGGGTGTGCTATCTTGCTGTGTAGGGAGAGCTGGCGGGCCACGATTTGAACCTAATTAGTGTCTACACACCTAACACAGACAAAGGTACATTTTTTGCAAAACTTATGTGACGAATGGCCCCACAACTTATGTAGTCGATAGTGCTGGGGGGAGATTTCAATTGCGTAGCTAACCCCCACCTGGACTGCTTCCACCCTCCACTGCACGTCTCCCTGATAACAAGAGTGGCACGTTATTTTTCACCTGGCAAACGCAATGGGTGTTGATAGATGCTTGATGTAAACTATATCCGCAGATGCCCGACTAATCGTATTTTTCCCATTTACATGACTTACAGGTACACCTGGATTCCTCTTTCTATACTCCAGACATAACTGCCCTCACTCATGATACCAAAAACCTAGCCCTTACCATTTCAGATCATAACCCTGTACTATTACATTTGAAATGGGACGGCACTCACCCTTTCAGCCCCACATGGAAATTAAAATCCAAATCATTCGAAGATTGAAGATCAAGAAGCAGTGAGACAACACATTGACAACTTTTTCACTGAGAATAATGGCACAGCTAGCAACCCATTGATCGAATGGGGTGCTTTCAAAGTGGTATTGTGAGAGAGATGTGTAGCAGAATCAGTGGGGGTATGGTGAACGCTGCTGGGAGAAGCCATTGCAGTGGAAGATGAACTGAGAGAGGAAGAAAAGAACAGGAAAGGGTATCCAGAACGCCATTATGGATTGTTAGAACTGAAAGAGAGAGTAGCAAATCACGTAGAGTGGCTCAACTGCTTTGATTATAATAAATGTGTGTCCTGAGCCCATGCTGAGAGAGATAAAACAGTTGTGCTACTCACATGGCTGGCATCACCGACTAAGAGGGGATCCATCACAGTGGAAGTACAGACAGAGACAGGTAATAGACTATAGAAACAGGAGGACATTAACACCCATTTCATGGACTATTACCGGAGAATATACACAAGCGTGACCCATTATGATGCTGAGGCCACACAAGCGTTCTTAGACCCGATGCCACTTACTACGCTCACGTGGGAAGAGGTGGAGACATTGGGGGAGCCATCGCACTGCAGGAAGTTAGAAGCATCATTAAGGGTCTAGCCAGAGGTAAGACACCAGGAATGGACAGGCTCCCTGTTGAGTTTTATGCCACTTATTCTGACCTCTTGGCTCCGAAGTTGGTCACCTTATACAAAGCTGCAAGAGAAGAGGGACTATTACCAACCATGACCAGTGAAGCACTAGCTATACCATTATTAAGAACTGGTAAATCACCGACTGACTATGGAGCATTTAGGCCCCTATCCATGCTGAATTTGTACTGTAAGATCCTCAGCAAAGTTCTGGCAACAAGACTCCTCCCACACATGCCGAAATTGGTCCACCCTGACTAAGCGGGATTTAATATTGGACGGAACACATCTGTTAATATCTGTCAATTACTGGCTGTGATGACTGATCCCTCCTATGTGTAGGAGGCTGGCCTGTCTTATAGTGGGTACCTGATGGTACTTACACCTTGTGCCAGGTCCAGTTATCCCTTATTAGTAGATTAGTAGTGTTCTAGCAGCTTAGGCTGATAGAGGTAGCTATAGCAGAGCAGCTTGGGCTGAACTAGGAGACATGCAAAGCTCCTACTATACCACTTATGTCATTTAGCACTATATCATAAGAATCACAATACTCGGAGTTACTAAAAATAAAGGTACTTTTTGGGGAATGCGAACGACTTAGGGACCCCAGGCCCAGTGTAGTATGTAGAGGGTTGCTGGGAGTGTGAGAAAACACTAACGGTTTCCAAGATACCCCACCCCAAGACCCTGAAAAGTAAGAGTAAAGTGACCCTACTTCCCCAGAAACACACTAAAGTCATGATAGGAGATTCTGCAAGGACAACAACTTACTGCAAAGCACTGAAGATGGATCCCTGGACCTGAGGACCTGTAAAGGAAGGAGTCCAAGTCCAAGAGTCACGAAAGTGTCTGGGGGCAGGAGCCCACTAAACCCCGGATGAAGGTGCAAAGTGGCTGCCTCTGGGTGGAAGAATCTGAACATTCTGCAACAACTGAAGATGGCAGAAACTTCTCCTTTGCATAGAAGATGTCCAACGGCGTGCTGGAGGATGCAGCATTGTTTCCACGCAGAAAGACTATCAAAATGCCTTGCTAGCTGCAAAGGTTGCGGTTGAAGAAAATGGGTGCTGCCCGGGCCCATGAAGGACCAGGCGGTCATCCCTTGGAGGAGGAGACAGAGGGGCGCACAGCAGCACAGAGAGCCCACGCAGAAGCAGGCAGCATCCGCAGACGCACTTGAACAGGGGGTCAAGAAATCTGAGCATGGCGGTCGTCTCAACACTACAAGGGAGAGTCCCACGAAGCCGGTGGTCAACTCAGCGAGTTGAGCAATGCAGGACGGAGTGCTTCGGACCTGGGCTGTGCTGTGCAAAAAGGATTCCTTGCAAAAGTGCACAGAAGCCCTAGCAGCTGCAGATCACGCAGTACACAGGATTACTGTCTGGCGTTGGGAGGCAAGGACTTACCTCCACCAAATACGGACAGAAGGACCACTGGACTGTTGGGGTCACTTGGATCCAGCTCCTGTGTTCCAGGGACCACTCTCGTCAATATGAGAGGGGACCCAGTGGCCCGGTGATGCAGAAGTTTGGTGCCTGCGTTAGCAGGGGAAGATTTCGTTGACCCACAGGAGATTTCTTCTTTGCTTCCAGTGCAGGGTGAAGGCAGACAGCCCTCAGAGCATGCACCACCAGGAAACAGTTGAGAAAGCCTGCAGGATTAGGCGCTACAATGTTGCTGGTAGTCGTCTTGCTACTTTGTTGAGGTTTTGCAGGCATCCTGGAGCAGTCAGCGGTCGATCCTTGGCAGACGTCGAAGAGGGAGATGCAGAGGAACTCTGGTGAGCTCTTGCATTCGTCATCTGACGAGAAACCCACAGGAGAGACCCTAAATAGCCCTCAAAGGAGGATTGGCCACCTAACCGGGTAAGCACCTATCAGGAGGGGTCTCTGATGTCACCTACCGGCACTGGCCACTCAGAGGCCTCCATTGTGCCCTCACACCTCTGCATTCAAGATGGCAGAGGTCTGGGACACACTGGAGGAGCCCTGGGCACCACCCCTGGGGTGGTGATGGACAGGGGAGTGGTCATTCCCCTTTCCTTTGTCCAGTTTCGCGCCAGAGCAGGGGCGGGGGGATCCCTGAACCGGTGTAGACTGGCTTATACAAGGAGGGCACCATCTGTGCCCTTCAAAGCATTTCCAGAGGCTGGCGGAGGCTACTCCTCCACATCCCTTAACACCGATTTCCAAAGGGAGACGGTGTAACACCCTTTCTCAGAGGAAGTCCTTTGTTCTGCCTTCCTGGGACTGGGCTGCCCAGACCCCAGGAGGGCAGAAGCCTGTCTGTGAGGTGGCAGCAGCAGTAGCTGCAGTGAAAACCCCAGAGAGCTAGTTTGGCAGTACCCGGGGTCCATGCTGGAGCCCTGGGGATGCATGGGATTGGCCCCCCAATACCAGATTTGGCATGGGGGACAATTCCATGATCTTAGACATGCTACATGGCCATATTCGGAGTTACCATTGTGAAGCTACATATAGGTATTGGCCTATATGTACTGCACTCGTGTAATGATGTCCCCGCACTCACAAAGTCTGGGGACATTGCCCTGAGCTATGTGGGGTCACCTTGGCTAGTGCCAGGGTGCCGTCACACTTAGTAACTTTGCACCTAACCTTCACTAAGTGAGGGTTAGACATATAGGTGACTTATAAGTTACTTAAGTCCAGTGTAAAATGGCTGTGAAATAACGTGGACGTTATTTCACTCAGGCTGCAGTGGCAGTCCTGTGTAAGAATTGTCTGAGATCCCTATGGGTGGCAAAAGAAATGCTGCAGCCCATAGGGATCTCCTGGAACCCCAATACCCTGGGTACCTGGGAACCAAATACTAGGGAATTATAAGGGTGTTCCAGTGTGCCAATCATAATTGGTGAAAATGGTCACTAGCCTGCAGTGGCAACTTTAAAAGCAGACAGAGCATAAGCACTGAGGTACTGTTTAGCAGAGTCTCAGTGACAAAGTTAGGCACCACACAGGGAGCACATTCAGGCCACAAACTATGAGCACTGGGGTCCTGGCTAGCAGAATCCCAGTGAGACAGGGAAAAACAAACTGACACACAGGTAAAAATGGGGGTAACATGCCAGGCAAGATGGTACTTTCCTACAATATGATAAAACTTCGGCAGGTGTACTAGCAGTCGATATTGAGAAAGCCTTTGACAGCCTTGAATGGTGCTTTGTTTATGATGTGATGGCTAAGATGGTACTAGGTGCAGATTATATAGCATGGGTACAATCACCATATCCTACCCCAGTAGCTAGGGTCCGCACCGGTCCCTGAGTCTCCGCAAGTTATGCGGTGGAGCAGGGTACCAGACAGGGCTGTCCCCTATCCGCTTTGCTGTTTACGCTAGCTATGGAGCCATTAGCTACTATGGCTTGTGAAGGCCATGGTATCAGAGGAATACACATAGGTGGGGTGTACTCGCTACACAGACAATCTGATTATTTTCCTAGGAAATATGCAAAGTGACCTGGCAGTTGCTAGACTCGTGTTGTCTAAGTTCGGAGCTCTCTTGGGTCTCTGAGTGAACTGGCAAAAATCCTGCCTCTTCCCTCTGACACCAGACTGCGAATCACCATCGGATCTGGGCACGGTAATTTTGGGAACCGTGCTGCCTCTCATATCTGGGTATTAAAATATACCATGATAAACAAGATATTCTAGACGGCAATGTGGGGGATGCGGGTCGCTCCATCCAGACAGCTATGGACTTCAGGCAGACGCGCCCCTTTCACTAGATGGGAGGGTGGCTCTCCTTAAAATGACAGTCTTTCTTGGCCTGCTTTATTATATTACAGTTTTACCTGTGTGGATACTCAAATCCACATTTAAGGAATTAGATACCCTAGTGACGTAATTTCTCTGAGGAACTAAAAGAATCTGGGGGCTCTGACTAAAATACAGCAGCAGTCGATGGATGGCGGACTGGCGGTTCCTGAATTAGAATCCTATTATCTCGTGGCACAGCTCCATTGGTTTACACAATGGCTGGCAAGTAGACAATCCCCAAGGGCCTTCGTGAGACCCTTCACCCCCTCACTGAGGATACCAACAGAAGTCTTGTTGAGAACTCAACAACCTGAGGGGAAGATACTTCTAAATGGAGGGTGATTATTCTATGCTGGACACGTTACCTGTGAAAAACTAAGACAAAAGTTCCTTACTCCCCAGACTTTCTGCTATCATTCTTGCAGGCACTATCACATGGAGGTAACTGGGAAGAACTAACCACCTGGACCGAAGTAGGGCAACAATAGGTAGCCTTTTTAGGGAAGGTACATTACTTCCATTTGAGGACTTTAGATCTGATTTTGAACTGCAGAGAGGGCAGTGTCTATTGTATGGATCAGTCACCGCAGCTATCAGACAACATTGAGGAGCAGGCCTTAATGAGCCCAAATCACAGACTACCAGCCAATACCTACAAGTTTCATCGGGAGCATTCAAGGCAGTCACAAATCTCTATAGAAGATTACGAGCAGATAAAACTTACCCTTTAGACTCTCTGAAACTTAAATGGGGGGAAGATTTGGGAACCCAATTCCAGACCAAAGCTTGGAAATCTATTTTAGTAAGAACCCCAAAAGTTTTAAATTGATAAGCTTCTTCGTACTTCACAGGGCATAGCTGACTCCTGGACAGATCAACAGACATTTCAATACAACGGGAACAGCTTGCCCACGATGCGAGGCAGTGGGGGTGGAACTCAAACACATGTTATGGGATTGCCCAAGAATACTGGGAAAGAGGTGACTTGCACGGTAGCAGACATTATAGGTAAAGACGTCCCTTGCACACCAGGCCATTGCTTTTTGGGACTGTTCCCTCATACGCCCAAGACGAAAGTGACCAGCAGGTTCCAGGATTTGGCCTATGTCCTGGCCATGAGACAAATACCCATGAACTGGAAAAGCCCAAATGGCCCATAAGTAGATAGGTGGTGTAGGGAACTAGAGAAGTGGGCAACCTGTGAAGGAGACTCACTAGTCAGAGAAGTCAAGAGAGGGTTTGAGACCATTGGAAATGCCAAGAGGATGGGAGGCACCAGTGGAGAGCTGACCAATAGATCACCAGACTCATCCCCAACTCGATCACAGCACATACTCCATCTGAAATATGGGATTGATCAATAACTATGCAACCCCCCTACTGATACTTCAGCTGTGCTCCCTCCCCATTGTCATACCTCCAGAAAAGGGAAACATCAGCTAACTGTGTGTAGGAAGGTGGCTTTCTTCTGGCATGGTTACCCCCATTTTTGGCCTGTTTGTCAGTGTGTTTTTACTGTCCCACTGGGATCCTGCTAGTCAGGACACCAGTGCTCATAGTTTGTGGCCTATAGGTCAGTATGTTTTACAGTTTTGTCAGTATGCTCGACTGTGTCACTGCAGTCCTGCTAACCATAACTCCAGTGTTTATACTCTCATTGATTCCAAATTTGTATTTACATACTGGTAACCCAGTATTCCCCAACAAATTGGCATACTGGACCCCCTTTATAAGTCCCTAGTATATGGTACCCAGGTACCCAGTTCATAGGGGTTCCAGGGGATCCTTATGGGCTGAAGCATTTCTTTTGCCACCCATTAGGAGCTCATGCAAACAGTTCTTCAGGACTGCCATTGCAGTCTGAGTCAAATAATGTAAGCACTATTTCACAGCCATTTTCACTGCACCAGGTAACTTATAAGTCACCTGTATGTCTAACTTTGAGACTTTGAAGGCTTGGTGCAAAGTTACTGTGTGTGAGGGAACCTCTGCATTAGCAGAGATGCCCCCACATTGTCCAGGCCCATTTTCCCCAACTTCATGAGTGCGGGGACGCCATTATAAGTGTTCACGACATATAGTTCAATACATATATGTAGCTTCACAATGGTAACCCCAAATATGGCCAATTGAGGTGTCTAGGAACTGGAAATTGTACCCCCAGTCTGATTCTGGTATTGGGGGGCAATTCCATGCACCCTGGGGGCTCCACCATGGACCCCCAGTCTTCCGAGGTTTCCACTGCAGCCACAGCTGCTGCCACCTCAAAGACAGGCTTCTGCCCTCCTGGGGCTTGGGCAGCCCAATCCCAGGAAGGCAGAACAAAGGATTTCCTTTGGGAGAGGGGTGTTACACCCTCTCCCTTTGGAAATAGGTGTTCCAGGCTTGGGAGGAGTAGCCTCCCCAAGCCACTGGCAATGCTTTGAAGAGCACATTTGGTGCCCTCCTTGCATAAACCGGTCTACATCGGTTCATGGACCCCCAGTGCCTGCTCTGGTGTGAAACTGGACAAAGGAAAGGGGAGTGACTACTCCCCTGTCTATCACCACCCCAGGGTTGGTGCGCAGAGCTCCTCAAGAGTGTTCCTGGGTTTTACCATCTTAGATTCAAGGCTGGCAGGGAACTCTGGGAGCGTCTGAGAGGCCAGTGCCAGCAGGAGATGTCCGAGCCCCCTCCTGATAGGTGGTCACTCAACTATGTGACCAATCCCCTTTTCAGGGCTATTTAGGGTCTCTCTCTTGGTTAGTTTCTTAGATTCAGATTGCAAGACTCCAGCAGGAATCCTCTGCATCATCCACTTTGACTTCTGACTGAATCCTCCAGGACCCGACAAGTTGCAACAAAGAAGCAAGACGCCTCCTGCAATATTGTATCCACAGCTCCTTTCAGCAACTGCAACATTTCCCCAGGTGTTCATCATCTGAGGACATCCCGTCTTCAGCCTACATCAGAAGGAAGAATGAATCTCCCTTGGGGTGAAGGAGTCACTCCTCTGCTTCTGCAGGCCTCAACTGCGATGAAGACCAGCTGCGTGGATCTCCTCTCCTGCTGTGCTGCTTTGATCCTGCATCATGGGTGATAGGCTGAAGTGGTCCCGATGGTCCTTTCTTCCAGCTGTCCAACTTGGGTGGAGTTAAGCCCTTGACTGCCCACGCAGGACAGTACCCCGTGCACTGCGTTATTTGCAGCTGCCAAGACTTGTTGACAATTCTTCCACAAGATCTTCAGGCATTCTGAAGCTCCAGGCCCAAGCACTCGATACTGTGATGCACAACTCCCAGAGTGGTTCTCCAGCGGCGTGGTAGCCTTTTTCGTAGTGCTGCGTGGTCCTCTTCTGCAACTTTCATGTCCCGGTCCTGTGGGACTCCTGTGGGTGCCTGGTCTTCTGTGGGCTCTCTGTGTTGCTGAGGCCCCCCTTCTGGGTAGAGTCCTCCTGGTCCTGCCTGGTCCCCCACCGCTCCACTTTCCGCTAACCGCGCGTTTTGCGTGTGTGTTGGAAAGTACCATCTTCCTTGGCATGTTACCCCCACTTTTACCTGTATATCAGTATGTTTTTGCCTGTCTCACTGGGATCCCGCTGATCAGGACCCCAGTGCTCATAGTTTATGGCCTAATGTGTGTGTCTGTATAGTGCTTGACTGTGTCACTGAGGCTCTGCTAATCAGAACCTCAGTGCTTATGCTCTGTCTGCTTTTAAATTTGTCACTATTGGCTAGTAACTTAATTTACCAATTTCAATTGGCACACTGGATCCCCCTTATAAGTCCCTAGTATATGGTACCTAGGTACCCAGGGCACTGGGGTTCCAGGAGATCCATATGGGCTGCAGCATTTCTTATGCCACCCATAAGGAGCTCAGACAAACTGTTAGACAGCACTGCCATTGCAGCCTGCGTGAAATAGTGCACACACTATTTCACTGCCATTTTCACTGCACGTAAGTAACTTATAAGTCACCTAAATGTCTAACCTTCACTTGCTGAAGATTAGGTGCAAAGTTACTAAGTGTGAGGGCACCCTTGCACTAGAAAAGGTTCCCCCACATAGTTCAGGGCAGTTTCCCGGGACTTTGAGAGTGCGGGGACGCCATTACACGCGTGCACTACATATAGGTCAATACCTATATGTAGCTTCACAATGGTAATTCAGAATATGGCCATGTAATATGTCTAAGATCACAGAATTGTCCCCCATTCCAAATATGGTACTGGGGAGCCAATTCCACGCATCCTGGGGGTTCAACTATGGACCCCCAGTACTGCCAAACCAGCTCTCTCAGGCATGCACTGCAGCTACAGCTGCTGCCACCTCACAGACAGGGATCTGCCCTCCTGGGGTCTGAGCAGCTCAGTCCCAGGAAGGCAGAGCAATGCATTTCCTCTGAGAGCAGGGTGTTACACCCTCTCCCTTTGGAAATAGGTGTTACAGGCTTGGGAGGGGTAGCCTCCCCCAGCCTCTGCAAATGCTTCGAAGGGCACAGATGGTGCTCTCCTTGCATAAGCCATTCTACACTGGTTCAGGGACCTCTTGTCCCCTTCTCTGGCAGGCACAAAACTGGTCAAAGGAAAGGGGAGTGACCCTAGGGGTGGTGCCCAGAGCTCCTGCAGTGTGTCCCAGACTTCAGCCATCTTGCTTTGCAAGGTGTGGGAGCACTCTGGAGGGCTGTGAGTGGCCAGTGGGAGCAGGTGATATCAAAGACCCCTTCTGATAGGTCCTTACCTGATAAGGTAGCCAGTCCCCCCTCTCAGGGCTATTTAGGGTCTCTGCTGTGGGTTCTCTTCTGATCCTACTTGCAAGTTTCCAGCAGGAATCCTCTGCACTACTACTTCATCCCCCTTCCTCGGATCAACTGCAGCCTGCTCCAGGAACCGCTGTAACAGCAACAATGTATCCACACAGGATACTTTTCTTCTGCAACTTCAGCTCCAGTCAGCAACTGCAACAGTTTCCACAGTGTGCACACTCTGAGGACTCCCTGCATTCATCCTGCACCAGAAGGACTGAAGAAATCTCCTGTGGGGTGACCGTGTCACTCCCCTGCTCACGCAGGCACGTTCCAAGCTAACAACTGGTACTCCTGGACTCCTCTCACAGTGACAAGCGTGCTCCCATCAACACAGACTGTCCTGAGGTCCTGCTGACGCAGTTTGGAGGAGGTAAGAGCTTGCCTTCCCTGATAGCGACAGTACCCCTGTGCACCACGTCTTCTTCACCTCCTGGGGCCTCTGTGCACTATTTCCAAAATTTCTTTGTGCACAGCCTGGCCCAGGTCCCCAGCACTCTATCCTGTGACACTCAACTTGCTGAGTTGAGCTCCGGCGGCGTGGGACCTTTCTTTGTAGTGCTGCACCAACTCCGTGTCCTGGAACTCCAGTGGGTGCTGGCTGGCATCCTGAGGGCTCTCTAAAGTGCTGAGAGCCCCCTCTTCCTCCTCACACAGAATTGAGGCTTCCAGGTTCCACCTGGGTCCAGCCGGCGCCATTTTGATGCAAAATGCAACTTTGTCGTAACCAAGGCTGTTGGCGACTTCCAACACGAAATCATGTCTGCAGCCATCTTCACATCGTGCGACATCCTTTGCATCATGCAGGAACCCGCGGGCATCTTCCTAGGGTGCATTCCTGCAGTCTTTCTCCAACTGGGGACTCTTCTTTTGCACCCTCTTCTGGGTTGGCAGGGGCTCCTGTCCTTCCTGGAACTTCTTTCGACTTCTGGACTTGGTCCCCTTCTTTTGCCGGTCTTCAGGTCCGGGAATCCAGCAGTTGTTGTTTGCAGACTTGGTTGGTTACTGCAATAATCCATATCAAGAGGTGTAGTGTGTCCTAAGGAAACTTGCAGTACTTTACTCCTGCTTTTCTGGGCTCTGGGGTGGGATAATTTACTTACCTTTAATGTAGTCTTACTCTCCCAGTGATTCTGCACACGCTACACATGTCTAGGGGGAATTCCTGATTTGCATTCCACTTTCTTAGTATATGGTTTGTGTTGCCCCTAGACCTATTTTCTCCCATTGCATTCTATAGCGTTTCCTATTGTTTGCACTATCCTGTGTCTAATTACTTGCCTTATTTTGGTGTCTAGTGTATATATTGTGTATAATACTTACCTCCAGAAGGAGTATTGCCTCTAAGATATTTTTGGTACTGTGTCACCCAAATAAACTACCTTTATTTTTGGTAATGCTGAGTATGGTCTTTACTTGTATATAAGTACTATGTAAGTATAAGTGGGATCACAGGAGCTTTGCATGTCTCCTAGCTCAGCCTAAGCTGCCCTGCTATAGCTACCTCTATCAGCCTAAACTGTTAAAACACTACTACTTCACTAATAAGGGATAACTGGACCTGGTATAAGGTGTAAGTACCCAAGGTACCCACTACAAAGCAGGCCAGCCTCCTACAGTGTCAAGACTGATTTGCATAGGGCTGGGTCCAAACTGGAATGGCATGGGCAGCAAAAAATGATGGATTAAACCCAGATCTGTGACTGGGGGTGAGTGTTTGCATTGTCAGCACTCCGTCCATCATCCTTTTGTGTTGCTAATGTCACTCTTTTTAACGCCTGCTCTGAGCAGGCTTAAAAAGTGCTGAGAAAAATGATGCAAAGAAATCTGTTCAATTCAAATCAATCAATTCATTGTCAACCATGTTAAGACTGCAATTGTGAGGCCACCCACAGGTGTGGTGTGCACTCAGATTTGGATTTGTCCACATAAGGATTACGTAGAGCATTGAAGTCCCCCACCCCAAATAACTGTTGAGTGTCCCATGCTCAAAATCCTATGTCACATAGATAGAAATAGGTCTGGGCTGTCCACACATGCCAACATAACTGTTTTGCCCATCATGATTCTATCCAATATAAAGTACCTCCTTACCTTGTCTCCCACAGCATCTAGAGTATGCCATGGAACTCCCTTTTTAATTACTATTGTCACTTATCTTGCATAAGCAGTGCAATGGGACACATATGCTTCACTTATCCAGTCCACCCACAATCTCATTTTGGTGTGTTCTGTTAGATGCAGCTATTGGATCAGTCGAATATCTACTATGCCTTCTAAAATATGCAAAGACATGTCTAACCTTTTGCAGGTAATTCATACAACAAATATTCGAAGACTTCTAAGTGATCCTGCTCATTTCCTCAAATGCAGCCAGAGGAACGAACTGTTCCAGGTAAGCGTCACATGAAGCACACTCTCACTCTAAATCTTAAAGCATGTATCATAATTCAGGCATATAAGGACTCAAATACTCTCACCTGTTGTGCGGAAACCTACTTGAACACTACAAAGAAGAGTACAGTCCACCTCACTCACACCCATTTCAACAGCCCTAACCTGTTGAAGACCATCTCTCCCTCCCAAATCCAAACTGTAGGCATGAGGCCACAAACAGGACCAATGAAGGCCAAGTGGGAACCATTCAAGTGGAGCTCAGTGACCCGGGCGAACCCCCCCGCCGCATCGCAGGTATGAGATGGGTGGTTGGGATTAGCAGATAATAGTCAACAATTATAGCAGCTTTTTCACAAGCATCTTGCACCGCCAGTGCGTCACTTTTTTTGACACATCAATGGCGCAGGCTGCAGACCCGTATCTACATGGCCACACAGAGCCACTCTGCGTAGCTTTTCAAGGTCTTGTAGATATGGAGTAAGACAATACAGTGCAAGCCTCTGCATTGCCAGCGTCAAAGAGTCATTCCATGTGCATTGCAATGGGTTTTCCTACACAGCACCCATGGATTTTGACGCATTCCCAGATCTACAGGGATTTGTAAACCTGGGAATGCGTCAAAAGCCGTAACGAGGAGAAATAACTTAATTTCTCCTCCTTTTTAGGTCGAGCGTTAGCGTTTGGCGTGTTGTATACTTTTAGGTATACATATACTGTGGGTTCAAGTGATTCCATTTGTTGGTTCCAGTGTCCTTTAAAAATCCTTGCTTGCTAGTGGTCAGTTCTGCCTCTTTGTCCTGCTTTTTTAGGGTCGAGCCTGCTTCGCATGCGCTTGCGCATGCGTTTCGCTAAGCAAGACGCTAAGCAAGACGCTTTAGGAATTAAAAAGGGCTCGGAGCCCTGTCCAAGTCAGTGTCTTTCATTGGCTCGTGGGCTTGCCTGTTAGAATTTGCTTGATTTCATTAGTGGAAGGCATGCACACATCATGCCTTTTCCGGTGGATAGCCCTCCTCGAGCGCATCGACCAAGTACAGAAAACATGCGAGGCTCGCTGTTTTCCGTCCGGCTCGTGGACTACTTTTTCTCTATTTTCCCAGCGCGATCTCTGCTCGGCAGAAGTCGAGCGCTTTGCATAATATCAACCCTGTTACACAGTTAATTGCACTTTTTCCGGTTACGTACATAATTGCACTTTTGCCGATAGGTTTCATTATGAGTAAAAAGTCCGGTTAGGAGTATACAACGCTATCAGCTCTAACACGAGCAAACGCGGGACCCGTTGAATTGCAAATGCTTGCTCTCTTTGGGAGCAGCACAAAGTACTGTAGAATTATTCTATGTCCTGTTTATCTCTTCTGTAAGGGACTTTTCTTTTAGTATTTGTCTGTTTGTCTTACACTGTGGGTGTGTGTTCAGTCCCTCCTCCCCACCAGCTCCCTCTGTAAACATAAACCAACAGCAGAGGGTGGCTTTTCCAGGGCCAGCTCGCCCTTGCTCTCTTTCTCTTGCTATTTTCAGTCTGTGTGGCAAGAAAAGTCCAGTCAGTAATTTACAACGCTAAGAGCTCTAACGAGCAAACACAAGACCACTGCATTGCAAATGCTTGTTTTTCCTTTCTTGCTGGTGTCAGAATGTGGATGCTTCAAGCTGAGCTGCTGGAAGTTTATTGCACCATTCATCCCTCCCACCTCTTCCTCCCAAGCTAGAAAATATCAGCTGTTGTGATCTAATCGGAGCCGCTCCCTTGTTTGAAACATGACTGAACTGGAATCACAAACATAGAAGAGGAACAGTGCAGATTGTGGTCTCTCCCCAAATGGTATTGTAAACCTGCAGGCTAGTGTAATAACACACCAAAGAATACCCACAGATAGAAAAAGCAACAAGATTGATTCGGAAACATCCCTTTAAATAACATCTGCAACATTTATTTTATTTCGGGGGTATTTCAAAATTGGTTGTCTCTGTCAAAAAACGTTCTAATTCAGATGCCGCGCGATGCCAATGCATGAATGCCGTGGTTTTTGGTACGGTTCCATAAGAATCTCCTGATAATTTATCCATGGCCTCGTCCTCTGTCGACTCCTGACCTCTGGCCTGCGACTGGAGGTTGTACACCTGTCTACGCTTGCTGCCTTAGAGAGCGCTTCTGGGCAGCGTTTCCTCCTTTTGGTTGTTGACCATGTGTTGCAGGCAGATGTGAGGCAATGCGTGGACTTGAAAAGTATCAACCCTGGTGGCTGTGGCAGAACAGGGGAGGAGACAGTTCTAGCATTATCATGGCACTTAGCAGTGCTGTAACTGGGTGAATTAATACAGCCAGGGTCACCACTGCAGAACTTTGACAGTTAATTAGCACTGAGCGTTAATTCAGTGCTATCTATTGAAGTATGCGAAGGGTTACATCCTGCTGTTAAATCAATATTTAAGGTTGCACTGGTGTCATCACTGCAACATGGGATCTTCCGGCCACAACATTTACTGGTGTGTGTTTATCTGGGATTTCAGGGGTTGAACTCTCCCTGCAGCTGTCCAAATACACGCGCCTTCTCTAGATTGTTATACAGTTGAATGTTTTATAACACATGAGGAGGCCCCACACCGCCCTCCCAACCCTGGGTGTGACAGTAGGCTCACACAACCTTCCACTTTCAATCACTGATCGCAGCGCTCAAGCCGGTGGGGAAGAGCCTAGTTCTCACCGATCACCCCCTTCCCTTCTTTTGACTGTGTGCCCCCACCACCCCATTCTCCATGACCCGAACCCCCTCCTTGCTGACTGCTGAACCGGCACCTCCACTGTGTGCTTCCTGTTTGTGTCTCAATTCGGACCCCCGTACCCATCCGGACAGGACATCCCCCATCCCGGATTCTTTTCTGGGTAGGGTCTGAGGGCTGTGGAGGGGTCCCAGAGGAAGAAGCTGGCGTCTTGGATCTCTGCTGTGTGCAGTCAGTGTGTCACGCAGGCAGTAAGTCGGTGGCAGGCATGGCCTCGATGCCCTGACCTGGCACACGGGTGCCTCTAGACACTACAAGCTTGCACGTATTCAGTTCTTCATGTAGTGTCGTTCTAACAAGATCTACGTTTTATGGAGAAGAGAGTTTGGGTGCTGGAGTAGCTTGTGGTCTGCAGAGGATCACACAGTGTAGCAATCTAGGGATACCGGGTTTAGAACTCAAGTCTCCCAGGTCCACAGTCACTACAATGCACACATTGCACCTAAAAAGTCTGACACATATACAGTGTGTGTTTCCTATCCCTGTTTGTAGGGTTGTGCCCAGTTTGTGTCAACCTTTGTTTTGTTATGCAGGATAGGTTTTCACATTTTCGAACTTGGAAAAATGCCCCTCCAAACTCACCGCAGAAGGCAACTCAGTGGATTGGTGCACCTATATGAAGTGTGTTCTCTTCCACCCTGTGACTTCGATAGTGTCAATCATTTCCTGCCTCTTTATCTGTCTTTGCCTCCATCTCTACATATCAGTCACTTTCTGACTCTATCTGCTTAGCTTTGCCCTTGTCACTGAGTCTGCTTGTCTCTTTCGAATCTTTCACATTTGGGCTCTGCCTGGGTATAATTGCCTCTTCATGTCAGTCACTTTCCCCCTCTCTGCACCTCGGTCACGGGTCCCTAAGGTCCGAGGTGGTGCCGCCCTCCTGTCTCTGCCCACAGGGCCTTGCAGGGTGCTCCTGATGGCAGCGGAGATATCGGCTCTGTATCTGCTGCTCTGACATTCACAGCTCTCTGTGCTCTCCTCCATCACTGGAGCGCATCTCCCCTAATCCCTCCATCCTGGCGGCGCTGCTCCCTGGCTTCCTCGTCTCACTTTCATCCCTCTGTTTCCCCTTCACTCTCTTTCCTCTGTCTTCCTTCCTCTATCCTCCAATTGTACTCTCTCCTCAGCAGCTTATCCTTACCTCTGTGTCACCTCCCCTTTACCTCTTCTCTTTCATCTCTTTATCTAAGCCTCTCATACTCTTTTCCTTCCCACCTCTCCATCCCTTATTTTATGCCACTACACATTTCCCTTCCCCTTGCGCTCTCCTTCAAGCTGATGTCCAGCCCTTCACCCCGCCTCGCTCCTTCTTCTCATTTGTGTCTCTTTTCCATCTCTCCAACACCTCACGCAACACTCCCATCACGTCTCATACCCATTTTCCCTCACCACCACTTGTTTCTTGTGCCGATGTAACCCAGTCACAATCCTTCTTCGTTGTTTTCTCCTTCTTCCTTTCTTTTCCTTTCTCCCATCCTTTCTGCCATTTGTTGTCATGTACGGCCATAGAGGTGCTCTTCTTAGCTGACCAGAATCATATTATGGTGACAAAATATTTTCACAGTGTACATTGGCTGCGCCATATTTATGTGACTGGAATACAATTTTTCCAAAGTCAACATTAACATGTGCACAATGTTTTGCGGATATTACACAAAAAATCAGGTTCTCCTGCTGACATGTTGCTCAGGAAGTGACCCATCTAAAGCCCAACTTCACACCTAAGTCTTCACCAGTTAAATGATGTATGCAATTTTTTCCTGTCTTTTCCATGAAACTTTAATAGCCCAAAGCAGCAGGCCTTTACATCTGTTTTATGCCGTGCTGTAAATAATTACTAGCACCTCAATGGGAAACGGTGGAGTTGGAATAACTATTTATGGATCTTCGAAAAGCTATGTGTATGTTCATCATTCCTTAAAGTGCATCTTTCCCTTACTAACCTTTCTGTTTAAAAACACCCTCCTTTTCTTATGTTGTTTGATTCTATTTTACACGTGACTTATTAGTTTGGAAACCTGTACCGGAATAATGCCTTTTTTACTAGTGTTAACTCCTCCTTTAGTATGTTTGTGAAAATGTATCATTTTTTTTTTTTTATATATTTTTATTGTTTTACCAGCCAAATGGCAACATCTAAATGAAATACAAGAGGTTTCATTGTGTTTCAACATACATTATACATGTAATTATTATGTATGCACATTCTGCAAATCCAGTGTGATTGCATAATTGCCCGAATTGGGTCCTGAGAGTTGTGTGTTTACACACGAGGTGTATTCAACATGTGCGAAGTTATTCAAGAAACAAGATACATGGAGAGAGAGAGTAAGATAGGAGCTGAGGCGGTTTCGGAGGACTCAGACCGATGGGGGGGGGGGAGCCCGCAGGGGAGGTGGGAGGGCCCAGGGAGGGGGGAGAGCCGGCTGCCGCAGGGGCAAGAGGTATCTTCCACGAGCTGTGCAGAGCGATTGCGTGTACATCCCTGCGACAACGCCGCACCAACACACAGCCATATTGCCCCAGCACCACAGGGGACCAGCCCACTGTTAGCCGTGGGCTGCTGTGTGTGGGCAGCGGGCCACAATAGGAGGGATCAGCAGGGTTCGAAGTCCCTCAGCCCTAATGCCCGTCGGCGCATCACGGAGCTCCAACGATGCGCCTGGGGGCACATGCGAGGGGCATTACAGTTTTATATTGGTTCATCTTTTTTTTCCCCCCGTACTCCTCAATCGATCTATATGATACTGTTTTACTGTGGCCATTGATGTGACGTCAATTATCTCTTTCTCATCTGTTTAGGGAGGGCGTTCATCGTCTTTGTTTTCTGCAGCTATCAAGAATAAGTTCCATACCTTTAGGCCTTTGACTAATGTACCCTTATCCAGTAAATTCTGCAGTGTCTGTGTTTCTGCTTTGGTCCATCGTATTACCTCTTCTCGCCATTGGGCAATACTGGGAGCGCCAGGGGTTTTCCACTTCATGGCAATGAGGCGTCTATACAGCACCAACGCCAGGGCAATGCATTTATATGTACGTTTGCGTTTCTTGGGATGGGGTGTTACACCAAACAGGCACACCTCAGGAGTGGGAGATAGTGTGGTGTTTGTCCATTCAGCTAGTAACGTTATTATCTCTATCCATGTGTTCCGAATCGGGGGGCATTCCCATGTCATGTGATAGAAAGTGGCCTCTTCTGTGTCACATCTGGGGCATGTTTGCGGTGATCGGGGAAACATGCGTGTTATGCGGTGTGGTGATAGGTAAGTCTGATGCACATAATTAAACTGTGTGTATCGGAAGCGGGGATTACGTGAGACCTCTCGAGCCATTTTCATCGCTTGTTCCCATGCATTGAGGGATAGTAGTTCCAGTAACACACGATTCCATTTATTTTTTGCTTGTTCCTGTTTGTGTTCAGCCTGGGCTGTGAGGATGTTGTATATATTCGATATACTTGATGGGGCGTTTGTGCTCCCCATAAGCTCGTGAAGCAAAGGGGAGACATCTGGTTCCGAGTTGCCCTTCCTCCAGTATTCTCGCATTACCTGCCGGACTGCTCCGTAAGCTATGAATCCTCCCCGACCCAGCGCGTACCTGTCGGCTAGTGCCTCATAGGTTTGAAGTTGTCCATCCTGGTAAATATCTCCCAGTGTGTGTATGCCCCTGCTACCCCACGCATTCAGGCCCACTTTGCTGCTATTTTTGCTAATGCCGGGTAAGCCAACAGTGGGATCTTTGGTGAGTACTGCGGATCTTTTGCGCTTTGCAGCACGTATCGGCCCCAAGCCCAGTGTGCAGTGTACAGCAGCACGTTGCTAGTGTATACTGGATCGGTTCGATTCATGAGGTATTGCATTATTTCTGTACCGCCGAACTCTAGCAACACCCTCTGGGTTTCGGCCCCGGCTGGGTTACCGACCCATGTGGATATCCAATGTATCTGGGCAGCTGCGTAGTACGCTTCAAATTTGGGGGCGCCCAATCCCCCCAGTTTGAGCGGTTGGAGCACTTTTGTTAATGCGACGCGTCTACGGCCATTGCCCCATATTAAATCCGTTAGTAAGCTTTTCAGTTGTTTAAAAAAGGAGCTCGGGAGTATCAAGGGTAATGCCATAAAATAATAGAGTAGTCGGGGCAGTACTATCATCTTTGCTATAGCCACTCTGCCCATAGGGGATAGTGGGAGTGAGCACCAGAAGTGTAAGGAGCCCCTCATTGATCTGACCACTTGGCCAAGGTTTCCATCTCTAAGGTCTTGACTGTTGTGGTATATATTGACACCTAGATATTTAAATGTTGTATAGCACCATCTCAAGCCACCCGGACCCGTTAGTGTTCTCAATGCCTCGGGGACCGGGCGCATAGGGAATATGCAGGATTTTATCCAGTTCACTGTTAACCCGGCCACCGAGCTAAATTTTTCTAGAAGTTCCAACAGGCCCGGAAGGGCTCCCGTGTGATCTCGTAGGAAGATCAGCGCATCATCCGCATATAAGGATGCTATCTGGTGTGTCTGGCCATCCAGGATACCCCATGTGGGGGCCATTATGCGAAGGCGGGCAGCCAGAGGTTCAATCGCTAATGCAAATAACAATGGAGACAGCGGGCATCCCTGTCTAGTGCCTCTACTAATGTTTAATTTTTCGGAAATCGTATCGCCCGTCTTAACCCTAGCAGTTGGGTCAGTGTATAATATTCTCACCCAGCCAATGTATGCTTGCTCGAAGCCCATCCGTTTGAGTGTCTCTGTTAAGAAAGGCCAACCCAGCGTATCAAACGCTTTTTCTAGGTCCAATGAGACTGCAACCTGCTGCTTGCCTTCTACCGGGGAATTTCTCATTAGACGCAGTAGATTCCTGATGTTGTTGAATGTGCTGCGGCCGGGTATGAAGCCTGCCTGGTCTTGATGTACCAGCTCTGATATATATGGGAGCAGACGATTGGCTAGTATTTTTCCGAGTAATTTGCAATCTGTGTTTAGTAATGATAATGGCCTGTATGAGCGGACATCCAAAGGGTCGCGGCCTGCCTTCGGTAATACTGCTATCAATGCCTCACGACAAGTATCAGGAAGTTGGCCTAGTTCCAGAGCTTCCTTTAGCATTGCCAGATATGGGGCTAAAATCTGCGGTTGGAACGTGCTATAGTATTCTATGGGTATACCATCGCTGCCGGTTGCTTTGCCGTGTGTTAACTGCAGCAGTGCTCGTTGGATTTCAGCTATCTCTATCGGGCTATCTAGTTCTGTAGTTTGAGCAGCGGTCAGGTGGTTCAGGGTGACACCGCTGAAGAAGCTGCTTAAATGGGCATTGGTGGGCGGAGGTCGTGCCTGGTACAGCGAGCTATAGTACTCTATGAAAGCATTATTTATCTCTGCCTGTGTATTAACTATCCGACCTGATTAAAGTCGGATAACGCCTATGGGGGTGTTCCGGCGTTCGTTTTTTATAAGCCACGCTAATAATTTACCGGATCTGTCGCCCTCTGCGTGTGTGCGGGCCATGTGATGTCGATAATCAAAGTGTCTGAGGCGGTTGTCTGTCTCAGTGCATTTGGAGCGCATGTTAGTGAGCATGTTCGATGTTATGGAACCTTTAGCAAATTCGCTTTCAGCTAACTGAATTTCTTGTTCTAATACTCGGAGTTCGCGCGTCAGTGTTTGCCGCACTCCTACTGTGGTTGATATGCATACCCCTCTTATGACTGTCTTATGTGCATCCCATTCGATGGCCCTTGAACTGGCTGTCCCTTCGTTCGATGTGAAATAAGCTGAGATGTGTATAGCAATATCCTTCCTAAAAGGGGGGTCTTGTAGCAGGTGCGTTTGCAGTCGCCAGATAGGAATACATGAGCGAGGTCTGCCCCATCTTATTTGTACTATGAGTGGGCAGTGATCTGATATTACCCTGGCGGAATACTCCGCTCTCGTTATTTTATGTGTTAGATTCTGTGAGGTGAGGATGAGGTCTATTCAGGTATGTAATAGGTGTACTGGGGAATAGTAGGAGTACACATTTTCATGTGGATGCAAGTGCCTCCATATGTCGATCAGTCGCCGTTCTTCCATCCATGCTCCCAGTATTTGGGCGTTTTTCATTGTTGGGGCGGCTACAAGTGGGGGGTGTGATCTGTCTTTATCTAAGTGTGGGACACAGTTCATGTACCCCCCCCATATGCATGATGAAGTTAGATCGTTGGTTAATTGTGAAGCCTTAGTTTGTAAAAATTCACCTTGTTTGATGTTCAGGACATATAGCCCATTTATTGCAAGTTCCTCCCCATCCAGCAACCCCCTCAGTTGTATAAACCTGCCCTCCTTGTCTTTTGTGCTGTGTTGTACTGTGTAAGGAACACCCGGCGCTATCCAGATCAGTACCCCTCTGGCGAAGGAAGAGTCGCCAGCACTATATATTGAGCCCATCCAGCACTTTTCTAACCGAGCAGCCTCTGTGGGTGTAATGTGCATTTCCTGTAGTATTGCTATATGTATGTGGTGTCGTTTTAGGAACGCGTGTATTCTATGACGTTTGCTGGTCCCGGCCATGCCCTTCACATTCCAAGTTATGAGATTATAGCTGGGTTCCTTATTTATTGTGTTATGTTGGGGTGTAGGGAGCCACCTGAACCGTACCCGCCACATTCACCCCCCCTTGCTCCCCCCCCCCACCACCCCGCCCCCAGCCCCCCAGCCCCAACACCCGGGCTCCGAGGAGTGAAGAGTAAGCCCATAGTGGACTAAAGATAGAAAAGAATGAGACAGATATAACAACAAAAAGGATATTGCGGACTGTGTACGTCCGTTAAGTAAAGTGGCACAACCAGTGCCTAAAGTGGTTTCCAGAGAGGTCAGTTCCATTCGGATACCGTTCAGGAATAGGGGGTCGTGGGTTCCTTGATGTCGGGCCCTTGGATGGCCCACCTGCAGGATACTTCACGTTTCTGCAGTTCCATTCGCCTTGTGCAGCTTTAGAAGAATCAGTCATAGATACTCATGTTAATGGCAGTCATACACTGTGGATCTCGGGGGCAGCGGCCCAGTGCCAGCGGCCGGCAACACCTTAATTGTTGCCGCCGTCGAGGGGGGGCCAAGGATGGCAGTTCTACTTTTTTAAAGTTCGTCCGCCGATCGCGGCGTACGATCCGGGCCCGCTAGCAACGGGGAGGGGGACGGACTTGTGTCTCCCCGTGTGAGGCGGAGTCATTAGTGTCCGTTTCGCTCCTTGCGTCCAACATCCCACGGGCGAATGAGTTCGTGTCTTTTATTATTTGCGCACGATCCAATGCCATTTGGGCTTTTGTGGGGCGGGAGGATGTTTTGGTGTTTTTTTTCCTTTTCTTCCTGGAGTTAGCAGTAGTCCATTCTTCGGATACTGTGTCTTCCTTGGCCGGATCGGCCAATCCTTTAGCATGGATCCATGTCCATGCATCTTCTGGGGTGGGAAACATTAGGGTTTTCTCGTCCATGACGATGCGTAGTCGTGCTGGGAACATAAGGGAATAAGTGATGCCTTTTTCTCGCAGCAACTGCTTGATCTTGCTATACGCTATTCTTCTGCTTTGTACCTCCATTGTGTAATCGGGGTAGGCAGTTACTCTGCTGTTCTCAAGCATAATCTGGTCAGACGTTCTGAAGTGCTGAAGGACTAAGTCTCTGTCCCTATAATTTAGGAAGCGAACTATTAGAGGTCGGGGTGGTGCTCCCGGCCTAGGTGGTCTGCCCAGCATTCTGTGTGCTCTTTCGAACAATGGTATTGTGTTGGGGTACTGCTCTTTATGAGTGTTCCTCAGCCAAGTCTCTAAGAACACCTCTGCCTTAGGGTGCTCGATTCTCTCTGGGATTCCAAGGAATCTGATGTTATTACGTCTGGAGCGTCCTTCAGCTTCCTCAGCCCTGCGTTGTAGTAGAGTTATGTCTAGTTCCATTTTTTGCATTTTATTTCTCATTTCTACTACTTCAGGCTGGATAGTTTCCAGTGTTGTTTCAGTGTCATGAACCCTTCCAGTTAATTTGCGGTGGTCGGCCCGCAGCAATGAGACTTCCTGTACTGCGGCGTCAATTTTCCCTTCTAGCGAGGATTTAGTGTCCATTATAGCTTGCATAATTTTATCGAATTGGAGGGAGTGCATGCGTAATGTTTCATTCAGCTGTAGCTGTGTGGGCGATTGCGTATCTGCTTGGCCAGTCGGCTGGGGAGGGTCTCCTTCTCCCGTGGTCCCCGTTTTGGGGTGTTTTGGTTTGACCATGATTTTCTTGCTGACCTGCACCAGATCGTTACTCCAGGGTTACCGGGTAGATGCTTGCCGGGAGCATCCGCCCCCGGTCTTCCCCCAGCGCGTCTCCTAGTTCTCTTGGTCTGAAGTTCAGGAGGGAGTATTGTGTAATCGTTTTAATATTAGTGTCTATTTTAGTATCTACGTTTTCTTGCACCGTCTTTTGTAGTTTTAGACCAGTCCGGTGCCCAGCCGATCCCCGCCGCGCGGCAGCTGCCGCTCCCGGCAACCAGCAGGACCCAGCTGGGTCCGCTGTCATGTGTGGTACCCCTCGTCAGGGGGGACAGCCCGAAATTCAGTACTCCCGGAGATTCCCAAGTTGCAAGCAATGATAGTACCATTAGTGATGCCAGAAGTCTGGTCAAGTTCGCCGCAGACCCGCGCGACGCAGCACGGCAGGAGCACCGGTTCTGTTAGGGAGCCGCGATTTCACTTCAGCCCCTGTGCCAGCGGAGCCCGGATGCCCAACCCAGCGCTGGGACGACGGTGTGACCGGCATGTGAGGAGTTCACTGTGCGGGTAAGGCAGTTGGCGCGCCAGCTTAGTCTTTCAATATGTTGTAAATGCGGTAGATCAACGGTGAGGGAGCAGGCCGGGAATGCACGAGTCGACGAGGGTCTGGGGCAACGCTGTGTACCTGTTCAGCCGGTAAAGCCAGGGGTGGTGTCTCCCACACCCCTATTCCTGTTATCCACTTCACTTGAGCAGGCCCCGAGGGGGAGAGAGCAATCTCCCTACACACTGCGACTCGAACTGTGTCGCCAAAAGGAATGCAGCTCCACGACGCTCCGACAAGCATGGGTGCCCGGGGCCCAGCAGGGGATTCCCCGAGCGGTCTCCCCGGACAGCGCGAGCACATCGGCCGCTCCGCCACCGCAGGTCGCCCGTTCAGCTGGATTAAGTGCGGTTTCGGGGGCCTCAGCACAATCGGGCCGTGCCCGTGTTAATTACGGTGTTCCAGCGCCATGGGGGGCCACAGTTAATGACTCAGATGCCGTCCGGTTGATGTATATAAAAATGGTGTCCAGTTGGGAAGGAAGCGCCGCAGGCCGAGGAGTCCCGATGCTGCCGCAGTCCGCAGAGCCGCGCCGCGCCAGGCGCACCGAGAGGTCCAGCGCCGCAGCAACAGGTCCGACCCAGGTGACGGGCCGCGTACACTCTCACCGCAGTGGCGCGATCCCCGAGATGGGGATCTCCGGCGCAACTCGGCTCCCCGCGGGCCTCTTCAGAGCAGCGCCGAGCGCTAGAGGCCCGGGGGAGGAGCCGGCACGAGGCCCCGGGAAGCAGACTCACCAGCCGCGACCGCGGGCGCCAGCACGGCAGGTCGCCAGCTCCTCCTCGGCGCCCGAGGCGACCCCAGTAGTTGAGTGGACGGCGCCCGCCTCAGAGAGGGTGGTGGGCGCCGTTTTCAGGATATTAATGTGGGCCAGGCACGGAGCTGCAGTATTATCCTGCCGCTCCGGTCGCCATGTTGGCCACGCCCCAAAAATTTATCATAATATATTAAAATTTGAAAGGTCCTTTGAGCACATTATTTGGTCATCAGTTCCTTCATTTAAGGGCACATTTCTTTGTAACTACATGACACCACGCCACACAATCCCACATCACACACCTCCTGTGCTGTATCTGCTGTGTGTGAGGTAAGTTTGCACTGCTGCTGCCTTTGCTGTATCTCTTCTGTGTGTGAGAGAAGCTTGCATTGCCGCTGTGCTGTATCTGGTGTGTGTGAGGGAAGCTTGCACTGCTGCCTGTGTGGTATCTGCTGTGTGTGAGGGAAGCGTACATTTTACCTTAGCTGTGGGGGGAATGCACCTCTGCCTGTGCTGTGTCTGCTGTGTGTGAGGGAAGCTTGCACTATTGCCTGTGCCGTATCTGTTGTCTGAGGGAAGCTTACATTTTACCTTCTCTGTGAGGAAGAATAGACTGCTGCCTGTGCTGTATCTGATGTGTGTGTATGTGTGTGTGAGAGAAGCGTGTATGGTACATTCTCTGTGAAGAAAGCTTGCATTGTGCCTTCCATGTGAGGGAAGGTTGCATTGTACCTTCTGTGTGAGGGACGCTTGCATTGTACTTTCTGTGTGAGAGAAGCTTGCATTGGGGTGCCAATCCCATGCATCCCCGGGGCTCCAGCATGGACCCCGGGTACTGCCAAACCAGCTCTCTGGTGTGTTCACTGCAGCTACCGCTGCTGCCAACCCACAGACAGGCTTCTGCCCTCCTGGGGTCTGGGCAGCCCAGTCCCAGGAAGGCAGAACAAAGGATTTCCACTGAGAGAGGGTGTTACACCCTCTCCCTTTGGAAATAGGTGTTAAGGGCCTGAGAGGAGTAGCTTCTCCTGGCCTCTAGGAATGCTTTGAAGGGCACAGATGGTCCCCTCCTTGCATAAACCAGTCTACACCGGTTCAGGGAACCCCCATCCCCTGCTCTGGTGCGAAACTGGACAAAGGAAAGGGGAGTGACCAATCCCCTGTCCATCACCACCCTAGGGGTGGTGCCAAGAGCTCCTCCAGTGTGTCCCAGCCCTCTGCCATCTTGAATGCAGAGGTGTGAGGGCACAATGGAGGCTTCTGAGTGGCCAGTGCCAGCAGGTGACATCAGAGACCCCTCCTGATAGGTTCTTACCTGACTAGGTGGCCAATCCTCCTCTGAGGGCTATTTAGAGTCTCTCCTGTGGGCTTCTCTTCAGTTAACGAATGCAAGAGCTCACCAGAGTTCCTCTACACTTCCCTCTTCGACTTCTGCCAAGGATCGACTGCTACCTGCTCCAGGACGCCTGCAAAACTGCAACAAAGTAGTAAGAAGACTACCAGTGACATTGTAGCACCTAATACTGCCGGCTTTCTTGACTGTTTCCTGGTGGTGCATGCTCTGGGGGCTGTCTGCCTTCACCCTGCACTGGAAGCCAAGAAGAAATCTCCTGTGGGTCGACGGCATCTTCCCCCTGCTAAAGCAGGCACCAAACGTCTGCTTCACCGGTCCTCTGGCTCCCCTCTCATCTTGATGAGCGTGGTCCCTGGAAAACAGGAGCTAGATCCAAGTGACCCCGACAGTCCAGTGGTCCTTCTGTCCAAATTTGGTGGAGGTTACTGTCTGGCTCCCCACGCCAGACAGTAATCCTGTGTACTGCGTGAACTGCAGCTGCTAGGGCTTCTGTGCACTTTTGCAAGGAATCCTTTGTGCACAGCATAGCCCAGTTCCCCAGCACTCTGTCCTGCATTGCCCAACTCGCTGAGTTGACCACCGGCTTCGTGGGACCCTCTTTTGTTGTGTTGAGATGACTGCTGTGCTCAGATTTCTTGAACACCTGTCCAAGTTTTTCTGCGGGTGCTTCCTGCTTCTGCATGGACTCTCTCTGTTGCTGAGTGCCCCCTCTGTCTCCTCCTCCAAGGGGCGACCTCCTGGTCCTTCCTGGGCCCGGGCAGCACCCATTTTCTTCAACTGCGACTCTTGCAGCTAGCAAGGCTTGTTTGCAATCTTTCTGCGTGGAAACAACTCTGCATCCTCCAGCACACCGTCGGACATCTTCTTACCAAAGGAGAAATTCCTGGCACCTTCCGTTGTTGCAGAATCTTTGGCTTCTTCCACCTGGAGGCAGCCCTTTTGCACCTTCATCCGGGGTTTAGTGGGCTCCTGCCCCCCCTGGACACTTGCATGACTCTTGGACTTGGTCTTCTTCCTTTGCAGGTCCTCAGGTCTTCAGTGCTTTGCACTCAGTTGTTGTCTTTACAGAATCTCCTATCACGACTTTAGTGTGTTTCTGGGGAAGTATTGTCACTTTACTCGTACTTTTCAGGGTCTTGGGGTGGGTTATCTTGGACACCCTTAGTGTTTCTTACAGTCCCAGTGACCCTCTACACACTGCACTATGCCTGGGGTCCCTAAGTGGTTTGCATTCCACTTTCTTAGTATATGGTTTGTGTTGTCCCTAGGCCTATTGCATCCTATTGTATTCTACAGTGTTTGCACTACTTTTCTAACTATTTACTTACCTGATTTTGGTTTGTGTGTATATTTTGTGTATTTTACTTACCTCCTAAGGGAGTATATCCTATGAGATATTTTTGGCACACTGTCACTAAAATAAAGTACCTTTATTTTTAGTAACTCTGAGTATTGTGATTCTTATGATATAGTGCTGTATGATATAAGTGGTATAGTAGGAGCTTTGCATGTCTCCTAGTTCAGCCTAAGCTGCTCTGCTATAGCTACCTCTATCAGCCTAAGCTGCTAGAACACTACTAATCTACTAATAAGGGATACCTGGACCTGGCACAAGGTTTAAGTACCATCAGGGACCCACTATAAGCCAGGCAAGCCTCCTCCTACAACGACTGCCTGGGGCGAGCCGGCCTTCAACAACTAGTCAAGATAGGGGAAGGCTGGCATCCCAGATCTTCGCAGCTTAGCTGCAACTACCACCACCTTCACCTTGGTGAATACCCGAGGGGTGCTGGTAAGGCCAATGGGAGCACAGCGAATTGATAATGCTTGTGTCCCACTGTGAAACGCAGGTACCATCTGTGGGCAGGCAGGACGAAGATATGGAAGTGTGCGTCCTGCAAGTCCAATGCTACCACCAAGTCTGCTGGGTCGAGGGAAGGCAAAAACTGAGCAAGAGTGAGCATCCTGAATTTTTCTTTTTTCAGCAAGTAATTTAGAGGTGGTAGGTCTAGCGTAGGTCAGAGACCTCCATCCTTTTTTGACACCAGAATGTAGTGGGAATAGCAACCACCACCTACTTCTGATGCCGGCACCCACTTGGTTGCTCCTTTGGCCAGAATAGGTGACCCTCCATCAGCCGATTTGGGACGGTGGCACAGGTGGCGGGGTCTGATGGAAAAGTAGGGGGTAACCCCGCTGGAAATTCTGAAGCACACATTTGTCCAGTGTTATCTCCCATCATTGGGAGAGGTATGGCCAAATCCTGCAATCAACTGGGTGCCCATGATGATGTGAGGACATATTAAAAGGCCTTTGAGGCTCTGGGTGCTGCAGTGGGAGGTCAAGGGTGGGCAGGGTGGGATTGGACCTCTGGCTTTGGCTCCTACAAGGCACGTGTGGGAGTAGCATCGATGACTACAAAAGGTCTGAGATGCCTGCTGTCTGTGATGGCTAGGGTGAAAAAGGCACAGCTAAGAGCCCCAATCACAGCCACTGAAGGAACGGAAGGGGGAATGCATCTGTAGCAGGATCATAGTGAGCCCAAATGATCTAGGGGTGGCCCTAGTATCCATAAAATGCTCAAGTGCCAAATCCACTGTGTCACCAAAAAGGCGAGTGCCGTTGAAGGGCATGTCCATAAGACATGCATTGTCATCCCCTGAAAAGTCAGTAATCCCCAGTCTGGAGTGACTTCAAAGCACCACAGAGGAAGCAATGGCTTTGCCCAGCAAATCAGTTGTAGCCAATCCACATCTGATTGCGAACTTAGCTGCATCCCTCTTGTCAGCAATAAATTGGGAGAGTATGGTTCGAGCCTCCTCTGAACCCATGGCCAGCATCCGCGCAACCGTATCCCATATAGTATGAGAATAGCAGTCCATTGAGCATTTGGTGTTCAGTGACCGCAGTTCAAGGCTAGTGGAAGAGAAAATCCTCTCTTTCGAAAGGTATCCAGCATCTTAGATTCCTTATCCGGTGGTCTGGTAGGAAACGCGCCAGGATTAATTTTGGAGGTGAAGGCCAGGACCACCAGGCTCTCAGGGGTGGGATGTTGGGTGAGGAAGGGTGGGTCCCCGGGAGCAGGGTGATGGTGTTGGGCGATGGTCCTCTGCACAGGAGTGCCTGTGCAGGGCTTTGTCCTGGCCTCTTGCAGGTCATCGGTGAGGGCTTCATTGAAGGGGAGTAGAAGTTCAGAGGGTACACCCCAGGTCAAAGCACCTCCGTCAAGACGTTGGTCTTGGCCTATACAATGGGCAGTATCAGGTCTAGGCCTCAGCCACACTCAAGACAGCCATCACAAAGGAGCCCCCTTCCTCCATAGACACCATGGGAGCAGATCCCTTCATATGTGTTCCTCAGAGGGCTCTTCTGGAAAATAGAACTCCATCTCCAATTCAGGCCATGTGGGCCTGGTCATTGTCAGAACTGATGCTATGCAACTTCGGTCAAGCTTCGTATCAGAGTCTGGAATCACACTGGGATTGGCAGAGCCTATGGGTGTCAGCGGTGAAGGGAAATGTGCCAGTGGATCGGTCCTTGGAGAAGGTCACAAAGTCATGCCTGAGGCCTGTTTGGATCCACCAATAGATCCTGAGAGTCTGACTGGTGCCAAAGGTTAACGCACAAGTCGAAACCTAGTTGGAGTCCTTTCTGAACCCATGGGACCCGAAGGCCCTTCAGAGGGGTCAGACAACCCAAAATCAAGGCTAATGGCCCTATCTAATTCTAAAAGTTTGACACGGTTTGCTCTGGGAAACTTTGGGAAGCACGGCGCAGACCCAGTGTCAAGCAAGAGCTTCATAGGGATGACCTAAGAATGGGACTTGGACTTGTAGCATTTGACTTCTTGGACTTCTTCTTTTAGGATTTCCCAGAAGTCCGAGTTCACGATGATGATCGGTGCAAGCAACTCCGAGAGCGGTTCTGTGAACTCCCTCATGAATGGAACCTGCAGTGGTATGGAATTGTGTGGCAAATGGCCAGAAGCTTCATGGCCTGCTTCGGGGTGGCCTTTGGATTCACGGTCCTGCAATCTGGGCACTTCTTGCAGTCATAGTCTTGCTCAAAACATCTCAGAGACACTAAGGCGGTCATTCCTACTGCGGCGGGCGGCGGTCACCGCCCGCCTGGCGGGAACCGCCAGAAGACCGTACCGCGGTCAAAAGACCGCGGCGGTCATTCTGTCTTTCCCGCTGGGCTGGCGGGCGACCGCCAAAAGGCCGCCCGCCCGCCCGCCCAGCGGGAAAGCACCAGCAACGAGGAAGCCGGCTCCGAATGGAGCCGGCGGAGTTGCTGGTGTGCGACGGGTGCAGTTGCACCCGTCGCAATTTTCAGTGTCTGCCAAGCAGACACTGAAAATCAATGTGGGGCCCTGTTAGGGGGCCCCTGCAGTGCCCATGCCAGTGGCATGGGCACTGCAGGGGCCCCCAGGGGCCCCACAACACCCGTTCCCGCCAGCCAGGTTCTGGCGGTGAAAACCGCCAGAACCAGGCTGGCGGGAAGGGGGGCGCGGTCAGAAGAGCCCAAGAAGCACCGCCAGCCTGTTGGCGGTGCTTCCTCCGTTCCCTACCCTGGCGGTCTCGGACCGCCAGGGTAGGAATGACCCCCTAAGTGTGCGTCTGACACAGACGTTTGCCTGTGACAGACAACAAAAGGTTTGTGACCAGTCAGTTTCTTGGGAATCATTCGCCAAAAAAGGAGTGTAAAAAAGAAAGGCACACTGGTCGATCAAAGTCGCCAAAACGGTTGAAAAAGTCAGTAAAAATGTGACTGAGGGGAGCTCTATCCGGATCTGCACTGATGGTACAGAGTGGCATTAAAAGTGGCAAAAAAAATCTCTTAGATTTCCTTGTGTCATTTTTTGCCCCCCCTCTGCCCCCCCCTCTTAAAGGAGAGCACCTTGTTTGCATACATTATGGGGGTCATTCTGACCTTGGCGGTCCATGACCGCCATGGCGGAGGGCGGCGGAAGCACCGCCAACAGGCTGGCGGTGCTTCCTGGGCGATTCTGACCGCGGCGGTAAAGCCGCTTAGTTACTTGCAAAAAGGGAGATCAGTCGACTGGTTAAAGTGAAGACCAAAAGAAAACAAGATTTTATTTTGGCTATTATGATTAGCAATCTCAGAGTCTTGCAAAAGAGTAATATGGTAAGCAAATCATTAAGTGAACAGCTAATGAGCTGATCTCTTTCTCGTCTGTTAACACTCTCATAGACTGTGTCAGGACCATGAGACTTGGATTACCTATTTCTATCTTCTTTACTTTCTCTCGGCAGACAAATAGAAACCAAAAACCATCATAATACGTTCAATCACGATATAGCCCGTGAGCTTGAGAAGAGAACAAATCATTCCTAAATCACAGTTCAAATGTAATGGTCCCAAACAAAAATAGCACTTCGCTGCTCAGCAGCCAGATAAGTGTGTGTTTTGAGGGGGGGGTGTTCTGTATGACGACTGATCGTAATATTGGTGGTTTCCACTTTGCATTCAATATATAGTATATGGTGTGATTAATTGATTTTCTCTTATGTTTGCCCTTAAGTATTCTCCTGCCTTGCCACAGTTAGCATAGTAACTCCCTTCAATTTCCTGGGGAGACTTTGCGTCCCCTTAGAGTTTTTCTGTTACTTGACTCTCCATCCGGCATTAAGTCAGGATGAAGAGGTGCAGCTGCTATCTGTGAAGCAGACGAGACAGCAAGATCCGTAGTGTGTGATATTGCCCTAAGATTCAAGATGGTGCTACGGGCAATGCATCGCAGGGCTCTGCATCGGCTCTCCCTATGGTCCCAGGCTTCCTTCCAACCTGCGAACAAGAGAAGCACAGCAGGCCATGAGTGTGCCGGCCCGCGAGCTTTTTTAATAACTCACCAACTTTATTTTTCCCTGTTCACACCCAGTGGACATCTGTTCAGGTACATGGAGGCACATGGTTCATAAAGAATGTTCTACGATGAAAGTAGCCCATTATATCAGAGAGTGGTTTGTTTTCCTCAGGCCTTATAAGCCTTTTTGTCTAAGAAATGTTGGGGAATTAATACACATATTTCAGTTACGAGTAGAAATAACTCTAAAACCTGGTCTCTGTAGTGGGGTCACATCAATCTGATCTACTTGAGGAGATCAACAATGAACAATATTTCCCCCACATAGTAGGAAGTTTTGTAAATGTCCGTAATTCATCTTTGCAGAGAGCAGTCAATTGTGCGCTCGAGCCCTTATGAAAACAGATCCAATTGTTTGCAGCAGCACACTGCACCCAAAAAATGCTTGCCCCTCACCCTACCTTTGAGAGCCTTAGAGAGCGCTTTTTGAAACTGGGCATGGCCATACAGGATGCTGGTTCCTTAGAAGAAAAGCAGTTTGGACTTCCGTCCTGGGGATAGAGCATTTTCCCACCCTTGCGGAGACCTCGATGACGAAGACGTTCATAGGATGAAGATCATGATGACAGCTTTGGATGAACCATGCCTAAGCACACACCCAGATGCTGGATCCAAACAACCCAAGTTAGAATCTTGGGAAGGTTGCCCGATAAAGGGTCCTTGGACATGCCAGTCTTGGCAAATATTTACCACTCCAAATCCTCAGAATAGACACCAGCTGAAAAGGTGACTCAATATGTGGGTAATGGACTCTGAAAACTCCTGGATAAAGATGCCAGGTTCGCCGTAAGGGAGAATGCCTGAGACCGTCTCTATAGGGAAAAATCTAAATGGCCCCCTAAACTGATGAGAAAATGGTCACTTTCATTGTGAATTTGGGAATCACATAAAATAGATCGACCAGTTTTAGAAGGCATGTCAAGAAAAACTGCTTGATACTGCAGACCCACCAGCAAGGATTCCTGACATGGAACGGAAAGCCAGAGATACTGGTGGCATGTTCTTACCAGAACTACTATCTGGATGGGCACAAAAGGCAATATGCTTCCTCTCATATGCTAATTATGCCATGCCCACTGAGAAGCGTCACTATACAATGATTAAGATTGATCCCAAATTGGGGAAATTAACAACATCAGAATCAGGCTGAATTGCCAAGAGAAGTATCTTCGGAGATCCCCTGATAAAATACCTAAGTAAATTTGTTTCTAACTTTTTATCACTGGAAATCGCCCAACAGTGTATGAAAGAAATTCTTGAGGCAGAAGATTTTTGGCTGGGCTGGTAAAAGCAGAGGTGGCTCGACCCGATGCTCTTTTATCCCAGCTTCCCAAAGAGGTCAAGGTCTCAAAGGAACAATCCAGTGGCTGATCAAACAAAATCGGGAGAATTCTTACTCACATTACATGCCAATTGTGAACTTGAGGGTGTGTATGTGTAAAACATGTGTGACATATGTGTGGTAGCAGGAATCTATGTGTGTGGTCTGAGTCTGAGTACTTGGACAAGTTGGATCCGTTTTAGATGCCCCCCCCCCCAGGTTCAGCATGGCATAAGAAGGATATTGGATACAGCTTCCCTAGACAAAGGAAGCATACTGCTTGCATTCTTGTGTCTGGTTGGTACTGATCCGGGGGGGCCTTGGACTGGAAGCAGGACTCAGCTCAGTCTGGTTTGTGATCCAGAATGAGCTAATGTATTACTTGCACTCTTGTCCCTGGATAGTAGAGGTCGAGACGCTGGGGTGGGTTCTGGAGCGGGTAATGGGCCCAGCTCAGTCTGGTTTCAGATTCAGAATGAGCTCTTGGAAGGGCTTGGATCTGTGATAGAGAGCTCTGGACTAGGCTAGGTAGGTGTGCATGCTTGATTGGACTGCATACAATAACATAACATATAACGTGATGTATTACATATCATTGCCTAACATATCTGAACATGTAATTTACACAGACCGTAACATAAGTATTTGTAAAGGACAAGGTCATAATACCCCAATGGGGATCTTTATTGAATATGAATGTTGAACTCTGTCCCGAAACTGAGCTCACTTATGAGATGGGCTAAGCCTAACAGAGGGTGTGCTCAGTTCTGACCTCCACTGGTCTAGCTATTCTGGCTCTAACCTAGAATGGGCTGGACTTTGTACCGAGGTGTTGATTGAAAATGTTATTGTTTAGCACATACGACATTTTAAATACCCATACTATTATATAAAACACTCTATAATAATAAAATAATACAAAACACGTAAAACCAGTCATACTCACAAATAAAGAATTAATTTAAAATTAAGATGTATACAAATACATTTCTTGCTGGCAACCTTAGCAGACGAAGCCAAGTTTTCTTAAATGTGGCTATGATGACTACAGTAATAATTGATTAAGGGAGACTGACATTATTTCCTATTTTCGAAGTACTTAGCACCTCCGAGACCTATTGAAAAATACACTTAAAAAGGTGGTATCAACTATTGCCTTCCCAGTATAGAATATGGGAGTAGAACAAAGTCTGAGCCCAGATCGTACCTTGGCTCTTTTACTAACCTGAGTTGTGGAAAGGGCACAGCTGAGATTTGATCACCAGCAACCAGTGTCCCTTTTGAAGAGGTTGACATTTCTTCAGGACTGATGCCTATATCTAGCTCTTGATAGGTTGTAAACCCAACAAGATAGTGGCCCCTTTAATCTCATGGATCAACTCTAAGTGATAACTGTCTACTGCACAACAAAACAGTGCTTTCATTGATATTTTGCAGTACTAGAATCCTTCACGTAGAGAAATTCCAATCTGCAAACTAAACTTTATTCCTACCCTACCTTTGGTGGGTACTAAATTTACAGGGTATTCATTAAATATAAGTGCATTTTTTAAGGGCTTTTTGGTACGGTTTAAATTTCACTCCCTGAAAATACGTAACAACTGTGCCACGTCATATGCTAAACAGTTGAGAATAATCAATGTCTAAATAACTATGCTCGTCTTGCACCTATTTAAATGTATCTTTTGATTTGCCTGATACTGAAGGCTCTGGAGAAGAAGGACTGGGTGGTCTCCAGCTCAGATCTATTGATGCCTGAAACACTAATGCAAGGTGTCAAACATCTAGCTAACGAGAGTGCAAAGCAAATGACTGCTTTGAAGAGGCTATGCTGATGGCATGAGGGACAATTTGGAACAAATGAACTACCCTAATATTCATGACAGTCTAATAGATTTAGATGCAGATTGACACACAAATATATGTCACGGGGCACTAAGACTGAATTCCACAAAATGGGGGATTCTTTATTTGAGAGCTGCTATTCAATTGCCCAAAGAAAGGAGGAGCCACTTTGATCTCAATTTATGTAGCAAAAACGTAGGAGTATAATTTGGACGAAAAAACTACAATTCAGTCACCAAATGAACATCTTAGATGCTTCTCCTCAGTACCTAAATGTTTCAATAGAAAGTCTCCTTAGATATTCAGGGGCATATTTATACTCCGTTTGCACCGGAATTGCGTCGTTTTTTTTGACGCAATTTCGACGCAAAACGAACTCCATATTTATACTTTGGCGTTAGACGCGTCTAGCGCCAAAGTCCATGGAGTTAGCGTAATTTTTTAGCGTGGACACCTACTTTGCGTTAATTATATGTAAGGTAGGCATTCCCGTCTAAAAAATCGACTCCGAGGCATGTGCGTCGGATTTATACTCCCGGGCAAAAATCACGCCCGGGAGTGGGCGGGTCAAAAAAAATGACGTACGGCCGCTTTTGTGCCGTTTTTTAGCGCCTGCAAAAGGCAGGCGTTAAGGGACCTGTGGGCTCTGAAGGAGCCCAGAGGTGCCCTCCCATGCCCCCAGGGACACCCCCTGTCACCCTTGCCCACCCCAGGAGGACACCCAAGGCTGGAGGGACCCATCTCAGGGACATTAAGGTAAGTTCAGGTAAGTGTTTTATTTTTATTTTTTTTGTGGCATAGGGGGGCCTGATTTGTGCCCCCCTACATGCCACTATGCCCAATGACCATGCCCAGGGGACAGAAGTCCCCTGGGCATGACCATTGGGTAAGGGGGCATGACTCCTGTCTTTGCTAAGACAGGAGTCATTTCTATGGGGGTTGGGAGTGGAAAAAAATGGCGCAAATCGGGTTGAGGCGAAAAAATTGCCTCAACCTGACTTGCCCCATTTCTTGACGCCCAAGCCCCATATCCCCCTACGCCGGCGCTGCCTGGTGTACGTTGTTTTTTTAAACGCACACCAGGCGGCGCCGGCGGCTAACGTCATTCAATAAATACGGCGCCCGCATGGCGCTTCAGAATGGCGTTAGCCGGCGCTAATTTTTTTGACGCAAAACTGCGTTAGCGCAGTTTGGCGTCAAAAAGTATAAATATGGGCCTCAGACTAATTTTCCAGAAACATGCATCGCCTATTGATCTCTAAAGTTTCACTAACCTCTCAGAAGCTCTCAGGTTACCACTTCCGAAAAGGTTGCGTATTGTGCGGGAGACTGGAAGTTTGGCATCTCTAGGGTAGAACACCATGCAGAAATCTTTGGTGATCACCGCAGGCTGGATACACTTCTCCAACTGAAACAGGGAAGGAAAGTAGGAATATGAAAAAATAATACAGAAAGAAGCAGGTAATTTTATCCATCGTTTGTCTGCTTTTTATTCACAGATTCTACATGGTTGCTGTAGGAAAGCACACCTTTTGACTTGGTCACCCCACACTTTTTGCCTGGCATCTGATGTGATTTCGACTGAAAGTTCACTGAGTCCCTGCTAACCAGGTCCCTAGCGCCAGAGCTCTTTCCTAAAATTGTACAGTTGTTTTTCCCAACTGGCACAATTTTTAGCACTCTCTGTAAGTCCCTAGTAAATGATAACCCTGGTATCTAGGGCCAAGGGTACCATGGAAGCTCCCTGAGGGCTGCAGCACCAATTGTGCTACCCACAGGGATGCCTCACCAAACCTACAAAGTGCTGCCATTGCAGACTGTGGCGGTCATTCCTACCGCGGCGGGCGGCGGTCGCCGCCCGCCTGGCGGGAACCGCCAGAAGACCGTACCGCAGTCAAAAGACCGCGGCGGTCATTCTGTCTTTCCCGCTGGGCTGGCGGGCGACCGCCAAAAGGCCGCCCGCCCGCCCAGCGGGAAAGCACCAGCAACGAGGAAGCCGGCTCCGAATGGAGCCGGCGGAGTTGCTGGTGTGGGACGGGTGCAGTTGCACCCGTCGCGATTTTCAGTGTCTGCCAAGCAGACACTGAAAATCAATGTGGGGCCCCCAGGGGCCCCACGAAACCCGTTCCCGCCAGCCAGGCACCGCCAAAACCAGGCTGGCGGGAAGGGGGTCGGAATCCCGCCGTGGAGGATTCACAGGGGCAGCGGGAAGCCGGCGGGAAACCGTCGGCTTCCCTTTTGCCGCGGTCAGAATAGCCCAAGAAGCACCGCCAGCCTGTTGGCGGTGCTTCCTCCGTCCCCTACCCTGGCGGTCTCGGACCGCCAGGGTAGGAATGACCCCCTGTGTGTTTTGGTGCAGATAAAATTAAAAACACGACATGTCACACATCCCCATTTGCCAGGTCCTCTACCACTGCCTGTGATATGTGTAAGTCACCCTTACAGAAGGCCTTTCAACTCTAAGGCAGGGTACATCATATCACATGTAAGGGCTGTAGGAAAGTGCCTGCTTTGAGATGGTTACCCCCGCTTTTTGCCTGGTTTCTGGTGCAATTTGAATGAAAGTGCACTGGGTACTTGCCAGTGGCGACCAGCAGCTTTGGGAGGGAGGGGGGCGGGCGGGGCACACACACACACACAAACACACACACACACAGACTCATTCTTTCACACACAGACATGCACGCACGCACGCTCATCCATTAACAACACTCATTCCATTCAAACATGCACGCACGCACCAAACATTCATTTTACAAGATCACACACATTCATTCTTTCACGCACGCACGCACATCCATTAACAACACTCATTCCATTCAAACATGCACGCACGCACCAAACATTCATTTTACAAGATCACACACATAAATTCTTTCACACATGCACGCACGCACATCCATTAACAACAATCATAACACTCAAACATGCACGTGCGCACCAAACATTCAATGTAAAACATAACACACATACATACACACACACACACTTACCTTTAGCCTCCAGGTCCCAGGAGGGTTGGGACTGCTACCTTCAAGGCACCTTTGCTGGGCTGAGGAGGTCACGCCCATAGGAGCTGTGATCTCCTCAGCCCAGCAAAGTTCAGCTCAGGCAGCCAGGAGTCTGCGCAAATCGTGCATGTCTGCTCCTGGCTGCCTGACCTGAGCATGAAGAGTGTCTGTCAGGCTGACCTTTGTTCAGCCTGACAGACACTCTTCATGGGGTGGGGGGGGCGTGGCCCCTCCGCCCTGAATGACGGGCCGCCACTGGTACTTGCTAAACAGGTCCGCAGTGCCAGATCTCTTTCTCCAAAAACTGCACAGTTGTTTTTCCAATTGGCAAACCCTTTAGTTACCACTGTATGTCCTTGGTAAATGGTACCCCTGGTACCTAAGGCCTGGGGCACTAAAGAAGGCCCCTGAGGGCTGCAGCACAGACTGTGCCACCCTCAAGGACTATCTCAACAACTGCACACAGTGCTGCCATTGCAGACTGCAAGTCTTGGTTCAGAGATAAAATGAAAATTTGACATGGACCACAGCCTGTGTGCCATGTCCCCTAATACTGCATGCAAAACATGTTAATCACCCCTCTGACAGGCATTACAGCCCTAAGGCAGGATGCATTATATTACATGTGTGGGGACAGCTGCATGAGCAGCTATGCCTCTGTTATGTCTTTGTCGAGTCTCAGACATATCAAGTGACCAGTGAAGCCATTTTAAGTACATTTGCTGGTCACTGGTCATTACGAGTTCCCCAGCTACATGGTGACTTCATTAAAAACAGGGATGTTTGGTATCATACATCTTGTATTAATAAACCCTCACTGAATCCAATGATGGATTTATTAATACATGCACACAGAAGACAGATTGTGAGAAAGTAGCCTCTTTCTAGCCTTGTTACCCCCACTTTTGGCCTGTTTGTGAGTGTATGTCAGGGTGTTTTCACTGTCTCACTGGGATCCTGCTAGCCAGGGCCCAGTGCTCATAGTGAAAATCCTATGTTTTCAGTATGTTTGTTATGTGTCACTGGGACCCTGCTAGTCAGGACCCCAGTGCTCATAAGTTTGTGGCCTATATGTATGTGTTCCCTGTGTGGTGCCTAACTGTCTCACTGAGGCTCTGCTAACCAGAACCTCAGTGGTTATGCTCTCTCATTTCTTTCAAATTGTCACTAACAGGCTAGTGACCAATTTTACCAATTTACATTGGCATACTGGAACACCCTTATAATTCCCTAGTATATGGTACTGAGGTACCCAGGGTATTGGGGTTCCAGGAGATCCCTATGGGCTGCAGCATTTCTTTTGCCACCCATAGGGAGCTCTGACAATTCTTACACAGGCCTGCCACTGCAGCCTGAGTGAAATAACGTCCACGTTATTTCACAGCCATTTTACACTGCACGTAAGTAACTTATAAGTCACCTATATGTCTAACCTTTACCTGGTAAAGGTTGGGTGCTAAGTTACTTAGTGTGAGGGCACCCTGGCACTAGCCAAGGTGCCCCCACATTGTTCAGGGCCAATTCCCCGGACTTTGTGAGTGCGGGGACACCATTACATGCGTGCACTACATATAGGTCACTACCTATATGTAGCTTCACAATGGTACCTCCGAATATGGCCATGTAATATGTCTATGATCATGGAATTGCCCCCTCTATGCCATCCTGGCATAGTTGGCACAATCCCATGATCCCAGTGGTCTGTAGCACAGACCCTGGTACTGCCAAACTGCCTTTCCCGGGGATTTCACTGCAGCTGCTGCCAACCCCTCAGACAGGCTTCTGCCCTCCTGGGGTCCAGCCAGGCCTGGCCCAGGATGGCAGAACAAAGGACTTCCTCTGAGAGAGGGTGTTACACCCTCTCCCTTTGGAAAATGGTGTGAAGGCAGGGGAGGACTAGCCTCCCCCAGCCTCTGGAAATGCTTTCATGGGCACACATGGTGCCCATTTCTGCATAAGCCAGTCTACACTGGTTCAGGGACCCCTTAGCCCTGCTCTGGCGCGAAACTGGACAAAGGAAAGGGGAGTGACCACTCCCCTGACCTGCACCTCCCCTGGGAGGTGCCCAGAGCTCCTCCAGTGTGCTCCAGACCTCTGCCATCTTGGAAACAGAGGTGCTGCTGGCACACTGGACTGCTCTGAATGGCCAGTGCCATCAGGTGACGTCAGAGACTCCTTGTGATAGGCTCCTTCAGGTGTTGCTAGCCTATCCTCTCTCCTAGGTAGCCAAACCCTCTTTTCTGGCTATTTAGGGTCTCTGTCTCTTGGGATTCTTTAGATAACGAATGCAAGAGCTCATCCGAGTTCCTCTGCATCTCTCTCTTCACCTTCTGCCAAGGAATCGACTGCTGACCGCGCTGGAAGCCTGCAAAACTGCAACATAGTAGAAAAGACGACTACTGCAACTCTGTAACGCTGATCCTGCCGCCTTCTCGACTGTTTTCCTGGTGGTGCATGCTGTGGGGGTAGTCTGCCTCCTCTCTGCACTAGAAGCTCCGAAGAAGCAAGCAACCGCAGGCACCAAAGAACTGCATCACCGGAACCTTGGGTCTCCTCTCAGCACGACGAGTGAGGTCCCTTGAATCCAGCAACTCTGTCCAAGTGACTCCCACAGTCCAGTGACTCTTCAGTCCAAGTTTGGTGGAGGTAAGTCCTTGTCTCCCCACACCAGACTGCATTGTTGGAAACCGCGACTTTTGCAGCTACTCCGGCCTCCGTGCACTTCCGGCGGAAATCCTTGGTGCACAGTCCAGCCTGGGTCCACGGCACTCTAACCTGCATTGCACGACCTCCTAAGTTGTTCTCCGGCGACGTGGGACTCCTTTGTGCGACTTTGGGTGAGCACTGTTTCACGCATCCTCGTAGTGCCTGTTTCTGGCACTTCTCCGGGTGCTACCTGCTGCTGAGAGGGCTCCTTGTCTTGCTCGACGTCCCCTCTGTCCCCTGACGCAATTTGCGACATCTTGGTCCCTCCTGGGCCACAGCAGCATCCAAAAACCCTTACCACATGATTTGCAGCTAGCAAGGCTTGTTGGCAGTCTTTCGGTGGGAAAACACTTCTGCACGACTCTCCACGGCGTGAGGGATCCGTCCTCCGAAGGGGAAGTCTCTAGCCCTTGTCGTTCTTGCAGAAACCTACGCTTCTACTGTCCAGTAGCAGCTCCTTTGCACCCACAGCTGGCATTTCCTGGGCATCTGCCCATCTCTGACTTGCTTGTGACTTTTGGACTTGGTCCCCTTGTTCCACAGGTACCCTCGACTGGAAATCCATTGTTGTTGCATTGTTGGTTTGTGTCTTTCCTGCAGAATTCCCCTATCACGACTTCTATGTCCTTTGGGGAACTTTAGTGCACTTTGCACTCACTTTTCAGGGTCTTGGGGTGGGCTATTTTTCTAACCCTTACTATTTTCTAATAGTCCCAGCGACCCTCTACGAGGTCACATAGGTTTGGGGTCCATTCGTGGTTCGCATTCCACTTTTGGAGTATATGGTTTGTGTTGCCCCTATCGCTATGTGTCTCCATTGCATCCTATTGTAACTATACATTGTTTGCACTGTTTTCTAATACTATTACTGCATATTTTGGTATTGTGTACATATATCTTGTGTATATTTGCTATCCTCATACTGAGGGTACTCACTGAGATACTTTTGGCATATTGTCATAAAAATAAAGTACCTTTATTTTTAGTATATCTGTGTATTGTGTTTTCTTATGATATTGTGCAAATGACACTAAGTGGTACTGTAGGAGCTTCACTCGTCTCCTAGTTCAGCCTAAGCTGCTCTGCTAAGCTACCATTATCTATCAGCCTATGCTGCTAGACACCCTATACACTAATAAGGGATAACTGGGCCTGGTGCAAGGTGCAAGTACCCCTAGGTACTCACTACAAGCCAGTCCAGCCTCCTACATTGGTTGTGCAGCGGTGGGATAAGTGCTTTGAGACTACTTACCACTCTTGTCATTGTACTTTTCATAAGAGAAAAATATACAAAACAAGTTCAGTGTGTGTACACATAACTAAAAAGTTTTGCATTTCCTCTTTTCACTCTTTTCTAAAGTGCTGAAAAGTACTTCTAAACTTTCAAAAAGTTCTTACAAGTTTTTAAAGTTTTTTTTCTCTGTCTTTCTAAAAGCTCTGACAAACTTTTTTCTCTTTTTCTATCACTTTAACTCTCTCTAAAAATGTCTGGCACAGGCCAAAATGTTGATCTGTCCAAACTTGCATATGATCTCCTTAGCTGGAAAGGAGCAAGGAGTCTCTGCATAGAGAGAGGTTTGAGTGTAGGGAAGAATCCTTCCTTGGAATTGTTACTTAACATGCTTAGAGAACAAGATAAGGCTAAAAGTGCCCCATCTGTTGAAAAGGTAGCTAATGGTTCCCAATCTGATCCAGGGACTCCCCCAGGAAAAGATTCAGGAAAGAAACTTCTTAGCCTGCCCATTACTAGACAGTCTAGCATAGTTGGTACTGAGGTGGAGTCACATCATACAGATGGTGTGCTCTCACATTACACTGTCAGCCAAGCTGTTAGGGTGCCCTCTGTAAGGGACAGGTCTCCTTCTGTTCATTCTCATCATACTTCTGTGTCAAGGAATGTCCCTCCCACCCACCCTGATGACAGATTGTTAGAAAGGGAGCTCAATAGATTGAGAGTGGAACAAACCAGACTGAAGCTCAAGAAGCAACAGCTGGATTTGGATAGACAGTCCTTAGAAGTAGAGAAGGAAAGACAGAAGTTGGGTTTTGAAACCCATGGTGGCAGCAGCAGTATTCCCAATAGTCATCCTGCAAAAGAGCATGATTCTAGGAATCTGCACAAGATAGTTCCCCCTTATAAGGAGGGGGATGACATTAACAAGTGGTTTGCTGCACTTGAGAGGGCCTGTGTTGTACAGGATGTCCCTCAAAGGCAGTGGGCTGCTATCCTATGGCTATCATTTAGTGGAAAGGGTAGGGATAGGCTCCTTACTGTGAAAGAAAGTGATGGCAATAATTTTACAGTTCTTAAGAATGCACTCCTGGATGGTTATGGCTTAACCACTGAACAATACAGGATAAAGTTCAGAGAGACCAAAAATGAGTCTTCACAAGACTGGGTTGATTTCATTGACCATTCAGTGAAGGCCTTGGAGGGGTGGTTACATGGCAGTAAAGTTACTGATTATGACAGCCTGTATAACTTGATCCGGAGAGAGCATATTCTTAATAATTGTGTGTCTGATTTGTTGCACCAGTACTTGGTGGACTCTGATCTGACCTCTCCCAAAGAATTGGGAAAGAAGGCAGACAAATGGGTCAGAACAAGGGTGAACAGAAAAGTTCATACAGGTGGTGACAAAGATGGCAATAAGAAGAAAGATGGGGAAAAATCTCAAGATAAGCATGGGGATAAGGGTAAAACCAAAGATCCCACTTCAAATCCTAAACACTCTTCAGAGGGTGGGGATAAAACAAATTCTTCCTCTTCTTCTCACCCTGCACACATTAAAAAGCCTTGGTGCTTTGTGTGTAAAAACAGAGGCCATAGGCCAGGGGATAAGTCCTGTCCAGGTAAACCCCCTGAGCCTACCACCACTAATACATCAAGCTCTAGTGCCCCTAGCAGTAGTGGTACTAGTGGTGGGACTGCTCGCAACATTCAAGCAAAGGGTGTAGTTGGGTTCACTTATGGGTCCATCATAGAAACTGGGGTAGTCAGTCCCAAGACAGTTTCTGTCACACCTAGTGGCATTGGCCTTGCCACACTGGCTGCTTGTCCCCTTACAATGGATAAGTACAAGCAGACAGTTTTAATAAATGGTGTTGAGGCCCAGGCCTACAGGGACACAGGAGCCAGTATCACTTTGCTGACTGAAAACCTAGTGGCTCCTGAACAACACATCATTGGACAACAGTATAAAATTATTGATGTCCATAACTCCACTAAGTTTCTTCCCTTAGCTATAATTCAGTTTAGTTGGGGCGGAGTTACTGGCCCTAAGCAGGTGGTGGTATCACCTAGCTTACCTGTAGACTGTCTCTTAGGTAATGACCTCGAGGCCTCAGGTTGGGCTGATGTAGAGTTTTATGCCCATGCAGCCATGCTGGGCATCCCAGAGGAATTGTTCCCTCTCATTTCTACTGAAATGAAAAAGCAAAGGAGAGAAGGCCTGAAAACTCAGGATCCCTCTCCATCAACAGGTATAAAGGGTATCACAGTATCCCCTAACCACCCTGCCATTCAGGATACCATTCCTGTGGTGGGAGAAACCTCTCCTGGGGTGGCACCTGTTCCAAGGGAAGCATCAGCTGGCAAAGCTGGACTCCCTGAGGTAGAAGTACCTCTCTGTGGGATAACTAACATTGGTGAGAAAAAGGCCACCAGTTTAGTTAACATGGAGCATCCCTCCAACCCTCCCAGAGAAACTTTAGTGCAGAAACTCTGCACTGCCTCACAACACTTAGGACAGCATCCCTGCCCTAGTGTGGAGCTCATAGGACAGCATCCCTGCCCTGCTCCAACCCAAGAGAAACAGCATCCCTGTTCTCTCTTCCAGCCATATGGACAAAGTTTTTGCCCAGCTATGGCTTTTCTGAGACAGCATCCCTGTCTGGCATTCTCATCACTAGAAATAGGTTCAGTGGACAATTCCCACTGCTCTAAACTAAAACTTACTGATAGAAACTCTGAAAATACATCTTCACATTGTTGCTTAGCTAAAAAAGTTCAAACAGGGTGGTTTACATCCCCACAGGGAAGTAACCATATAGTGGATGATAAAGGGAGTCACCAGTCTATTGCAGAGCTACTCTCTACTTATCACCACTTAGACAATAAAGTCTCAACTGGCCAAGGTTAGCCTTATTGTCCTTCGTTTGGGGGGGGGGGGTTGTGTGAGAAAGTAGCCTCTTTCTAGCCTTGTTACCCCCACTTTTGGCCTGTTTGTGAGTGTATGTCAGGGTGTTTTCACTGTCTCACTGGGATCCTGCTAGCCAGGGCCCAGTGCTCATAGTGAAAACCCTATATTTTCAGTATGTTTGTTATGTGTCACTGGGACCCTGCTAGTCAGGACCCCAGTGCTCATAAGTTTGTGGCCTATATGTATGTGTTCCCTGTGTGGTGCCTAACTGTCTCACTGAGGCTCTGCTAACCAGAACCTCAGTGGTTATGCTCTCTCATTTCTTTCAAATTGTCACTAACAGGCTAGTGACCAATTTTACCAATTTACATTGGCATACTGGAAAACCCTTATAATTCCCTAGTATATGGTACTGAGGTACCCAGGGTATTGGGGTTCCAGGAGATCCCTGTGGGCTGCAGCATTTCTTTTGCCACCCATAGGGAGCTCTGACAATTCTTACACAGGCCTGCCACTGCAGCCTGAGTGAAATAACGTCCACGTTATTTCACAGCCATTTTACACTGCACGTAAGTAACTTATAAGTCACCTATATGTCTAACCTTTACCTGGTAAAGGTTGGGTGCTAAGTTACTTAGTGTGAGGGCACCCTGGCACTAGCCAAGGTGCCCCCACATTGTTCAGGGCCAATTCCCCGGACTTTGTGAGTGCGGGGACACCATTACACGTGTGCACTACATATAGGTCACTACCTATATGTAGCTTCACAATGGTAACTCCGAATATGGCCATGTAATATGTCTATGATCATGGAATTGCCCCCTCTATGCCATCCTGGCATAGTTGGCACAATCCCATGATCACAGTGGTCTGTAGCACAGACCCTGGTACTGCCAAACTGCCTTTCCCGGGGTTTCACTGCAGCTGCTGCTGCCAACCCCTCAGACAGGCTTCTGCCCTCCTGGGGTCCAGCCAGGCCTGGCCAAGGATGGCAGAACAAAGGACTTCCTCTGAGAGAGGGTGTTACACCCTCTCCCTTTGGAAAATGGTGTGAAGGCAGGGGAGGAGTAGCCTCCCCCAGCCTCTGGAAATGCTTTCATGGGCACACATGGTGCCCATTTCTGCATAAGCCAGTCTACACCGGTTCAGGGACCCCTTAGCCCTGCTCTGGCGCGAAACTGGACAAAGGAAATGGGAGTGACCACTCCCCTGACCTGCACCTCCCCTGGGAGGTGCCCAGAGCTCCTCCAGTGTGCTCCAGACCTCTGCCATCTTGGAAACAGAGGTGCTGCTGGCACACTGGACTGCTCTGAATGGCCATTGCCATCAGGTGACGTCAGAGACTCCTTGTGATAGGCTCCTTCAAGTGTTGCTAGCCTATCCTCTCTCCTAGGTAGCCAAACCCTCTTTTCTGGCTATTTAGGGTCTCTGTCTCTTGGGATTCTTTAGATAACGAATGCAAGAGCTCGTCCGAGTTCCTCTGCATCTCTCTCTTCACCTTCTGCCAAGGAATCGACTGCTGACCGCGCTGGAAGCCTGCAAAACTGCAACATAGTAGCAAAGACGACTACTGCAACTCTGTAACGCTGATCCTGCCGCCTTCTCGACAGTTTTCCTGGTGGTGCATGCTGTGGGGGTATTCTGCCTCCTCTCTGCACTAGAAGCTCAGAAGAAATCTCCTGTGGGTCGACGAAATCGTCCCCCTGCAACCGCAGGCACCAAAGAACTGCATCACCGGTACCTTGGGTCTCCTCTCAGCACGACGAGCGTGGTCCCTTGAATCCAGCAACTCTGTCCAAGTGACTCCCACAGTCCAGTGACTCTTCAGTCCAAGTTTGGTGGAGGTAAGTCCTTGCCTCCCCACGCCAGACTGCATTGTTGGAAACCGCGACTTTTGCAGCTACTCCGGCCTCCGTGCACTTCCGGCGGAAATCCTTTGTGCACAGTCCAGCCTGGGTCCACGGCACTCTAACCTGCATTGCACGACCTCCTAAGTTGTTCTCCGGCGACGTGGGACTCCTTTGTGCGACTTCGGGTGAGCACTGTTTCACACATCCTCGTAGTGCCTGTTTCTGGCACTTCTCCGGGTGCTACCTGCTGCTGAGAGGGCTCCTTGTCTTGCTCGACGTCCCCTCTGTCCCCTGATGCAATTTGCGACATCCTGGTCCCTCCTGGGCCACAGCAGCATCCAAAAACCTTTACCGCACGATTTGCAGCTAGCAAGGCTTGTTGGCGGTCTTTCGGCGGGAAAACACTTCTGCACGACTCTCCACGGCGTGAGGGATCCGTCCTCCAAAGGGGAAGTCTCTAGCCCTTGTTGTTCTTGCAGAAACCTACGCTTCTACTGTCCAGTAGCAGCTCCTTTGCACCCACAGCTGGCATTTCCTGGGCATCTGCCCATCTCCGACTTGCTTGTGACTTTTGGACTTGGTCCCCTTGTTCCACAGGTACCCTCGACTGGAAATCCATCGTTGTTGTATTGTTGGTTTGTGTCTTTCCTGCAGAATTCCCCTATCACGACTTCTATGTCCTTTGGGGAACTTTAGTGCACTTTGCACTCACTTTTCAGGGTCTTGGGGTGGGCTATTTTTCTAACCCTTACTATTTTCTAATAGTCCCAGTGACCCTCTACGAGGTCACATAGGTTTGGGGTCCATTCGTGGTTCGCATTCCACTTTTGGAGTATATGGTTTGTGTTGCCCCTATCCCTATGTGTCTCCATTGCATCCTATTGTAACTATACATTGTTTGCACTGTTTTCTAATACTATTACTGCATATTTTGGTATTGTGTACATATATCTTGTGTATATTTGCTATCCTCATACTGAGGGTACTCACTGAGATACTTTTGGCATATTGTCATAAAAATAAAGTACCTTTATTTTTAGTATATCTGTGTATTGTGTTTTCTTATGATATTGTGCATATGACACTAAGTGGTACTGTAGGAGCTTCACTCGTCTCCTAGTTCAGCCTAAGCTGCTCTGCTAAGCTACCATTATCTATCAGCCTATGCTGCTAGACACCCTATACACTAATAAGGGATAACTGGGCCTGGTGCAAGGTGCAAGTACCCCTAGGTACTCACTACAAGCCAGTCCAGCCTCCTACACAGATGCCCCCTGAAAACCTACCAACACCTAGCGTGGTCATTGACTGGTGCAAACTAGTGCAGCCACCTTAGACAGTGTTCAGGCCCCCTGAAGTGAGAACCAACACTCTTGAGGGCTCAGAATAAAGGCCTGCTCTGGGCGGAGGTGATAACACCTCATCCAGGCAGGATTAACATTCCAGGGCGGGGAGCTTTAAAGGCCTTTCTGCCTTTGAAATGCTACACAGGCATCTCCAAATGACAGAAGGCCAACCCCCAGTTCCTGACTCCACTTTTGGTGGCAGGACTGGAGGAAAACATAGTTAAATTAGGAGGAGTGCCTACTTCATGCCAGTCCCACCCCTAAGTTGGACGAGGGGAAGTGGACACTACTTTTCAAATTCTTCGATTTTGTTTGGAAGGAATTAGGCCACTAGGTAGTTTTAAGGTTTTGCCCACTTCCCAAAGAAAGTAGGTCTTAAGAAGGGTGTTGTCATCCTAAAGGTGAGTAGCCCATTGGATACCACTTTGCACCCTTGTGACACCCCTAAATTCAGTATTTAGGTGGCACCCTTGAACCCTAAAACTCAGATTCCTGATTACCTAAGAAGACCTACACACTACAGAGTCCAACCCGCAGAGAAGACTGCAGACACCAACTGACTTGGCCACAGCCCTACCGGGTTGTCTGCAACCCTTGAAGATCCTATGTCTGAAGACGACCCGTCATGCAGCCCAGCGACCTCCAAAGCCTTGGGAGGACTGCCTGCCTTCAATTAAGACTGAGATCTCCTGAGAACAGCGAACCCTTTCAAGAAGAAACCAACTTTAAAGAAAAATAACTCTGCCCTGAGGAACTGCGAAACCGGATCCGGACCCACCTCTGCACCTGTCTCCCACGTCCCGAGTCTGAGTGGCCACTGGTCCTGCGAAGGTTCCCCAGTAATTCTGAGCTCCAGTCCAGAGTGGGTTGAACCCTGTTGGATTCTGCTGCAAAGCCTGCAGCCTCAATCCGAAGACTCCTTCTGACTGCGACCTTCTTGGTAGGCTGTTTCGGACGTCAAAAGACGCCCTTGCACCCTGAGCCCCTGAGCCTTGGGGAGCTGGACCTTTGGTGTTCCTACGTTCCCTAGCATCAGAACTTACCTGGGTAGCTGTGGGTTTTCTTCATTCAGCCTCCTAGCCCGAGCCTGCAGCCTTTTTCCAAAACTGATCTTCCCCATTCACTTACATTGGCCGCCCAAAGCTGTGTTGACACTCTGCACTTAGCTGCCCCTGTGTCGCCAAGTGTGAAAGTTTGGTGCTGCCTTCTAGCCTCCTTGTACTTACCTCAGCTTGAGGAGATCGACCCCTTAGCCCACTTTTGTCTCCATTGGTTAACTTTGAGGGCCCGACCTTGTGTTGGCACTTGGCCTCCCCTGTGCCAGTGATGGTGTAAATTTGGTGCTGGCATGTGGCCACCTTTGTGCTTACCTCAATCCCAGGAGACCAACCTCTGACACTGCTCTACTCACCTGTGAGCAGCGCATCTTCGTTCACCCCCAGTCTCCCTTGGTTAACATTGGGCACTCAACTTAGTACTTATTTGAACCTTGCCTTTTTGTTGACCTAAAACCTTGAAGGCTGGATTTCTAAGTCGAGTACTTACCTGCAAAACTGTATTCTTGTTTTGCTGCCACAGGTGAACATTGAAGACTCTGAAAATTGCATTGTGTCGATTTTTTAAACTGAAAAATATTTTTAATTTAAAAACTGGTTACCTTATAATTAAGTTCCTTGGTTCAAAGCATATATAAAACAAGTGTTATTTTTCTAGTTGGGTCTTGTATTTATTCTTTGAGTGTGTGTCTCATTTATTGCCTCTTTAAGCACAACAAATGCCTAGCAAGACTCCTTGATAAGCCTAAATGCCCGCCCACACTACCACAAATAGAGCATTAGACCTATCTATTTCTCCTTCTGCCAACCTTTGGGGACCCACTGGACTCTCCACACAGTGTACTTCATTTTCGTGCACCATACAGAGACCCAGCTTCCTACAGAAGGGAGTAGCCCCTCTGGAATCTCTGCAAAACCCACCAGTTTGATGTGATCGACTGCCAACGGAGCAGGTGATGGGGGATCCTGTGTAACTCATCCCTGGTGGGGAAGCATCAGATTAGGAAGGTTTGGAGGCAGCTGCAGGGGGCAGACTGTCTCCATGATCTACGAGGCTGGTGGATCCCTCCTCCCCGGCCATGCAGAGGCTGGGCAGCATGCGCCGCACGGTGGCTGGAGGGCAATGGACATGGCTGAGCACCCCTTCCATAGTGACAAAAGGGGCGTAAAGTAGACCAAGGGGGACAAGGAGCCGCTGCAAGGACCAAGGACCTGACAGTAGAACAAAAATCCTTGAAGTGCTCGAGCGCCCAATCTGCTTTCTCTCCAATGAGACAAGTGACATCAAAGCGCATGTCCAGTAGGTTAGCTTGGACATTCCCTGAAAAGCCAGATGTCCTCAACCAGGACTGATGCCTAAGGGCCACTGTCGATGCACCCACTCTAACAAGTGAGTGAGTCATGTCCAGTCCCCATCTGATCCTGAACTTTTCTACACCTCTCCCATCAGCAACAGCTTGAGAGAGTACAGTCTAGGCCTCCTCCGGTACTTGTGGCAGCACTTGTTCAACCGTATCTTACATCATGTGGGAATAACGGCCCAAAAGGCATGCCGTGTTCACAGACCGCAATGCCAGACTGAAGGAAGAAAACATCTTCTTCCCAAGTTGGTCCAGCCTCTTGGATTCCCTATCCAGTGGTGCGGAAAGGTACACACCCTGGTATGTAGATGCTTGGATAACTAGGCTCTCAAGGGTAGGGTAATGCGTCAGGAACACTGGGTCAGTTGGAGCAGGTCGATGGTGGCGGACAGTAGTCCTTTACACAGGTGCCCCTGTGCTGGGTTTGGCCCAGGTACATAGCAGGACACCTTTAAGGCCTTCATTAAACGGCAAAAGGGGCTCAGAGAATGAAGTCCAGGGCTGAAATACCTCTGTCAGGAGGTTAGTCTGACTGCCACGAAAGCAGCTCGAGACCCAGGTCCTCAGCCACTATTCGCACCACCATAGAATAGGACGCTCCCTCCTCCATAGCCACGGTGGGGGGAGAAAGCATGCCATGGGGCCTGAGGGCCCTCCAGCGTGGTCAGACTGCCCAAAAATGAGGAGCATGGCCTCATAAAACTCTTGAGTTGGACAGGGGTCGCTCTGGCTCCCGGAAACTCGGGGAGGCATGGAGCCGACCCAGACACAGGCTTCTTAGATGAAGGCCTAGAACGATTTCGCTCAGTTTCCCTCATCTCATCGGTCGATGGACTGGGTGAAGTCAAAAAATGTTTGTTCTTCTTGGTCTTCTTCTTGTGCCTCGACTTACCCGAGTGTCCCGAGGACTTGGAGTGGGACTACGATTAGGGGAAGCTCTGCGGCTGATCTTGGGACCTTACTCTTGACCGAGATCGAGACCTTCATGGAGGCAAGCACTGGGCCGCAAGGAGATTTAGGGACCACTTATGCAATGCTTTCGAGTTCATGGCCTGACACTCGGAGCATGACGTTGGGTCGTGGTCGCTCTCCAGACACCACAGGCACACGAGGTGCGAATCCACCACGGATATTGCCCGATGACAGGATCCGGAGAGCTTGAACCCTGTCTTACGCGAAGTCATCACTGACGCACCAGGAGTGTAGGTATTCAAAAATGTTCAACAAAAAGTCAATAGATCAGTCAAAAAATGACTCTATCGAGCTCTCCTTCGTATCAGCACTAAGCTAGCGCAGAAAGAAAAGAAGTGATGTCAGTGTGCCAGGGTGGCACCTATTTGCGACATCATATCTGGCGCACTCAACGCCGACAACGGGTATGGAGCCAATCGACACCACCTTACGGCGTGCAGGGGTACTGCTCAAGAAAAATCTCCAGTCCAGACTGACACCTGGGGGAAATTCTAAGGTAAGGAATCTGCAACTAGGGGGTAGATTAATGGAAAGTGGCGCTGCACCGAGTGCCTCGCCACTTTCCCAGCGCCCCTTAGCACCCTCCTACCGCCACCACATGTGCGACGCATTTAAATACGCCGCACCATGGCGCATGGTAGGCAGCAATAGTGCCATTTTTTATGACGCTATTGATGTACTCTGCAGGAGGAGCGCCAAAATATTGGGGCTACTCCTGCAGAGTACAGAGGGGCACATTCTAAACGATGGAAGCTCCCTTTTAACGCCTGCTCTTGAGGAGGTGTAAAAGTGCCGTAATAAATGGTGCAAGGAAATCCCATAGATTTCCTTGCACCATTTTACCGGCTCCCCTAATGGGGGAACATCCCCTGTGCATACATTATGCCTGGCGCAGGCATAATGTAGAGCAAAGGGTTACAGAGTGGCGCAATGCATGCATTGTGCGACTCTGTAAATAGGGCACTGGGATTTTGTCCTTGATGGGCCACATTAACGTCAAAATAATTGACATTAATGTGGCGCAAGGTGGCGCTAGGGGCCTATAAATAAGCCCCTCTGTGTCTCTATCAGATATTAAGGTTTTGGCAGGGGAAGATAAGAACTCAAGGTGGACAGCCTAAAACAAAAAAAAAACAGCAAATGAAAAGTAAGAAAAGCAACGGGCAGAATGCATTTCTAGGTCAACTTTCTAAATGTCCCCAAGATGTCTTTAGCATACCAGACAGCTGCGCTCTCTGGTAGGCTGCGACATAAAAATTACATTAAGGTCAAAAGACACCTGTGGCTCCTTCCAATGGAATCATAAAGAGGCACCATATTTGTATACAACTTTCAACAATAATGTAGGAGGCTGGCCTGGCTTGTAGTGGGTACTAGAGGTACTTACACCTTGTGCCAGGTCCAGTTATCCCTTATTAGTGTAGAAGTGGTGTTTCTAGCAGCTTAGGCTGATAGAAGGTAGCTATGGCAAAGCGGCTTAGGCTGAACTGGGAGACATGTAAAGCTCCTACTATACCACTGGTGTCATATGCACAATATCATAAGAAAACACAATACACACATATACTAAAAATAAAGATACTTTATTTTTATGATAATATGCCAAAAGTATCTCAGTGAGTACCCTCAGTATGAGGATGAGAAATATACACAAGATATATGTACACAAACCAAAATTATGCAGATATAGCAAAAGGAAGTAATGCAAGCAATGTGAAGTTACAGTAGATTGCAATAGGAGCACATAGGTATAGGGGCAACACAAACCATATACTCCAAAAGTGGAATGCGAACCACAAATGGACCCCAAACCTATGTGAGCTTGTAGAGGGTCACTGGGACTGTAAGAAAACAGTGAGGGTTAGAAAAATAGCCCACACCAAGACCCTGAAAGGTAGGTTTAAAGTGCACCTACTACCCCCAGAGAGCACAGAAGTCGTGATAGGGGGATTCTGCAAGGAGAACAAACACCAGCAATGCAACAACAGTGGATTTCCAGACCTGAGTACCTGTAAGACAAGGGGACCAAGTCCAAGAGTCAAGACAGTGTCGAGAGTGGGCAGGAGCCCAAGAAATGCCAGCTGAGGGTGCAAGGAAGCTGCCACCTGTTGGAAGAAGCTTGGTGTTCTGCAAGAACGAAGAGGACTAGGAACTTCCCTTTTGGAGGATGGATGTTCCACATCGTGAAGAAGCTTGCAGAGGTATTCCCATGCAGAAAGACCGCAAACAAGCCTTGCTAGCTGCAGGGGTCGTGGTTAGGGTTTTTGGATGCTGCTGTGGCCCAGGAGGGACGAGGATGTTGACACTTGGATGAGGAGACAGAGGGGCGCCCAGCACATCAGGGAGCCCTCACAGAAGCAGACAGAACCTGCAGAAGTACCTGAACAGGCACTTGGAAGAAGAGTGAACCAGAGTCCACGCGAAGTCACAAAAGGGAGTTTCACGAAGCCGGAGGACAACTCAGAAGGTTGTGCACTGCAGGTTAGAGTGTCGGGGACCCAGGCTTGGCTGTGCATGAAGGAAATCCTGGAAGAGTGCACAGGAGCCGGAGCAGCTGCAAATTACGCGGTACCCAGCAATGCAGTCTAGCGTGTGGAGGCAAGGACTTACCTCCACCAAACTTGGACTGAAGAGTCACTGGACTGTGGGAGTCACTTGGACAGAGTTGCTGAGTTCCAGGGACCACGCTCGTCGTGCTGAGAGGGGACCCAGAGGACCAGTGATGCAGTCTTTTGGTGCCTGCGGTTGCAGGGGAAAGATTCCGTCGACCCACGGGAGATTTCTTCAGAGCTCCTGGTGCAGAAAGTTGGCAGGCTACCCCCAGAGCATGCACCACCTGGAAAAAGTCGAGAAAGCCGGCAGGATGAAGCGATACAAGGTTGCTAGTAGTCATCTTGCTACTTTGTTGCAGTTTTGCAGGCGTCCTGAGCAGTCAGCGGTCGATCCTTTGGCAGAAGGTGAAGAGGGAGATGCAGAGGAACTCTGATGAGCTCTTGCATTTGTTATCTGGTGAGATCCCCAAAGCAGAGACCCTAACTAGCCAGAAAAGGAGGTTTGGCTACTTAGGAAGGAGGATTGGCTACCAAGAGAGGTAAGAGCCTATCAGAAGGAGCCTCTGACGTCACCTGCTGGCACTGGCCACTCAGAGCAGTCCAGTGTGCCACAAACACCTCTGTTTCCAAGATGGCAGAGGTCTGGGACACACTGGAGGAGCTCTGGGCACCTCCCCTGGGAGGTGCAGGTCAGGGGAGTGGTCACTCCCCTTTCCTTTGTCCAGTTTCGCGCCAGAGCAGGGCTGGGGGATCCCTGAACCGGTGTAGACTGGCTTGCTCCCTGGAACACAGGAGCTATATCCAAGTGACCCCCACAGTCCAGTGATCCTTCAGTCCAAGTTTGGTGGAGGTAAGTCCTTGCCACCCCCGCTAGACTGCAAACCTGTGTAATGCGTGATTTGCAGCTGTTCCGGCTTCTGTGCACTTTTCCAATGATTCCTTTGTGCACAGCCTGGCCTGGGTCCCCAGCACTCCGTCCTGCAGTTCTCAACCCTCTGAGTTGGACTCTGACATCGTGGGACCCTCCTTTGTGACTCTGCGTGGACTCCAGTTCACACATTTTCTAAGTGCCTGCTCTGGTACTTATGCGGGTGGTGCCTGCTTCTCTGGGGGCTCTCTGAGTTGCCGAGTGCCCCCTCTGCCTTTTCCTCCAAGGGGACATATCCTGGTCCTTCCTGGTCCCCAGCTGCACCCAAAAACCTCTACCGCGACCCTTGCAGCTACAAGGCTTGTTTGCAGTATTTCTGCGTGGAAACACTTCTGCACCCTCCAGCACGCTGTGGGACATCTTCCTTCCAAAGGAGAAGTTCCTAGCCCTTTTTGTTGTTGCAGAATCCTTGGCTTCTTCCACCCAGAGGCAGCCTTCTTGCACCTTCATCTGGGGTTTCCTGGGCTCCTGCCCCCCTTGGACACTATCGCAACTCTTGGACTTGGTCCCCTTGCCGTGCAGGTCCTCGGGTCCAGGAATCCGTCTTCAGTGCTTTGCTGGTGTTTGTGGTTCTTGCAGAATCCCCCTATCACGACTATTGTGTCCTATTGGGGTAGTAGGGGTACTCTACTCCTACTTTTTAGGGTCTTGGGGTGGGGTATCTTGGACACCCTGACTGTTTTCTTACAGTCCCAGCGACCCTCTACAAGCTCCCATAGTCTGGGGTCCATTCGTGATTCACATTCCACTTTTGGAGTATATGGTTTGTGTTGCCCCTAGACCTATGTTCACCCATTGCATCCTATTGTAATTCTACACTGTTTGCATTACTTTTCTTACTGTTACTTACCTGTTTTGGGTTTGTGTACATATAACTTGTGTATATTACTTACCTCCTAAGTGAGGGTATTCTCTGAGATACTTTTGCCATATTGTCACTAAAATAAAGTACCTTTATTTTTAGTAACTCTGAGTATTTTGTTTTCTTATGATATTGTGCTATATGATATAAGTGGTATAGTAGGAGCTTTGCATGTATCCTAGTTCAGCCTAAGCTGCTTTGCCAGAGCTACCTTCTATCAGCCTAAGCTGCTAGAAACACCTCTATTCTACTAATGAGGGATAACTGGACCTGGCACAGGGTGTAAGTACCACAAGGTACTCAGGTACTCACTATATGCCAGGCCAGCCTCCTTCATCTATACAAATATCCATGTATTTATTAACTCATCCATTTATCCACTCACCAAATCCCACATCTATTCATCCATACAAACACTTAATAGTCTCACAGAATACAAACTGGTTCAAATGCACATACAGGCAGCAAACATATGTGTGCATGCCTGTGTATGTGTACGGAATCTCGCTGTGCTGCCTGTGTGGTTTTATGCGCATGTGGGCCAGTTAGTGTTGTGTTTGCATGTATTGCCTCTGTGCAGTTATACCTGCCTGTGGCACTTAAGTCATGTCCATGCTCTACTGGAAAGCCAGACCGAGTGGCCTTGCCTTTGCTTGTTACATTTAATGTGTGTTTTTCACCCGCTACACTTTGATAAGGCAAGGCTAATCCTATTAAGGATCCTCACTCCAAAATACCATCAAAAGTTAAGATGTTTCTCGTGGATGAGCCACCAACGGGGTTTTCTCCGAACCCCAGTCTTTACATACCTCGACATAAGCTGAGAGGGTCATGTATATTTTCTCTCTGTAAGGCGTAACCCGATTTAGTAGCAGAGAATTGTGCATGGAGCTATCCCAGGCAGCCACAAACTTATAAAATGTCCTGCAAAAAACACAAAGAGGCAAACAAATATTAGTAAAACAAATCCCCAAAATGTGCCCCACCTCACATACAGACACGTAAGGTTAGATTACTACATAGCATGCTGACAATCACAACTGCCAAGGGTGCAGCCTGCTTAAATATGCAGAAAGGACATCACTGGGTGATCAAGCGGTAAAGCCACTCTGCAACTCACTTCTCTGACAGAATGAGGGTTCCACGACTGTGACATTCATTCAATATTGTAGAAAAGGCAGAAGTTAATAGTGTTCAAAGGCATATTTGTTATTATTTCATAAAATGGTTTCTGCTATTTTCTTTGTTTGCATTGTTGTAGGAAGTAGGTGACGCTTGGCAAAAGCACTGGCCCCATGGCACTTGATTTTACCTTTGAAGTGAAGAGTGAAGTGATAAAAGATATGATGACATGTAATGAAACAACAGGGCGAAAGCAGTCCGGAACAACAACGGTGACGATTAGAACTTAAAAGCATGAACTAAGAAAGTTTTATACCGAGTTAGATATAGGGAAGAAAACAGACGAGAAGAATATATAGAGTGAAAAGAGAAGGATGATTTGCTAAAGAAGAAGGCCAAAAACTAAGGGCCACATTTATCAAGGGACAAGTTACTTACCTTCGGTAATGCCTTAACTGTTAGAGACAAAATCTAGTTGCAAATTTCTTATCTTAAAATTTCCCCCAGGCATCAGTCTGGCTCTGGAGATTTTGCTTGAGCAGTACCCCTGCCCGCTGTGAGGTGGCAGCGATTGGCTCTGCTTCATTCGTCAGCATCGTCCACACGGGATATGATGCTGCAGGTCCCATATAGGTGCCACCCCGGCACGATGACGTCAGTTTCTTTCTACAACTTTCCACGCCAGAAGTGCAGAGCCATGAAGAACACTGACCACTGGTGTAGAGGGGAGAATGGGTGGGTTGGTAAAGAATCTGCAACTAGATATCGTCTCTACCAGATAAGGCGTTACTGAAGGTTAAGTAACTTGTCCATCTGATAGAAACATCTAGTTGCAGATTCCTTAACTTAGAATAGATACCCAAGCAATAAGATCCCAGGAAATGGGTCTGTGAACTAAGATCATAGTAGAAAGTCCTGCGCAACCGAACCGGCAAAGCACCCGTCCCTTTGGACCTAATTGTCCAGGCAGTAGTGTTTGGTAAACATGTGCAAAGATGCCCACATTGCCTCCTGACAGATATCAAGGACTGAAACTCTGCATACTAACGCAGTGGTCGCGGCTGTAACTCTGGTAGAATGAACATGCAAACCTACAGGTGGCTGCTTCTTGGCCAGTGCATAGCAAATTTTAATGCAGAGTATGACCCATCAGGTGATGGTTTGCTTCTGCGCTGCTCGACCTTTCTACGCACCCCCATAACCAACAAAGAGTTGATCATTCACCGAGAACTCTTTTGTACGATCAAGGTAGAAAGCCAACGGTCTTTTTAGGTCCAGGCAGTGGAGTCTCTCCTCTTCCTTAGTAGTATGTGTGGGGGTGTAAAAAGTAGGGAAGGTGATGGATTGGCCTACATGAGAGGGCTTGACCACTTTTGGCAAAAAGGAAGCCCTAGCGCAAAGCACCAATTTGTCAGGATAGATGGAAAGGTAGGGCGGCTTAGATGACAATGCCTGCAGCTCATTCACCCTATGGGCAGATGTAATGGCCACAAGGAAGGCTGTTTTTTTTTTTAAAGCCCGGGAGGACAATTGTGGAGAGGTTCAAAAGGAGCACACATTAGGAATATCAGAAACAAATTCAAATCTCATTGAAGCACAATGAATGGTGATGGAGGGAACATATGGGTAAGACCCTTAAGGAATCTATTACAAATAGGAGACTTAAACAAAGAAGGCTGATCAGACAAACTCAAAATCACAGAGATAGCAGATAAATACCCTTTTAGAGTGGCCATAGCAGAGCCCTGCTGGACCAGGAAAAGGATAAACCACAGAACCTCAGGGTAGGGGCACAGAGGGTGGTCAACAGATGCGTCTGTGCACCATGCTACAAATTTATTCCAATGACAGACGTATACCGTTTTGGTGGAGGGACACCTGGCTGCCAAGATAAAGTTGCAGACTTCCAGCAGAAGGTCAAAACCAGTCAAATGTCACCGCTCAATCGCCCCGCAAGAAAGCGGAGACTAGACAGGATCGGGTGGAGAACCCTCCCGTGCTGCTGCAACAGAAGATCCTCCCAAAGGGGCAGTTTCATTGGAGGATCAATGGCCATGCTCAATAGCTCAGGATACCAGACTCTCTGTGCCTAGTCTAGAGCCACAGGAATGACTTGGGCTCGGTCTGTCCTGATCTTCTTGAGAACTCTGGACAGAAGTGGTATGGGGGGAAAAGTGAACAGGAGGCCACTCAAGATGAAAACTGTTGCTAGGCGATTACTGCCTTAGAAACTCCAACCTGCAATACTGTGGGCATTGTGCATTCTCTGCGGAGGCGAACAGATCTAGCAAAGGATGTCCCCACTGCTGAAAGAGACCTTGCACCACCTCCGGATGGAGAGTCTCTAGCACAGACCCGGGTACTGCCAAACTACCTTTCCCGGGGTTTCACTGCAGCTGCTGCTGCTGCCAACCCCTCAGACAGGTTTCTGCCCTCCTGGGGTCCAGCCAGACTTGGCCCAGGAAGGCAGAACGAAGGACTTCCTCAGAGAGAGGGTGTTACACCCTCTCCCTTTGGAAAAAGGTGTCAGGGCTGGGGAGGAGTAGCCTCCCCCAGCCTCTGGAAATGCTTTGATGGGCACAGATGGTGCCCATCTCTGCATAAGCCAGTCTACACCGGTTCAGGGATCCCCCAGCCCTGCTCTGGCGTGAAACTGGACAAAGGAAAGGGGAGTGACCACTCCCCTGACCTGCACCTCCCAGGGGAGGTGCCCAGAGCTCCTCCAGTGTGCTCCAGACCTCTGCCATCTTGGAAACAGAGGTGCTGCTGGCACACTGGACTGCTCTGAGTGGCCAGGGCCAGCAGGTGATGTCAGAGACTCTTTCTGATAGGCTCTTACCAGTGTTGCTAGCCTATCCTTATTCCTAGGTAGCCAAACCTCCTTTTCTGGCTATTTAGGGTCTATGCTTTGGGGAATTCTTTAGATAACTAATGCAAGTGCTCATCCGAGTTCCTCTGCATCTCTCTCTTCACCTTCTGCCAAAGGATCAACCGCTGACTGCTCAGGACGCCTGCAGTAGCAACAAAGTAGCAAAGACAACTACTGCAACCTTGTATCGCTTCTCCTGCCGCTTTCTCGCCTCTTTCCTGGTGGTGCATGCTCTGGGGGTAGCCTGCCTCCTTCTTGCACCAGGAGCTCTGAGGAAATCTCCAGTGGGACGACGGAATCCTCCCCCTGCAACCGCAGGCAACAAAAGACTGCATCACCTGTCCTCTGGGTCCCCTCTCAGCATGCCGAGCGTGGTCCCTGGAACTCAGCAACTCTGTCCAAGTGACTCCAACAGTCCAGTGACTCTTCTGTCCAAGTTTGGTGGAGGTAGGTCCTTACCTCCCCACGCTAGAATGCATTGCTGGGTACCGCGTGATTTGCAGCTGCTCCGGCTCCTGTGCACGCTTCCAGGATTTCCTTTGTGCACAGCCAAGCCTGGGTCCCCGACACTCTAACCTGCAGTGCACAACCTTCTGAGTTGTCCTCCGGCGTCGTAGGACTCCCTTTTGTGTCTTCGGGTGGACTCCTGTTCACTCCTCTTCTGAGTGCCTGTTCCGGTACTTCTGCGGGGGCTGCCTGCTTCTGTGAGGGCTCCCTGACTTGCTGGGTGCCCCCTCGGTCTCCTCATCCAAGTGGCGACATCCTGGTCCATCCTGGGCCACAGCAGCCTCTAAAAACCCTAACCGCGACCCTTCCAGCTAGCAAGGCTTGTTTGCGGTCTTTCTGCGTGGGAACACCTCTGCAAGCTTCTTCACGACGTGGGACATCCATCCTCCAAAGGGGAAGTTCCCAGTCCTCTTCGTTCTTGCAGAATCCACAGCTTCTACCATCCAGTGGCAGCTTCTTTGCACCCTCAGCTGGCATTTCCTGGGCATCTGCCCACTCTCGACATTGTCGCGACTCTTGGACTTGGTCCCCTTGTTTCACAGGTACTCAGGTCTGGAAATCCACTGCTTTTGCATTGCTGGTGTTGGTCTTCCTTGCAGAATCCCCTTATCACGACTTCTGTGCTCTCTGGGGAATATAGGTGCACTTTACACCTACTTTTCAGGGTCTTGGGGTGTGCTATTTTTCTAACCCTCACTGTTTTCTTACAGTCCCAGCGACCCTCTACAAGCTCACATAGGTTTGGGGTCCATTCGTGGTTTGCATTCCACTTTTGGAGTATATGGTTTGTGTTGCCCCTATACCTATGTGCTCCTATTGCAATCTACTATAACTTTACATTGCTTGCATTACTTCCTTTTGCTATTACTGCATATTTTTGGTATTGTGTACATATATCTTGTGTATATTTGGCATCCTCATACTGAGGGTACTCACTGAGATACTTTTGGCATATTGTCATAAAAATAAAGTACCTTTATTTTTAGAATATCTGTGTATTGTTTTTTCTTATGATATTGTGCATATGACACCAGTGGTATAGTAGGAGCTTTGCATGTCTCCTAGTTCAGCCTAAGCTGCTCTGCTATAGCTACCTTCTATCAGCCTAAGCTGCTAGAAACACCTCTTCTACACTAATAAGGGATAACTGGACCTGGTACAGAGTGTAAGTAACCCTTGGTACCCACTACAAGCCAGGCCAGCCTCCTACATTGGTTGTGCAGCGGTGGGATAAGTACTTGCAACTACTTACCACTTTGTCATTGTGTAGTTTTCATAAAACAAGTTCAGTGTATGTACACTTAACCAAAAAGTTTTGCTTTTCTTCTCTTACACTATCTGCTAAGTGCTGAAAAGTACTCCTAAACTTTCAAAAAGTATCTAAAAAGTTGAAAAAGTTTTTATTTCTGTTTCCTTAAAAAGTCCTGAAACTTTTTCTCTCTTTTTTCTGTCCCTAAACCTTTTCTATCATGTCTGATGTAGGAACTCCTCTTAACTTGGTCAATACAGCTTATGACCACCTTAACTTTAAGGGCCTGAAGAGTCTCTGCATTGGTAGAGGTTTAGTGGTAGGAAAGAACCCCTCTAGAGAATTATTGTCTAACATGCTTATTGAAAATGATAAGGCCTTAGCTGACACTTCAATTGAGAAGTTAGGAGATAGCTCACACTCTGACTCAGGGGAGCCCCCAATAAGAGTGTTAGAGGGTGCCCTTCCTAACCTGCCCCTTAGCAGACCACCTAGCATAGCTGGTAGTAATGGAAGCTCCCATCACAGTAGGGATATTTTTGTTCCTGCAGGCCAGGTTGCTAGGGTGCCAACTGTTAGGGACAGGTCTCCCTCTGTTCATTCACATCATTCTTCTGTGTCAAAGCATTCCCAACCCACCCACCCTTATGACAGAATGTTAGAAAGGGAACTCAATAGATTGAGAGTGGAAGAGTCCAGGCTGAAGCTTAAGCAGCAACAGCTGGCTCTAGACAGGGAATCCCTGGACTTAGAAAAAGAAAGACAGAGGTTGGGGTTTGGACCCCATGGTGGCAGCAGCAGTATTCCTGATAGTAATCCTGTGAAAGAGCCTGATTCTAGGAATCTGCATAAGATAGTTCCCCCTTACAAGGAGGGGGATGACATTAACAAGTGGTTTGCTGCACTTGAGAGGGCCTGTATGGTACAGGGGGTCCCTCAAAGGCAGTGGGCTGCTATCCTACGGCTATCTTTCAGTGGAAAAGGTAGGGATAGCCTCCTTACTGTGAAGGAAAGTGATGCCAATAATTTTACAGTTTTGAAGAATGCAATCTTGGATGGATTTGGCTTAACCACTGAACAATACAGGATTAAGTTCAGAGAAACCAGAAAAGAGTCCTCACAAGACTGGGTAGACTTTGTTGACTATTCAGTGAAGGCCTTGGAGGGGTGGTTACATGGCAGTAAAGTTTCTGACTATGAAAGCCTGTACAATCTAATCTTGAGAGAGCATATTCTGAATAACTGTGTGTCTGATTTGTTACACCAATATCTAGTGGACTCAGATCTGACCTCTCCCCAAGAATTGGGAAAGAAGGCAGACAAATGGGTCAGAACAAGAGTGAACAGAAAAGTTCATACAGGGGGTGACAAGGATGGCAAGAAGAAGGATGGTAAGTCTTCAGACAAAGGTGGGGACAAATCTAAAAATGAGTCTTCATCAGGCCCACAAAAACACTCTGGTGAGGGTGGTGTTTCCAAATCCTCTTCTAATCAAGTAAAGAAACCATGGTGCTATTTATGTAAAGTAAAAGGCCATTGGATAACTGATGCCAGTTGTCCAATGAAAAGCACCAAGCCTCTCACTACCACAACCCCTACTGCAACCTCTAGTGCCCCTAGTAATAGCAGTGGTGGTGGGAGCAAACCTACTAATAGCCAATCCAAAGGAGTAGCTGGGCTCACTTTTGGTAATTTAGTTGGGGTTGGTCTTGTTAGGTAGACCACAGAGGCTGTGTTAGACTCTGAAGGTGCCATTGATTTGGCCACCTTGGTTGCTTGTCCCCTTAATATGGATAAGAACAAGCAACTTCCCCTAATAAATGGTGTTGAGTTTCAGGCCTACAGGGACACATGTGCCAGTGTTACCATGGAAATAGAGAAACTGGTACACCCTGAACAACACCTACTTGGTCACCAGTACCAAGTGAAAGATGCTCATAACAACACTCTTAGCCACCCCATGGCTGTTGTGAATCTCAACTGGGGGGGGGGTTACTCGTCCAAAGAAAGTTGTGGTTGCCTCAGATTTACCTGTAGACTGTCTACTAGGAAATGATTTAGAGACATCAGCTTGGGCAGAAGTGGAGTTGGAGGCTCATGCAGCAATGCTGGGCATTCCAGGGCATATTTTTGCTTTGACAAGGGCTCAGGCCAAAAAGCAAAAAGGACAGGGTGACTTGGATCCTGGAACAATGGACCAAGTGCTCCCTAAAGCTAGGGTTAGTAATGGTAAATCCCTACCTACTATCACTCCCTCTATAGATGATTCTACTTCTGAGGAAGAAGAATTGCCCCCCCTGTGCAGAACCTTCACCAGAGGAGCTGGCAGCAGGCACTGCTGAGCTTTTGGGTGGAGGGGGGCCTGCCAGGGAGGAGCTGAGTGTGGCACAGCAAACCTGTCCCACATTAGAGGGTCTAAGACAGCAAGCTGTCAAACAGCAAAATGGGGATGTCACTGACTCACATAGAGTTTACTGGGAGGACAACCTCTTGTATACAGAGGCAAAGGACCCAAAACCTGCAGCAGCCAGGAGATTGGTCATTCCCCTGCAGTACAGAGAGTTCCTCCTAACTCTGGCACACGACATTCCCTTGGCTGGACATTTGGGTCAGATTAAAACATGGGAAAGGCTTGTCCCCCTGTTTCACTGGCCTAGAATGTCAGAGGACACAAAGGATTTTTGTAAGTCCTGCGTGACCTGTCAAGCCAGTGGCAAGACTGGTGGCACCCCAAAGGCTCCCCTTATTCCACTGCCTGTGGTTGGGGTTCCCTTTGAAAGGGTAGGGGTTGACATAGTTGGCCCCCTTGACCCTCCTACTGCTTCAGGTAATAGGTTTATCTTGGTGGTAGTGGACCATGCCACAAGATATCCTGAAGCAATTCCTCTAAGGACCACTACAGCACCTGCAGTGGCAAAAGCACTCCTGGGAATCTTTTCCAGGGTGGGTTTCCCAAAAGGGGTTGTATCAGACAGGTGTAGCAACTTTATGTCTGCATACTTAAAGGCCATGTGGAAGGAATGTGGTGTAACATACAAATTCACCACAACTTATCATCCACAAACAAATGGACTGGTAGAGAGGTTTAAGAAAACTCTCAAAGGAATGATAATGGGACTCCCTGAAAAACTCAGGAGGAGATGGGATGTCCTGTTACCTTGCCTCCTTTTTGCTTACAGGGAGGTACCCCAGAAAGGAGTGGGCTTCAGCCCCTTTAAACTCCTATTTGGACACCCTGTAAGAGGTCCCCTAACACTTGTGAAGGAGGGTTGAGAACAACCTATAAAAGCTCCTAAGCAAGACATAGTGGACTATGTACTTGGCCTAAGATCCAGAATGGCTGAGTACATGAAAAAGGCCAGTAAAAACCTTCAGGCCAGCCAAGAGCTCCAAAAGCAATGGCATGACCAGAAGGCTGTTCTGATTCAGTACCAACCAGGACAGAAGGTGTGGGTATTGGAGCCTGTGGCCCCAAGAGCACTCCAAGACAAATGGAGTGGACCGCACATCATTGTTGAAAAGAAGGGAGAAGTCACCTACTTGGTTGACTTGGGCACTTCCAGGAGTCCCCTTAGGGTGTTCCATGTCAACCGCCTAAAACCCTACTATGACAGGGCTGATCTCACCCTGCTCATGGCAACAGATGAAGGACAGGAAGAAGAGAGTGACCCTCTCCCTGATCTCTTCTCTTCCACAGAACAAGATGCTCTAGTGGAAGGTGTAGTTTTGGCAGACTGTCTTACTGCTGAGCAGAAAGACAACTGCATAAATCTCCTGGGTCAGTTTTCTGAACTCTTTTCTACTGTGCCAGGCACCACTTCTTGGTGTGAGCACACTATAGATACTGGAGACAGCATGCCTGTCAAAAGTAAGATCTATAGGCAGCCTGACCATGTCAGGGACTGCATAAAACAAGAAGTTCAGAAAATGCTTGAACTGGGAGTGGTTGAACATTCTGAAAGCCCATGGGCCTCTCCTGTGGTGCTTGTACCAAAGCCTCACTCAAAAGATGGGAAAAGAGAGATGAGGTTTTGTGTAGATTACAGAGGTCTCAACCAGGTAACTAAAACTGATGCTCACCCTATACCCAGGGCAGATGAGCTCATAGATACACTGGCATCTGCCAAGTATCTAAGCACCTTTGATTTGACTGCAGGGTATTGGCAGATCAAGTTATCAGAGGATGCTAAAGCAAAAACTGCATTTTCAACTATTGGAGGGCACTACCAATTCACAGTAATGCCCTTTGGTTTGAAAAATGCACCTGCCACTTTTCAGAGGTTGGTGAATACGAGATATACTGAGATATGCAGACAAGAAGTTACTACCTCTGTCTGATACAACTTCCTTAGGGAAACCCACCATGAAAAATATTCCCAGGAGGGCCTTTGCCACTGACGGTGCTGTAGGGGTCCTTAAGGGGATAGCTTCTGGATACCTTGTGGCATGGTCCACCACCACAAGGATGAATCTATTGCCAGAAGCTGTTGGAGGGTCAAGGGGGCCAACAATGTCAACTCCTACCCTCTCAAAGGGCACCCCAACCACTGGCAGTGGCATTAAGGGGGCCTTTGGGGTGCCATCAATCTTGCCACTGGCTTGGCAGGTGACACAGGAGCAACAAAACTCCTTTGTGTCTTCTGACATGTGAGGCCAGAGAAAATGGGGAACAAGTCTGTCCCATGTTTTACTTTGCCCCAAATGTCCAGCCAAAGGAATGTAATGAGCTAGAGTTAGGAGGAATTCCCTATTCTGTAGGGGGATGACCAATCTCCTGTTGGCACCAGGTTTAGGGTCCCTTGCAATATAGAGAAGATTATTCTCCCAGTAAACTCTGTGGCTGTCAGTGACATCCCCATTCTGCTGTTCGACAGCTTGCTGTCTGAGACCCTCTAGTGTGGGACAGGTCTGCTCTGCCACACTCAGTTCCTCCCTGGCAGGCCCTCCTGCACCAAAAAGCTCAGCTGTGTCAGCTTCAAGCTCCTCTTGTGTAGGTTCTGCACAGGGAGAAGACTCCTCCTCATCAAAAGGGGAATCATCTGGAAAGGGAGGGATAGTGGATAAGGGTTTGCCCTTTCTACCCCTAGTTTTTGGTCACACTTGGTCCATTGTTCCAGGATCCAAGTTTCCCTGTCCTCTTTGCTTCTTGGCCTGAGCCCTGGTAAGAGCAACAATATTCCCTGGAATGCACAGCATTGCTACATGGGCCTCCAACTCCACTTCACCCCAAGCTGAGGTTTCCAAATCATTTCCTAAGAGACACTCCACAGGTAAGTCAGTGGATACCACAACTTTCTTTGGACCAGTAACCTCCCCCCGTCCAGTTGAAATTCACAACAGCCATGGGGTGGCTAACAGTGTTGTTAAGTGTGTCTGTCACTTGGTACTGGTGACCAAGTAGGTGTTGCCCAGGGGCTACCAGTTTCTTCATCACCATAGTGACACTGACACCTGTGCCCTTGTAGGCCTCAACCTGAACACCATTTATTAGGGATAGTTGCCTGTACTTATCCATAATAAGGGGACAAGCAACTAAGGTGGCAAGGTCAATGCCACCATCAGAGACTAAAACAGCCTTAGTGGTCCCCCTAACTAGACCAACCCCCACTACATTACCAAAGGTGAGCCCAGCTACACCCTTTGACTGGCTATTTGTAGTGTTTTTCCCACCACCACTGCTATTACTAGGGGTAGTAGTGGAAGCAGTGGGGGTTGTGGTGGTCGAGGTTTGGTGTTTCTTTTTGGACAAGTGGGGTCACTTTCCCAATGGCCTTTTGCTTTACAAAGATAAGACCATGGCGTTTTCTGATTGTGTGAAGAGGATTTGGACCCACCACCCCCAGAGGATTTTTGTGGGCCTGATGAAGACTCTGATGGTTTTTATCTTTGTCCCCACCCTTGTCATGAGACTTACCATCCTTCTTCTTGCTGTTTTTGTCACCCCCTGTATGAGCTTTTCTGCTCACCCTTGTTCTGACCCATTTGTCTGCCTTCTTTCCCAATTCTTGGGGAGAGGTCAGATCAGAGTCCACAAGATACTTATATAACAAATCAGACACACAATATATGCTCTCTCAGAATTAGGTTATACAGGCTTTCATAGTCAGTAACCTTACTGCCATTTAACCAACCTTCTAGGACCTTCACTGAACAGTCTACAAAATCTGTCCAATCCTGTGATGACTCCTTTCTGGTCTCTCTGAACTTTATCCTGTATTGGTCAGTGGTTAAGCCCAAACCATCTAAGAGAGCACTTTTAAGAATGTGGTAGTTATCTGCATCATCCTCTCTGACAATAAGGAAGGAGCCTGTCTCTCCCCTTGTCAGTGAAAGACAACCATGGGACAGCAGCCCACTGAACTTGAAGGACCCTCTGAACTTTACAGGTCCTCTCAAGTGCAGCACACCACTTTTAGATGTAATCCCCATTCTTGTAAGGGGGAACAACTTTGTGCAAGTTCTGGAATCAAAGGTATTCTCCCAAACACCATAACTCCTTAAACTGCTATTGCTGCTACCACCATGGGGAACTAACCCCAAACCCTGCCTTTCCCTTTCCACAGCCAGGGATTCCCTGTCTAAGGCCAACTGTTGCTGCTGTAGCTTCAGTCTGGCCTCCTCTAACCTTAGCTTTCTGAGTTCCCTATCTAGGGACTGGTCCTCAGGGTTAGAAGTGTGAGATGCTTCTGAAACAGAAGTAACATGGGAATTGGCAGAGGCTGATCTTTCCCTAACTTGAGCCACCCTAGTGACCTGGCCTCTAGGTATGAAGGGAGATCTACTGGTGTGTGATCCCTTCCCACTACCAGCTATACTAGGGGGTTTCTTGACAGAAAGATCAGTGGAAGGACCCTCCCCAGAATGATCAGAATGCTCCTCTGAGCCTGCCTGTTGGACGCTTCCTCTACCTCCCCCTCTGGCTGTTCCTGACCAGTGCTAAGTCCCTTGTCATCCTTCAGGAGAACATTTAAGAGGAATTTCTTAATGGGGTTCTTCACTATCCCTAAACTCCTTTCAGTGCAGAGACCCCTCCAACTTTTAAAATTTAGATTCTCATATGTTGTGTTCACAACTCTAGGGGTAGCTTCTACACCCGACATGTTGAAAGAAAGAGTTTAGGAAAAAGAGTAAAAAGTAAGTAGACTAGCAGGCCTAACATTTTAGAGAAAAGTAAAAAAACTTTTCAGAAACTTTAAAAAACGTTTGCAAAGTTTTAAATAACCTTTTAGAAAGTTAGAAATGGCTTCTAGGTATGATTATGTATAGCTCTAAGTATTGGAGCAAGCTTTTCTTCTGAAAAGCACTAGTAACAAAATGGTAAAGCAACTGCAAGTACTTATCCCACTGCCGCACCACCAATGTAGGAGGCTGGCCTGATTTGTAGTGGGTACCTTCGGTACTTACACCTTATACCAGGTCAGTTATCCCTTATTAGTGAAATGTAGTAGTGTTCTAGCAGCATAGGCTGCTAGAGCTAGCTGTAGTAGAGCAGCTTAGGCTGGACAAGGAGACATGCAAAGCTCCTGCAATACCACTATAGTTACGCAGTGCTTATACACAATAAAAGACAATACTCATGTTACCAAAAATAAAGGTACTTTATTTTAGTGACACAAGGCCAAAAATATCTTAGAGGCAATACTCCTTCTGGAGGTAAGTATTATACACAATATCTACATTAGACACCAAAATAAGGTAAGTAAGTAGTTGTGGGATAGTGCAAACAATAGGAAATACAATGAATGCAGAAAGAAGAAATAGGTCTAGGGGCAACACAAACCACATACTAAGAAAGTGGAATGCGAATCACAAATTCCCCCCTAGACAAGTGTAGTGTGTAGAGAATCACTGGGAGAGTAAGAAAACCACAAAGGTGAGTAAAATACCCGTAGGAGGCTGGCCTGGCTTATAATGAGTACCTAATGGTACTTACATCTTGTGTCAGGTCCAGTAATCCCTTATTAGTAGATTAGTAGTGTTCTAGCAGTTTAGGCTGATAGAGGTAGCTATAGCAGAGCAGCTTAGGCTGAACTAGGAGACATGTAAAGCTCCTACTATACCACTTATATCACATAGCACTGTATCATAAGAATCACAATACTCAGAGTTACTAAAAATAAAGGCACTTTATTTTAGTGACAATGTGTCAGAAATAACTCACAGGATATACTCCCTTAGGAGGTAAGTAAAATACACAAAATATAAACACAAACCAAAACCAGGTAAGTAAACAGTTAGAAAAGTAGTGCAAACACTGTAGGAGACAAAAGGATGCAATAGGCTTAGGGGCAACACAACCCATATAGTAAGAAAGTGGAATGCGAACCACTTAGGGACCCCAGACCTAGTGTAGTGTGTAGAGGGTCGCTGGGAGTGTAAGAAAACACTAAGGGTGTCCAATATACCCCACCCCAAGACCCTGAAAAGTAAGAGTAAAGTTACCCTATTTCTCCAGAAACACACTAAACTTGTGATAGGAGATTCTGCAAAGACAACAACTGACTGCAAAACACTGAAGATGGATTCCTGGACCTGAGGACCTGTAAAGGAAGAGGACCAAGTCTAAGAGTCACAAAAGTGTCCGGGGGGCAGGAGCCCACAAAACCCGGATGAAGGTGCAAAATGGCTGCCTCCGGGGGGAAGAAGCTGAAGATTCTGCAACAACGGAAGATGCCAGGAAATTCTCCTTTGCACAGAAGATGTGCCACGGTGTGCTGGAGGATGCAGAGTTGTTTCCACGCAGAAAGACCACAAACAAGCCTTGCTAGCTGCAAAGGTTGCAGTTGAAGAAAATGGTTGCTCCCCGGACCCAGGAAGGACCAGGAGGTTGCCCCTTGGAAGAGGAGACAGAGGGGGCGCACAGCAGCACAGAGAGTGCATACAGAAGCAGGCAGCACCCACAGAAGCACTTGAAGAGGCATTCAAGAAATCGGAGCATGGCGGTCATCTCAACACAACAAAGGAGGGTCCCACGAAGTCGGTGGTCAACTCAGCGAGTTGGGCAATGCAGGACAGAGTGCTGGGGAACTGGGCTATGCTGTGCACAAAGGATTCCTTGCAAAAGTGCACAGAAGCCCTAGCAGCTGCAGTTCACGCAGTACACAGGATTACTGTCTGGCGTGGGGAGCCAGACAGTAACCTCCACCAAATTTGGACAGAAGGACCACTGGACTGTCGGGGTCACTTGGATCTAGCTCCTGTTTTCCAGGGACCACGCTCATCAAGATGAGAGGGGAGCCAGAGGACCGGTGAAGCAGACGTTTGGTGCCTGCTTTAGCAGGGGGAAGATGCCGTCGACCCACAGGAGATTTCTTCTTGGCTTCCAGTGCAGGGTGAAGGCAGACAGCCCTCAGAGCATGCACCACCAGGAAACAGTCAAGAAAGCCGGCAGGATTAGGCCCTACAATGTTGCTGGTTGTCGTCTTGCTACTTTGTTGCGGGTTTGCAGGTGTCCTAGAGCAGTCAGCAGTCGATCCTTGGCAGAAGTCGAAGAGAGAGATGCAGAGGAACACTGGTGAGCTCTTGCATTCATTATCTGAAGAGAAACCCACAGGAGAGACCCTAAATAGCCCTCAGAGGAGGATTGGCCACCTAACCAGGTAAGCACCTAGCAGGAGGGGTCTCAGACGTCACCTGTTGGCGCTGGCCACTCAGAGGCCTCCATTGTGCCCTCACATCTCTGCATTCAAGATGGCAGAGGTCTGGGACACACTAGAGGAGCTCTGGGCACCACCCCTGGGGTGGTGATGGACAGGGGAGTGGTCACTCCCCTTTCCTTTGTCCAGTTTCGCGCCAGAGCAGGGGCGGGGGGATCCCTGAACCGGTGTAGACTGGCTTATGCAAGGAGGGCACCATCTGTGCCCTTCAAAGCATTTCCAGAGGATGGGGGAGGCTACTCCTCCCCAGCCATTAACACCTATTTCCAAAGGGAGAGGGTGTAACACCTTCTCTCAGAGGAAATCCTTTGTTCTGCCTTCCTGGGACTGGGCTGCTCAGACTCCAGGAGGGCAGAAACCTGCCTGAGGGTTGGCAGCAGCAGTAGCTGCAGTGAAAACCCCAGAGAGCTAGTTTGGCAGTACCCGGGGTCCATGCTGGAGCCCCGGGATGTATGGGATTGGCATCCCAATACCACATTTGCATGGGGGGAGAATTCCATTATCTTAGACATGTTACATGGCCATATTCGGAGTTACCATTGTGAAGCTACATAGAGGTATTGACCTATATGTAGTGCACACGTGTAATGGTGTCCCCGCACTCACAAAGTCCAGGGAAATTGCCCTGAACAATGTGGGGGCACCTTGGTAAGTGCCAGGGTGCCCTCACACTTAGTGACTTTGCACCTAACCTTCACTAGGTGAGGGTGAGGGATAGACATATAGGTGACTTATAGGTTACTTACTTGCAGTGTAAAATGGCTGTGAAATAACGTGGGCGTTATTTCAGTCAGGCTGCAGTGGCAGACCTGTGTAAGATTTGTCTCAGCTCCCTATGGGTGGCAAAAGAAATGCTGCAGCCCATAGAGATCTGCTGGAACCCCAATACCCTGGGTACCTATACTAGGGAAATATAAGGGCGTTCCAGAGTGCCAATCAGAATTTGTGAAAATGGTCACTAGCCTGCAGTGACAATTTTAAAAGCAGAGAGAGCATAAGCACTGAGATTCTGGTTAGCAGAGCCTCAGTGACACAGTTAGGCACCACACAGGGAACACATTCAGGTCACAAACTATGAGCACTGGGGTCCTGGCTAGCAGGATCCAAGTGAGACAGGCAAAATAAAACTGACACACAAGTAAAAATGGGGGTAACATGCCAGGCAAGATGGTACTTTCCTACAATACCCCACCCCAGAGCACAAGAAATTAGGATTAAAGTACTGCAAGTTTCCTTAGGACACACTACCAGTCGTCATTAGAGTTATTGCAAGACCTAAGCAAGACTGCAAGCAACAAATGGTGGATTCTTGGGCCTGAAGACCTGTGAAGAGAGGAGACCAAGTCCAGAAGTCGCAGAAGATTCCAGGAAGGACAGGAGCCTCTGCCAACCTAGAAGATGGTGAAAAAAAGGATTCTCCGGTTGGAAGAAGTCTGCAGAAGTGCACCAAAGAAGATGGCTGTGGGTTCCTGTGTGATGCAAAGGGTGTCCCATGTGGAGATGTTGGATGCAGGTTAGTTGCCGTGCTGGATTCGTCCAACAATCCGTGGTTCAAGCCATGTCGCCTATTGCATCAAAATGACGCTGCCTGGACCCAGGAGGGACCTGGGGGCCTCAACTCGGACTGAGGAGGCATAGGGGGATCGCAACATCGGAGGGAACCCACATATGACCAGGCAGCACCCACACAGGTCCCAGAACACCGGGACAGAGAAGGAGTACATTCAGTTTCTGCAGCACTACAAAGGAAGGTCCCACGCCGCCGGAGAACAACTCAGCCAGTTGAACGTCGCAGTATAGAGTGCTGGGGACCTGGGCCAGACTGTGCTTGAAGGATTCTTGTGAATAGTGCACAGAGGCCTCAGGAGGTGAAGATGACGCAGTGCACAGGGGTACTGTCGCAAACAGGGAAGGCAAGCTTTTACCGCCTCCAAATTTGGACAGCAGGACCTTAGGACAGTGTGTGTTGAAAAACTCCACCACCTGTGTTCCAAGGAGCACGCTAGTCGCCAGGAGAGGAATCCAAGAGAACCGGATGTCATCTTAGAAGCTGCCCACAGGAACAGGGAAGTGACTCTGTCACTCCAAGGGAGATATCTTTGGTCCTTCTGGTGCAGGGTGAAGACAGGGAGTCCCCAGAGCGTGCACACCATGCAAACTGTTGCAGTTGCTGGCTGGAGCTTAAGTTGCACTGTCGAAGTAACCCTTCTGTATTCTTTGTTGCAGTTACAGCGGTTCCTGGAGCAGTCAGCGGTCGATCTGAGGTCAGAGGATAAAGAAGAAGTTGCAGAGGATTCCTGATGGAAACTTGCAAGCAGAATATGAAGAGAAACCCATAGGAGAGAACCCTAAATAGCCCTGAGAGAGGGATTGGCTACCTAACCAGGTATGCACCTATCAGGAGGGGTCTCTGACATCACCTGCTGGCACCGGCCACTCAGAGGCCTCCAGAGTGTCCCCACACCTTGGAAAGCAAGATGGCTGAAGTCTGGGAAACACTGGAGGAGCTCTGGGCACCACCCCTATGGTGGTGATGGACAGAGGAGTGGTCACTCCCCTTTCCCTTGTCCACTTTTGCACCAGAGTAGGGACTGGGGGTCCCTGGACCGGTGTAGACTGGCTTATGCAAGGAGGGCACCATCTGTGCCCTTCAGAGCATTTCCAGAGGTTCTGGGAGGCTACCCCTCCCATGCCTGTAGCATCTATTTCCAATGGGAGAGTGTGTAACACCCTCCTCCCAAAGGAAATGCTTTGTACTGCCTTCCTGGGATTGAGCTGCTCAAACCCCAGGAGGGCAGAACCCCGTCTGTGAGGTGGCAGCAGCTGTAGCTGCAGTGTAAGCCTCAGAAAGCTGGTTTGGCAGTACTGGGGGCCCATAGTGGAGCTCTCAGGATGCATGGGATTGGCCCCCCAATACCAGATTTGGAATGGGGGACAATTCCATGATCTTAGACACCTTACATGGTCATATTCAGAGTTACACTTGTGAAGCTACATATAGGTATTGACCTATATGTAGTGCACACATGTAATGGTGTCCCCGTACTCACGAAGTCCGGGGATTTGGCCCTGGTCAGCGTAGGGGTATTTTTGCTAGTGCAAGAGTGCCCTCACACTTAGTAACTTTGCACCTAGCCTTTAGTAAATGAAGATTAGACATATGGTGACTTATAAGTTACTTAAGTGCAGTGAAAATGGCTGTGAAATAGTGTGTGCACGCCATTTTACACGTGCACTGGACATAGGTCAATACCTATGTCCAGCTTCACAATGGTAACCCTGAATATGGCCATGTAAGGTGTCCAACAACTAGTATTGGTGGCACAATCCCATGCACTCTGTGGTCTCCACAGTGGTCCCCTAGTACTGCCATACCAGCCTTCTGAGGGCCCCAGCTGCTGCCACCTCACAGACAGATTTCTGCCTTCCTGTTGCTTGAGCAGCTCAAGCCCAGGAAGGCAGACCAAAGGATTTCCTTTGGGAGAGGGGTGTTACACCCTCTACCTTTGGAAATAGGTGTTACAGGCGTGGGAGGGATAGCTTCCCAGAGCCTCTGGAAATGATTTGAAGGGCACAGATGGTGCCCTCCTTGCATAAGCCAGTCTACACCAGTTACCAGTTCAGGGACCCACAGCCCCTGCTCTGGTGTGAAACTGGACAAAGGAAAGGGGAGTGAACACTTCCCTGTCCATCACCACCTCAGGGGTGGTGCCCAGAGTTCCTCCAGAGTGTCCCTTGGTTTTGCCATCTTGGATTCCAAGGTGGTGGGGCACTCTGGGAGCATCTGAGTGGCCAGTGCCAGCAGGTGACGTCAGAGACCTCCCCTGGTAGGTGCTTACCTGGCTAGGTGACCAATCCCCCTTTCAGGGCTATTTAGGGTCTCTCCTCTGGGTGTTTCTTCAGATTCAGATTGCAAGACTCCAGCAGGAATCCTCTGCATTCTTTACTTCATCTTCTACCGACGGAATCGCAGCTGAACCCTTCAGGAACTCTACAAACTGCAACAAAGAAGCAAAGACGACTTCTGCAATATTGTGTCTTCAGCTCCTGCCAGCAACTGCAACAGTTTCCAGGTCGTGAATCCTTCAAAGACTGCCTGTCCTCAGGCTGCACCAGAAGAACCGAAGGAATCTCCTGTGGAGTGACGGAGTTATTTCCCTGCTTCAGCAGGCACCTCTCTGCAGTGACAACTGGTGGTGTGGGTCCCCCCTCAAGCAACAAGCATATATCCAGCAACACAGGTGGTGGATTAAACTGACCCCGACAGTCCCAATGTCCAGCTGTCCAACTTTGGTGGAGATAAGAGCTTGCCTCCCCACGCAAAACAGTACCCCTGTGTACCGCGTGACTTTCAATTGCCAAGGCTTGTGTGCGACCTCTCAAGAAGTTCTTCATGCACAGCACAGCTTAGGCCCCCAGCACTCCATCCTATAATGCACAGCTTCCTGAGTGGTTCTCTGGCGGTGTGGGATCCATTTGTGTCATGCTGTGGCCTCCATTTGCACCTTTTTAGTCCCTGTTCTGTGGGAGTCCTGTGTGCACTGCCTGGCCTTCTGAGGGCTCTCTGAGTTGCTGAGAGCTCCCTCTGTCTCCCTTTACTGGGTAGAGGCAACCAGGTCCGTCCTGGTCCTGGGCAGCGCCATTTTCCGCTAACCGCGAGCTTTGCATGTGCCAAGGCGTGTTGGTGGAATCCAGTGACGGAAACCAGCCTGCATTCATCCATCCAGCGTGGGATATCTTCTGCACCAACCAGGAACCCGCATCTTTCTTCTTGGGTGCGTAACTGACTTTGTCTTCTCATCTGTGGTTCTTCTTTTGCACCTTCATCTGGGTTAGCAGAGGCTCCTGTTCTCCCTGGACTCTTCAGTGGTTCTTGGACTTGGTCCCCTTCTTACACAGGTCTTCATGTCCAGGAATCCATCACTGGTGTCTTGCAGTCTCTTCTGGTTCTTGCATAATCTTCTATCACAACTTCTTGTGTGTTTCAGGAAACTTACTGTGATTTACTACTGTTTTCCTTGGCTCTGGGGTGGGGTCTATTGCTTACCTTTGGTGTTTTCTTACACTCCCAGCGCCCCTCTACACACTACACTTGCCTAGGTGGGAAACCGATTTTCGCATCCCACTATTTTAGTATATGGTTTATGTTCCCCCAGGCCCATGGCAACCTATTGTGATTTTCACTACTTGTACTGTTTTCTGACAGTGCACTTACCTGTTTTTAGTTACTAGTGTATATTACTTACCTCCTAAGGGAGTATAGTCTCTAAGGTATTTTTGGCATTTGTGTCACCAAAATAAAGTACCACTGAGTATTTTCTTTCATGTGTGTGAGTACTGTGTGACTACAGTGGTATTGCAAGAGCTTTGCATGTCTCCTAGTTCAGCCTTGGCTGCTGTGCTACAAGCTACCTCTGGATAGCCTAGCTGCTAGACACTGAATACATTTCATTAATAAGGGATAACTGAACCTGGTATAAGGTGTAAGTACCTTTTGTACCCACTACAAACCAGGCCAGCCTCCTACATCCAACTTTGGTGGAGGTAAGCCCTTGCCTTCCCGCGTAGGACTGTACCCCAGTGCACCACGTCTTTTGCAGCTGCCAAGGCTTATTTGCATCTCCTCCAAGGGATCTTCAGGCGACATATAGCTCCAGTCCCTAGAATTCCTCCCTGCGACGCACAGCCCTCTGCGTGGTTCTCCTGCAGCTTCGAATCTCTTTCTGTAGTTCTGCATAGGCTCCTTCTGTGACTCCTGTGTTCCCGCCCTGTGGGATTCCCGTGTGTGCGACCTCTGCTCCTGTGGACTCTCTGTGATGCCTAGGGTCCACTGTGACTCATACTCCTGGGTTGAGTGCTCCTGGGCCTCGCTGGTCCCTGGCAGCACCACTTTTCCACTAAATGCAAGTTTGCCTTTGCCACGGCTTGTTGATGGAATTCCTGCACCGACACACATCTGCAGTCTTTAGTCGAGTGTGGGAGATCTTCTGCATTCATCAGGAACTCTTCTCCATCTGCAGGGCTGCAGGGCTGATCTGTTCTTCCACACCGCCAACCAACTCATACAATGACAGCTGGATGGGGAGTAGCTTCTACTCCTTCTGGACTCCACTGTGGCTCTTGGACTTGGTGCCCCCTCTTTACCGGTCTTCCTTCTTCAGGAACTCACGGATGGATTCTTGCAGTCTTCTCTGGGTGTCTTCTTTTCTTCTTTTTCCTCCTTTTGGGTGGTTTGGAGAAATTCCAGTGATTTACTCCTGCTTTCCTGGTCACTGGAGGGTACTATGTTACTTACCTCTGTTGTTTTCAAGTACTCCCAGCTCCCCTCTACACATTCCACTTACCTAGGTGGAGGTGCTGTGTTCTGTAGGAAAATACCATCTTTCTTGGCATGCTACCACCAATTTCTTCCTTTATGTCCGTATGTTTTGCCTGTCTCACTGGGATCCCAGTGCTCATAGTTTGTGGCCTAATGTAAGATATGTCAGTAGTGCTTTACTTATGCTTTCTCTGCTTCCCAATTAGTCACTATAGTTTAGTGACTTCATTTACCAAATCCAATTGGCACACTGGACCCCCCAGTGGTAATGTAAGAATTTATGCACAATCAAATGGGCTTCGAAGGCAACTATAGATCAAATGGGTATTCAGTGCAACTTCTTAGGATTAGTGATATCCTGTTGTGTCTTGTGATACGAAATATGAAGTAGACAGCAGCATCTTATATAATTTGAAATTGATCCAGGGACACTTACGTAAATGGCCTTAGTGTAATGCATCCTAGATTGAATTAAGACTGACAATTCTATGTGCCAATCGCTGTCGGTGTAAGGTAAAAGTTTCTTCAATAATTGTGTTGGCCCAAGCACTTACCAGGCACTTCTGTCACTTGAGGTTAAAGTGAAGATTGGGGTTGAAATGGACACCCAGATTACATATGACCTTACCTTAGGATGGTGGAGGATGCATATAATCAGACCACCAGGCCATGAGCCAGGAATGAGAGGCTTTAAGCATTAGCAGCACTTCACTTTTGCTAAGAGTTACATTTAGGACATTAAAAGACATCTGCAGGATGCCGGCTCAGTATATGATGTACACCTATAGGTGAGGCACCCTGCACAGAGTCCAGGCAACCCTTAGTGATTAGAGGTTTTCTAATAACCAAAGCTCTCAAATGGTGGCTGTGGAGAGCAGTTAAGGCTTATTAGAGAGGGTGCAAAGCAATTGCAATAACCACAGTCAGTCAATGATTTACACACAAGATAGGACCGACCATACCAAGTGTTAGAAAAATAAGGTATGATTTATTAACACACAGGAACTAAACTAACCTTGGTATAGCTCCTAACTGGAGATATGAGCACACAAAAATATTCTTCAGAACAGGTAGGTACAAGCATATAATAACATGGGCCCCTATTGGAGGGGGAGGGAGTTGGGGGGGGAAACCATATACTAAACAAATGGGTAAGGAAAGACACAGCTGACCAAGACTGTCACTCAAGGACCATGCCCATGTGCAGAGGTGTTACTTAGGGGAATATTTATACCCCGTTTGTGCCAAATCTGTGTCATGTTTTTATATGCAAACTTGGCGCAAAACTAACTCCATATTTATATTTTGACGTTAGGCACGTCTGATGTCAAAATATTGGAGTTTGAACCATTTTTTAGATGCGTGAACCTATCTTGAGTCAATGAGATGCAAGGTAGGCGTTACCATCTAAAAAATGGTGCGAACCCCATAGTCCCATATTTATCCCCTATGCTAAGATGACGCACAGGTGGGAGGAGGGGTTAAATAATGGTGCAAAGTTTGCTTTGCACCATTATTTAACGCCTGGGTCAGACAAGGCGTTAAGGGACCTGTGGACCCATTTCCACGGTTAAACACCATGGAATGCGTCCACAGGTGCCCTCCTCAAGCACCAGGAACACCCCACCCACACCAGAGGGATCCCAGAGGATGGAGTACCCCATCCCAGGTAAGTAGGGTAAGTATAGGTAAGTGTTAGAAATGGGTTCTTTGGTTGACAGTCTGGTTACCCCCTGTTCAAGCAAGGACCCTCACTCTAGTCAGGGTAAAAGAGAATCACCCTCAGCTAACCCCTGCTTACCCCCTTGGTAGCTTGGCAGAGCAGTAGGCTTAGCTTCAGAGTGCTAGGTGTAAAGTATTTGTACCAACACACACAGTAACTTAATGAAAACACTACAAAATGACACAACACCAGTTTAGAAAAATAGGAAATATTTATCTAAACAAAACAAGACCAAAACGACAAAAAGCCAACATACAGAAGTCAAGTTATGAATTTTTAAAGATTAAACTAAAAAATAGCGCATAAAAACAAAATTGCTTCGATGAGGTGTTAACTCAGCGTCGTGGCGGAGTCGTTCCCAACAAGCCGACACCAGCGGCGCCGGACACGGAGTCGCGTAGACCCCCAAGTACAGTACCTTTGGTGAAGAGTGAAAACAAGCTGATGCGCGAAGTCTGGGATCACGGCGTCTGTGCGAAACGTTGAATCCGCGCACTTCGAGCAGCGTCAGTCACAAAGTGGTGCGGCAACTTCCACGGAGTCGCAGACTTCAGAGAGGTTGCAGCGGCGTCCTGCGAAGAGCGTCGGGTTCCAGCAAAGGTCACGGCGTCGGGTGCAGGCGGTGTCACCGGATTCAGCAGCGGCGTCGGTCCGAAGTCGTCCGAAGTCGATTTCCATGGATTTCCACCAGCTTTCCTTTCAAGGGACCAGGGAATGGATAGGGCACCACTTGTCAGAGCAGGAGTCTCTCCAGAGACTCCAGGTGCTGGCAGAGAGAAGTCTTTGCTGTCCCTGAGACTTCAAACAACAGGAGGCAAGTTCTAAATCAAGCCCTTGGAGATTTCTTCACAAGATGGAAGGCACACAAAGTCCAGTCTTTGCCCTCTTACTCTGGCAGAAGCAGCACTGCAGGAAAGCTCCACAAAGCACAGGCAGGGCAGCACTTCTTCCTCAGCTATTCAGCTCTTCTCCAGGCAGAGGTTCCTCTTGGTTCCAGAAGTGTTTCTAAAGTCTGTGGTTTTGGGTGCCCTTCTTATACCCAGTTTCTCCTTTGAAGTAGGCCTAATTCAAAGTAAAGTCTCTTTGGAATGTGAAATCCTGCCTTGCCCAGGCCAGGCCCCAGACACTCACCAGGGGGTTGGAGACTGCATTGTGTGAGGGCAGGCACAGCCCTTTCAGGTGCGAGTGACCACTCCTCCCCTCCCTCCTAGCACAGATGGCTCATCAAGGTATGCCTGCTACACTCCAGCTCCCTTTGTGTCACTGTCTAGTGTGAGGTGCAACCAGCCCAACTGTCAAACTGACCCAGACAGGGAATCCACAAACAGGCAGAGTCACAGAAAAGGTATAAGCAAGAAAATGCTCACTTTCTAAAAGTGGCATTTTCAAACGCACAATCTCAAAATCAACTTTACTAAAAGATGTATTTTTAAATTGTGAGCTTAGAGACCCCAAACTCCAATGTCCATCCGCTCCCAAAGGGAATCTACACTTTAATCATATTTAAAGGTAGCCCCCGTGTTAACCTATGAGAGGGACAGGCCTTGCAACAGTGAAAAATGAATTTAGCAATATTTCACCGTCAGGACATATAAAACGCATTACTATATGTCCTACCTTAACCATACACTGCACCCTGCCCTTGGGGCTACCTAGGGCCTACCTTAGGGGTGTCTGACATGTAAGAAAAGGGAAGGTTTAGGACTTGCCAAGTTGAATTTACAGGTAAAACTGCACACACAGACACTGCAATGGCAGGTCTGAGTTATGACTACAGAGCTACTTATTTGGGTGGCACAACCAGTGCTGCAGGCCCACTAGTACCATTTGATTTACAGGCCCTGGCACCTCTAGTGCACTTTACTAGGAACTTACTAGTAAATCAAATATGCCAATCACGGATAAACCAATCAAATACACATTTTGTAAAGGAGCATTTGCACTTTAGCACTGGTTAGCAGTGGTAAAGTGCCCAGAGTAACAAAAACAGCAAAATCAGAGTCCAGCACACATCAACAACCTGGGGAACAGAGGCAAAAAGTTAAGGGAGACCACGCCAAGGATGAAAAGTCTAACAGTAAGTAATTTTGTTTTTAATTAAAGTGCCATCGGGCCCATCCTGGGGCTCCCTGCATGGCACAGGGTGCAATGGCCATGCCCAGGGGACACTGGTCCCCTGTGCTGGCCATTGGGGTGGTGGGCATGACTCCTGTCTTTTCTAAGACAGGAGACATGTGGTATGGATGGTTTTGCGTCAGAAAATGATGCTAGGCTTGTTAGAGTCAATTTCTTTTTACTTAAACCAGCCTAATGTAATTTTTTGGTGCAAAACTCCCTTCTCCCATATCGCCAGCCCCACCAGGCTAACATCATTTTTTTTAGAGCAGGCCCACCCTTTGCACCGGCTTACACCGTTCCATAAATATGGCACCCGGCTGGTGCTCAGGAATGGCGCAAGCCAGTGCTAAACATTTTGTTTTGGTGCAAAACTGCGTTAGTGCAGTTTTGCACAAAAAAGTATAAAAATGTCCCTTAGTGTTGGTGTCCCATATGATAAATAAAGGTTGGAAATGGACCCTTCCAAGAGGACCCAGAGGAAACCTGTTGGAACAAGGAAGGTTCAAAAAAGTCCCCACCTGTGGATACCCAGAGTAGTGGAGTACGTACCCCAGGGAGCCCAGGTGCACAGCAGTGAAGCTGTGATGGAGTCTTTTGTTGAAGTCAGTGGGGACTTCCATTGCCCAGCTGCTACAGTGATCCGTGGACTAGAGTGGTGGAACACAGGCATGATCTGGACAAGGAGCACCTCTGGAGAGAGGGGACAGAGTCCAAACCATCTCCATGCATCCAGGAGTGCAAGTGGGCAATGCCCACCCTTCTCATGCATGCCTTTCTGTAGGACGGTTGTCGTGAAGATTGAGCTGTGGGGTCCAGGAGATGCAGAAGGACCCAAGGAGTAATCCACTAGCTGGCCCACACTGGTTTCGATTGTATTAGGGGGCAGTGGCCAGAAGGATCACCAACAAGCCGTGTCAAATGCAAAAGAGGTTTTGTAAAAAGAGTTGCAGTAGTTGGGACCAGCATGGTCCGAGGGACTCAACCTTTACAGGTAACTCAGGGCAAGCCCTCAGCAGAGAGGAGAGCCAGAAGGAATCAATGGAGGCCTCAGGAGGACTCTCTGGCAACAGACGCAAGAAGTCGCGAGGAGGCCTCAGCAGCACAAAGAAAATGGATGCCCACGTTGCAGAGGTGGCAAGGAGGATGCTGGTCTTGAAGAAGTGTGATGCTTGAGGCTGAGGCTTCTTGGAGCTAAGAGGTCTTCGAGCTGAAGAGCCAACAAGCCTTGGTGATGGCAACAGAAGCTGTACACAGGGATTCTGCCTCAGTAGCTCCATCGAGGGACCACTGTCTTCTCAGTTGCAAAGAAGACTGGTCTGACCTCTAGAGAGCCACAGAACAACCACCTGTATTGCACAGCCCTGAGGAGTCCGTGGCACAGCAGGATCCACAATCTGGCCACAAACGTTGAGGTGCCTACGGGTGCAGGGGAGTGGCTCCTTCACTCCAAGGGAGATTCTTTCTGGATGTCCTTAGTGCAGGCAGAATCCTTGTGACTCTGGAGGATGCATGGCCACAGAAGTTGCAGAGTCTTTGCAATGCTTGGGGACAAAGTTCCAGTAGGAGTCCTCCTACCATTGGCATTCCTGTCTTGGCTCCAAGTGAAGTCCAGCAGCTAAATCCTGTGTCCTTTAAAAATCCTTGCTTGAAATGGATGATACTTCCTCTTTGTCCCTCCTTTTTTGTGTGTCCTCCCATGGATATGTGATCAAGTAATATATAAATACACTACTTACTATTTTAAAGATCTGTTCAGGGACTACTTTTATCTTTCATTTGGAGCACTTGAGAGAACTGCTCATCATGTCCTAGCTCTGCTGTAAACAGGGATGCAAATCTTGTTATCTAGTCAAATACTGTATATTCAAAGAGTGAAGTTGAATGTTAGAGGCTGTTTCCCAAGGGCACCTATTCTCCCGGCCCCACAAAGAGAATCGTGACCACAACTATTTACGTTAATCTCCAGTTACGCACTGCTGATGTCCAGAGAAATCACTGCCGTTATGTTTTTTAATTAAAAATGCCCCAATTTGAGATGGCGGATGAATGTCATGCCTGATGACATCATTAACGTCACGCACCATGACAAAGCTGTCTTGTTGAATTTTGAGGAAACCGTGTCAAATTCTACCATGACCTTTGTTGTATGATGTACATGCAAATTTTATTTTCAAGCCTCGGCTAACCCTTGACACGGCTCTCCCTATTCATTTATTGGCTCTGCCATCTCTAATTTATGAATGTATCAGCTTTCCTTGTACAATGTCATACTCTGCTGTGGATAGAAACACAAATATCTGATTTTAAAATGTCAGATACGCCCATTTCCCGTTCCGATTTTGTGTTCTATGTCTGCTTTTGATTCTCCCCAGAACGCTATCCGCTCACTGTGCCTAACTCCTTTAGCTGATGGACGCGTTGGGAAATATTGTTGTGCAGCCGCTGCGGGAGCGGCTGGTGTCTGCGATCATTCATTGGCTCCGGGCTTCTCTTAACAAGAGGGTGGTGGCCGGGGTGCAATGGAAACACTGATGACAGTGCTTCCTCACCGAGAAATAATGTTGGACTATCTCCTGTCACAGAAAATCATGGCTGCAGTGCTCTGAGTCTACTCTCTGAAGAAAGTGATGTGGAAGGGAGTACTACTCCTCACCCAGTATTTAAAAGTTGTTGTGGTGCCTACAACGGCACAAGAGTTACTCTGTGCTGTATAAAATGTCATTATAATGCCTAGGGGTACAATCTTTGTTTAAAAACTAATTACGTGTCTCCTCCACAGAGCTGAAACACCATAGATTCTCCCCCACCATGGATATATAAATGCGTTGCTCTGTCATTTCTCACTTAAGTAAGATTAAACACTTTTACACCAACAAGTCGTCATCGTTTATGTAAACTTGATGCCCCGTGAAATATCATGAAAGCCCTGACTCATCTCAAACTTTTACTAGACACAAATGTACAAATACATTTGTGATGTCCCTGCATAAACAATCATCATAGTAGTGAGCAAAACCTTTTCTCATCTATATTTGGATGAGATTCCATTAACCTTCTTCCTTCAGTCCCTGCCCATGAATCTGTTACTTAAAGAGGCATTATTTAACATTGCTTGTAATATGAACTGCTTTCAAGAACAATTACATTACTGCCTGCTGCTCCACAATAAAATATACTGTCTGTCTTCTTTTTTGCAAGCCATGCTGCACAGCATTGGTTATGCTGTTACTCATGGGGTGAATCATTTGTAAAACCAATAGGCCCCAAAAGCGAGACCTATCGGCTTTGCCAATGCTTGTTAACCTGTGTCTCTGAAGTGAGGCCTACAGTCTCACTCACTTTTTAAAGTTCAACTGCTCTGGGCTTAATTCATCATTGGCTACATCAGGATCATGAAGGTGTGAAGTGCTTCGCAGCACAGAATTGGTATACATGGTGGGGCGTGGCCTTTGAAGGGAATGGAGTAATATGTTTCTCGTCTAATCTCCAAGCCCCCTTAGGCTTTCCAGCACCATCCGCAGCACTGCGACAGTGTTCGAGAGGTGGTAGCCACAGCAGGATATTTGTGCCCCCGCAACATGTCCCATGGCTGTAGTTCTGGCGAAAGCCTCTTTGACACAGCCTGGCCCTATATAGGCAGCCATCTTGTGCAGATAGGTCCCACGATCTGCTATGACTCATGCAGTGGTAAGTGTCTTTATTGTTGGGGGCTCTCTTGCGGAGAAGTACGGCGGAAAGACTTGTGGCCATGAGGTGACTGCCTGATCTGTCTCCTACCTGCTCCCGACCGCCTGCAACGATGCCACAGGGACATCGGTGCAACCTTTAACTGCAGATCTGCCATTTCACAGGGAAAGTTCCTGCAGCCGGCTGGGATGGAGGCAGCAGTGCAGTGGCTTGCCTGCTGAGGAACATTTACAATGACAGAGCCGTGGGGGCGATTGCCTGAGTGGGTGTATCAGCATATTCAAGGTCAGATACTCCGAAAGTTAACCGGGGACCCCCTCTCAGAGGAAGAGCAATGGAGTGGGTGTGGGCGTGAGGGAGCCTGAGTATTTCTACCCACAGCTGCTCTATGGTGCCTGCAAGAGCACCAAGGGCCCAATGGTGTGACCCCATTACTGAATCGCCATCTTGCCCAGTAGCACACAGTGCCCCGCTGTAGCAGTCGTGTAGCAGTTCTATTGTGGAAGGTCAGCCGGCACAAAGGACCAGTGAGGACATCTGCCTGAGCCCACATGATTGTGCCCTAGCTCCCAGGGAGCTGCTTGTCGAGGAGCGGCTGAACTGGGCTTATCATCGGTTGGAAGGAGAGCGCTGAGAGGTGGTGGTGGGCCTCTCTTTTCCCCCGACTGCAAACCCCTTACAACCAGTGTCATCTCTTTAGAGACATCACAGCAGCACTCACCGGCCCTCCCTAAGGGCTGAGACATCTGGCAGAGGTGTGGCTCTGGGGCACAGCTTGTCGGCTGTAGCCTGGGCTACACCTGGTGAACAATAACACAGAGGCCTGCCCCACTCGCACTACTCATCTTGATCCCTGTGTGAGGGAGGATCATTGGCCTAACTGGTGACTGCAACAACTGCAGACTGGCTTTCTCCCCAATCTGACATTGCTGTGTTGATTAAGGCCTGAAAATAGGGGACTGATCTGGGGTGTGTGATTGATGCTTTCTGTCTGCACTAGTAGTGGTCTGGGTGCTGGGAACGCGACCCCAGGAGCTACAACTCTTGGGACTTGTGAGACTGCTCTGGGCAGAGGGCCAGTACCAGTCCTACTCTGCACCATGTCCCCCCCTGGGCTAGACTGGACTTTGGAGGGACTGTGCCTCCCTTATGAGGTGGACTGCCACAGGCACTCTGTATAGGGGAAATGGTTTCCTTCTCCTCTGGGACATGCCTGCCCTTTGGCGGACTGTTGATAACCCTGAACCTCAACAGTAAGTCTCATATCCAGCTATGATAGGCACCCAGCATCTGTTCTGAGACGAAGTGGAGTGATGCCTTGGGGTCAGACTGGACTCTTTCCTCTTGACACCCTTGTACTCAGATGACATGCTGTGTTTCAAGTCCACTAAGGACAACCCAGTGACCTCCATTTGGAGCAAAACCCTCTCAGCGGAATCAAAGGCGACAGATCCTCCTCCATGACTGGGAGTTCGACCACTGTACTTGTCTTGCAAGACTGCATGGACCATTATCTACAAGAGATCCGCTCAGAAATTTGCTATTTTAAAGCAGACTTCAAATCTTGCATCCAGTACATCTGGCGTGATGTCTGAGATAGGGGGGGGCACGTGTACGATCTGGATCGAACAGTCGATGTCCGTTCCGCTGTGATAACCTTACCTCCAAGGCTCCTCCGAGAACCAGTAGACATGGCCGAGATCTGTAAAGGGATTGTTGGGCACTTTGAGCTTAACACCCTACCAGATACTGCATTACATACACTCTGGGATGGCTTTAAAGCCACTATTGGGGGGATTATTTCAACCATAGCCCTTGCCAGAAAAGTAGAGGCACACGTGGTGGAATCTAATCTAGAAGCGGAGATTAAAGCCAAGGAAAAGCAGGACCAGGCAGCCCCAACTAGGCACAACAAATGACAACTTGCAATTTTGCGTGGTCTAAGAGGGCTAATAGATAATTAACAAGGCGGAGCACTCCCATCTAGTATTTAAACAGAAAAAGTATGGCGGGGGACAAAGATGGGCTCACTGTTGGCTCACAGCCGCCGCCAAACCCAGGCTGCGTCACACATTGCCAGGTCGGGGACAGGGGATGGGCAATCTCTGAGCGGGACAGGCAGCTGGCGTCTATGATTATTATCAAACCCTATATCTGCATGAGGATATCTCTCCCAAGTTGATAAAGGAGTATCTGAGTGCCTGTGACCCCGTCCATCCCCAACAAGCAGAGCTCCTTGATGCTCTGATCACCATTGCATAGCTGCACAGTTCAGGCCCTCCCACTAGATAAAACCCAGGCCCGATGGGCTCCCCATCATCTTCTACAGGCTGTTTTTATCTTATGTGCAAGACCACCTGCAGCAGCTGTTTAATTCCTTCACACAGGACACAGGTCCTTCACGGCGGCAGCAGAGATTTCACTCATACCCAAACCAGTGAAAGACCAGTGCACTCCTCTTCTTTCCACCCCGTAGCTCTTCTCAACACTGATGCAAAAGTATTTACAAACATTTTGGCCACCAGACTGGAGCACTACCTCCTAGGATCATCAACCCTTATCAGGTGGGATTTATCTGCAACGGACAGAGAGGGGATAATCCGTGCCGAATAGCGCACCCAGTTGAGAAGTCTCACTGTCGCAACATAACAGCATACTTTACTCACCTGATGCGGAGAAGGCTTTTAATAGGGTGAATTCCTCCGAGCGTCATTTGGCAAGGCAGGTCTGGGGCAGGGCATGAAAGCTTAATTATGGTTTTGTATGTCACCCCAACAGCTACCATCTGGAACAACAGGCAACACATGGCTCCTATTAACATCATCAGAGGCACATGCCAGGGGTGTCCGTTGTCACCGCTTTTATTCTTCCTAGTGGTGGAACCACTGGCCATCACCATCCGTGCATGACTGCTGTGGAGGGCATCCCCTTTGGGGGCCGAGACCATAAGGTTAGCCTCTTTGCAGATGATCTTTTGCTCACTATCTCTCAATCCCATACCTCCGTACCAGCTATTTTTACCAGTCTTGCCGCATTCGAGGCAATATCTGGATTCAAAGTCAATATGACCAAGTCCAGCGCACTCAATCTGAGTATACCTAAACAAGACCTCTCTGCTCTGGAAGAATTAGCGCCATTCCAAGGGTCCCCCGACACAATGACATATCTTGGCCTTAATCTAACTTCAACGCTATCATCTTGGACGCATGTCAACTATCCGCACTTCCGGAGACCCATCTTAGTGAATCTTAGGCCCTGGAAGCCCCTTCACATCTTTTGGCTGGGTCGCATTAATGTTGTAAAAATTAATGTCCTCCCACAGGATCTATACCTTTTCCAGACCTTACCTACTCTGATCTCCTAGGAGAATAACCCACGCTTGTTGCAGGACATTCGCTCTTTTATCTGAAATGGAAAGCAACTGAGGACTTCTGACTCTCTATTGATGCAGCCTCGAGACAGGGGAGGGTTGGCATGCCCTAACCTCTTTGAATATCACTGGGCCGCCCACTTACAATATGTCTCTGAGTGGTTGGTGTGCGAGAATGAGAAGCACTGGTTTCACATGGATCAAGCGGTGGCCTGCGACCCATGTGGGAGATCGCCTAGCTACACAAGCATGCCAGGCCATGCAGCGCTTATATAGCTACCCACACTAGGATGGTGCTTGACATATGGGACAGGTTGAGAACCAGGAGGGGGCTTACCACCTTTCCCTCCCCCAAAACACCTATTGCACAGAGCCCTGATTTTTCTCCTGTGCTGTCACCCCAGTCCTTTCCCAGCTGGGGGGGTTGGGAACTGTAGGACACTACGTGACCTTTTTGTTGGAACCTCTATGAAATCCTTTGAACAGTGCAAGGCTAACTACCACCACCCTGAAACAGCAAGACTGCAGTATTGAAAACTGCGACATTGGGCATTCCATCACTCCAATTATCCTGGGGCTGTCAGGCCCCATACCTCCTTCGAAATTCTGGTGAGAGAATATGACGGATCTAGGGGACTAGCATCTAAAACATATTGAACACTTCAACATTCCACACGCCCTCGCACCCACACATACCAACCTTGCCGGCAGACTACCACTATAGAGGGCATGTCACCCAACCCATGGGAAACCCAATGGCGGGACATACCTAAAACTTACTGATGGTTATCCCTCAGGGAAATGACATACAAGCTCATGTTTCAAGTGTATTAAGCACTGGCTTGCATTTCCATTATTTACCCCTCCCTCCCTATTTACATCTTCCCCTCTGCTGGTGGTACGGATTAGTAGTAGGGGATTTATGCCCCATATAGTGGTCCTGCAGCCTCATTACTATATATTGGAAAGAGATTTTGGGACACATTAAGACACCCATAAGGTATCCACTCCCTGCTTCATACCTCATAGTCATACTTGGTATACAACCTATTGCCTTAGAATCAATGACCCACGCCGACTATAGCCTTATTAGCCACATACTACATGCTTTGCGGCAGCTTGTGGCACTGGTGTGGAAAAAGACAGCTGCCCTCTCTGTTGTTCAATAGTTTACTCACCTATGGTACATGATTGTGATGGAAAAACTCTTCCATAACTTAACCCAGACCAAGGATACATTTCAATATGTTTGGCACCCACGGATCCACTATCTTACCCTCTTGTAGTTCTCCTGTTTCAACCCACCAAGGTTAAGGGCTTTGCAGCTTTCTTAATGATTTTCCTCCTGAAACTTAACCTTAATGGCTGACCTATTCGCCACCCCCACCCCCTTAACGTCAGTAGCACCCATCTATGCATTAAAGCACAACATTGCTTATATTTTGGAATTGTATATTGACACCTTTGACCTGAAACTGCTGTACCCTGTTGTTTGTTTTCTTTCCCTGCAACTCGTCTTTGGCCTCATGTTATGTTTATTTGATTTACAACGCCTGGTCTCCTGTTATAATTCAATGTTTTTTTGCCATCATGTTTTACTTTGTTATAATGAGTCGGAACAAAAAGATTATCAGCAAAAAAAAGAAGTGGTATGTCTGCACTGGGTGTCCCTGTGAAGAGTGCATTACAGGGATAATGCAGTACTTAGTAGTGCATGCATGGTACATGCATGTGCTGGAGATGCATGTGCCTGTGAGCGGTACAGTGCCTGAAGCATGTAGTGCTGTGCAGTGCATGCAGGATAAGTGCATATGCTGGGTATGTGTGTACCTGTGAGTGATACAATATATGAAGAATGCAGTGCATGCAGGATAAGTGCAATACATGAAGGGTACTGTACATACATATTAAATGCATATGCTGGATATATATGTGACTGTGGATGGTACAATACATGGAGGGCCCTGGGGTCCATTTTGAGAGACCCAGGTCTACACGGTGAAACATAGACAGGAGGTAGAGAGATTACCCCAGTCAGATTTGTGGATTGCTGCATTCCTGGAGGCTGGTTGGAGCACATACTAGGGAGGGGAAAGCAAGGCCTCCCTGTATGCTTCAAAGGGGTGCTCTTTGATTCAGTGAAAGGTTACAAGGAAGGGGGCTGGGCACATTCCAGGAAGGACATCTGACTGATGAGAGAATCAAAAGGAGTAGGGCTAGTGGCCCAGGGGTAACTTTTTGATGCACATATGTCTGACATCCAGGTAAGAACTCTAGTCACTCCCATTGCCTGTGATGTGGGACTACTATCAGCTTTGGAGGCACTCCTGCTGTAACAAACTGCTTTTTAAGAGAAAGAGGGAGCAGAGGGGTATGTGTTCTTCAACAGAAGCCGAACACCAACACAAAATTTCAAAGGCACAGACCCTAAATCAGATTTGGTGTCTGGCAAAGGGGGAGGCTGAGACCTCCAAAACAGTCATCTGCCAAGCAGCCAGATGGGATGTGTGAGGGGACATCACCCAGTGAATCCAAGACCCCCTGCTTGGAGCCAGCACCTGCATACTTGCCAGAACCAGTGTGTCCTGTGAGGAAGAGGAGAGCTTTGGAGGGAGCGAGGTTCCTTGGGAAGCCCTGTCAAGTGGATTCCTGGTGCAAGATGTGGTGAAATTGCTGCTGCACCAATTGGGTCGTTGTCCATGTGCAAGACTGAGTCAGCGAGCCCTATCTTCCCGAGTCTATCTTCCCGAGTCTATCTTCCCCTGCTGGAGACACAGAGTAGAAGGATCTCCCTTTATAAAGCACCTGTAAGCTCCGCCCGCTGAGCCACGCCCGGTCCACCCTCGAAGTAGGTAAAGGAATTCCCGCCTTTTACCAGAATGATGGACAGCTTTCCAAAACGACCCCAATGCGTTTACCGCCGATTCCGGTGGTGCGTTGTTGATGCTCAGAAGCACAAGGACATCTCCACAAAGACGCACTAGTAACAATCACATTGCCAAAGGCACACAAGGTTGCTGGAGACGTTTACCCCGTGGCCCATCACGTACCCTTAGTGTACAATATAAATGGGGCGTATAAAACATGCTAGGTAAGGCTTACTGACATACTCGTAGAAAATACTCCGGTTGGGTAGGCCACAATGCTCATTTTACAGAAACTAAACCAATAACAATAAAATACACACACACTCTTTTAAACCTGTCTGACTAAGTATTTTTTACCCATGATTCTAATTATGTATTGTATGTGCATATGTGTGTGTATTCATGTGTGTGTGTGTATAAATATATATATATATGTGTATGTATGTGTATATGTTGTTTCTGTGCCTGGCATGTTTGTGGATCATTGCATGGCTCCTGGTTTTTTTTTTTGGGTTGTTATACTAGATATCTATGAATTTCTGCCCTCTTTTTATCACACTTATCTACTCATCACTCTTATGTCATGTCTCTATCAAACTATCCTCCATTCTCACTCGGACTCATCCCAAATCCCTTCGACCACTTTCATCTCCTAAATATCTCTGCCTAAGCTCTTCCCTCCACCTCCACATCTAACTCACCAAACCTCACTCTACCTCTGTGACCTCCCACACAACCCTACTAAATTTTCCTGCATTCATCTCACCCTGCTACTATGCTCTCCCTAACCCTTCCACATACTCTTTCCCCTCCGCTCCCCTTTTATTCATCTCAAGCCTTTGGATTGAGTAAATGAAGGATAAACTCCCAATTAACACTTCTGGATTTCTTTCCTCCTCCACCCCTCCATTACTCCAGTCAATCTAACTAACAAACTCTCATATCCGCAACTCAAATTAACTCATAATAATACTAAAACTGTACTCCTTATTAAATTATACTAATCCATCACTAATTCTTGTTGGGTACCGGAGTAGCGTGCTACTCATCGAAAAGCGCTTCGACGCCTCGTCAGGGGTAGTAAGCGCTATATAAATACGATTACAATTACAATTACAATATGCCAGGAGAGGGTCACAGTGATGATAGCCATGTGAAAGACTGCTGTGCAGTAAGGGTGGAAGCCTTGTTTGGTAGCAGTATGGCAACCCCATATGCCAGGAGGGGCTACTGAGGAAAAGACTACTGTGTGGTAAGAGCCAAAGCCTTGTAAGGTAGTGGTGCGCTACCCTGTATCGCAGGAGGTGGCTGAAGGAAAGACTGCTATGCCGCAAGGGCCAATACTTTGTGCGGTAGCAGTGTAGCGACCCTAGATGTCGGGAGGGGTTGTTGTGGATAACTTCACCATATGAACCAGGCTGGAACCCATGGGCAGTGTGCTGCAGTAATGTTGCATGCTGGAAGGAATCACTTGGAGCACCAAGGACTACAGCTGGATCTCCCCCTGCTGGAGAAATGAGGAAACCGTAGCAGCATCCGTGCAGCTTTACCTAGGCGAGGGACCCAAGACAGGTTTGTCTTGGCCATCCCTCATCTGAAGCTGAAGAAACACTTACCCTGCAGGAGAGGCTGCACACCAGCAGTTGCTTCAGGAGCACACCCATGAGTGAGAGGATCTGCACCTGCTGAGATCAGCCACCTAAACTGCGTGAATTCGACTTTTCTGAATTTGGCTACAGCCGCTGTGAACGCCTGCGAACAGGGCTCACTCCAGAATTGAGGACATTCCATACCTGCCGGTGCAGGTAAGACTTATTTCGGGCCAGATAGCCCCAGGGAAACTTGCTACTAATTTGAACAGGTTTGCCCTGGAACACTACTGACTTCAGATCAGAGTTGTAGCGGACATTTAAGACTCAGACTAGTAGTGGGGCATACTCTGGATGTTACCAATAGTGAATGGGGAATAACCGCGATCGCTAACGCAAGGAGTGATTGGGACAGGGAGATGCCAAAGAAACACGAGAGCTCTGATCCCAAGGAAGTGCTGTCTAATTGCTTGTAAACTTTGCATTCTTCCTTTGTGTGTAGTGTTAGAAATGAAAATACATCTCTTTTTTCACAAAATTGAGTGTTTCAGCTGGACAAAGATTTATTGCTATGCGCATTTTGAGTTGTAAGCCTGTGTTCTAATCTGTTTCCACATCTCCCCCTCCAAGGGAGCCTTGGACTGCTCAGGCAACGTCATCCTGAGAGTCAGGTGCTGAAAGTGTACTTGGCCCAGTTGCTCAGAGTCCATAGTAGACTGGGCACTAGGAATCTGAAGTAAAAGGCCTCAACCCCCACAGTTGGGCCCAGTTTAGGAAGGTGTCCGTTATGCATGGTGACCCTCTCACTTTTTGTCCCAATCCTGATGGTTATGACTCTGAAAGTGCACTGGAGCCTGCTAACCAGGCCCCAGTGCCAGTGCCCTCTCCCTAAAATATGATGTATGTGAATTGGTATCCCCAATCCGCAAGGACTTTATCCCACTTATAAGTACCTTGTAAATGGTACCAGTGGTACACAGGGAATGGGATTTAAAGGGGTCACCAGAGCCTGAAGCACTATTTGTGCCACCCGAATGACCCAAGTAGACATATGACAGCAGACCTGCCATTGCAGACTGCAGGAGCAGTGCAAACTGCTCCAACTCAACTTTGCCCTCACCATGTGTGGCAAGGTCAAAACACTACTTTTAATATATGCAGGTCACCCCTAAGGTAGGATTCCTAAGCCTGGGAGGCAGGGTGCATTACATTAAAGATGTGGACATATAAGTGCAAGCTTATATGTCCCTATAATAATCTCTTTCCTTTAAGGGCTATTGTAAGTGGTCAGGGGACCATAGGCTAAAATGGGCTGGCACCTGGGCATCCCGAGGTCACCAACTCCATTATGCCCCCGCTGAAGTATATCAGGTTTGGTACCAAATGACTTTTCTCATTAAACCTGACATTTTCCAAAGTCTGATCCAATGTGGCACTGTAGGAAAGTACCATGTTGCCTGGCATGTTACCCCCATTTTTACTGTATGTATATTTGTTTTTGCCTGTGTCACTGGGATCCTGCTAGCCAGGACCCCAGTCCTCATAAAGTATGCCCTGTATGTGTTCCCTGTGTGCTGCCTAACTGTATCACTGAGACTCTGCTAACCAGAACCTCTCTCTGCTTTTAAAATTGTCACTGCAGGTTAGTGACTAATTTTACCAATTCTCATTGGCACACTGGAACACCCTTATACTTCCCTTGTATATGGTACCTAGGTACCCAGGGTATTGGGGTTCCAGGAGATCCCTATGGGCTGCAGCATTTCCTTTGCCACCCATAGGGAGCTCAGACAATTCTCACACAAGACTGCCACTGCAGCCTGAGTGAAAGAACGTCCACGTTATTTCACAGCCTTTTTACACTGCACTTAAGTAACTTATAGGTCACTTATATGTCTAACCTTCACCTGGTGAAGGTTAGATGCAAAGTTACTTAGTGTGTGGGCACCCTGGCACTAGCAAAGATGCCCCCACATTGTTCAGGGCAAATTCCCCGGACTTTGTGAGTGCGGGGACACCATTACACTTGTGCAGTACATATAGGTCAATACCTATGTGTAGTGTCACAATGGTAACTCCGAACATAGCCATGTAACATGTCTAGGATCATGGAATTGTCACCCCACTACCATTCTAGTATTGGGGGGAGAATTCCATGCATCCCTGGGTCTCCAGCATAGAGCCCGGGTACTGCCAAACTAACTTTCCGGGGTCTCATCTGCAGCTACCGCTGCTGCCAACCCCTCAGACAGGTTTCTGCCCCCCTGGGGCCTCGGCAGCCTGGTCCCAGGAAGGCAGAACAAAGAATTTCCTCTGAGAGAGGGTGTTACACTCTCTCCCTTTGGAAATAGGTGTGAAGGGCCTGGGAGGAGTAGCCTCTCCTGGCCCCTGGAAATGCTTTGAAGGGTACATATGGTGCCCTCCTTGCATAAGCCAGTCTACACTGGTCCAGGGATTCCCCCGAGCCCTGCTCTGGCGCGAAACTGGACAAAGGAAAGGAAAGTGACCACTCCCCTGAAAAGCTCCTCCAGTGTGTCCCAGACCCCTGCCATCTTGGATGCAGAGGTGTGAGGGCACAATGGACAGCTCTGAGTGGCCAGTGCCAGCAGGTGACGTCAGAGACACCTCCTGATAGGTGCTTACCTTTCTCTGTAGCCAATCCTTCTCTGAGGGCTATTTAGGGTCTCTCCTGTGGGTATCTGTAGGAGGCTGGCTTGGCTTGTAGTGGGTACCAGAGGTACTTACACCTTGTGCCAGGTCCAGTTATCCCTTATTAGTGTAGAAGAGGTGTTTCTAGCAGCTTAGACTGATAGAAGGTAGCTATGGCAAAGCAGCTTAGGCTGAACTAGGAGACATGTAAAGCTCCTACTATACCAGTGGTGTCATATGCACAATACTTTATTTTTATGACAATATGCCAAAAGTATCTCAGTGAGTACCCTCAGTATGAGGATAAGTTATATACACAAGATATATGTGCACAAACCAAAATTAGGTAAGTAATAGCAAGAAAAGTAATGCAAGCAGTGTAAAATTACAGTAGATTGCAATAGGAGGACATAGGTATAGGGGCAACACAAACCATATACTCCAAAAGTGGAATGCGAACCACAAATGGACCCCAAACCTATGTGAACTTGTACAGGGTCGCTGGGACTATAAGAAAACAGTGAGGGTTAGAATAATAGCCCACCCAAAGACCCTGAAAGGTAGGTGTAAAGTGCACCTCCTACCCCCAGAGAGCACAGAAGTCGTGATAGGGGGATTCTGCAGGAAGAACAAAAACGATCAATGCAACAACAGTGGATTTCCAGACCTGAGTATCTGTAAGACAAGGGGACCAAGTCCAATAGTCGCGACAGTGTCGAGAGTGGACAGGAGCCCAGGAAATGCCAGCTGAGGGTGCAAGGAAGCTGCCACCTGTTGGAAGAAGCTTGGAGTTCTGCAAGAAAGTAGAGGACTAGGAACTTCTCCTTTGGAGGATGGATGCCCCACGTCACGATGAAGCTTGCAGAGGTGTTCCCACTCAGAAAGACCGCAAACAAGCCTTGCTAGCTGCAAGGGTCACAGTGGAGGTTTTTAGGTGCTGCTGTGGCCCAGGAGGGACCAGGATGTCGCCACTTGGAGGACGAGACAGAGAGGGTGCCCAGCAACTCAGGGAGCCCTCACAGAAGCAGGCAGCACCCGCAGAGGTACCTGAACAGGCACTTGGAAGAAAAGTGAACCGGAGGACAACTCAGAAGGTTGTGCACTGCAGGTTAGAGTGTTGGGGACCTAGGCTTGGGTGTGCATGAAGGAAATCCTGGAAGAGTGCACAGGAGCCGGAGCAGCTGCAAATCACACGGTACCCAGCAATGCAGTCTAGCTTGGGGAGGCAAGGACTTACTTCCACCAAACTTGGACTGAAGAGTCACTGGCATGTGGGAGTCACTTGGACAGAGTTGCTGAGTTTCAGAGACCACGCTCGTTGTGCTGAGAGGGGACCCAGAGGACCAGTGATGCAGTATTTTGGTGCCTGCGGTTGCAGTAGGAAGATTCCGTCGACCCACAGGAGATTTCTTCAGAGCTCCTGGTGCAGAGAGGAGGCAGGCTACCCCCAGAACATGCACCACCTGGAAAGAGTCGAGAAAGACGGCAGGATGAAGCGATACAAGATTGCTAGTAGTCGTCTTGCTATTTTGTTGCAGTTTTGCGGGCGTCCTGAGCAGTCAGTGGTCGATCCTTTGGCAGAAGGTGAAGAGGGAGATGCAGAGGAACTCTGATGAGCTCTTGCATTCGTTATCTGGTGAGATCCCCAAAGCAGAGACCCTAAATAGCCAGAAAAGGAGATTTGGCTACCTAGGAAGGAGGATTGGCTGCCAAGAGAGGTAAGAGCCTATCAGAAGGAGCCTCTGACGTCATCTGCTGGCACTGGCAACTCAGAGCAGTCCAGTGTGCCACAGACACCTCTGTTTTCAAGATGGCAGAGGTCTGGGACACCATGGAGGAGCTCTGGGCACCTCCCCTGGGAGGTGCAGGTCAGGGGAGTGGTCACTCCCCTTTCCTTTGTCCAGTTTCGTGCCAGAGCAGGGCTGGGGGATCCCTGAACCGATGCAGACTGGCTTATGCAGAGATGGGCACCATCTGTGCCCATCAAAGCATTTCCAGAGGCTGGGGGAGGCTACTCCTCCCCAGCCTTCACACCTATTTCCAAAGGGAGAGCATGTTACACCCTCTCTCAGAGAAAGTCCTTTGTTCTGCCTTCCTGGGCCAGCGCTGCCTGGACCCTAGGAGGGCAGAAACCTGTCTGAGGGGTTGGCAGCAGCAGCAGCTGCAGTGGAGACCCCGGAAAGGCAGTTTGGCAGTACCCGGGTTCTGTGCTAGAGACCCGGGGGATCATGGAATTGTCCCCCCAATGCCAGAATGGCATTGGGGTGACAATTCCATGATCTTAGACATGTTACATGGCCATGTTCGGAGTTACCCTTGTGACGCTGTACATAGGTAGTGACCTATGTACAGTGCACGCGTGTAATGGTGTCCCCGCACTCACAAAGTCCGGGGAATTTGCCCTGAACGATGTGGGGACACCTTGGCTAGTGCCAGGGTGCCCACACACTAAGTAACTTTGCACCCAACCTACACCAGGTGAAGGTTAGACATATAGGTGACTTATAAGTTACTTAAGTACAGTGGTATATGGCTGTGAAATAACCTGGACGTTATTTCACTCAGGTTGCACTGGCAGGCCTGTGTAAGAATTGTCAGAGCTCCCTATGGGTGGCAAAAGAAATGCTGCAGCCCATAGGGATCTCCTGGAACCCCAACACCCTGGGTACCTTAGTACCATATACTAGGGAATTATATGGGTGTACCAGTATGCCAGTGTGAATTGGTAAATTTAGTCACTAGCCTGTTAGTGACAAATTTGGAAAGCAGAGAGAGCATAACCACTGAGGTTCTGGTTAGCAGAGCCTCAGTGAGACAGTTAGTCATCACACAGAGAACACATACAAGGCACATACTTATGAGCACTGGGGCCCTGCCTGGCAGGGTCCCAGTGACATATAGACTAAAACAACATATATACAGTGAAATATGGGGGTATCATGCCAGGCAAGATGGTACTTTCCTACACAACCCCCCCCAAACGAAGGACAAAAAGACTAGCCATGACCTGATGAGTCTTCATTGTCTAAGTGGAAATATCTGGAGAGTCCATCTGCATTGGAGTGGGTACTCCCAGGTCTATGTTCCACTGTATAGTCAATTCCCTGTAGAGATATGGACCACCTTAACAATTTAGGATTTTCACCTTTCATTTGTTTTAGCCAAAGTAGAGGTTTGTGGTCTGTCTGAACAATCAAGTGAGTGCCAAACAGGTATAATCTCAACTTTTTCAGTGCCCAGACCACAGCAAAGGCCTCCCTCTCTATGGCAGACCAACGCTTTTCTCTAGGGGTCAACCTTCTGCTTATAAAAGCAACTGGTTGATCCTGGACCTCAGAATTCAGTTGTGATAAGACTGCCCCTACCCCTAATTCAGATGCATCAGTTTGAACAATGAATTGCTTGGAGTAACATTGGCTTTTTAGGACAGGTGCAGAGCACATGGCCTGTTTGAGCTCCTCAAAAGCTTTCTAACAGCTAGATGTCATGTCCATAATACCTTTTTAGGCATCTTCTTACTTGTGAGATCATTGAGAGGGGCTGCTATGGAGCCATAGTTTTTAATGAATCTCCTGTAATACCCAGTGAGGCCTAAGAAGGCTCTCACCTGGGTCTGTGTTGTAGGGGGAACCCAATCCATGATTGTCTGGATTTTCCCCTGAAGTGGTGCAATCTGTTCTCCACCTACCAGGTGGACCAGATAAACCACCTTTCCCTTCCCTATCTGGCACTTTGAGGCCTTGATAGTGAGGCCTGCCTTTTGCAGGGCCTCCAAAACTTTCCAAAGGTTGACCAGGTGCTCATCCCAGGTGGAGCTAAAGACAGCTATATCATCTAGATATGCTGCACTAAAAGTCTCCAACCCTTGCAGGACTGTTTTCACCAACCTCTGAAAAGTGGCAGGTGCATTTTTCAAACCAAACGGCATCACTGTAAATTGGTAGTGCCCTCCTATAGTTGAAAATGCAGTTTTAGGTTTAGCATCCTCAGCCAATTTGATCTGCCAATACCCTGCAGTCAAATCAAAGGTGCTTAGATACTTGGCAGATGCCAGTGTATCTATGAGCTCATCTGCCCTGGGTATAGGGTGAGCATCAGTTTTTGTTACCTGATTGAGACCTCTGTAATCAACACAAAACCTCATCTCCCTTTTTCCATCTTTTGAGTGAGGCTTTGGTACAAGCACCACAGGACTCGCCCATGGGCTTTCAGAAGGTTCAACCACTCCTAGATCAAGCATTTTCTGAACCTCTTGTTATATGCAGTCACTGACATGGTCAGGCTGCCTATAGATTTTACTTTTGACAGGCAAGCTGTCTCCAGTATCAATTGTGTGTTCACACCAAGATGTGGTGCCTGGCACAGTTGAGAAGAGCTCAGAAAATTGTCCAAGGAGATTTATGCAGTTATCTTTCTGTTCTGCAGTAAGACAGTCTGCCAAAACTACTCCCTCCACTAAAGCATCCTCTTCAGTGGAGGAAAAGAGATCAGGGAGAGGGTCACTCTCTTCTTCCTGTCCTTCATCTGTTGCCATGAGCAGGGTGAGATGAGCCCTGTCATAGTAGGGTTTTAGGCGGTTGACATGAATCACCCTAAGGGGACTCCTGGCAGTGCCCAGGTCAACTAAATAGGTAACCTCGCCCTTTTTCTCACCAATTAGATGGGGTCCACTCCATTTATCTTGGAGTGCTCTTGGGGCCACAGGCTCCAATACCTACACCTTCTGTCCTCGTTGGAACTGAATCAGAACAGCCTTCTGGTCATGCCATTGCTTCTTGAGCTCTTGGCTGGCCTGAAGGTTTTTACTGGCCTTTTTCATGTACTCAGCCATTCTGGATCTTAGGCCAAGTACTTAGTCCACTCTTTCCTGTTTGGGAGCTTTTCAAGGTTGTTCCCAACCCTCCTTCACAAGGGTTAGTGGACCTCTTACAGGGTGTCCAAAGAGGAGTTCAAAGGGGCTGAAGCCCACTCCTTTCTGGGGCACCTCCCTGTAAACAAAAAGGAGGCAACGTAACAGGACATCCCATCTCCTCCTGAGTTTTTCAGGGAGTCGCATTATCATACCTTTGAGAGTTTTATTAAACCTCTCTACCAGTCCATTAGTCTGTGGATGATAAGGAGTGGTGAATTTGTAGGTTACACCACATTCCTTCCACATTGATTTCAAGTATGCAGACATAAAGTTGCCACCCCTGTCTGATACAACCTCTTTAGGGAAACCCACCCTGGAAAAGATTCCCAGGAGGGCCTTTGCCACTGCAGGAGCTGTAGTGGTCCTTAGAGGAATTGCTTCAGGATATCTTGTGGCATGGTCGACAACCACCAAGATAAACCTATTGCCTGAAGCAGTAGGAGGGTCAAGGGGGCCAACTATGTCAACCCCTACCCTTTCAAAGGGGACCCCAACCACAGGTAGTGGAATGAGGGGAGCCTTTGGTGTGCCACCAGTCTTGCCACTGGCTTGGCAGGTCACACAAGACTTGCAAAAATCTTTAGTGTCCTCTGACATCCTAGGCCAGTAAAAACAGGGGGACAAGCCTTTCCCATGTTTTTATCTGGCCCACCTGCCCAGCCAAAGGAGTGTCATGTGCCAGAGTTAGGAGGAACTCTCTTTACTGTAGGGGAATGACCATTCTCCTGGCTGCTCTAGGTTTTGGGTCCCTTGCCTCGGTGTACAAGAGGTTGTACTCCCAGGAAACTCTATGTGAGTCACTGACATCCCCATTTTGCTGTTTGACAGCTTGCTATCTGAGACCCTCTAATGTGGGACAGGTTTGCTGTGCCTCACTCAGCTCTTCTCTGGCAGGCCCCCCTCCACCCTAAAGCTCAGCAGTGTCTGCTGCCAGCTCATCTGGTGAAGGTTCTGCACAGGGAGGAAATTCTTCTTTCTCAGAAGGAGAATCCTCTGTAGAGGGAGGGATAGTGGGTAGGGATTTACCCTTGCTACCCCTAGCTTTAGGGAGCACTTGGTCCATTGTTCCAGGATCCAAGTTACCCAGTCCTTTTTGTTTTTTGGCCTGAGCCCTTGTCAAAGCAAAAATATGCGCAGGAATGCCCAGCATTGCTGCATGAGCCTCCATCTCCACTTCTGCCCAAGCTGATGTCTCTAAATAATTTCCTAGTAGACAGTCTACAGGTAACTCTGAGGCAATCACAACTTTCTTTAGACCAGTAAACCACCCCAGTTGAGATTTACAACAGCCATGGGGTGGCTAAGAGTGTTGTTATGAGCGTCTGTCACTTGGTACTGCTGACCAAGTAGGTGTTGTTCAGGGTGCACCAGTTTCTCTATCACCATGGTAACACTGGCACCAGTGTCCCTGTAGCCCTGAACCTCAACACCATTTATTAGGGGAAGTTGCTTGTACTTACCCGTATTAAGGGGACAAGCAACCAAGGTGGCCAAATCAATGGCACCTTCAGAGACTAACACAGCCTCTGTGGTCTCCCTAACAAGACCAACCCCAACTAAATTACCAAAAGTGAGCCCAGCTACTCCCTTGGATTGGCTATTAGTAGGTTTGCTCCCACCACCACTGCTTTTAATAGGGGCACTAGAATTTGCCGTAGGGGTTGTGGTAGTGGGAGGTTTGGTGTTTTTCTTTGGACAACTGGCATCAGTTGTCCAATGGCCTTTGACTTTACACAAATGACACCAAGGCTTTTTAGGTTGATTTGAAGAGGATTTGGACCCACCACCCCCACCAGAGGATTTTTGTGGGCCTGATGAAGACTCATTTTTACTTTTGTCCCCACCCTTGTCAGAAAACTTACTATCCTTCTTCTTGCCATCCTTGTCACCCCCTGTATGAACTTTTCTGTTCACTCTTGTTGTGACCCGTTTGTCTGCCTTCTTTCTCAATTCTTGGGGAGAGGTCCGATCTGAGTGCACTAGATATTGTTGTAACAAGTCAGACACACAGTTATTCAGAATATGCTCTCTCAGAATAAGATTATACAGGCTTTCATAGTCAGAAACTTTACTGCCATCTAACCACCCCTCCAAGGCCTTCACTGAACAGTCAACAAAGTAAATCCAGTCTTGTGAGGACTCTTTTCTGGTGTCTCTGAACTTAATCCTGTATTGTTAAGTGGGTAAGCCAAATCCATCCAAGAGTGCATCCTTCAAAACTGCAAAACTGTTAGCATCACTTTCTCTAACAGTAAGGAGCCTATCCCTGCCCTTTCCATTGAAAGATAGCCACAATATAGAAGCTCACTGCCTTTGAGGGACCCCCTGTACCATCCAGGCCCTCTCAAGTGCAGCAAACCACTTATTGATGTCATCCCCCTCCTTGTAAGGGGGGACTATCGTGTGCAGATTCCTGGAATCATGCTCTCTAACAGGATTACTATCAGGAATACTGCTGCTGCCGCCATGGGGTCCTACCCCCAATCTCTGTCTTTCCTTCTCCAGCTCTAGGGATTCCCTATCTAAGGCCAGCTGTTGCTGTTTAAGCTTCAGTCTGGTCTCTTCAACCCTCAACTTTTTGAGTTCCCTTTCTAACATGTTGTCTTCAGGGTGGGTGGGTTGGGAATGCTTGGACACAGAAGATAAATTGGAAACAACAGAGGGGGATCTTTCCCTAACTGACTGAACCCTAACAACTTGGCCTCCAGGAATAAAGACTCCCCTACTACGATGGGAACCTCCATTACTACCAACATTTCTAGGTGTCCTGCTAGAGGGCAGATCTGGTACAGAACCTTCCCCACCTCCCTCCAGGAGATCCCGGAGTCAGAATGGGAACCTTCTATTAACCTCTCATTTGAAGTGCCTGCTTGGGACTCATCATTCACAATAAGCATGTTAAATATAAACTCTTTTGTAGGGTTCTTTCCTATCACTAAACCTCTATCTAAGCAGAGATTCCTTAGGCTCTTGTAATTCAAATTGTCATAAGTAGTATTGACCATTTTAAGAGCAGACTCTACATCAGACATGATAGTAAAAGGTTTAGAAATAGTGAGAAGGACGAAAAAGTTTCAGAACTTTTTAAATAACAGAGAAAAAAAACTTTTTCTAACTTTTTAGAAACTTTTAGAAGTTTTAGAATACTTTTCAGTACTTTGTAAAAAGTTTAAGAGGAGAAAAGCAAAACTTTTTGGTTAGGTGTACATACACTGAACTTGTTTTGTATATTATTCTCTTATGAAAAGTACACAATGACAATGTGGTAAGTAGTTACAAGTACTTATCCCACCGCTGCACAACCAATGTAGGAGGCTGGCTTGGCTTGTAGTGGGTACCAGAGGTACTTACACCTTGTGCCGGGTCCAGTTATCCTTTATTAGTGTAGAAGAGGTGTTTCTAGCAGCTTAGGCTGATAGAAGGTAGCTATGGCAAAGCAGCTTAGCCTGAACTAGGAGACATGTATAGCTCCTACTATACCACTGGTGTCATATGCACAATATCACAAGAAAATACAATACACAGAAGTACTAAAAATAAAGGTACTTTATTTTTATGACAATATGCCAAAAGTATCTCAGTGAGTCCCCTCAGTATGAGGATAAGTTATATACACAAGATATATGTACACAACCCAAAATTAGGTACGTAATAGCAAGAAAAGTAATGCAAGCAGTGTAAAATTACAGTAGATTGCAATAGGAGCACATAGGTATAGGGGCAACACAAACCATATACTCCAAAAGTGGAATGCGAACCACGAATGGACCCCAAACCTATGTGAGCTTGTAGAGGGTCGCTGGGACTGTAGGAAAACAGTGAGGGTTAAAAAAAATAGCTCACTCCAAGACCCCGAAAGGTAGGTGTAAAGTGCACCTACTACCCCCAGAGAGCACAGAAGTCGTGATAGGGGATTCTGCAGGAAGAACAAACACCAGCAATGCAACAACAGTGGATTTCTGGACCTGAGTACCTGTAAGACAAGGGCACCAAGTCCAATAGTCGTGACAGTGTTGAGAGTGGGCAGGAGCCCAGGAAATGCCAGCTGAGGGTGCAAGGAAGCTGGCACCTGTCGGAAGAAGCTTGGAGTTCTGCAAGAAAGAAGAGGACTAGGAACTTCTCCTTTGGAGGATGGACGACCCATGTCGCGATGAAGCTTGCAGAGGTATTCCCACACAGAAATACAACAAACAAGCCTTGCTAGCTGCAAGGGTCGCAGTAGAGGTTTTTGGGTGCTGCTGTGGCCCAGAAGGGACCAGGATTTTGCCACTTGGAGGAGGAGACAGAGGGGGTGCCCAGCAACTCAGGGAGCCCTCACAGAAGCACGCAGCACCCACAGAGGTACCTGAACAGGCACTTGGAAGAAAAGTGAACCAGAGTCCACCCAAAGTCACAAAAGGGAGTCCCACGATGCCGGAGGACAACTCAGAAGGTTGTGCACTGCAGGAAGGCGTGTTGGGGAACTAGGCTTGGCTGTGCATGAAGTAAATCCTGGAAGAGTGCACAGGAGCCGGAGCAGCTGCAAATCACGCGGTACACAGCAATGCAGTCTAGCTTGGGGAGGCAAGGACTTACCTCCACCAAAGTTGGACTGAAGAGTCACTGGACTGTGGGAGTCACTAGGACAGAGTTCCTGAGTTCCAGTGACCACGCTCGTCAAGCCGAAAGGGGACCCAGAGGACCAGTGATGCAGTCTTTTGGTGCCTGTGGTTGCAGGGGGAAGATTCCGTCGACCCACGGGAGATTTCTTCAGAGCTCCTGGTGCAGAGAGGAGGCAGGCTACCCCCAGAGCATGCACCACCTGGAAACAGTCGAGAAAGCCGGCAGGATGAAGCGTTACAAGGTTGCTAGTAGTAGTCTTGCTACTTTGTTGCGGTTTTGCAGGCGTCCTGAGGAGTCAGCGGTCGATCCTTTGGCAGAAGGTGAAGAGAGAGATGCAGAGGAACTCTGATGAGCTCTTGCACTCGTTAACTGGTGAGATCCCCAAAGCAGAGACCCTAAATAGCCAGAAAAGGAGGTTTGGCTACCTAGGAAGGAGGATTGGCTACCAAGAGAGGTAAGAGCCTATCAGAAGGAGCCTCTGACGTCACCTGCTGGCACTGGCCACTCAGAGCAGTCCAGTGTGCCACAGACACATCTGTTTCCAAGATGACAGAGGTCTGGGACACACTGGAGGAACTCTGGGCACCTCCCCTGGGAGGTGCAGGTCAGGGGTGTTGTCACTCACCTTTCCTTTGTCCAGTTTCACACCAGAGCAGGTCTGGGGGATCCCTGAACCGATGTAGACTGGCTTATGCAGAGATGGGCACCATCTGTGCCCATCAAAGCATTTCCAGAGGCTGGGGGAGGCTACTCCTCCCCAGCCTTCACACCTATTTCCAAAGGGAGAGGTTGTTACACCCTCTCTCAGAGGAAGTCCTTTGTTCTGCCTTCCTGGGCCAGGGCTGCCTGGACCCCAGGAGGGCAGAAACTTGTCTGAGGGGTTGGCAGCAGCAGCAGCTGCAGTGGAGACCCCGGAAAGGCAGTTTGGCAGTACCCGGGTTCTGTGCTAGAGACCCGGGGGATCATGGAATTGTACCCCCAATGCCAGAATGGCATTGGGGTGACAATTCCATGATCTTAGACATGTTACATGGCCATGTTTGGAGTTACCATTGTGACACTGTACATAGGTAGTGATCTATGTACAGTGCACGTGTGTATTGGTGTCCCCGCACTCACAAAGTCCGGGGACTTTGCCCTGAACGACGTGGGGGCACCTTGGCTAGTGCCAGGGGGCCCACAAACTAAGTAACTTGGCACCCAACCTTCACCAGGTGAAGGTTAGACATATAGGTGACTTATAAGTTACTTAAGTGCAGTGGTAAATGGCTGTGAAATAACGTGGACGTTATTTCACTCAGGCTGCAGTGGCAGGCCTGTGCAAGAATTGTCAGAGCTCCCTGTGGGTGGCAAAAGAAATGCTGCAGCCCATAGGGATCTCCTGGAACCCCAATACCCTGGGCACCTTAGTACCATATACTAGGGAATTATATGGGTGTACCAGTATGCCAGTGTGAATTGGTAAATTTAGTCACTAGCCTGTTAGTGACAAATTTGGAAAGCAGAGAGAGCATAACCACTGAGGTTCTGGTTAGCAGAGCCTCAGTGAGACAGTTATGCATCACACAGGGAACCCATACAGGGCACATACTTATGAGCACTGGGGCCCTGCCTGGCAGGGTCCCAGTGACACATAGACTAAAACAACATATATACAGTGAAATATGGGGATAACATGCCAGGCAAGATGGTACTTTCCTACAGTATCTCACCAGATAACGAATGCAAGAGCTCACCAGAGTTCCTCTGCACTTCCCTCTTCGACAGGAAACATCCTTTATTACGAAGTCTTTTTAACGAAGTCGTGGTTAACGAAAGCGCAACAATACTTTTTTTAACCACGACTCCGTTATTTTGTGCCTTAACTACGTATGTTCTGAACTACGAACATGCGTGATTAAGGTACAAAGAAGGGAGTTGGCGAAGGAGGAGGACGCAGGTGACAAGGGGTTGAGTAAGGTAAGTGGGGGGTTTTAGGTTTTGGGGAGGGGGTGGGGGTCAGGGGGTTTTAGGTTTTGAGGTGGGGTTGGGGGGGTGGGGCGTTTGGTTTTGGGGAGGGAGTGGGGGTCAGGGGTTTTTAGGTTTTGGGGTGGGGTTGGGGGTGGGATTTTTTTGTTTTGCGGAGGGGGTGGGGGGTCAGGGGGTTTTAGGGTGGGGTTGGGGGGGTTGGGCGTTATTGGTTTTGGGGAGGGGGTGGGGGGTCAGGGGGTTTTAGGTTTTGGGGCGGGGTTGGGTGGGTGGGGCGTTTTTGGTTTTGGGGAGGGGGTGGGGGGTCAGGGGGTTTAATTTTTTGGGGTGGGGTTGGGGGGGTGGGGTGTTTTTGGTTTTGGGGAGGGGGTGGGTGTAGGAGGCTGGACTGGCTTGTAGTGAGTACCAAGGGGTACTTGCACCTTGCACCAGGCCCAGTTATCCCTTATTAGTGTATAGGGTGTCTAGCAGCTTAGGCTGATAGATAATGGTAGCTTAGCAGAGCAGCTTAGGCTGAACTAGGAGACGTGTGAAGCTACTACAGTACCACTTAGTGTCATATGCACAATATCATAAGAAAACACAATACACAGTTATACTAAAAATAAAGGTACTTTATTTTTATGACAATATGCCAAAGTATCTTAGAGTGTACCCTCAGTGAGAGGATAGGAAATATACACAAGATATATATACACAATAGCAAAAATATGCAGTATAGTCTTAGAAAACAGTGCAAACAATGTATAGTTACAATAGGATGCAATGGGGAAACATAGGGATAGGGGCAACACAAACCATATACTCCAAAAGTGGAATGTGAACCACGAATGGACCCCAAACCTATGTGACCTTGTAGAGGGTCGCTGGGACTATTAGAAAATAGTGAGAGTTAGAAAAATAACCCTCCCCAAGACCCTGAAAAGTGAGTGCAAAGTGCACTAAAGTTCCCCTAAGGACAAAAGAGTCGTGTTAGAGGAATAATGCAGGAAAGACACAAACCAGCAATGCAACAACTGTGGATTTCCAATCTAGGGTACCTGTGGAACAAGGGGACCAAGTCCAAAAGTCACAAGCAAGTCGTAGATGGGCAGATGCCCAGGAAATGCCAGCTGCGGGTGCAAAGAAGCTTCGACTGGACAGAAGAAGCTGAGGTTTCTGCAGGAACGAAAAGGGCTAGAGACTTCCCCTTTGGTGGACGGATCCCTCTCGCCTTGGAGAGTCGTGCAGAAGTGTTTTCCCGCCGGAAGGACGCCAACAAGCCTTGCTACACGCAAATCGTGCGTTTGTGGACGCTGCTGGGGCCCAGGAGGGACCAGAAGGTCGCAAATTGGACCTGCAGAGAGAGGGGACGTCGAGCAAGACAAAGAGCCCTCACTGAAGCAGGTAGCACCCGGAGAAGTGCCAGAAACAGGCACTACGAGGATGCGTGAAACGGTGCTCGCCGAAGTTGCACAAAGGAGTCCCACGTCGCCGGAGACCAACTTAGAAAGTCGTGCAATGCAGGTTAGAGTGCCGTGGACCCCGGCTTGGCTGTGCACGAAGGATTTCCGCCGGAAGTGCACAGGGGCCGGAGTAGCTGCAAAGTCGCGGTTCCCAGCAATGCAGCCCAGCGAGGTGAGGCAAGGACTTACCTCCACCAAACTTGGGCTGAAGAGTCACTGGACTGTGGGGGTCACTTGGACAGCATCGCTGGATTCGAGGGACCTCGCTCGTCGTGCTGAGAGGAGACCCAAGGGACCGGTAATGCAGCTTTTTGGTGCCTGCGGTTGCAGGGGGAAGATTCCGTCGACCCACGGGAGATTTCTTCGGAGCTTCTGGTGCAGAGAGGAGGCAGACTACCCCCACAGCATGCACAAGCAGGAAAACAGTCGAGAAGGAGGCAGGATCAGCGTTACAGAGTTGCAGTAGTCGTCTTTGCTACTATGTTGCAGGTTTGCAGGCTTCCAGCGCGGTCAGCGGTCGATTCCTTATCAGAAGGTGAAGAGGGAGATGCAGAGGAACTCGGCTGAGCTCATGCATTCGTTATCTAAAGTTTCCCCAGAGACAGAGACCCTAAATAGCCAGAAAAGAGGGTTTGGCTATCTAGGAGAGAGGAAAGGCTACTAACACCTGAAGGAGCCTATCAGCAGGAGTCTCTGACGTCACCTGGTGGCACTGGCCACTCAGAGCAGTCCAGTGTGCCAGCAGCACCTCTGTTTCCAAGATGGCAGAGGTCTGGAGCACACTGGAGGAGCTCTGGACACCTCCCAGGGGAGGTGCAGGTCAGGGGAGTGGTCACTCCCCTTTCCTTTGTCCAGTTTCGCGCCAGAGCAGGGGCTAAGGGGTCCCTGAACCGGTGTAGACTGGCTTATGCAGAATTGGGCACATCTGTGCCCAACAAAGCATTTCCAGAGGCTGGGGGAGGCTACTCCTCCCCTGCCTTCACACCATTTTCCAAAGGGAGAGGGTGTCACACCCTCTCTCAGAGGAAGTTCTTTGTTCTGCCATCCTGGGCCAGGCCTGGCTGGACCCCAGGAGGGCAGCTGCCTGTCTGAGGGGTTGGCAGCAGCAGCAGCTGCAGTGAAACCCCAGGAAGGGCAGTCTGGCAGTACCAGGGTCTGTGCTACAGACCACTGGGATCATGGCATTGTACCAACAATGCCAGGATGGCATAGAGGGGGCAATTCCATGATCATAGACATGTTACATGGCCATATTCGGAGTTACCATGGTGAAGCTACATATAGGTAGTGACCTATATGTAGTGCACGCGTGTAATGGTGTCCCCGCACTCACAAAGTTCAGTGAATTGGCTCTGAACAATGTGGGGGCACCTTGGCTAGTGCCAGGGTGCCCTCACACTAAGTAACTTTGCACCTAACCTTTACCAGGTAAAGGTTAGACATATAGGTGACTTATAAGTTACTTAAGTGCAGTGTAAAATGGCTGTGAAATAACGTGGACGTTATTTCACTCAGGCTGCAGTGGCAGGCCTGTGTAAGAATTGTCAGAGCTCCCTATGGGTGGCAAAAGAAATGCTGCAGCCCATAGGGATCTCCTGGAACCCCAATACCCTGGGTACCTCAGTACCATATACTAGGGAATTATAAGGGTGTTCCAGTAAACCAATGTAAATTGGTAAAAATGGTCACTAGCCTGTCAGTGACAATTTGGAAAGAAATGAGAGAGCATAACCACTGAGGTTCTGATTAGCAGAGCCTCAGTGAGACAGTTAGTCACTACACAGGTAACATATTCAGGCACACTTATGAGCACTGGGGCCCTGGGTTACCAGGGTCCCAGTGACACATGCAACTAAAACAACATATATACAGTGAAAAATGGGGGTAACATGCCAGGCAAGATGGTACTTTCCTACACAACCCCCCCCCAAACGAAGGACAATAAGACTAGCCATTACCTGATGAGTCTTCATTGTCTAAGTGGAAATATCTGGAGAGTCCATCTGCATTGGAGTGGCTACTCCCAGGTCTATGTTCCACTGTATAGTCCATTCCCTGTAGGGATATGGACCACCTCAACAATTTAGGATTTTCACCTTTCATTTGTTTTAGCCAAAGTAGAGGTTTGTGGTCTGTCTGAACAATGAAGTGAGTGCCAAACAGGTATGGCCTCAACTTCTTCAGAGCCCAGACCACAGCAAAGGCCTCCCTCTCAATGGCAGACCAACGCTTTTCTTTAGGGGTCAACCTCCTACTAATAAAAGCAACAGGTTGATCCTGGCCCTCAGAATTAAGTTGTGATAGGACTGCCCCTACTCCTAATTCAGATGCATCAGTCTGGACATAGAATTTTTTAGAGTAACAAGGGCTTTTCAGGACAGGTGCAGAGCACATGGCCTGCTTCAGCTCCTCAAAAGCTTTCTGACAGCTTGCTGTCCATAATACCTTTTTAGGCATTTTCTTGGATGTGAGGTCATTAAGAGGGGCTGCAATGGAGCCATAGTTCTTAATGAACCTCCTGTAATACTCAGTGAGGCCTAGGAAGGCTCTCACCTGAGTCTGAGTGGTAGGGGGAACCCAATCAATAATAGTTTGGATTTTCCCCTGAAGTGGTGCAATCTGTTCCCCACCAACAAGGTGTCCCAGATAAACCACCTTACCCTGCCCTATCTGGCACTTTGAAGCCTTGATAGTGAGGCCTGCCTTTTGCAGAGCCTCCAAAACTTTCCATAGGTGGACCAGGTGATCATCCCAGCTGGAGCTAAAGACAGCTATATCGTCCAAATATGCTGCACTGAAAGCTTCCAGCCCTTGCAGGACTGTGTTCACCAACCTCTGAAAAGTGGCAGGTGCATTTTTCAAACCAAAAGGCATTACAGTAAACTGGTAATGTCCTCCAATGGTAGAAAATGCAGTCTTAGGTTTAGCATCTTCTGACAATTTGATCTGCCAATACCCTGCAGTCAAATCAAAAGTGCTTAGATACTTGGCAGATGCCAGTGTATCTATGAGCTCATCTGCCCTGGGTATAGGGTGAGCATCAGTTTTGGTTACCAAGTTGAGACCTCTATAGTCTACACAAAACCTCATTTCCTTCTTTCCATCTTTAGAATTGGGTTTTGGTACCAGTACCACAGGAGAAGCCCATGGACTGTCAGAGTGCTCAACCACTCCTAGTTCCAACATTTTCTGAACTTCTTGCTTTATGCAGTCCCTGACATGGTCAGGCTGCCTATAGATCTTACTTTTGACAGGTAAACTGTCTCCAGTATCTATAGTGTGCTCACACCAAGAAGTGGTGCCTGGCACAATGGAGAAGAGTTCTGAAAATTGTCCTAGGAGATTTATGCAATTATCTTTCTGCTCAGCAGTAAGACAATCAGCCAAAACTACACCTTCCACAAGAGCATCTTGTTCTGTGGAAGAGAAGAGATCAGGTAGAGGATCACTGTCTTCTTCCTGTCCCTCATCAGTTGCCATGAGCAGGGTGAGATCAGCCCTGTCATAGTAGGGTTTCAGGCGGTTGACATGGAGCACCCTAAGGGGACTCCTGGCAGTGCCTAAGTCAACCAAGTAGGTGACTTCACCCTTCTTTTCAACAATTGTGTGGGGTCCACTCCATTTATCTTGGAGTGCTCTTGGGGCCACAGGCTCCAAGACCCACACTTTCTGCCCTGGTTGGTACTGAACCAAAACAGCCTTCTGATCATGCCATTGCTTCTGGAGCTCTTGGCTGGCCTGAAGGTTTTTACTGGCCTTTTTCATGTACTCAGCCATCCTTGATCTGAGGCCAAGTACATAATCCACAATATCCTGCTTAGGAGCTTTTAAAGGTTGTTCCCAACCCTCCTTTACAAGTGTGAGTGGACCCCTAACAGGGTGTCCAAAAAGAAGTTCAAAGGGGCTGAAGCCCACTCCTTTCTGGGGTACCTCCCTGTAGGCAAAAAGGAGGCATGGTAGAAGGATATCCCATCTCCTGCGGAGTTTTTCAGGGAGTCCCATAATCATGCCTTTGAGAGTTTTATTAAATCTCTCCACCAGTCCATTTGTTTGTGGATGATAGGGTGTTGTGAACTTGTAAGTTACACCACACTCCTTCCACATGGCCTTTAAGTATGCAGACATGAAATTGCTTCCTCTGTCTGATACTACTTCCTTTGGGAAGCCCACCCTGGAAAATATTCCCAGGAGGGCCTTTGCCACTGCAGGAGCTGTAGTGGTCCTTAAAGGAATAGCTTCAGGATATCTTGTGGCATGGTCCACTACCACTAAGATAAACCTATTGCCTGAAGCAGTAGGAGGGTCAAGGGGGCCAACTATGTCAACCCCTACCCTTTCAAAGGGAACCCCAACCACAGGTAGTGGGATAAGGGGTGCCTTTGGAGTGCCACCTGTCTTGCCACTGGCTTGACAGGTTTCACAGGACTTACAAAATTCCTTTGTGTCCTCAGACATCCTAGGCCAATGAAACAATGGTACCAATCTGTCCCAAGTTTTCATTTGACCCAGGTGCCCAGCTAAGGGAATGTCATGTGCCAGTGTTAGGAGGAACTTTCTGTACTCCTGAGGAATCACTAATCTCCTGGCAGCTCCAGGTTTAGGATCCCTATGCTCAGTGTACAAGAGGTTGTCCTCCCAGTAAACTCTGTGAGAGTCACTGACATCCCCATTAGCCTGTTTGACAGCTTGCTGTCTGATACCCTCTAATGTGGGACAGGTTTGCGGTGCCACACTCAGCTCCTCCCTGGCAGGCCCCCCTTCACCCAAAAGCTCAGCAGTGTCTGCTTCCAGCTCCTCTGGTGTAGGTTCTGCACAGGGAGGGAATTCTTCTTCCTCAGAAGTTGAATCCACTGTAGAGGGAGGGATAGTAGGAAGTGGTTTGCTTCTACTAGCCCTAGCTTTAGGGAGCACTTGGTCCATTGTTCCAGGATCCAAGCTTCCCTGTCCTTTTTGCTTTTTGGCCTGAGCCCTTGTCAAAGCAAAAATATGCCCTGGAATGCCCAGCATTGCTGCATGGGCCTCCAACTCCACATCTGACCAAGCTGATGTCTCCAAATCATTCCCTAATAGACAGTCTACAGGTAAATCTGAAGCTACCACAACTTTCTTTGGACCAGTTACCCCCCCCCAGTTGAGATTTACAACAGCCATGGGGTGGCTTTGTGTTATGTTGTGAGCATCGGTTACTTGGTACTGGTGTCCAAGTATGTGTTGTTCAGGGTGCACCAGTTTCTCAATCACCATTGTGACACTGGCACCTGTGTCCCTGTAGGCCTGGACCTCAACACCATTTATTAGGGTTAGTTGCTTGTACTTCTCCAAGTTATGGGGGCAAGCAACCAAAGTGGCTAAATCAATAGCCCCTTCAGAGACTAAAGTAGCCTCTGTGGTCTCCCTAATCAGACCAACCCCAACTAAATTACCAAAAGTGAGCCCAGCTACTCCCTTGGATTGGCTATTAGTAGGTTTGCTCCCACCACCACTGCTATTAGTAGGGACACTAGGTGTAGCAGTAGGGGTTGTAGTGGTAGGAGCTGTGGTGCCTTTCTTTGGACAACTGGGATCTGTTGTCCAATGGCCTTTTATTTGACATAAATAGCACCATGGTTTCTTTTCCTTGTTCTGATTAAAGGAGGATTTGGGTCCACCACACCCACCAGAGTGTTTTTGTGGGCCTGATGAAGACTCATTTTTAGATTTGTCCCCACCCTTGTCAGAAGACTTACCATCCTTCTTTTTGTTGCCATCTTTGTCACCCCCTGTATGAACTTTTCTGTTCACTCTTGTTCTGACCCATTTGTCTGCCTTCTTTCCCAATTCTTGGGGAGAGGTCAGATCAGAGTCCACCAAGTACTGGTGCAACAAATCAGACACACAATTATTAAGAATATGCTCTCTCAGGATCAAGTTATACAGGCTGTCATAATCAGTAACTTTACTGCCATGTAACCACCCCTCCAAGGCCTTCACTGCCTGGTCAATGAAATCAACCCAGTCTTGTGAAGACTCCTTTTTGGTCTCTCTGAACTTTATCCTGTACTGTTCAGTGGTTAAGCCATAACCATCCAGGAGTGCATTCTTAAGAACTTGGAAATTATTGGCATCATTTTCTTTCACTGTAAGGAGCCTATCCCTACCTTTTCCACTAAATGATAGCCATAGGATAGCAGCCCACTGCTTTTGAGGGACATCCTGTACAGCACAGGCCCTCTCAAGTGCAGCAAACCACTTGTTAATGTCATCCCCCTCCTTATAAGGGGGAACTATCTTGTGCAGATTCCTGGAATCATGCTCTTTTGCAGGATGACTATGGGGAATACTGCTGCTGCCACCATGGGTTTCTAAACCCAACTTCTGTCTTTCCCTCTCTACTTCTAAAGACTGTCTATCCAAATCCAGCTGTTGCTTCTTGAGCTTCAGTCTGGTTTGTTCCACTCTCAATCTATTGAGCTCCCTTTCTAACAATCTGTCATCAGGGTGGGTGGGAGGGACATTTCTAGATACAGAGGTGTGATGGGAATGAACAGAAGGAGACCTGTCCCTTACAGAGGGCACCCTAACAGCTTGGCTACCAGTATAATGTGAGAGCACACCATTAGTATGGTGTGATTCAACCTCTGTACCAACTATGCTAGACTGTCTAGTAATGGGCAGGCTGAGAAGTTTCTTTCCTGAACCTTTTCCTGGGGGAGTCCCTGGATCAGATTGAGAACCATTAGCTACTTTTTCTACAGATTGGGCACTTATGGCCTTATCCTGTACTCTAAGCATATTAATTAACAGTTCTAAAGAAGGATTCTTCCCTACACTCAAACCTCTCTCTATGCAGAGACTCCTTGCTCCTTTCCAGCTAAGGTGATCATATGCAAGTTTGGACAGTTCAACATTTTTTCCTGTGCCAGACATTTTTTAGAGAGAGTTAAAGTGATAGAAAAAGAGAAAAAAGTTTTCAGAACTTTTTGGAAAGACAGAAAAAACTTTTTAAATTTTTAAGAACTTTTTTGAAAGTTTAGAAGTACTTTTCAGCACTTAGAAAAGAGTGAAAAGAGGAAATGCAAAACTTTTTGGCTATGTGTATATACACTGACCTTGTTTTGTATATTTTTCTCTTATGAAAAGTACAATGACAAGAGTGGTAAGTAGTCTCAAGCACTTATCCCACCACTGCACAACCAATGTAGGAGGCTGGACTGGCTTGTAGTGAGTACCAAGGGGTACTTGCACTTTGCACCAGGCCCAGTTATCCCTTATTAGTGTATAGGGTGTCTAGCAGCTTAGGCTGATAGATAATGGTAGCTTAGCAGAGCAGCTTAGGCTGAACTAGGAGACGTGTGAAGCTACTACAGTACCACTTAGTGTCATATGCACAATATCATAAGAAAACACAATACACAGTTATACTAAAAATAAAGGTACTTTATTTTTATGACAATATGCCAAAGTATCTTAGAGTGTACCCTCAGTGAGAGGATAGGAAATATACACAAGATATATATACACAATAGCAAAAATATGCAGTATAGTCTTAGAAAACAGTGCAAACAATGTATAGTTACAATAGGATGCAATGGGGAAACATAGGGATAGGGGCAACACAAACCATATACTCCAAAAGTGGAATGTGAACCACGAATGGACCCCAAACCTATGTGACCTTGTAGAGGGTCGCTGGGACTATTAGAAAATAGTGAGAGTTAGAAAAATAACCCTCCCCAAGACCCTGAAAAGTGAGTGCAAAGTGCACTAAAGTTCCCCTAAGGACAAAAGAGTCGTGTTAGAGGAATAATGCAGGAAAGACACAAACCAGCAATGCAACAACTGTGGATTTCCAATCTAGGGTACCTGTGGAACAAGGGGACCAAGTCCAAAAGTCACAAGCAAGTCGTAGATGGGCAGATGCCCAGGAAATGCCAGCTGCGGGTGCAAAGAAGCTTCGACTGGACAGAAGAAGCTGAGGTTTCTGCAGGAACGAAAAGGGCTAGAGACTTCCCCTTTGGTGGACGGATCCCTCTCGCCTTGGAGAGTCGTGCAGAAGTGTTTTCCCGCCGGAAGGACGCCAACTAGCCTTGCTACACGCAAATCGTGCGTTTGGCGTTTTTGGACGCTGCTGGGGCCCAGGAGGGACCAGAAGGTCGCAAATTGGACCTGCAGAGAGAGGGGACGTCGAGCAAGACAAAGAGCCCTCACTGAAGCAGGTAGCACCCGGAGAAGTGCCAGAAACAGGCACTACGAGGATGCGTGAAACGGTGCTCGCCGAAGTTGCACAAAGGAGTCCCACGTCGCCGGAGACCAACTTAGAAAGTCGTGCAATGCAGGTTAGAGTGCCGTGGACCCCGGCTTGGCTGTGCACGAAGGATTTCCGCCGGAAGTGCACAGGGGCCGGAGTAGCTGCAAAGTCGCGGTTCCCAGCAATGCAGCCCAGCGAGGTGAGGCAAGGACTTACCTCCACCAAACTTGGGCTGAAGAGTCACTGGACTGTGGGGGTCACTTGGACAGCATCGCTGGATTCGAGGGACCTCGCTCGTCGTGCTGAGAGGAGACCCAAGGGACCGGTAATGCAGCTTTTTGGTGCCTGCGGTTGCAGGGGGAAGATTCCGTCGACCCACGGGAGATTTCTTCGGAGCTTCTGGTGCAGAGAGGAGGCAGACTACCCCCACAGCATGCACAAGCAGGAAAACAGTCGAGAAGGCGGCAGGATCAGCGTTACAGAGTTGCAGTAGTCGTCTTTGCTACTATGTTGCAGGTTTGCAGGCTTCCAGCGCGGTCAGCGGTCGATTCCTTATCAGAAGGTGAAGAGGGAGATGCAGAGGAACTCGGCTGAGCTCATGCATTCGTTATCTAAAGTTTCCCCAGAGACAGAGACCCTAAATAGCCAGAAAAGAGGGTTTGGCTATCTAGGAGAGAGGAAAGGCTACTAACACCTGAAGGAGCCTATCAGCAGGAGTCTCTGACGTCACCTGGTGGCACTGGCCACTCAGAGCAGTCCAGTGTGCCAGCAGCACCTCTGTTTCCAAGATGGCAGAGGTCTGGAGCACACTGGAGGAGCTCTGGACACCTCCCAGGGGAGGTGCAGGTCAGGGGAGTGGTCACTCCCCTTTCCTTTGTCCAGTTTCGCGCCAGAGCAGGGGCTAAGGGGTCCCTGAACCGGTGTAGACTGGCTTATGCAGAATTGGGCACATCTGTGCCCAACAAAGCATTTCCAGAGGCTGGGGGAGGCTACTCCTCCCCTGCCTTCACACCATTTTCCAAAGGGAGAGGGTGTCACACCCTCTCTCAGAGGAAGTTCTTTGTTCTGCCATCCTGGGCCAGGCCTGGCTGGACCCCAGGAGGGCAGCTGCCTGTCTGAGGGGTTGGCAGCAGCAGCAGCTGCAGTGAAACCCCAGGAAGGGCAGTCTGGCAGTACCAGGGTCTGTGCTACAGACCACTGGGATCATGGAATTGTACCAACAATGCCAGGATGGCATAGAGGGGGCAATTCCATGATCATAGACATGTTACATGGCCATATTCGGAGTTACCATGGTGAAGCTACGTATAGGTAGTGACCTATATGTAGTGCACGCGTGTAATGGTGTCCCCGCACTCACAAAGTTCAGTGAATTGGCTCTGAACAATGTGGGGGCACCTTGGCTAGTGCCAGGGTGCCCTCACACTAAGTAACTTTGCACCTAACCTTTACCAGGTAAAGGTTAGACATATAGGTGACTTATAAGTTACTTAAGTGCAGTGTAAAATGGCTGTGAAATAACGTGGACGTTATTTCACTCAGGCTGCAGTGGCAGGCCTGTGTAAGAATTGTCAGAGCTCCCTATGGGTGGCAAAAGAAATGCTGCAGCCCATAGGGATCTCCTGGAACCCCAATACCCTGGGTACCTCAGTACCATATACTAGGGAATTATAAGGGTGTTCCAGTAAGCCAATGTAAATTGGTAAAAATGGTCACTAGCCTGTCAGTGACAATTTGGAAAGAAATGAGAGAGCATAACCACTGAGGTTCTGATTAGCAGAGCCTCAGTGAGACAGTTAGTCACTACACAGGTAACATATTCAGGCACACTTATGAGCACTGGGGCCCTGGGTTACCAGGGTCCCAGTGACACATACAACTAAAACAACATATATACAGTGAAAAATGGGGGTAACATGCCAGGCAAGATGGTACTTTCCTACAGTGGGGGGTTTTAGGTTTTGGGGTGGGGTTGGGGGGGTGGGGCGTTTTTGGTTTGGGGAGGGTGTGGGGGTCAGGGGGTTTTAGGTTTTGGGGTGGGGTTGGGGGGGTAGGGGGTTTTAGGTTTTGGCGTGGGGTTGGGGGGGTGGGGCGTTTTTGGTTTTGGGGAGGGGGTGGGGGGCCAGGGGGTTTTAGGTTTTGGGGTGGGGTTGGGGGGTGGGGCGGTTTTGGGGAGGGGGTGGGGGGTCGGGGGTTTTAGGTTTTGGGGCAGGGTTGGGGGTGGGGCGTTTTTGGTTTTGGGGCGGGGTGGGGGGTCAGGGGGTTTTAGGTTTTGGGGCGGGCTTGGGGGGGTGGGGCGTTTTTGGTTTTGGGGAGGGGGTGGGGGGGTCAGGGGGTTTTAGGTTTCGGGGCAGGGTTGGGGGTGGGGCGGTTTTGGGGAGGGGGTGGGGTGTCAGGGGGTTTTAGGTTTTGGGGTTGGGGGTGGGGCGTTTATGGTTTCGGGGAGCGGGGTGGGGGGTCAGTGGGTTTTAGGTCTTTGAGCGGGGTGGGGGGGTGGTTCGTTTTTGGTTTTGGGGAGGGGGTGCGGGGGTGGGGTGAGGGATGTAGGGTCAATGGTGCCTATTAGTAATGCTTTTATCAGGAATGCCTTTACAACGAAAATCGTTGTTAAGGCATTCGTGGTAAAATCATTAGTAGTAGCAACGAGGTCGGTGTTCCGACCTCGTTGTTAAGGCACTAGTTGTTTAGGAAATCGGTGTTCCGTCATACAACCCTCTTCGACTTCTGCCAAGGATCGACCGCTGACTGCTCCAGGACGCCTGCATAACCGCAACAAAGTAGCAAGAAGACTACCAGCAACATTGTAGCGCCTCATCCTGCCGGCTTTCTCAACTGTTTCCTGGTGGTGCATGCTCTGAGGGCTGTCTGCCTTCACCCTGCACTGGAAGCCAAGAAGAAATCTCCTGTGGGTCGACGGAATCTTCTCCCTGTTAACGCAGGCACCAAAAGACTGCATCACCGGTCCTCTGGGTCCCCCTCATCCTGACGAGCGTGGGCCCTGGAACACAGGAGCTAGATCCAAGTGACACCCACAGTCCAGTGATCCTTCAGTCCAAGTTTGGAGGAGGTAAGTCCTTGCCTCCCCACACCAGACAGCAAACCTGTGTACTGTGTGATTTGCAGCTGCTCCGGCTTCTGTGCACTTCTCCAAGGATTCCTTTGTGCACAGCCTAGCCCAGGTCCCCAGCACTCCGTCCTGCATTGCCCAACTCGCTGAGTTGGACTCCAACGTCATGGGACCCTCCTTTGTTGTTCTGAGTCGACTGTCATTCTCAGATCTTCTAAGTGCCTGTTCAGGTGCTTCTGCGGGTGCTGCCTGTTTCTGCGTGGGCTGTCTGTGTTGCTGAGCACCCCCTCTGTCTCTTCTTCCAAGGGGCCACCTCCTGGTCCTTCTTGGGGCCTGGCAGTACCCAAAACCTTCAACCGCGACTCTTGCAGCTAGCATGGCTTGTTTGTGGTCTTTCTGCCCAGCACGACGTGGGAAATCTTCTGACCAAAGGAGATGTTCCTAGCACCTTCCATTCTTTGTCTTCTTCCACCCGGAGACAGCCATTTTGTACCTTCATCCGGGGTTTAGTGGGCTCCTGCCCTCCCGGACACTTGCGTAACTCTTGGACTTGGTCCCCTTCCTTTACACGTCCTCAGGTCCAGGAATCCATCTTCAGTGTTTTGCAGTCAGTTGTCCTTGCAGAATCCCCTATCTCAACTTTCCTGTCTTTCTGGGGTAGTAGGGTGACTTTACTCCTACTTTTCAGGGTCTTGGAGTGGGGTATCTTGGACACCCTTAGTGTTTTCTTACACTCACAGCGACCCTCTACACACTACACTAGGCCTGGGATCCATTTGTGGTTCGCATTCCACTTTTGGAGTATGTGGTTTGTGTTGCCCCAGGCCTATTTCTCCCTATGTCATTCTATTGTGTCCTACAGTATTTGCACTACTTTTCTAACTGTTACTTACCTGATTTTGGTTTGTGTGTACATATTTTGTGTATATTACTTACCTCCTAAGGGAGTATATCCTCTGAGATACTTTTGGCATATTGTCACTAAAATAAAGTACCTTTATTTTTAGTAACTCTGAGTATTGTGTTTTCTTATGATATTGTGCTAAGTGATATAAGTGGTATGGTAGGAGCTTTGCAAGTCTCCTAGTTCAGCCTAAGCTGCTCTGTCAAAGTACCTGTATGTGATTGCTGCTGCCAAGGCTTGTTGGCGGCCAGACAGGCTATCACTTCCGTTGTTCGACACAGCACCTTTAACCATCCATCTCAGTGGCTCTGTTGTCAACTTTTTGCATTTGCTCCCTCACCAACACTGTCTCAGTGGTAAAATCAGCACCTGCAGCTCCTGTGTTCAGACCAAGGACAGCTAGGATCGCCCTGCTCCCAGGATGTACGAGCCAGGTAAAGTTGTACTTCCTAGTGAACCTTGTTCCAGGGACCCACACAATCCTAATCCCCAGTGGATTTCCTTGAACTTGACCTGCAAGTGTCACTAGTGTGTTTTTCCAGCACCTGCGGCTCCCACTTTCAGCACCAAACACAGCCAGCACAACCCTGCATCCGGGCCCTACGAGCCAGGAAAAATTGTACTTACTGCTGAACTCTGGTCCTGGGACCAGCATCGACTTAACCCCTAGTGGTTTCCCTTGACTCCACTTGCAAGTGACCTATTGTCACTAACTGTTTTCTGCATTGACTGCAATGTTAAAGTTTGACAGTAGTGAACTGCACTAATTTATTTTTCCGTCTAAAACCCATAACTCTGGTTATTGTGTTTATCTTGGTGTCTGAATTTAGATATAAATCTGCTCTATCTTGATAAATTGGTGAATTTCTTTCAGGTCGCGTCTTTTACTTATCATCCATGTTGGTACTCTGAAATGCTCAAAACATGCTCCTATAATAAAGCCTGACTGATCTGTGCCACACTACCTGACATGAGCTAGGGATTTATTTTTGTGAATCGAAAGGACCCAGTTTGGAGTACTGTGACAGTATTGCATACTGAGACCTAACCAGCCTCACTGCATAATACTCCACTTTCCTACACCCAGTAACCCCTGCTTGCCCCCTGGTCCTCTAAAAGGAGTCCTGACAGCAGATTAAAAAGCAGAAAGGTCAGGGCTTATCTGTGCAGGAAACCAGAGTTAAACTGCTTAGGTGTGGAACAAAAAGGGGGTGGTTTAGTGATCCGCTGATGGTCGGAGAGAATTGGGTAAGTCTATTTGGTGGCTTGACCACACAGCTCAAATACCAATTTATCTCGTGTTTTTTTCAAGATAGAATGTTCCATGCTGGTATTGACGGCATTTGTCAGATCTAAAAGTGCTACTGCCCCCAACACCTCCACTGTTGACCAGGTGTCAAAGGTCTTTCAAAACAAATAGGATCACCAGTTCTCTACTGTATCATGACAGTAATCCTGTTTGGAAAGCATCCAAAAGATTATTGTCTTCGGCAAATTACTGGAGCTGTTTATAAAAAAAGTTTTTACAAAAGATTTCCAAAGAATGGTCGAAGCAGGATTTGCCGAAAGTTGCAGTGTTCTTGTTGGTCAAAAGTAGTTTTTTTTTATATACGTATTTCACAATAGCATTTTTCTACATGATGACGTCAATGCAGGTTACTAAAGTTCAGCAGTTGAGTTTTCAGAAAAGGTAAAAGAAATTTCATGAATTTAGTTGGGCATCAGCCGGTTGGACAACAGCTTGTAACACAGGCCTTCAAGATTGCCCCATCAATAGCCCTACATACGTGTGTTGATCTCTCATATTCAGTTTATCACATTAACGCCTACCCTCTTTGCTTTGCTAATGCTGGGTAAAACGTAGCAAGTAAGAAAAGATTAATCAATTGAATGCATATGAGAAAAATATCTGAATGTGACAAACAGAGTGATGATTGAGTCTACTTTTCAGATATAAAATAATCCTTTGTTCATTCCAATAGAATCAGTTTCTCGGAGAAGGAAATATGCAGCAACAAGCAAATAGCAAAGTGTGAGACAGACACGCCCCTAGTTGGAGCCAAAGACTCCTCTATGTATATTTGAAAGTATTGCTAGACCTAAAATGTATGCTAAAAAGTATGCTAACATCACTGCAGGAACTCTGCGGTGAAGAGGTATTTCACTCCAGCAGCGAAACTAGCCCCTATTGTAGCAGTTTGGAAATCTCCTGCCTTGTCTGTAATCTTGACCTGTAGACGTTACAACACACGCTGTTGAACCAACAGAATTCTGCCTTCCTCTGTTAGCACCCCTGTCTCCATCACAGACAAACTGCCAGGCTAAGACTACCTTCTGACTAGCTCTTACGAGTACATTCTGGTGAAAGGGTGTATAACCACTCTATATGGGTGTAACCTGAAGAATTATGTGGGCAAATAAAAGAGTACACTCATTATTCCCAAATAGATGGGAATTAGCATTACCCCAGTGGCCTTAACCTATTTAGCAACATAACATGTGTAGCTTGATATAGATTCAAGAACACAAAAACGTGCTAAACACAGATACAGGGAGAACTAGTAAGGCACAAGTAGTACTGGTTAAAGAAGTGAGAAATGTGAGAATCTTAGTGGGTTTAAATGGCACTACAAAACAAGAACGAAAGCGAATATGGAATGTTGAGGGGGAAAAACGAAAGGGAAGGGTTGGTTGAGAAAAACAACAAATGTGAATTCGAAGAGTAGTGAATGAATTACCTAGACTTCGTTCGAGATATTATGCTATAAGGGAGATTGACTCAAGGACAAATACATATAGAATAAATAAATGCAAGTGTGAGAAGTCATTGTTCCATTAGTGCTTGAGGAAAGCCTACAGTAAGTATATATCCAAGGAAAACCATCTGAGAATCGCGCTGGTGGTTCAAAATCTCCTCAACATGCATCGGGTCACACAAGCTTATTCTCGTGCATCAAATTAAGATGCTGGTAAGATATCCCTAGCAGTACGCAGTAAGGGGGAGAGCAAGATAAGTTTTAGGTGCATGCTCATCCACTTTATATGTTTTTTTTTTTTTTTAAATATGTCTCTTTGCCCTGTCCTTTTTTCTCACTCTCCCACTTCAGACCCCCCTCTTTGGTAATTAACTATGTCACTATGGCTGATAATTTAAGGTCAGATTAATTTAATTTATCCCTAGAAAGACCAAATAAGACATGAAACACAAAACATCATTTAACTATGCCTTGAGGGGTCTCGAAGGTCTCCAAGTAACAGTGTCAGCCACATACCCTTTTATATTGTTTCCTTACTTGCGGCACACATTATAGCTACTTTTCCTTTTGGTAAGCACAAAGTATCGTACAATACTGTTTAAGCTACCAGACTGTCGAGTTTGGCATTATAAAGGATGAATCAATGTTTGACGGTAAGGGTGGGACAATGGAAAAGAGCACATTTCAGGAGGTTAGACTCTATAGACCTCCTATGAAGAGAGTGCAACACTAGGATGGAAATTCAAATCCTCTTGAACTGAGAGTCTAGAGATTGATTCATGGTTCTGGGCCACAAGATATTGAGGAGCTCAAATCTGAATCTCAGCGAAGACAACCACATAAATCGATCAAGTAATTATGCACAAGAATCTTTAGACCCGTTAATTGAAGTCACAGAATAGCTTGAAAACCCCTCCACTACCGGCTTCAAGGATAAAATCCACCAAGGAGAAGAAAATGTTTGACCTACAGAGGTGTCTTTCATTGTTCGTATGCTTAGTATTTTCTGAAAAGGAAAAGATTAGTTTTTTTCTGGTTAGTGGACAATCCAAAATGAAGAGAATGTTGTTAATAAAGGAAGGTTCTCCGGATGATGAATAGGAGTCTGTACTTTGCCAGGTCAGTTGTCCAAATTAGGACGAGGACAAAGAAGCACTCCCTGCAAAGACAATTGGTTGCCACTCCAGAAATAATATTCTTGGAGGGAATTCCAGCATAAGAATAGGCCAACAAGTTACTTACCTTCGGTAACACCTTATCTAGTAGAGACTAACGGTGGTCATTATGATCTAGGCGGTGTGGGCCGCCATGTTATGTTATGTTATGTTATTGTGTTTTATATAGCGCCAAACTACTCGGAGGCTTTGTGGCACTGAGAAGAACACTAGCCTCATAGCAAGCAGGAAAATAGTGGATCACAAAGAATAATAATTAAAAAATTAAAAATTAAAAAAGCCAGGTTTTGATGGCTTTCCGAAATTCCAACTCCTGCCTAATCACCCGGATGTTGAGGGGAAGCGAGTTCCACAGTTTGGCTCCCTGATATTTCAGCGATCTACCAACCCATCTTTTTTTTTGTTACTTTGGGGAGCACAACTAAGGCTTTGGAAGAAGATCTTAGAGCTCTAGTAGGGGCATAAAATGAAACTAAAGTTTTCAATTGATGTGGGCCCCTATTATATAGGGCTCTGTGAAAGATGCACAAAGATTTAAACTTAATTCTTTTCCCTACTGGCAGCCAATGCAGGGTGGTCAAAGCTTGCTTGGCCGAAGTATGCTTTGGCATGTTAAACAGTAACCGAGCAGCCGCATTTTGTACTGTTTGCAATTTCTTGATTACATATTCCGGTGAGCCCAGAAAAATACTATTACCATAGTCAAGCCTAGATAAAATAAGGGCCTGTACCGTATTTCTTCTGGCCAGGGGAGGAAGCAAGCCAATAACCTTTCGGAGTAACCTTAATAATCCAAAACAGGAGAGCATCCTAGCTTGGTACTCTAGTGTTAGTTTGTAATCTAACCAAATTCCTAGGGCTTTAATATGATCTTTCAGGGGTGGGGGGGGGGGAGGATAATGTTCCAGCTGTATAGCCGGCAAAATATTATTCGCTGGGTTGGAAAGCTTTCCCAGGAACATTATGCCTGTCTTTTCTTTGTTGATTTGGAGCCTGCTGTCAGTCATCCAACTCGAAACAGCTTGCATGCAAGCTGGCAAAGCCAAATTATCTGCAACCTTCACCGAAGAAAAAGACACCACCAACTGCGTGTCGTCGCATAGGATATCAGGGACAAACCAAAAGGTTCCACTAAATCTGCTAGGGGAGCCATATAAATATTAAAAAGAGTAGGACTCAAAGATGAGCCCTGAGGTACCCCACAATGTGATCTAAACTGTTCAGTCAAAAAAGAACGATATAAGACCTGGAAGGATCTATTTTGAAGAAAAGACCTCATCCATTTAAGTGCCTGGCCTTTAATTCCATCTTTTTCCATTCTTTGGATCAGGAGACCATGATTAACCGTATCAAATGCAGCACTTAAATCCAGCATTATGATAGCTGTTGCCAGTCCCTGATCCATCCGTTTTCTAGCCTCTTTTGTAACAGCTATCATGGCTGATTCCGTGCTATGGTCTGGTCTAAAGCCCATTTGCGTGGGATGCAGGATGTTATGATCTTCAAGAAAGCTAGAAATTTGCGTATTGACATATTTGTCAATAATTTTTGCCATAGCTAGAAGAAGAGATATTGGCCTATAGTTCTTTAATTCGGCCCCATCTAGGTTAGGTTTTTTCAGCAGGGGTTTGACCACTGCATGCTTCCATTGTTCGGGGACACTGCCACTTTGTAAGGAGCTGTTCAAAAGCTCTGTTATAACAGATGTTGTGGCAGGTGCTCCAAGAGTTAGTATGTGAGGGGGAGCAGGATCTAGAGGAGAACCCGATTTCAGTTTGCCCAGAAGTAAGGCAGTGCTTTCCTACGAAATAGGTGAAAAACACTGTAAAATGGCTGAGCCATTGTTAATATCACTGGTCTGCTCAGACATTATCTCCTCTTCCCCTGGAAAGTTCCTATAGATATCCTCAATCTTCTGTAGGAAGAATGTGGCCAAGTTGTTAATATGTTCCTCTGATGCTACCGTTGCTTCAGGGCAGGTAGGAGAGTAAAGCATCCCCTTCAACACCCGAAAGATTTCTTTCGGGGATCCCGATGCCTGTTTGATCTTATCCCCATAATAGGCAGCTTGAGCTAGCCTTATATCTCCATGGTAATGCCTAATTCCTTGTCTATACTCTTCCCTGTCTTCCTGTTTTAAGGATTTCCTCCATTTCCTCTCTAGACGCCTACAATTCCTCTTCAATGTTGTCAAATGTGGGGAAAACCACAAGGTTTTATCCCTTCTCCTGTGTCCAGAAAAATCCTTATAAGGGACCAGAGTATCAAGACAACTGGTAATCCAGTCATTAAAAAGAGTGGTGTCCATATAGTTATCCCTCACATAGTCTTCTTTACTGTTCATTAAAAGTTTAATCCACTCTTCTGAATTGAGATCGTGCCATTTCCTTGCCCTCCTGCATATAGGCTGTTGAAAGCCCGATCCCTGGGGAAACTCAATTTTTAATGTAATTAAAAAGTGATCGGACCAAGCTAAAGGGGAAGGGGACAGAGCACTAAGCGAGGGAAGATCACTAAAGACCAAGTCAATAGTATGTCCTCTCTACTGTGTCGGACCGCTAATTAGTTGTTTTAGTCCTAGCGCTTCCAAATCGCTCAACAGACGTTTACCTGCAGTGTGCTCTAGGTTGTCTACTTGTATGTTAAAATCTCCTAGCACTGTTAAATTTGGTTTCATGCAAATTAATTCTGCTACTTGATCTGGAAGGGAGTTGAGGAAATCTTCATACGGCCCTGGTGGCCGATACAATAGCACTCCTGTAAATGTAAAGGTAGAGTTAAAAGCTAAAGAAAATCACATACCTTCACACCCTGCTAATTCCAGTGGATAATGGCTAAAAATAAAATCCTGTTAAAAAATAACTGCAATCCCCCCTCCCTTACCCGTCGCTCTGTCAAGCCTTGAAATAACATACCCTTTAGGTAGAGCTAGGGCAATATCCGGACCTGAACCCTCATGGAGCCAAGTCTCCGTAAGAAAGAGGGCGGCCGGTGACAAATCACTCAATAAAAGATTTATGTCTAACTTGTGTGCAGGTAGAGAGCAGCAATTTATCAGTTGAAGAACTAAGCGGTGGTTAAGGTGCCATGTGTCTCAACCTCCCGGGTCTTCAAGGACCCATTTGCAAGAGGGACAGGACCAAACACTATTCACTAGATTAGGACAAACCCGACAGCTGTCCCATGGGCCTTTTCTGAGGTACATCAGTTCCGCTGAGGTATATGAACTTACCATTATCCTTAAGGTATAAGGGGACTGGCCCCTGGACCTGTCCAGGCGCGGACGGGCGCAGACGGGCTTGCCTTTGGTGCGCTGACGGCGCGCTCGCTGCACGCATCTGCTGCACTCCTGCCGGGTCTGAGTTATAAGGGTCGGGGTTCCGATCAACTAGACCGGCAATAACCCAAAATGGCGGCCACCAATGGGTCGCCGGTGAGTGGGAAAAATGGCGGACCCACTCACCTACGAAAAAAGGTATAAGTCCCTAAAATTCAGATAAATATTGGCTGTCCCAAAAGAAACACAGGAGCCAGCCAGTAAAAAGTTTAAAAATCACTCCAAAAGCTTTAAAATACAATCACAAGCAGCCCTCTTACATAGGCTGACAATCTTCCCCTCCTGACAAAACTTTAAAATCACACCAATGATTTGATATTACTCCAATAGCAGCCCTCCTTCTTTGGCTAACAAGCTCCCCCCTCCGTAACCGCAATGATATACACAGTATTGCCTACTAACTTGATTTGGCAGTCCGCTGCGCGCCCACCGGGTCTGAATTATAAGCGTCTGGGTTGCGATCAAATAGACTGGCAATAACCCAAAAAGGCGGCCACCAATGGGTCGCCGGTGAGTGGGAAAAATGGCGGACCCTCTCACCTACGGAAAAAGGTATAAGTCCCTAAAATTCGCATAAATATTGGCTGTCCCAAAAGAAACACAGGAGCCAGTCAGTAAAAAGCTTAAAAATCACTCCAAAAGCTTAAAAATACAATCACTAGCAGCCCTCTTACATAGACTGACAATCTCCCCCTCCTGACAAAACTTTAAAATCACACCAATGATTTGATATTACTCCAATAGCAACCCTCCTTCTTTGGTTAACAATCTCCCCCCTACTCAATGATATACACAGTCTTGCCTACTAACTTGATTTGGCAGTCCCATGCCATCCCATGCAGGAAAACCCGCCAGCCGGCATGGCGGCCCAGACCGCCACATAATGCACTTTTGCAGGCAGCCTGGCGGCGGTCGGCATCATCATCCGACAGGGCAGTGTTGCTGCCCCTCGGATAATGATCCTGCAGTCCCCAGCCTCCCCGCCAGGGGAAGGCCAGCAGAAGGGGTGCACCGGGGCACTCCTGGGGGCCCCTGCACTGCCCATGCACTTGGCATGGGCAATGCAGAGACCCCTGTGCAATGCCCCATCGTGGATGTCACTGCCCGATCTGTGCGACGGGTGCAGCTGCACCCACCGCACATAGGCATTGGCGGAGGCTCCATGTGAAGCCGCCGTCAATGTCCCAGTCAGGCTTTCCCCTGGGCCGGCGGACGGAAACAATGTTCCAGAGGAAAGTTCTTAATACGGCCAGCGGGGTTCAGGGGGAGCTGGCGGTCACTTGTAAGACCGCCAGCATGAACACAGTGGTTTCGACCGCCGTGTTCATTATGAGGGCCTATATCTAACTGCAGATTCCTTATCTTTGAATTTCCCAAACACCAGACTGGATCCATAAGATTTTCATGAGCAGTGCCCCTCCATGCCGTCAGGTGGCGTTGATCGGCTCTGCATGTACTGTTGCCGTTGTCCGCACCAGAAGTGACATTGTGGTATCTATATAGGTGCCACCCTGGTGCACTGACGTCAGTTACTTTTCACCACTTTCCACGCCAGAAAAGCAGAGCCATCAAGTACACTGATCACTGGTGTGAACAACTAGGGCCCTGAAAGAGGTCAGCCTATTCCTAGAAATCCATTCTCACAGTAGGGATGATGGGTGGGTCGGTAAGGAATCTGCAGCTAGATATTGGCCCTCATTACGACCCTGGCGGTACGGTGATAAAGTGGCGGAAATACCGTCAACAGGCAGGCTGTAATTACCACCAAATTATGACCATATGTCCGAAAGACAGCCAGTGTACCACACCGACCACCAGGGCAGAAACAACAGCCACCATGGCGGTAGCCGACTACAGCTGGGCGGAAGTCAAAGTTCCGCCCACCATATTAAGACCCTGCAAACCGCCACCTTTTCCGGGATTGTACCAACGACATCCAAAGCCTGGTGGAAACAGAGCCCAGAAGAGAAAGAACTCACCATTGGAGACACAGGGAAGAACCATGCTGCCATGGAACCCTAACTGCATGTATTTCCAATGATATTCTATGTTCTGCTCCACCCCGAACACCAACGCTGGCAAAGACGATGACGGTAAGTACAGCCGCCTATCAAACAGGGGTGAGGGGGAGGAAACAGAGAGTAACACACACACGCACCACAAACACCTCATACACACAACCAAATTCACAAGAACACAAGAGAATCCCCCTAAATCTGCTGAATAACGCAAGGATTTTTTTTTTTTACTAAAGTGAGTGTAGAAGGATCAACACAGTATAAATAATAACTTAGCCAATGTTAAGGAAATCTACAAATGTACAAAAAAAGGGACACTGCCCAGTCCTCAGTTCACGTGGGCCACATGGCCACAGGCCAAAGTCCAAGGTCCCACTTGTCACCTGCATCAACATGGAGAGAACACTGCAGAGGCATCAGTTGGCAAATAGGCAGGCACCTGAGGTGGAGGGGGGCACCTCAGCCCAGAGCAGAAACAAGACCACTGGTTCTGGAGAGGGCAACATGCACATTGCTCTTTGTCCTGGGGATTGCAAGGCCACAGTCTCTCGAGTGGGTGACTTTCCCACTGGTACTGGAGGGGGCAACATGCCCTGTGCTTGGTCCTGGGGAGTGATAGGCCACAGTCTCTCAAGTGGGTGTCTTCCCCACTGGTTCTGGAGGGGACAACATGCCCTGTGCTTGGTCCTGGGAAGTGTAAGGCTACAGTCTCTCGAGTGGGTGTCTTCCCCACAGGTTCTGGAGGGGGCAACATGCCCTGTGCTTGGTCCTGGGGAGTGTAAGGCTACAGTCTCTTGAGTGGGTGAGAGGATGAGGATGAGGACAACAGAACATCTGTTATATGACAATACTTCCAATGACACACAGGTAGAACAGTGTAACTTTAAATTTCAAATACTTTGGTTGTAATCTGTGTGGCAATGGCATGCTGATATTTCCCACTTCTATGCCCACTTACTGTTCCCTCTGGCAATTCATTTTGCAGAAGTTGGTTGTATGACCAATACTCCTGGTGTGATCACCACAGCCAGCTACAGGTCATTATTCTATGCTCATTCTATGTACAGTTAATTTGCAATGTCTGTACCTGTTTCAAAGAATACATATTTGATATACATTACATACTCCAAATGGATTTTTTTCAAAGGGTGTTTATTGAAGTGCTAGCATATAGGGGGTAAGTGTAATGGGATAGGGTGATGATGGAGGAAAGTCCAGGGTATTGTTCCAGTCTGTTTGTAGCGCAGGTGCATTGTCCAAGGGGACAAAGGAAGTGGAGCAATGGCAGTTCAAGGTGGACAGGGTGACTGAGTGGGACACAAGGGTGATGATCAGGAGAGTCTCATTTCCTGGCAGGGGTCTTGGCAAGTGCCTCTGGCTTCTGTCTGGATCGCAGGTAACGTTTGCAGAGTGGTTCACCTTCTTCAGGGGGAGGGGTGCTGGTGGCCTGTGAATCCTGTGGCGGGTCCTCCTAGCCATTAGCGGCCACGGCACCCCTGCTATGGAGATCAGGGTGTTGTTGATGGCCTGCAAGTCCTCCCTGATCCCCTGGTACTGTCCTCCTGCAGCCGCCTGTTCTCCTGCACATTGTCCAGGATCTGGCCCATCGTGTCTTGGGAATGTTGATAGGCTCCCAGGATTTTGGCGAGTGACTCCTGGAGAGTCGGTCCCCTGGTCCTGTCCTCCCCCTGGTGCACAGCAGTCCTCCCAGTTTCCCTGTTGGCCTGTGCCTCTGTCCCCTGAACCGTGTGCCCACTGCCACTGACCCCAGGTCCCTGATTGTCTTGGGTATGAGGTGTGGCCTGGGGTCCCTGTAGAGGTGGGCACACTGCTGATTGACGTGTCCTGGAGATAGAGGTGTGTGTACGCTGGCTGGGTGCTGTGGTGGTATTTCCAGATGGGGAGGCTCTGTGTTGGTGTGTGACTGGGCTTGGGTAACCGGCTGTCCAGTGGTCCCTGATGGGCCAGGTAGGTCATCCAGATCCTGAAGACCAGAGTTACTGTCATCACTGTGGGCCTCTTCTGTTGGGGGACTGGATAGTGCTGGCACCTCATCTCCGCTGACATTGGCTGGGGTACCTGTGGGGATGTAAATGATGTGTTATGGTTTATGTGTCTGACATATTGTACATCTGTGGCTTCCCCTCTATGGTTGGATTTGCCCTGCCAGCTTTCACTTGTGTATGTTAGTTGATGGTGGGATTGTTAGTTCTTTATGGTGTGCATGCTTTAGTGATGAGTGTCCATATAAGGCTGTGAGGGGTGTCCATTCATTTGTACAGCATGCAGGGCTTGGCACTGGGATTAGAGAGAAGTGATGGTGGAGTGTGTGGGATGGAGTGGAGTGGTGGAGTTAGGGTGAAGGTATGTGATGGCATGCAAGTAGTAGGGTGATAATAGTAGAGAGTTGACTTACCATTGTCCAGTCCTCCTCTGACTCCGGCAAGGCCCTCAAGATGCAGTATAGTCAAGACTTCCTCGTCCCATGCAGTGAGTTGTGGGGAGGAGGTGGGGTTCCACCGCCAGGCCGCTGGATAGCGAGCTGGTAGCCTGCTGCTATGGAACGTACCTTCCCTCATCGGTGGTTCAACCTCTTGCTGATGTCATCCCTTGTTCTGGGGTGCTGTCCCACGGCGCTGACCCTGTCCACGATTCTCCACCATAGCTCCATCTTCCTGGCTATTGATGTCTGCTGCACCTGTGCTCCAAATAGGTGTGGCTCTACCCTGACAATTTCTTCCACCATGACCCTTAGCTCCTCCTCTGTAAAACCGGGGTGCCTTTGTGGTGCCATGAGTGTTATGTGATGTGTGTTGGGCAATGTGTTGGGGTGTGTGATGTGGAGTGCGTGAGTGGTGTATAGGTGTGAGTAGTGTGTGGCTCTAGTTGTGTCAGTGGTCTTGGTGCCTGGCTGGTGGCAATGCTTTGTAGTCATAAAGGGTTGTGGGTAATGTGAGTGTGTGTTTTATAGTGGTGTGGGTGTGTGGTGTGTGTACGGGTGTCAGGTGTGTGCAATGTGGTAGTGTTTTTTATGTGGGTGTCCATTGTGAGCACGGTGGTTTGTACCGCCAATGGTTTACTGCTGTTGAATGTCCGCCGTGGTGATTTGTGGGTCATAATGTGGTGGGCGTTATTCTGTTGGCATAACGGATTTGGGACCTCCACTTTATCACTGACCTGTGGGCTGGTGGATTTGTGTGTGTGGCTGAATTCTGTCAGATTGGTGTTTGTGTGTCATAATATGGTGAACGGATATCCTCTGCCGCTGCAGTAAGTTGGCAGCAGTCAGTGTGGCAGTAAGTGGGATTTACCGCCAATGTCATACTGAGGGCCCTAGTCTCTACCAGATAAGGCATTACAGAAGGTAAGTAACTTGTTCATCTGAAAGAGACTTCTAGCTGCAGATGCCTTACCTTTGAATAGATACCCAAGCAATCCCTCCCAGGAGGTGGGTCTGCGCACCAATTTCAAATAAATAAGTCCTGCAGGCCCTAACGGGCAAACTGCCCATCCCTATGGACTTGACTGTCTAGGCAGTAGTATTTGGTAAACATGTGCGGAGATGCCCACGTTGTTGTCTTGCAATTGTCCAGGTCCAGAACTCCATGTGCTAAAGCAGTGGTTGCACCTTTAGCTCTGGTGGAATGAACTAGAAAGCAGTCAGGAGGTTGCTTTTTACCAATGCATAGCTAATTTTAATGAAGAGAACGACCCATCTGGATATGGTCTGCTTCTGCACGCATGACCTTTCTTCACACCAACATACCCCATGAAGAGTTGGTCGTCCACCTGGTACTCACGTGTGCAGTCAAAGTTGAACAAAAATGATCTTTTTGGGTCCAGATAATGGAGTCACTCCTCTTCTGTTGAGGGATGCGGCAAACCAAAAAAGGTAGGTAGTGTGATTGATTGGCTAACATGAAATGGGGTTACAACTTTCAGCAGAAACTAGGCCCTTGTTTGAAGTACCACTTTGTCAGGGTAGACATAAAGGTAAGGTAGCTTAGATGATAGGGCCTGCAGCTCACTGACTCTGTGGGCAGATATAATTGCCACAAGGAAGGCTGTTTTTAGTGTCAGAAGACTCAGGGGACAATTGTGGAGAGGCTCAAAGGGAGCACACATTAAGAATGTTAAGAACAGACTGAGATCCCATGGAGGGATTATAAATGGAAAAGGAGAGAAAAGATGAACAAGACCCTTCAGGAACCTATGTACAATACGGGACATGTCAAGCAGCCACAAGTACGCAGAAAGAGAACAGGGATAGCACTACAGAATGCCAAGAGCAGAGCCCTGGTAGGCAAGAGAAAGAATAAAGAGTAAGATTTTAGAAAGGGGGTTAGAAAGAGTATCAACATGTTTCCCTGCACACCATGCCACAACTTTCTTCCATCGGCAGGCGGATACAATCTTGGTGGAGGAACGCCTGGCTGCCAGAATAACTTAACAGACTTTAGGAGGAAGGTGAAAACTGCTGATGCTGCATCTCCACACAAGGAGGCAGAGAGTGGACAGGTTTGGGTGAAGAACCCTCCCCTGCTGCGGTGACAAAAGGTTCCCCTGAAGGTGTACCTTGATTGGAGGATCGATGGCCATGCTCAGTAGTTTGGGATACCTGACTCTCTGTGCCCAGTTTGGAGCCACAAGAATGACTTGGGCCAGTCGCTCCTGATCTTCTTCAGAACTCTTTGCAGGGCTGGTATGGACGGAGAGCCATACAGGAGGCCTGAGCTCCACTCAGATAAAAAGTGTCTCTGAGCGAGAGCCACCTTGAAAAGTCCAGATCGCAAAACTGCAGACATTGTACATTCTCGGTGGTGGTAAACAGTTCTAACCAAGGCTCTCCCCACTGCTGAAAGAGACCTTGCGCCACCTCCAGACGGAGATGCCATTTGTGATCCGCTAGAGATCAACCAGTGAGTTTGTGTCCCCTGGCTTTCAGAGAACCTACCAGTTGTTGAACCACCAGGGACATGCTCTATTGTTCCAGCCAAATCTAGAGACGCAGGACCTCTTGACAAAGGGTCCACAACTCCACCCCGCCCTGTTTGTTACAGTACCACATGGCAGTGGTGTTGTCTGTGAACACATGCAGTAGACTTCCCTTGATGGTGGGTAGAAAGGCTTTAAATGCCAGTCAGATTGGTCAGAGCTCAAGCATGTTGACGTGGAGTCCCACTTCCGCCAGCGACCAGAGTCATCTGATCTCCATACCTCCCATATGACCACCCCATCCCAGGAGTTATGCATCTGACACTACTGTGAGATCTGGTTGGGAAAGGTGTCTGCCTCTAACCCAATCACGGTTTGTTAGCCACCACTGCAGACCCTACTCAGTTCCCTGCAAGATTTGGACCATGTCGGAGAGATTCCCCTGATGCTGCACCCACTGGAACGTCAGGTTTCACTGCAGAGCCCGCATATGCCAGCAGGAGCATGTGTCACTAGCAGGATGCAGGAGACCATGAGGGTCAGCAGCCTGTGAGTCAGTCTCAAAATCCAAGATAGAAGCTGAAACATTGGTATCATAGCCTGACAATCCTGGACTCACCATTTGGGAGAATATGCTCGAGACTGCACCATGCCCATACAACTCCGATGAAAGGGAGAATCTGAGAGGAAGTCAGGTGTGACTTTGGCATGTTGATAGTGAACCCCTGTGATTGTAGGATGTCCATCGTAGTCTGAAGGTGAGAGACGCACGCCGGGCCAAGCTTGCCTTCAACAGCCAGTAATCAAGATAGGGGAAGACTGGCACCCCTGATCTCCACAGATGAGCTGTGACCACCGCCATCACCTTGATAAACACTGAGGGGGTGCTGGTAAGGCCAAAGGAAAGCACAGTGAACTGAGAGTGCTCAAGGCCCACTGTAAACTGCAGGTAAGTTCTGCGGGCAGGAAGGACGGGAATGTGGAAATATAAGTTCTGCAAGTCCAATGCTACCATCCAATCTCCTAGGTCCAGAGCAGACACGACCATAGCCAATATGAGCATTTTGAAACTCTTCTTCTTGATGAAGAAATTGAGAGTTCGGAGATCTAAAATAGGGTGAACACCCTTATCCTTTTTGGGAACCAGAAAGTAACGGGAATAGCAACCACAGCCTCTTTCTGGCCCCTGGACCTTCTCTATAGCTACCTTGGCCAAGAGACCTGAGACTTCCTCACGGAGAAGGGACAGATGATCCTCCATCAGTCGGTCGTGTGATGTGACATGGATGGAGGGGTAGTTTTGAAGGGGAGGGAGTAGCCCCTTTGGACAATCTGCAATAATGACCTGCCCAATGTTATGGACTGCCAGTGGGGGAGGTGATGGTGAATCCTGCCACCAACTGGGTGCTCATGATGGTAAAGGGGCATATTAGGAAGGCTTGGAGACAGCAGCTGCTGGGGTGTGGTGGACTGACCAGAGCGCTGGCCATCTGCCCACAAGGCGTGTGGCTACCATGCCCTCAGCCATGCAGAGGCTGGAGAGCATGCGCAGCCCCTTGGCTGGGCAGAAGTTGGTGCAGCTAGAAGCCCCTCCTGTAGCTATGAAAGGAGTGGAAGGCAGATTGGAGATAACCGGGGGCCACCAAGAAGCCCAAGGACTTATCCGTAGCCTGAGAGTCCTTGAATGCTCCAGCACCAAATCAGTCTTGTCACGATGAGACAGATGCCATTGAAGGGCATGTCCATAAGGGAAGCTTGGACATCCCCCAAAAAGCCAGATGTCCTCAATCAGGTGTGTTTGATGAACTGTAGATGGAACCACTCAGCCCACTGAGACAGTTGTGTTGAGTCCTCTTCGTACTGTGAACTTTGCTGCCTCTCTCCCATCCGCAAAAGCCTAAGAGAGTATGACCTGAGCCTCCTCTGGAACCTGTGGCAGCACTTGCACAACCATGTCCCACAAAATGTGGGATTAACAGCCCAAAAGGCATGCAGTGTTCACAGACTGCGTTGCAAGGCTGTCAGAAGAAAACAACTTATCCCCCAAAGAGTCCAGCCTTTTGGAATCCCTATCTGGGGGGTGGGGTAGGGAATGCACCTTGGGATGTTGAGGCTTGGACCACCAAGCTCTCCTGAATAGGGTTTCGGGTGAGGAAGTTTGCATCTCCTGGGGCGGGGTCTGACGGTGGGCTATCATACTATTCACACCAGTCCCAGTGTTGGGTTTGGACAAAGTCCCCACAGAACATCAGTAAGGGCATCAATGGACACGAGTAGGGGTTCTGACAAGGAAACACCTGGTTACAACATCTATTAAGATGTTAGTCTTAAATTTCACTGAGGGCAACAAAAGGTCAAGGACCTCAGCTGCCCTCCGCACCACCATCACATATGAAGCTCCCCCTCAGTAGCCGCAGTAGGGGGAGAAAGCAGATGGGTATCTGGAGAAGTATCCAGTCCACTTGCTTCATCCAGGTCCTCACACTAGTCCAAAGTTGGATCTTCTCTGTAGGGCTGGTATTCTGCAGGGTCCAGCGACCCCTCCCATTCCTCCCCAAGGCCTAGCCCAAAGGATCAGGGCTCAGGCTATAATCTAGAAAGCACCAATCCTGCAAGCATCGGATGTGCCCTTCAGCTGTGTGTCTGAGTCAGGGATCACAAACGGCATGGTGTAACTGGTAGGCTCTGGCAGCATCGGAAGTGTTGACATCGGGCCCAGGAAGACTGAGTTAGTATGACCGGCGTTGGTCCAGATCCAAGAATGGATCTCTGGGTGCCAACTGGAGCCTAAGCTGCCTGTTCAGAACCAGATAGGGCCCCCTCTGACTCCACGGGGCCTGAAGGCATGTCAAAGAGGTCAGGCCAGACAAAAATGAGGTCATGGCCTCATAAAACTCCTTCAGTTGGGTGTGGGTTGCTCCGGAACCCGGAAAGTCAGGGAGGAGCGGAGTCGGCCCCGGCACTAGCTCAGAGGAACCAGGCATTTAATGTTGATGCTCCTTCATCTCGTCTGCTGATGGACTAGGCAAAGTCAAAGACCTCTTCAACCTCTTGCTCTTCTTCTTGTGTCTCGATTTACCCGACCCTCCTGAAGCCCTGGAGTGGGATGATGATGACTTTGGGCTCCGCATCTGGCACCAGGACCTTCCTCTGGACCGGGACCTTGATTTGCTCAGTCGCCTGTCAGCCACCATGAGCTTTAGGGACTGTCCCCTCAAAGCCTTTGGGTGCATAGCAAAGCAATCAGAGCATGACTTTAAGTTGTAGTCGAGCGCCAGACACCACAGGCAGACAAGGTGCAGGAACATCACCGACAACAGCAGATAACAGGCTCCACAGGGCTTGAATTCTGTTTTCCTTGATGACATGATCTACACACCAGGAAGAAATCCTCAAAACTTCTCGACAAAACATGGAGAAAATCCAGTCAGAAAATTACTGAGAGGCAGCTGTTCTCCAGATCAGCGCTGGCTTGTGCGGAAAAAAAAGAACTGATGTCAGCACACCTGGGTGGTACCTATATAGGTACCGCAACATCACTTCCAGTGCAGACGATGCCAGCGACGCAGGCAGAGCCAATTAACGTGACCCAATGGCGCGTAGGGGTACTGCTCATGAAAATCTTGTGGATCCAGTCTGACGCCTGGGAAATTCAAAGGTAAGGAATCTGCAGTTGAAAGTCTCTATCAGCTATATGGTCACAATGATAATCTTCAGCCATATATCTTAGAAAATGTCAACGCTTTTCCTTTCTGGGGATGTGACTGTCCACATTTTGGAGCTCCACAGATATTATGCAGTCTCTGATGTCCATGGTCTAAGACTTGAGTCATTGTAGCCATAGCGGGATTGTTTCTGAAAGAAGCTGTTTCTGAATTTCTTTCAGAAGGCCTGGAGATAATCACTACATTCATGGGTCATATGAAGAAGGGACTGAAGGAAGGATTAGGTAATACATTTTCTTGATAATATTTAGTACCCACTGGTCCTGAGCACACGCTGGGAGTGCTGGCAAAGCAAAGCGCCTGAGCTCAGCAGCAGTGTGCACAGTTGTGCTGCCAGCACTATCTGTATTTGACACTCTCCATGTTCAAGTGCCTTTTAACATTCCTAGAGAGTGGACCACCATTGAAGAGGGGCCAAATGCCATGGTAGGATGTTGCCGCTCCATAGTCCTTTCTACTTGTAGCAAAGTAGGAAGAGACTGGGTAAGCAAAACACATAGGGGGGTATTACAACTTTGGAGGTGGTGTTAATCCGTCCCAAAAGTGACGGTAAAGTGACGGATATACCACCAGCCGTATTACGAGTCCGTTATATCCTATGGAACTCGTAATACGGCTGGTGGTATATCCGTCACTTTACCGTCACTTTTGGGACGGATTAACACCTCCTCCAAAGTTGTAATAACCCCCTAACTCTTCTAAGTGGACAGGGAAGTGTGGCAATTCCAAAAAGCAATGGGCAAGAGATAGCTTTTTGTGGAATATCTGCCTGCCAAGGTGGATCAAACCTGGACACTTGATGGACTTTGATGGAGTCCACTGCAAATGTTTGATGTTCTTGTGGCTACAAAGTTCTTTGTTCCTTGCCTCTGCTTGCTGAGTGTAGGATTCAACTCACCCCCACTTTAAGAGACGAGGGGTATAAATGTGAGTGCTTGCCTTTGTGTATGTTGCAGGTGGGTGGGTTTAATCGAAGCTTTACTGGAACCAGAGCTGTACATTTATCTTGGCTGGCAGATAATCTGCCAATTTACACATATGAGCAAATGTATGTTTTGTATACTTGACAAGAATCAAAGCATATGCTATGACAAAGCTGAAGGTTGGCAAACCACTGAAAGGGCTATATTTTGTAGCTCAAGGATGACATAACTGAAATTAGTAGTGGATCAGTACTGCACCCAATAAGTTCTCGGTGCCACAGAGGCTGAACCAATAAAAGCAGCATGAGTGACATATTTGGTTAATGAGTCACTCTGACTAAAAATCCCCAGGCGAGGGTGGTGTGAGGGGGGGACGTAGTCTTGTAGGAATCACAGACAATACCAGCTGTTGGAATGAAAAAGTCCTCTGCATGGTAATGGAAGAGTATCCATGCCCTGAGTGCCCAACTGTAGTGCTGTCTGGATCCCTCATGCTGATTTTAGTTGTCATAGTCAAACACATGTCAAGCATGAGCGCAATGACATAGAACTGCCTAATGGATTATGGTCTTTTTGGACTGGGAGGGGCACCTTTAGAGTGTTGGAAGGCTACAGTCTTCACCAGGAGTTAAGCAGAAGGAGAACGGTGGTGGCAGCATATCATGTAGTGGTCAGTACAAGTGAACAGGCCCTTTTTAACCTGTGTCATGGGAATGGGGCCTACATGTTCACTCACTGTAGGAAAGTACCATCTTCCTCGGCATGCTACCCCTATTTTTACCTGTATGTCAGTTTGTTTGTGCCTGTCTTACTGGGATACTGCTGGTCAGGACCCCAGTGCTCATAGTTTATGCCCTAATGTGTGTGTCTGTGTAGTGCTTAACTGTGTCACTGGGGCTCTGCTAATCAGAACCTCAGTGCTTATGCTCTCTCTGCTTTTAAATTTGTCACTGTAGGCTAGTGACTTCATTTTCCAATTTCAATTGGCACACTGGAACCCCCCCTTATAAGTCCCTAGTATATGGTACCTAGCTACCCAGGGCATTGGGGTTCCAGGAGAATCAAATATGGGCTGCAGCATTTCTTGTGCCACCCATAGGGAGCTCAGACAAACCCTTGCACAGGCCAGCCTTTGCATCCTGCGTGAAATAACGCATATGTTATTTCACAGCCATTTTCACTGCACTTAAGTAAATTATAAGTCACCTATATGTCTAACCTTCACTTGCTGAAGGTTAGGTGCAAAGTTACTAAGTGTGAGGGCACCCTTGCACTAGCAAAGGTGCCCCACATAGTTCAGGGCCAGTTCCCCAGACTTTGTGAGTGCGGGGACGCCATTACATGCATGCACTACATATAGATCAATACCTATATGTAGCTTCACAATGGTAACTCCGAATATGGCCATGTAACATGTCTAAGATCATGGAATTGTCCCCTCATTCAAAATATGGCATTGGGGAGCCAATTCCATGCATCCTGGGGCTCCACCATGGACCCCCTGTACTGCCAAACCAGCTCCCTGAGGCTTGCACTGCAGCTACAGCTGCTGCCACCTCACAGACAGAGTTCTGCCCCCCTGGGGTCTGGGCAGTCCAGTCCCAGGAAGGTAGAACAAAGCATTTCCTCTGAGAGCAGGGTGTTACACCCTCTCCCTTGGGAAATAGGTGTTATAGGTTGGGGAGGGGTTGCCTCCCCCAGCCTCTGGAAATGCTTTGAAGGGCACAGCTGGTGCCCTCCTTGCATAAACCAGTCTACACCGGTTCAGGGACCCCTTGTCCCCTGCTCTGGTGTGAAACTGGACAAAGGAAAGGGGAGTGACCAATCCCCTGTCCATCACCACCCCAGGGGTGGTGCCCAGAGCTCCTCTAGTGTGTCCGAGACTTCAGCCATCTTGCTTTGCAAGATGTGGGGGCACTCTGGAGGGCTCTGAGTGGCCGGTGCCAGCAGCTGACGTCAGAAAACCCTCTTGATAGGTCTTTACCTGATAAGGTACCCAATCCCCCGCTCAGGGTTATTTAGGGTCTCTCCTGTGGGTTCTCTTCAGATTCTGATTGCAAGTTTCCTTCAGGAATCCTCTGCAACAACTTCAGCTTCTTCTGACCTCAGATCAACCGCAGCCTGCTCCAGAAACGCTGTAACTGCAGCAAAGTATCCACCAGAGATACTTTTGTTCAGCAACCTCAGCTCCAAGTCAGCAACTGCAAGTTTCCACGGTGTGCATGCTCTGAGGACTCCCTGTCTTCATCCTGCACCAGAAGGACCGAAGAAATCTCTGTGGAGTGATGGAGTCACTCCCCTGCTCCTAGCAGGCACCTTTCAAGACGACAACAGGTACCCTGGGACTCCTCTCACAGCGATGAGCGTGCTCCTAAGGACACAGAGAGTGAACACCATCGACATAAATTGTCCTGAGGTTCTCCGACGCAACTTGGAGGAGGAAAGACCTTGCTTTCCCTGAGAGAGACTGTAACCCTGTGTACTGCATTTTCTTCACCTCCTGAGGCCTCTTTGCACTCTTTGAAAAATTTCTTCATGCACAGACTGGCCCAGGCCCCCAGCACTCCTTCCTGTGACGTTCAATTTGCTGAGTTTTTCTCCGGCGGCGTGTGATTTTCCTTTGTTGTGCTGTATCAACCATGTTTTGCACCTCCTTTGTCCGCATGTCCTGGGACCTCTGGGGCTGCTGGCTGGCATCCTGAGGGATCTCTAAAGGGCTGAGAGAACCCGCTGGCATCTTCCTAGGGTGCATTTCTGCAGTCTTCGATTAACTGGGTACTCTTCTTTTGCACCCTCTTCTGGGTTGGCAGGGGCACCTGTCCTTCCTGGAACCTCTTTTGACTTTTGGACTTGGTCCCCTTCCTTTGCAGGTCTTAAGGTCCAGGAATCCAGCAGTTGTTCTTTGCAGACTTGGTTGACTGCTGCTAAATCCCAATGACCAGGTGTAGTGTGTCCTAAGGAAACTTGAAGTACTTTACTCCTGCTTTTCTGGGCTCTGATGTGGGGTCATGTACTTACCTTTACTGTATTCTTACTCTCCCAGTGATTCTACACACAGTACAATTGTCTAGGGGGGAATTCGTGATTCGCATTCCACTTTCTTACTATATGGTTTGTGTTGCCCCTAGACCTATTTCTCCCATTGCAATCTATAGCAATTCCTATTGTTTGCATTGTTCTATGACTATTTACTTGTCAATTTTGTTGTCTAGTGTATATAATGTGTATAATACTTACCTCCAGAAGGAGTATTGTCTCTAAGATATTTTTGGTACTGTGTCACCCACATAAATACCTTTATTTTAGGTAACACTGAGTATTGTCTTTACTTGTGTATAAGTACTGTGCAACTATGAGTGGTATTGCAGGAGCTTTGCATGTCTCCTAGTTCAACCTACGCTGCTCTGCTATAGCTACCATTACCAGCCGAAGCTGCTAGAACACTACTACATTTCACTAATAAATGATAACTGGATCTGGTATAAGGTGTAAGTACCCACGGTACCCACTACAAACCAGGCCAGCCTCCTAGATTGGTGGTGCAGTGGTGGGATAAGTACTTGCAATTGCTTTACCACTTTGTTACCTGTGCTTTTCACAAGAAAATCTTGCTGCAATAGAGCTATACATAAAATATGCCTAGAAGTAATTTCTAACTTTCTAAAAAGTTCTTTAAACTTTTCAAATGTTTTACAAAGTTTCTGAAAAGGTTTTCTTATTTTCTCTTAAAAGTAAGGTCTGTTAGTCTATTAACTTTTTACTCACTTTCCTAAACTGTTTTCTTTCAATCTGTCTTTTGTAGAAGCTAGCCCTAGAGTTGTCAAGACTACTTATGGGAATCTAAACTTTAAAAGTTTGAGGGGTCTCTGCATTGAAAGATGTTTAGGGACTGGGAAGAACCCCAATAAGGAGTTCCTCTTAAATCTTCTCCTCCAGGATGACCAGGGACTCGGCACTGGTCCAGATCCAGGGAAAGAGGTAGAGGATGATTCCAACCAGGAGTGCTCAGAGGAGCAAGATGACAACCCTGGGGGGGGGGGGAGAGGGGGGTTCCTTCTACAGGCCGATCTGTCAACAAGCCCCCTAGGATAACTGGTAGTGGGAAGGGTTCTCACTCAAGTAGGGCTCCCTTCACCCCTAGAGGGCAGGTCACTAAAGTGGCCCCTGTTAGAGATAGGTCTCCCTCTGCAAACTCTCATGTTACCTCTGTTCAGAGGCTTCACATAATTCTAACCTTGAGGACCAGTCCCTAGATAGGGAACTCAGAAAGTTGAGGTTAGAGGAGGCCAGACTGAAGCTAATGCAGCAGCAGTTGTCCTTAGACAGGGAATCCCTGGCTGTGGAGAAAGAGAGACAGGGTTTGGGGTTAGTACCCCATGGTGGCAGCAGCAGTTTTAGAAATACAAATGTTAGGGAACCTTCATTTGATTCTAGGAATCTGCACAAAGTTGTCCCTCCTTACAAGGATGGTGATGACATCAACAAGTGGTTTGCTACACTTGAGAGGGCCTGTAAAGTTCAGAGGGTCCCTCATGTACAGTGGGCTGCTATCCTTTGGTTATCCTTCTCTGGCAAAGGTAGAGACAGACTTGTGATTGTCAGAGAGGATGATGCAGATAAGTACCACATTCTTAAGAATGCACTTTTGGATGGTGCACCACTGAACAGTATAGACTTAAGTTCAGAGAGACAAGAAAGGAGTCATCACAGGACTGGACAGACTTTGTAGACTGTTCTGTGAAGGTGCCAGAAGGTTGGTCACATGGCAGTAAGGTGACTGAATATGAAAGCCTTTATAACTTGATTCTGAATTAGCATATCTTGAAGAATTGTGTATCTGACTTGTTGCATCAGTATCTTGTGGACTCAGATCTGACCTCTCCGCAAGAATTGGGAAAGAAGGTAGACAAATGGGTCAGAACAAGGGTGAGCAGAAAAGCTCATACAGGGAGTGACAATGATAGCAAGAAGAAGGATGATAAGTCACATGACAAGGGTGAGGACAAAGATAAAAAATCATCAGAGTCTTCATCAGGCCCACTAAAATCCTCTTGGGGTGGTGGGTCCAAATCATCTTCTCACAAAGATAAGAAACCTTGGTGTTATATGTGTAAAGCCAAAGGCCATTGGGCAACTGATTCTCACTGTCTAAAAAGAAACACCAAACCTCCCACCACCCCAACCCCAACTGCAACCACTAGTACCCCTAGTAATAGCAGTGGTGGTGGGAAGAACACTACTAATAGCCAGTCAAAGGGTGAAGCTGGGCTCACCATTAGTAATGTAGTTGGGGTTTGTCTAGTTAGGGAGATCACTGAGGCTGTTTTAGTCCCTGATGGTGGCATTGACCTAGCCACTTTAGTTGTTTGTCCCCTTAATATGGATAAGTACAAGTAGCTACCCCTCATTAATGGTGTTCAGATTGAGGCCTACAGGGACACAGGTGCCAGTGTCACCATGGTGATGGGAAAACTGGTTGCCCCTGAGCAACACCTACTTGGTCACCAGTACCAAGTGACAGACGCCCATAGCAACACTGTAAGCCACCCCATTGCTGTTGTGAATCTCAACTGGGGGGGAGGGGGTTACTGGTACAAAGAAAGTTGTGGTATTCACTGATTTACCTGTAGAATGTCTGTTAGGCAATCATTTGGAGACTTCAGCTTGGGCTGAAGTGGAGTTGGAGGCCCATCCAGCAATGCTGGGAATTCCAGAGCATATCTTTGCTCTTACCACAGCTCAGGCCAAGAACCAAAGAGGACAGGGAAACTTGGATCCTTGAACAATGGACCAAGTGCTCCCAAAAACTAGGGGTAGGAAGGGCAAACCCTTGTCCACTATCCCTCCCTCCACAGATGATTCCCCTTTTCAAGAAGAGGAATTCTCTCCCTGTGCAGAACCTACACCAGAGGATCCGGAAGCTGATTCAGCTGACCTTTTGGGTGCAGGTGGGCCTGCCAGGGAAGAGCTGAGTGTGGCACAGCAAACCTTTCCCACATTGGAGGGCCTCATACAGCAAGCTGTCAAGCAGCAAAATGGTGATGTCACTGACACACGCAGAGTTCACTGGGAGAATAATCTCCTTTATACTGAAGAAAGGGACCCTAAGTCTGGTGCCACCAGGAGACTGGTCATCCCCCTTCAGTACAGGGAACTCCTCGTAACTCTGTCTCATGACATCCCATTAGCTGGGCATTTAGGCCAGAGTAAAACATAGGACATGTAGGACGCTGGCCTGGCTTATAGTGGGTACCTGATCGTACACACACCTTGTGCCAGGTCCAGTTATCCCTTATTAGTAGATTAGTAATGTTCTAGCAGCTTATGCTGATAGAGGTAGCTATAGCAGAGCAAATTAGGCTGAACTAGGAGACATGCAAAGCTCCTACTATACCACTTATATCATATAGGTACTATATCATAAGAAACACAATACTCAGAGCTACTAAAAATAAAGGTACTTTATTTTAGTGACAATGTGCCAAAAATATCTTAGAGGATATACCCCCTTAGGAGGTAAGTAAAGTACACAAAATATACACACAAACCAAAATCAGGTAAGTAAACAGTTAGAGAAATAGTGCAAACACTGTAGAATACAATAGGATGCAATAGGCCCAGGGGCGACTCAAACCATATACTAAGAAAGTGGAATGCAAACCACTTAGGGACCCCTGGGTTAGTGTAGTGTGTAGAGTGTCACCGGGAGTGTAAGAAAACACTAAGGGTGTCCAAGATGCCTCACCCAAGACCCTGAAATGTAGGAGTAAAGTGATACTACTACCCCAGAAACACACTAAATTTGTGATAGAGGACTCTACAAAGACCACAACAGACTACAAAGCACTGAAGACGGATTCCTGGACCTGAAGACCTGTAAAGGAAGGGGACCAAGTCCAAGAGTCACAAAAGTGTTCGGGGAGGCAGGAGCCCACTAAACCCCGGATGAAGGTGCAAATTGGCTGCCTCTAGATGAAAGAAGCTGAAGATTCTGCAACAACGGAAGGTGCTAGGAACTTCTCCTTTGTGCAGAAGATGTCCCACGGAGTGCTGGAGGATGCAGCATTGTTTCCTTGGAGAAAGACCGCAAACAAGCCTTGCTAGATGCAAAGGTCATAGATGAAGAAAAAGGGTGCTGCCAGGGTTGAGAAAGGACCAGGATGTCGCCACTTGGGAGCGGAGACAGAGGGGGCACTCAGCAACACAGAGAGCCCACTCACTAGAAGGCAGGACCTGCAGAAGTCCTTGAACACGGGTTCAAGAAGACTGAGCATGGCGGTCATCTCAACACTACAAAAGAGGGTCCCTCGAAGCCAGAGGTCAACTCAGGGAGTCGAGCAATGGAGGATGGAATGCTGGGGACCTGGGCTAAGCTGTGCATGAAGGATTCCTTGCAAAAAGGCACAGAAGCCCAAGCAGCTACAGTTCACACAGTGCACAGGATTACTGTCTAGAGAGGGAAGGCAAGGACTTACCTCCTCCAAATTTGGACAGTTGGACCACTGGACAGTCTGGGTCACTTGGGTCCACCACCTGTGTTCCAGGGGACATGCTCGTCAGGATGAGAGGGGTCCCAGAGTAATGGTGATGTTGAAATTTGGTGGCTGCTGGAGCAGGGGGAAGATTCCGTCGACCCACAAGAGATTTCTTCGTGGCTTCCAGTGCAGGATGAAGGCAGGCAGCCCCCAAAGTATGCACCACCAGGAAACAGTCCAAAAAGCCGGCAGGATTAGGTGCTACAATGTCGCTGGTAGTCTTCTTTCTACTTTGTTGCAGTTTTGCAGGCGTCCTGGAGCAGTCAGCAGTCGATCCTTGGCAGAAGTCGAAGAGGGAGATGCAGAGGAACTCTGGTGAATTCTTGCAAGTTGTTATCTGAGGAAATGCCCACAGGAGAAACCCTAAATAGCCCTCAGAGGAGGATTGGCCACCTAGTCAGGTAAGCATCTATCAGGAGGGGTCTCTGACGTCATCTCCTGGCACTGGTCACTCAGAGGCCTCCATTGTGCATTCACACCACTGGATTCAAGATGGTAGAGGTCTGGGACACACTGGAGGAGCTCTGGGCACCACCCCTGGGGTGGTGAGGACACAGGAGTGGTCACTCCCCTTTCCTTTGTCCAGTTTTGCGCCAAAGCAGGGACTGGGGGTTCCCTGAACTGGTGTAGACTGGCTTATGCAAGGAGGGCACCATCTGGGCCCATCAAAGCATTTCCAGAAGCTGGGGGAGGCTACTCATCCCCAGACCTTCACACCTATTTCCAAAGTGAGGGGGTGTAACACCCTCTCTCAGAGGAAATCCTTTGTTCTGCCTTCCTGGGCCGGGGGTGCTGAGACCCCAGGGGGGCAGAATCTTGTCTGAGGGGTTGGCAGCATCAGCAGCTGCAGTGGAAACCCCGGAAAGGCAGTTTGGCAGTACGTGGGTTCTGTGCTAGAGACCTGGGGGATCATGGAATTGTGCCCCCAATACCGGAATGGTATTGGGGTGACAATTCCATGATCTTAGGCATGTTACATGGCCATGTCTGGAGTTACCATTGTGACGCCACACATAGGTAGTGACCTATGTGTAGTGCACGCGTGTAATGGAGTCCCCGCACTCACAAAGTCCGGGGAATTTGCCCTGAACAATGTGGGGGCACCTTGGCTAGTGCCAGGGTGCACACACACTAAGTAACTTGGCACCTAAACTTCACCAAGTGAGGGTTAGATATATAGGTGACCTATAAGTTACTTATGTGCAGTGAAAAATGGCTGTGAAATAACGTGGACGTTATTTCACTCAGGCTGCAGTGGCAGTCTTGTGTAAGAATTGTCTGAGCTCCCTATGGGTGGCAAAAGAAATGCTGCAGCCCATAGGGATCTCCTGGAACCCAATACACTGGGTACCTAGTTACCATATACAAGGGAATTATAAGGGTGGTCCAGTGTGCCAATGAGAATTGGGGAAGATGGTCACTAGCCTGCAGTGACAATTTTAGAAAGCAGAGAGAGCATAAACACTGAGGTTCTAGTTAGCAGAATCTCAGTGATACAGTTAGGCACCACACAGGGAACACATATAGGCCACAAACATATGAGCACTGGGGTCCTGGCTAGCAGGATCCCAGTGACACATATCAAACACACTGACAACATAGGGTTTTCACTATGAGCACTGGGCCCTGGCTAGCAGGATCCCAGTGAGACAGTAAAACCGCCCTGACATATACTCACAAACAGGCCAAACGTGGGGGTAACAAGGCTAGAAAGAGGCTACTTTCCTACACAACCCCCCCCAAACGATGGACAATAAGGCTAACCTTGGCCAGTTGAGTCTTTATTGTCTAAGTGGTGATAAGTAGAGAGTAGCTCTGCAATAGATTGGTTATTCCGTTTATCATCCACTATATGGTTACTTCCCTGTGGGGATGTAAACCACCCTGTTTGAAGTTTTTGTTAGCTATCCAGCAATGTGAAGTTATATTTTCAGAGTTCCTATTAGTATGTTTTAGTTTAGAGCAGTGGGAATTGTCCACTGGACCTATATCAAATGATGAGAATGCCAGACAGGGATTCTGTCTCAGTAAAGCCATAGCTGAGCAAAAACCTTGTCTATATGGCTGTAAGAGAGAACAGGGTTGTTGTTTCTCTTGAGTTGGAGCAGGGCAGGGATGCTGTCCTATGAGCTTCACACTAGGGCAGGGCTGCTGTCCTAAGTGTTGTGAGGCAGTGCAGGGTTGCTGCACTAAAGTTTCTCTGGGAGGGTTGGAGGGATGCTCCATGTTAACTAAAATGGTGCACTTTTTCTCACCAATATTAGTTATCCCACAGAGAGGTACTTCCACCTCAGGGAGTACAGCTGTGCCAGGTGATGGTTCCCTTGGTACAGGTGCCACCCCAGGAGAGGTTTATCCTACCACAGGAATGGTATCCTTAATGGCAGGATGGGTAGGGGATAATTTGATGCCCTTTTCACCTGTTGTCGGAGAAGGATCCTGAGTTTTCAGGCCTTTTTCTCTGCGTTGCTTTTTCATTTCAGCTGAAATGAGAGGAAGCAATTCCTCAGGGATACCCAGCATGGCTGCATGGGTATTAAACTCTACCTCAGCCCAACCTGAGGCCTCTAGGTCGTTACCTAAGAGACAGTCTACAGGTAAGCTAGGTGATACTACCACCTGCTTAGGGCCAGTAACTCCACCCCAACTAAACTGAATTATAGCTTAGGGAAGAAACTTAGTGGAGTTATGTACATCAATAATCTTATACTATTGTCCAATGATGTGTTGTTCAGGAGACACTAGGTTTTCAGTCACCAAAGTGATACTGGCACCTGTGTCCCTGTAGGCCTGAGCCTCAACACCATATATTGAAACTGTCTGCCTGTACATATCCATTGTAAGGGGACAAGCAGCCAGTGTGGCAAGGCCAATGCCACCAGGTGTGACAGAAACTGTCTTGTGACTGACTACCCCAGTTTCTATGATGGACCCACAAGTGAACCCAACTACACCCTTATTTTGACTGTTGCCAGCAGTCCCACCACTATTACCACTACTGCTAGCGGCACTAGAGTTTGATGTATTAGTGGTGGTAGGCTCAGGGGGTTTACCTGGGCAGGACTTATCCCCTGGCCTTTATTTTTACACACATAGCACCAAGGCTTTTTAATGTGTGTGGGTTGTGAAGAAGAGGAAGAAGATGATTTATCCCCACCCCCTGAAGAGTGTTTAGGATTTGAAGAAGGATCTTTAGTTTTACCTTTATCCCCATGCTTATCCTGAGATTTCTCACCATCATTCTTCTTGCCATCCTTGTCACCTCCTGTATGAACTTTTCTGTTCACTCTTGTTCTGACCCATTTGTCTGCCTTCTTTCCCAATTCTTGGGAGAGGTCAGATCTGAGACTATCAAGTACTGGTGTAACAAATCAGACACATAATTGTTAAGAATATGCTCTCTTAGAATAAGATTATTCAGGCTTTCATAGTCAGAAACTCTACTGCCATGCATCCAACCTTCCAAGGCCTTCACTGAACAGTCCACAAAATCTGTCCAGTCTTGAGAGGACTCTTTTCTGGTGTCTCTGAACTTAAACCTGTATTGTTCCGTGGTTAAGCCAAATCCATCCAAGAGTGCATCTTTCAAAACTTTGTAATTATTGGCATCACTTTCTCTGACAGTAAGGAGCCCATCCCTACCCCTTCCAGTGAAAGATAGCCACAAAATAGCAGCCCACTCCCTTTGAGGCACCAACTGTACCATACAGGCCCTCTCAAGTGCAGCAAACCACTTATTAATGTCATCCCCCTCCTCGTAAGGGGGGACTATCTTGTACAGATTTCTGGAATCTTGCTCTCTAACAGGATTGCTATCAGAAATACTGCTGCTGCCACCATGGGGAACTAAACCCAACCTCTGTCTTTCCCTCTCTATGTCTAGGGATTCCCTATCCAAGGCCAGCTGCTGCTGTTTAAGCTTCAGCCTGGTCTCTTCTACCCTCAGCTTTTTGAGTTCCCTTTCTATCAAGTTATCCTCAGGGTGGGTGGGTTGGGAATGTTTAGACACAGAAGAAATGTGAGAAGTTTCAGAGGGAGAAATTGTCCCTAACTGTCTGGACCCTAGTAACCTGGCCTCTAGGGGTGAAAGATGCCACACTGTTGTGGGACCCTCTAAAACTACCAGTGTCACTAGGTGCCCTACTAGGGGGCAGGGCTTTGTAAGAACCCTCCCAGGCTTCTTCTGGGAACTCCTCTGAGTCTGACTGGGAAGCTTCCCCATTTACTAACCTATCCTGAGATGGGCCAGACTGGTTCTGGTCATCTACAATGAGCAAGTTAAAGAGAAACTCTTTTGTAGGATTCTTACCTATACTCAAACCTCTATCCAGACAAAGACCCCTCAAACGTTTATAGTTAAAACTCTCATATGTTGCATTAACAGTTTTGGGAGTGGGCTCTACAATAGACATGATAGAAAAAGGTTTAAGGATAGTGAGAGAAAAAGTTTTAGAACTTTAGAAAGCACAAAGAAAAAACTTTTTCAAACTTTGGAAAAACTTTTAGAAGTGTACAAAAACTTTTCAGAACTTTGTTAAAAGTTTTAGAATAGAAAAGTTAACTTTTTGGGTTAAGCGTACATATACTGAACTATTTGGTATAAGATTTTCTTATGAAAAGCACCAAATGACAAAGTGGTAAAGCAGTTACAAGTACTTAATCCACCGCTGCACCACCAATGTAGGAGGCTGGCCTGGCTTATAGTGGGTACCTTGTGGTACCTACACCCTGTGCTAGTTCCAGTTATCCCGTATTAGTAGAATAGAGGTGTTTCTAGCAGCTTAGGCTGATAGAAGTTAGCTATGGTAAAGCAACTTAGGCTGAACTAGGAGACATGCAAAGCTCCTACTATACCACTTATATCATATAGCACAATATCATAAGAAAACACAATACTCAGAGTTACTAAAAATAAAGGTACTTTATTTTTATGACAATATGCCAAAAGTATCTCAGTGAGTACCCTCAGTTAGAAGGTACTTAATATACACAAGTTATATGTACACAAACCTAAAACAGGTAAGTAACAGTAAGAAAAGTAGTGCAAACAAGGTAGAATCACAAAAGGATGCAATAGGTGAATATAGGTCTAGGGGCAACACAAACCATATACTCCAAAAGTGGAATGCGAATCACGAATGGACCCCAGACCTATGGGAGATTGTAGAGGGTCACTGGGACTGTAAGAAAACACTAAGGGTGTCCAAAATACCCCACCGCAAGACCCTGAAATGTAGGAGTAAAGTTACCCTACTACCCCAGAAAGACACAGTAGTCGTGATAGGGGGATTCTGCAAGAACCACAAGCACCAGCAAAACATTGAAGACGGATTCCTGGACGTGAGGACCTGCAAGGCAAGGGGACCAAATCCAAGAGTTGCAATAGTGTCCAGGGGGTGCAGGAGCTCAGGAAACCCTGGATGAAGGTGGAAAAGGGCTGCCTCCGGATGGAAGAAGCCAAAGATTCTGCAACAACAAAAAGGGCTAGGAACTTCTCTTTTGCATGGAAGATGTCCCACGGCGTGCTAGATGTTGCAGAAGTGTTTCCACGCAGAAATACCGCAAACAAGCCTTGTTAGCTGCAAGGGTCGGGTTAGAGGTTTTTGGGTGCTGCTGGGGACCAGGAAGGACCAGGCTGTCGCTCCTTGAGGAGGAGACAGAGGGGGCCCTCAGCAACTTAGAGAGCCCCGCAGAAGCAGGCAGCACCTGCAGAAGTACCTGAGCAGGCACTTAAAAGATTTGTGAACCAGAGTCACAAAAGGAGGGTCCCACGACGTCGGAGTCCAACTCAGAGGGTTGAGCACTGCAGGACGGAGTGCTGGGGACCCAGACTAGGCTGTGCACAAAGGAATCCTTGGAGAAGTGCACAGAAGCCGGAGCAGCTGCAAATCACTCAGTACACAGGTTTGCTGTCTGGTGTGGGGAGGCAAGGACTTACCTCCTCCAAACTTGGACTGAAGGATCACTGGACTGTGGGTGTCACTTGGATCTAGCTCCTGTGTTCCAGGGCCCACGCTCGTCAGGATGAGGGGGACCCAGAGGACCGGTGATGCAGTCTTTTGGTGCCTGCGTTAACAGGGAGAAGATTCCGTCGACCCACAGGAGATTTCTTCTTGGCTTCCAGTGCAGGGTGAAGGCAGACAGCCCTCAGAGCATGCACCACCAGGAAACAGTTGAGAAAGCCGGCAGGATGAGGCACTACAATGTTGCTGTCTTTCCCTCTCTATTTCTAAAGACTGTCTATCCAAATCCAGCTGTTGCTTCTTGAGCTTCAGTCTGGTTTGCTCCACTCTCAATCTATTGAGCTCCCTTTCTAACAATCTGTCATCAGGGTGGGTGGGAGGGACATTTCTAGATACAGAGGTATGATGGGAATGAACAGAAGGAGACCTGTCCCTTACAGAGGGCACCCTAACAGCTTGGCTACCAGCATAATGTGAGAGCACATCATCAGTATGATGTGATTCAACCTCTGTACCAACTATGCTAGACTGTCTAGTAATGGGCAGGCTGAGAAGTTTATTTCCTGAACCTTTTCCTGGGGGAGTCCCTGGATCAGATTGAGAACCATTAGCTACTTTTTCTACAGATTGGGCACTTATGGCCTTATCCTGTACTCTAAGCATATTAATTAACAGTTCTAAGGAAGGATTCTTCCATACACTCAAACCTCTCTCTATGCAGAGACTCCTTGCTCCTTTCCAGCTAAGGTGATCATATGCAAGTTTGGACAGTTCAACTTTTTGGCCTGTGCCAGACATTTTTAGAGAGAGTTAAAGTGATAGACAAAGAGAAAAAAGTTTTCAGAACTTTTTGGAAAGACAGAAAAAACTTTTTAAACTTTTAAGAACTTTTTGAAAGTTTAGAAGTACTTTTCAGCACTTAGAAAAGAGTGAAAAGAGGAAATGCAAAACTTTTTGGCTATGTGTATATACACTGACCTTGTTTTGTATATTTTTCTCTTATGAAAAGTACAATGACAAGAGTGGTAAGTAGTCTCAAAGCACTTATCCCACCACTGCACAACCAATGTAGGAGGCTGGACTGGCTTGTAGTGAGTACCAAGGGGTACTTGCACCTTGCACCAGGCCCAGTTATCCCTTATTAGTGTATAGGGTGTCTAGCAGCTTAGGCTGATAGATAATGGTAGCTTAGCAAAGCAGCTCAGGCTGAACTAGGAGACGTGTGAAGCTACTACAGTACCACTTAGTGTCATATGCACAATATCATAAGAAAACACAATACACAGTTATACTAAAAATAAAGGTACTTTATTTTTTATGACAATATGCCAAAGTATCTTAGAGTGTACCCTCAGTGAGAGGATAGGAAATATACACAAGATATATATACACAATAGCAAAAATATGCAGTATAGTCTTAGAAAACAGTGCAAACAATGTATAGTTACAATAGGATGCAATGGGGAAACATGGGGATAGGGGCAACACAAACCATATACTCCAAAAGTGGAATGCGAACCACGAATGGACCCCAAACCTATGTGCCCTTGTAGAGGGTCGCTGGGACTATTAGAAAATAGTGAGAGTTAGACAAATAACCCTCCCCAAGACCCTGAAAAGTGAGTGCAAAGTGCACCAAAGTTCCCCTAAGGACAAAATAGTCGTGTTAGAGGGAGAATGCAAGGAAAACACAAATCAGCAATGCAACAACGATGGATTCCTGTCTGAAGGTACCTGTGGAACAAGGGGACCAAGTCCAAAAGTCACAAGCAGCTCGGAGATGGGCAGATGCCCAAGAAATGCCAGCGGTTGGTGCAAAGAAGCTCTTTCTAGGCTGAAGAACTGTGAATACTGCAGGAACGACAAGGGCTAGAGACTTCCCCTTTGGAGGATGGATCCCCCACGCCTTGGAGAGTCGTGCAGAAGTGTTTTCCCGCCGGATGGACGCCAACAAGCCTTGCTACACGCAAATCGTGCGTTTGGCGTTTTTGGACGCTGCTGGGGCCCAGGAGGGACCAGAAGGTCGCAAATTGGACCTGCAGAGAGAGGGGACGTCGAGCAAGACAAAGAGCCCTCACTGAAGCAGGTAGCACCCGGAGAAGTGCCAGAAACAGGCACTACGAGGATGCGTGAAACGGTGCTCGCCGAAGTTGCACAAAGGAGTCCCACGTCGCCGGAGACCAACTTAGAAAGTCGTGCAATGCAGGTTAGAGTGCCGTGGACCCAGGCTTGGCTGTGCACACAGGATTTCCGCCGGAAGTGCACAGGGGCCGGAGAAGCTTGCAAAGTCGCGGTTCCCAGCAATGCAGCCCAGCGAGGTGAGGCAAGGACTTACCTCCACCAAACTTGGGCTGAAGAGTCACTGGACTGTGGGGGTCACTTGGACGGTGTCGCTGGATTCGAGGGACCTCGCTCGTCGTGCTGAGAGGAGACCCAAGGGACCGGAGATGCAGCTTTTTGGTGCCTGCGGTTGCAGGGGGAAGATTCCGTCGACCCACGGGAGATTTCTTCGGAGCTTCTGGTGCAGAGAGGAGGCAGGCTACCCCCACAGCATGCACAAGCAGGAAAACAGTCGAGAAGGCGGCAGGATCAGCGTTACAGAGTTGCAGTAGTCGTCTTTGCTACTATGTTGCAGGTTTGCAGGCTTCCAGCGCGGTCAGCGGTCGATTCCTTATCAGAAGGTGAAGAGGGAGATGCAGAGGAACTCGGCTGAGCTCATGCATTCGTTATCTAAAGTTTCCCCAGAGACAGAGACCCTAAATAGCCAGAAAAGAGGGTTTGGCTACCTAGGAGAGAGGAAAGGCTACTAACACCTGAAGGAGCCTATCACAAGGAGTCTCTGACGTCACCTGGTGGCACTGGCCACTCAGAGCAGTCCAGTGTGCCAGCAGCACCTCTGTTTCCAAGATGGCAGAGGTCTGGAGCACACTGGAGGAGCTCTGGACACCTCCCAGGGGAGGTGCAGGTCAGGGGAGTGGTCACTCCCCTTTCCTTTGTCCAGTTTCGCGCCAGAGCAGGGGCTAAGGGGTCCCTGAACCGGTGTAGACTGGCTTATGCAGAATTGGGCACATCTGTGCCCAACAAAGCATTTCCAGAGGCTGGGGGAGGCTACTCCTCCCCTGCCTTCACACCATTTTCCAAAGGGAGAGGGTGTCACACCCTCTCTCAGAGGAAGTTCTTTGTTCTGCCATCCTGGGCCAGGCCTGGCTGGACCCCAGGAGGGCAGCTGCCTGTCTGAGGGGTTGGCAGCAGCAGCAGCTGCAGAGAAACCCCAGGAAGGGCAGTCTGGCAGTACCAGGGTCTGTGCTACAGACCACTGGGATCATGGAATTGTACCAATAATGCCAGGATGGCATAGAGGGGGCAATTCCATGATCATAGACATGTTACATGGCCATATTCGGAGTTACCATGGTGAAGCTACATATAGGTAGTGACCTATATGTAGTGCACGCGTGTAATGGTGTCCCCACACTCACAAAGTTCAGTGAATTGGCTCTGAACAATGTGGGGGCACCTTGGCTAGTGCCAGGGTGCCCTCACACTAAGTAACTTTGCACCTAACCTTTACCAGGTAAAGGTTAGACATATAGGTGACTTATAAGTTACTTAAGTGCAGTGTAAAAATGGCTGTGAAATAACGTGGACGTTATTTCACTCAGGCTGCAGTGGCAGGCCTGTGTAAGAATTGTCAGAGCTCCCTATGGGTGGCAAAAGAAATGCTGCAGCCCATAGGGATCTCCTGGAACCCCAATACCCTGGGTACCTCAGTACCATATACTAGGGAATTATAAGGGTGTTCCAGTAAGCCAATGTAAATTGGTAAAAATGGTCACTAGCCTGTCAGTGACAATTTGGAAAGAAATGAGAGAGCATAACCACTGAGGTTCTGATTAGCAGAGCCTCAGTGAGACAGTTAGTCACTACACAGGTAACACATTCAGGCACACTTATGAGCACTGGGGCCCTGGGTTACCAGGGTCCCAGTGACACATACAACTAAACCAACATATATACAGTGAAAAATGGGGGTAACATGCCAGGCAAGATGGTACTTTCCTACACAACCCCCCCCCAAACGAAGGACAATAAGACTAGCCATTACCTGATGAGTCTTCATTGTCTAAGTGGAAATATCTGGAGAGTCCATCTGCATTGGAGTGGCTACTCCCAGGTCTATGTTCCACTGTATAGTCCATTCCCTGTAGGGATATGGACCACCTCAACAATTTAGGATTTTCACCTTTCATTTGTTTTAGCCAAAGTAGAGGTTTGTGGTCTGTCTGAACAATGAAGTGAGTGCCAAACAGGTATGGCCTCAACTTCTTCAGAGCCCAGACCACAGCAAAGGCCTCCCTCTCAATGGCAGACCAACGCTTTTCTCTAGGGGTCAACCTTCTACTAATAAAAGCAACAGGTTGATCCTGGCCCTCAGAATTAAGTTGTGATAGGACTGCCCCTACTCCTAATTCAGATGCATCAGTCTGGACATAGAATTTTTTAGAGTAACAAGGGCTTTTCAGGACAGGTGCAGAGCACATGGCCTGCTTCAGCTCCTCAAAAGCTTTCTGACAGTTTGCTGTCCATAATACCTTTTTAGGCATTTTCTTGGATGTGAGGTCATTAAGAGGGGCTGCAATGGAGCCATAGTTCTTAATGAACCTCCTGTAATACCCAGTGAGGCCTAGGAAGGCTCTCACCTGAGTCTGAGTGGTAGGGGGAACCCAATCAATAATAGTTTGGATTTTCCCCTGAAGTGGTGCAATCTGTTCCCCACCAACAAGGTGTCCCAGATAAACCACCTTACCCTGCCCTATCTGGCACTTTGAAGCCTTGATAGTGAGGCCTGCTTTTTGCAGGGCCTCCAAAACTTTCCATAGGTGGACCAGGTGATCATCCCAGCTGGAGCTAAAGACAGCTATATCATCCAAATATGCTGCACTGAAAGCTTCCAGCCCTTGCAGGACTGTGTTCACCAACCTCTGAAAAGTGGCAGGTGCATTTTTCAGACCAAAAGGCATCACAGTAAACTGGTAATGTCCTCCAATGGTAGAAAATGCAGTCTTAGATTTAGCATCTTCTGATAATTTGATCTGCCAATACCCTGCAGTCAAATCAAAAGTGCTTAGATACTTGGCAGATGCCAGTGTATCTATGAGCTCATCTGCCCTGGGTATAGGGTGAGCATCAGTTTTGGTTACCAAGTTGAGACCTCTATAGTCTACACAAAACCTCATTTCCTTCTTTCCATCTTTAGAATTGGGTTTTGGTACCAGTACCACAGGAGAAGCCCATGGACTGTCAGAGTGCTCAACCACTCCTAGTTCCAACATCTTCTGAACTTCTTGCTTTATGCAGTCCCTGACATGGTCAGGCTGCCTATAGATCTTACTTTTGACAGGTAAACTGTCTCCAGTATCTATAGTGTGCTCACACCAAGAAGTGGTGCCTGGCACAATGGAGAAGAGTTCTGAAAATTGTCCTAGGAGATTTATGCAATTATCTTTCTGCTCAGCAGTAAGACAATCAGCCAAAACTACACCTTCCACAAGAGCATCTTGTTCTGTGGAAGAGAAGAGATCAGGTAGAGGATCACTGTCTTCTTCCTGTCCCTCATCTGTTGCCATGAGCAGGGTGAGATCAGCCCTGTCATAGTAGGGTTTCAGGCGGTTGACATGGAGCACCCTAAGGGGACTCCTGGCAGTGCCTAAGTCAACCAAGTAGGTGACTTCACCCTTCTTTTCAACAATTGTGTGGGGTCCACTCCATTTATCTTGGAGTGCTCTTGGGGCCACAGGCTCCAAGACCCACACTTTCTGCCCTGGTTGGTACTGAACCAAAACAGCCTTCTGATCATGCCATTGCTTCTGGAGCTCTTGGCTGGCCTGAAGGTTTTTACTGGCCTTTTTCATGTACTCAGCCATCCTTGATCTGAGGCCAAGTACATAGTCCACAATATCCTGCTTAGGAGCTTTTAAAGGTTGTTCCCAACCCTCCTTTACAAGTGTGAGTGGACCCCTAACAGGGTGTCCAAAAAGAAGTTCAAAGGGGCTGAAGCCCACTCCTTTCTGGGGTACCTCCCTGTAGGCAAAAAGGAGGCATGGTAGAAGGATATCCCATCTCCTGCGGAGTTTTTCAGGGAGTCCCATAATCATGCCTTTGAGAGTTTTATTAAATCTCTCCACCAGTCCATTTGTTTGTGGATGATAGGGTGTTGTGAACTTGTAAGTTACACCACACTCCTTCCACATGGCCTTTAAGTATGCAGACATGAAATTGCTTCCCCTGTCTGATACTACTTCCTTTGGGAAGCCCACCCTGGAAAATATTCCCAGGAGGGCCTTTGCCACTGCAGGAGCTGTAGTGGTCCTTAAAGGAATAGCTTCAGGATATCTTGTGGCATGGTCCACTACCACCAAGATAAACCTATTGCCTGAAGCAGTAGGAGGGTCAAGGGGGCCAACTATGTCAACCCCTACCCTTTCAAAGGGAACCCCAACCACAGGCAGTGGGATAAGGGGTGCCTTTGGGGTGCCACCTGTCTTGCCACTGGCTTGACAGGTTTCACAGGACTTACAAAATTCTTTTGTGTCCTCAGACATCCTAGGCCAATGAAACAGTGGTACCAATCTGTCCCAAGTTTTCATTTGACCCAGGTGCCCAGCTAAGGGAATGTCATGTGCCAGTGTTAGGAGGAACTTTCTGTACTCCTGAGGGATCACTAATCTCCTGGCAGCTCCAGGTTTAGGATCCCTATGCTCAGTGTACAAGAGGTCGTCCTCCCAGTAAACTCTGTGTGAGTCACTGACATCCCCATTAGCCTGTTTGACAGCTTGCTGTCTGAGACCCTCTAATGTGGGACAGGTTTGCTGTGCCACACTCAGCTCCTCTCTGGCAGGCCCCCCTTCACCCAAAAGCTCAGCAGTGTCTGCTTCCAGCTCCTCTGGTGTAGGTTCTGCACAGGGAGGGAATTCTTCTTCCTCAGAAGGAGAATCCACTGTAGAGGGAGGGATAGTAGGAAGTGGTTTGCTTCTACTAGCCCTAGCTTTAGGGAGCACTTGGTCCATTCTTCCAGGATCCAAGCTTCCCTGTCCTTTTTGCTTTTTGGCCTGAGCCCTTGTCAAAGCAAAAATATGCCCTGGGATGCCCAGCATTGCTGCATGGGCCTCCAACTCCACATCTGACCAAGCTGATGTCTCCAAATCGTTCCCTAATAGACAGTCTACAGGTAAATCTGAAGCTACCACAACTTTCTTTGGACCAGATACCCCCCCCCCAGTTGAGATTTACAACAGCCATGGGGTGGCTTTGTGTTATGTTGTGAGCATCGGTTACTTGGTACTGGTGTCCAAGTATGTGTTGTTCAGGGTGCACCAGTTTCTCAATCACCATTGTGACACTGGCACCTGTGTCCCTGTAGGCCTGGACCTCAACACCATTTATTAGGGTTAGTTGCTTGTACTTCTCCAAGTTATGGGGGCAAGCAACCAAAGTGGCTAAGTCAATAGCCCCTTCAGAGACTAAAGTAGCCTCTGTGGTCTCCCTAATCAGACCAACCCCAACTAAATTACCAAAAGTGAGCCCAGCTACTCCCTTGGATTGGCTATTAGTAGGTTTGCTCCCACCACCACTGCTATTAGTAGGGACACTAGGTGTAGCAGTAGGGGTTGTAGTGGTAGGAGCTGTGGTGCCTTTCTTTGGACAACTGGGATCTGTTGTCCAATGGCCTTTTATCTTACATAAATAGCACCATGGTTTCTTTTCCTTGTTCTGATTAAAGGAGGATTTGGGCCCACCACCCCCACCAGAGTGTTTTTGTGGGCCTGATGAAGACTCATTTTTAGATTTGTCCCCACCCTTGTCAGAAGACTTACCATCCTTCTTTTTGTTGCCATCTTTGTCACCCCCTGTATGAACTTTTCTGTTCACTCTTGTTCTGACCCATTTGTCTGCCTTCTTTCCCAATTCTTGGGGAGAGGTCAGATCAGAGTCCACCAAGTACTGGTGCAACAAATCAGACACACAATTATTAAGAATATGCTCTCTCAGGATCAAGTTATACAGGCTGTCATAATCAGTAACTTTACTGCCATGTAACCACCCCTCCAAGGCCTTCACTGCCTGGTCAATGAAATCAACCCAGTCTTGTGAAGACTCCTTTTTGGTATCTCTGAACTTTATCCTGTACTGTTCAGTGGTTAAGCCATAACCATCCAGGAGTGCATTCTTAAGAACTTGGAAATTGTTAGCATCATTTTCTTTTACAGTAAGGAGCCTATCCCTACCTTTTCCAGTAAATGATAGCCATAGGATAGCAGCCCACTGCCTTTGAGGGACATCCTGTACAGCACAGGCCCTCTCAAGTGCAGCAAACCACTTGTTAATGTCATCCCCCTCCTTGTAAGGGGGAACTATCTTATGCAGATTCCTGGAATCATGCTCTTTTGCAGGATGATTATGGGGAATACTGCTGCTGCCACCATGGGTATCTAAACCCATCTTCTGTCTTTCCCTCTCTATTTCTAAAGACTGTCTATCCAAATCCAGCTGTTGCTTCTTGAGCTTCAGTCTGGTTTGCTCCACTCTCAATCTATTGAGCTCCCTTTCTAACAATCTGTCATCAGGGTGGGTGGGAGGGACATTTCTAGATACAGAGGTATGATGGGAATGAACAGAAGGAGACCTGTCCCTTACAGAGGGCACCCTAACAGCTTGGCTACCAGCATAATGTGAGAGCACATCATCAGTATGATGTGATTCAACCTCTGTACCAACTATGCTAGACTGTCTAGTAATGGGCAGGCTGAGAAGTTTATTTCCTGAACCTTTTCCTGGGGGAGTCCCTGGATCAGATTGAGAACCATTAGCTACTTTTTCTACAGATTGGGCACTTATGGCCTTATCCTGTACTCTAAGCATATTAATTAACAGTTCTAAGGAAGGATTCTTCCCTACACTCAAACCTCTCTCTATGCAGAGACTCCTTGCTCCTTTCCAGCTAAGGTGATCATATGCAAGTTTGGACAGTTCAACTTTTTGGCCTGTGCCAGACATTTTTAGAGAGAGTTAAAGTGATAGACAAAGAGAAAAAAGTTTTCAGAACTTTTTGGAAAGACAGAAAAAACTTTTTAAACTTTTAAGAACTTTTTGAAAGTTTAGAAGTACTTTTCAGCACTTAGAAAAGAGTGAAAAGAGGAAATGCAAAACTTTTTGGCTATGTGTATATACACTGACCTTGTTTTGTATATTTTTCTCTTATGAAAAGTACAATGACAAGAGTGGTAAGTAGTCTCAAAGCACTTATCCCACCACTGCACAACCAATGTAGGAGGCTGGACTGGCTTGTAGTGAGTACCAAGGGGTACTTGCACCTTGCACCAGGCCCAGTTATCCCTTATTAGTGTATAGGGTGTCTAGCAGCTTAGGCTGATAGATAATGGTAGCTTAGCAAAGCAGCTCAGGCTGAACTAGGAGACGTGTGAAGCTACTACAGTACCACTTAGTGTCATATGCACAATATCATAAGAAAACACAATACACAGTTATACTAAAAATAAAGGTACTTTATTTTTTATGACAATATGCCAAAGTATCTTAGAGTGTACCCTCAGTGAGAGGATAGGAAATATACACAAGATATATATACACAATAGCAAAAATATGCAGTATAGTCTTAGAAAACAGTGCAAACAATGTATAGTTACAATAGGATGCAATGGGGAAACATGGGGATAGGGGCAACACAAACCATATACTCCAAAAGTGGAATGCGAACCACGAATGGACCCCAAACCTATGTGCCCTTGTAGAGGGTCGCTGGGACTATTAGAAAATAGTGAGAGTTAGACAAATAACCCTCCCCAAGACCCTGAAAAGTGAGTGCAAAGTGCACCAAAGTTCCCCTAAGGACAAAATAGTCGTGTTAGAGGGAGAATGCAAGGAAAACACAAATCAGCAATGCAACAACGATGGATTCCTGTCTGAAGGTACCTGTGGAACAAGGGGACCAAGTCCAAAAGTCACAAGCAGCTCGGAGATGGGCAGATGCCCAAGAAATGCCAGCGGTTGGTGCAAAGAAGCTCTTTCTAGGCTGAAGAACTGTGAATACTGCAGGAACGACAAGGGCTAGAGACTTCCCCTTTGGAGGATGGATCCCCCACGCCTTGGAGAGTCGTGCAGAAGTGTTTTCCCGCCGGATGGACGCCAACAAGCCTTGCTACACGCAAATCGTGCGTTTGGCGTTTTTGGACGCTGCTGGGGCCCAGGAGGGACCAGAAGGTCGCAAATTGGACCTGCAGAGAGAGGGGACGTCGAGCAAGACAAAGAGCCCTCACTGAAGCAGGTAGCACCCGGAGAAGTGCCAGAAACAGGCACTACGAGGATGCGTGAAACGGTGCTCGCCGAAGTTGCACAAAGGAGTCCCACGTCGCCGGAGACCAACTTAGAAAGTCGTGCAATGCAGGTTAGAGTGCCGTGGACCCAGGCTTGGCTGTGCACACAGGATTTCCGCCGGAAGTGCACAGGGGCCGGAGAAGCTTGCAAAGTCACGGTTCCCAGCAATGCAGCCCAGCGAGGTGAGGCAAGGACTTACCTCCACCAAACTTGGGCTGAAGAGTCACTGGACTGTGGGGGTCACTTGGACGGTGTCGCTGGATTCGAGGGACCTCGCTCGTCGTGCTGAGAGGATACCCAAGGGACCGGAGATGCAGCTTTTTGGTGCCTGCGGTTGCAGGGGGAAGATTCCGTCGACCCACGGGAGATTTCTTCGGAGCTTCTGGTGCAGAGAGGAGGCAGGCTACCCCCACAGCATGCACAAGCAGGAAAACAGTCGAGAAGGCGGCAGGATCAGCGTTACAGAGTTGCAGTAGTCGTCTTTGCTACTATGTTGCAGGTTTGCAGGCTTCCAGCGCGGTCAGCGGTCGATTCCTTATCAGAAGGTGAAGAGGGAGATGCAGAGGAACTCGGCTGAGCTCATGCATTCGTTATCTAAAGTTTCCCCAGAGACAGAGACCCTAAATAGCCAGAAAAGAGGGTTTGGCTACCTAGGAGAGAGGAAAGGCTACTAACACCTGAAGGAGCCTATCACAAGGAGTCTCTGACGTCACCTGGTGGCACTGGCCACTCAGAGCAATCCAGTGTGCCAGCAGCACCTCTGTTTCCAAGATGGCAGAGGTCTGGAGCACACTGGAGGAGCTCTGGACACCTCCCAGGGGAGGTGCAGGTCAGGGGAGTGGTCACTCCCCTTTCCTTTGTCCAGTTTCGCGCCAGAGCAGGGGCTAAGGGGTCCCTGAACCGGTGTAGACTGGCTTATGCAGAATTGGGCACATCTGTGCCCAACAAAGCATTTCCAGAGGCTGGGGGAGGCTACACTGAGTGTTGTCTTTACTTGTGTATAAGTACTGTGTAACTATAAGTGGTATTGCAGGAGCTTTGCGTGTCTCCTAGTTCAGTCTAAGCTGCTCTGCTATAGCTACCTCTATCAGCCTAAGCTGATAGAACACTACTACATTTCATTAATAAGGGATAACTGGACCTCGTATAAGGTGTAAGTACCCAAGATACCCACTACAAACCAGGCCAGCCTCCTACACCAAGTCCAGAAGTCGCAGAAAATTCGAGGACAGACAGGAGCCCCTGCCAACCAAGAAGAAGGTGCAAAAGAGGAGTCTCCGGTTGGAAGAAGACTTCAGAAGAGCACCAAGGAAGATGGCTGCAGGTTCCTTCGTGATGCAATGGATTTTCCACATGGAGATGTGGGATGCAGGTGAGTTTTGGCGGTAGATTCGTCCAACAAACCTTGGTTCAAGCAATGTCACGGATTGCATCAAAGTGACGCTGCCTCGACCCAGGAGGGACCTGGAGCCTAAACTCGGACTGAGGAGGCAGAGGGTGCTCCCAACACTGTAGGAAACACACAGATGACCAGGCAGCACCCACGCAGGTCCCAGGACATGGAGAGAAAGAAGGTGCAAATTGCGGTTGTTGTAGCACTACAAAAGAAGGTCCCACGCCACCGGAGAACAACTCAGTGAGTTGAACGTCACAGGATAAAGTACTGGGGACCTGGGCAGGGTGTGCAGGAGGGATTCTTGCAAGTAGTGCACAGAGACCTCAGGAGGTGAAGATGAAGCAGTGCACAGGGGTACTGTCGCAAATGAGGAAGGCAAGCTCGTATCTCCTCCAAATTTGGACAGCAGGGCCTTAGGACAGTCTGTGTCAAAGGGGTTCACCACTTGTGTTCCAAGGAGCCTACTCGTCGCCAGGAGAGGAGTCCAGGAGAACTGGTTGTCATCACAGAAGGTGCCTGCTGGAGCAGCGAAGTGACTCTGTCACTCTATGGGAGATTTCTTCAGTCCTTCTGGTGCAGGGTGAAGACAGGGAGTCCCCAGAGCGTGCACACCGTGGAAACTGTTGCAGTTGCTGGCTGGAGCTGATGATGCAGAGTCGAAGTAGCCCTTCTGGATACTTTGTTGCAGTTACAGCGGTTCCTGGAGCAGCCTGCGGTCGTTCCGAGGTCAGAGGATGAAGTAGCTGTGGCAGAGGATTCCTGATGGAAACTTGCAAGCAGAATCTGAAGAGAAACCCACAGGAGAGACCCTAAATAGCCCTGAGAGGGGGATTGGCTACCTTATCAGGAATGGACCTATCAGGAGGGGTCTCTGACATCACCTGATGGCACTGGCCAGTCAAAGGCCTACAGAGTGTCCCCACACCTTGAGAAACAAGATGGCTGAAGTCTGGGACACACTGGAAGAGCTCTGGGCACCAAACCTTGGGTGGTGATGGACAGGGGAGTGTTCACTCCCCTTTTCTTTGTCCAGTTTCGCGCCAGAGCAGGGACTGGGGGTCCCTGAACCAGTGTAGACTGGCTTATGCCAGGAGGGCACCATCTGTGCCGTTCAAAGCATTTCCAGAGGCTCTGGGAGGCTACCCCTTCCAAGCCTGTAACACCTATTTCCAAAGGGAGAGGGTGCAACACCCTCCTCCCAAAGGAAATGCTTTGTTTTGCCTTCCTGGGACTGAGCTGCTCAGACCCTAGGTGGGCACAACCCTGCTGAGGTGGCAGCAGCTGTAGCTGCAGTGCAAGCCTCAGAGAGCTTGTTTGGCAGTACTTGGGGTCCATGGTGAAGCCCCCAGGATGCATGCAATTGGCTACCCAATACCAGATTTGGAATGGAGGGACAATTCCATGATCTTAGACACCTTACATGGCCAAATTCGGGGTTACCATTGTGAAGCTACATGTAGGTATTGAGGTATATGTAGTGCACACATGTAAAGGCGTCCCCGCACTCACAAAGTCCCGGGAATTTGCCTTGGACTGCGGGTGGGTATCTTTGTTAGTGCAAGGGTGTCCTCACACTTAGTAACTTTGCTCCTAGCCTTCAGTAAATGAAGTTTAGACATATAGGTGACTTATAAGTTACTTAAGTCAGTAGTGCTTAATTGTGTCACTGAAGCTCTGCTAACTTCAGTGCTTATGGGCTCTCTGCATTTAAATTTGTCACTATCGGCTTGTAACTTAAATTTACCAATTCCAATTGGCACACTGGACCCCCCCATATAAGTCCCTAGTGTATGGTACCTAGGTACACAGGGCATTGGGGTTCCAGGAGATCCATATGGGCTGCAGCATTTCTTTTGCCACAGATAAGGAGCTCAGACAAACCCTCCCACAGGCCTGCCATTGCAGCCTGCGTGAAATAGTGCACACACTATTTCACAGCCATGTTCACTGCACTTAAGTAATTTATAAGTCACCTATAGGTCTAACCTTCATTTACTGAAGGTTAGGTGCAACATTACTATGTGTGAGGGCACCCTTGCACTAGCAAAGGTGCCACCACATAATTCAGGGACAATTCACGGAACTTTGTGAGTGCGGGGATGCCATTACACGCATGCACTACATATAGGTCAATACCTATATGTAGCTTCACAATCGTAACTCCGAATATGACCAAGTAACATGTCTAAGATCATGGAATTGTCCCCCCATTCCAAATCTGGAATTCGGGAGCCAATTCCATTCATCCTGGGGGCTCCACCATGGACCCCCAGTACTGCCAAACAAGCTCTCTGAGGCTTGAAATGCAGCTACAGCTGCTGCCACCTCACAGACAGGGTTCGGCCCTCCTGGGGTCTGAGCAGATCGGTCCCAGGAAGGCAGAACAAAGCATTTCCTTTGGGAGGAGGGTGTTACACCCTCTCCCTTTGGAAATAGGTTTAAAAGGCATGGGAGGGGTAGCCTCCCCCAGCCTCTGGAAATGCTTTGAAGGGCACAGATGGTGCCCTCCTTGCATAAACCAGTCTACACCGGTTCAGGGACCCCCATTCCCTGCTCTGGTGCGAAACTGGACAAAGGAAAGGGGAGTGACCACTCCCCTGTCCATCACCACCCCAGGGGTGGCGCCCAGAGTTCCTCCAGTGCATCCCAGATTTCAGCCATCTTGTTTTCCAAGGTGTGGGGACACTGTGGAGTACTCTGAGTGGCCAGTGCCAGCAGGTGACATCAGAGACCCCTCCTGATAGGTCCATACCTGATAAGGCAGCCAATCCCCCCCACAGGGCTATTTAGGGTCTCTCCTGTGGATTCTCTTCCGATTCTACTTGCAAGTTTTGAGCAGGAAGCCTCTGCAACTACTACTTCATCCTCTGACCCTGGATCAACCACAGACTGCTCCAGGAACCGCTGTAACCGCTGTAACAGCAACAAAGTATCCAGAAGGGCTACTTTTCCTCTTCAACTTCAGCTCCAGCCAGCAACTGCAACAGTTTCCACTGTGTGTACACTCTGGGGCCTCCTTGTCTTCAACCTGCACAGAAGGACCAAAGATATCTCCAGCGGAGTGACAGAGTCACTCCCCTGCTTTAGCAAGCACCTTCTAAGTTGACGACCAGTTCTCTTGGACTCTTCCACTGGCGATGAGGGTGCTCCTTGAAACACAGAGGGTGGTCCCCTTCGACACAGACTTTCCTGAGGTCCTGTTGTCCCAATTTGGAGGAGGAAAGACCATGCCTTCCCCGAGAACGACAGTACCCCTATCTTCCACATTTTCTTCACCTCCTAAGGCCTCTGTGCACTATTTGCAAAATTCCTTTGTGCACAGCCTGGCCCAGGTCCCCAGCACTCTATCCTGTGATGCTCAGCTCGCTGAGTTGACCTCCGGCAGAATGGGACCCTCCTTTGTAGTGCTGCACCAACCACATTTTACACCTCCTTTGTCCCTGTATCCTGGGACTCCAGTGGGTGCTATGTGGTGCTCTGAAGGCTCTCTAAAGTGCTGAGAGCGCCCTCTTCCTCCTTACACAGAGTTGAGGCCCCCCAGGGCCCTTCTGGGTCAAGATAGCACCACTTTGACGCAAAACGCGACTTTGCTGGAACCAAGGCTTGGTGGAGGAATCCAGCTCCAAAACTCACCTGCATCCAACTTCTTTTCATGGGACATCCAGTGTCTCATGCAGGACCCCGCTGACATCTTTCTTGGGTGCATTTCTGCAGTCTTCGTCCAACCAGGGACTCTTCTTTTGCTCCCTCTTCGGGGCTGGCAGGGGCTTCTGTCCTTCCTGGAGCTTCATTCGACTTCTGGACTTGGTCTCCTTCCTTTGCAGGTCTTCAGGTCCAGGAATCCACCATTTGTTGTTTGCAGTCTTGCTTGGTTCTTGCAATAACTCTAATCACGGTTTGTAGTGTGTCCTAAGGAAACTTGCAGTACTTTACTCCTGCTTTTCTGGGCTCTGGAGCGGGGTATTTTACTTACCTTTACTGTATTCCTCCTCTCCCAGCAATTCTCTACACACCATACTTGTCTATGGGGGAATTTGTGATTCGCATTCCACTTCCTTAGTATATGGTTTGGGTTGCCCCTAGACCTATTTTCTCCCATTGTATTCTATAGAATTTCCTATTGTTTGCACTATCCTATGTCTAATTACTTTCCTTATTTTGGTGTCTAGTGTATATATTGTGTATAATACTTACCTCCAGAAGGAATATTGTCTCTAAGTTATTTTTGGTACTGTGTCACCCAAATAAATACCTTAATTTTTGGTAACACTGAGTATTGTCTTTACTTGTGTATAAGTACTGTGTAACTATAAGTGGTATTGCAGGAGCTTTGCATGTCTCTTGGTTCAACCTAAGCTACTCTGCTATAGCTACCTCTATCAGCCTAAGCTGCTAGGACACTACTACTTCACTAATAAGGGATAACTGGACCTGGTTTAAGGTGTAAGTACCCAAGTTACCCACTACAAACTAGGCCATCCTCCTACATTGGTGGTGCAGCAGTGGGATAAGTACTTGCAATTGCTTTACTACTTTGTTACTAATGCTTTTCACATGAAAAGCTTCCTCCAATACTTAGAGCATATATAACATATACCTAGAAACAATTTTCTAACTTCCTTAAAAGTTCTTTAAACTTTGCAAAGGTTTTACAAAGTTTTTGAAACGTTTCCTTCTTTTCTGTAAAAAGGTAGCTCTGTTAGTCTACTAACATTTTACTCTCTTTCCTAAACTTTTTCTCTTTCAATATGTCTTCTGTAAAAGCTACCCCTAGAGTTGTAAAAACTACCTATGAGAATTTAAACTTTAAAAGTTTGAGGGGGCTGTGTATTGAAATAAGTTTATGGATTGGGAAGAGCCCCAATAAGGAGTTGCTCTTAAATCTTCTCCTGAAAGACGATCAGGTACTGTAGGAGGCTGGCCTGGCTTGTAGTGGGTACCAGAGGTACTTACACTTTGTGCCAGGTCCAGTTATCCCTTATTAGTGTAGAAGAGGTGTTTCTAGCAGCTTAGACTAATAGAAGGTAGCTATGGCAAAGCAGCTTAGGCTGAACTAGGAGACATGTAAAGCTCCTACTATACCACTGGTGTCATATGCACAATATCATAAGAAAACACAATACACAGATATACTAAAAATAAAGGTACTTTATTTTTATGACAATATGCCAAAAGTATCTCAGTGAGTACCCTCAGAATGAGGATGCCAAATATACACAAGATATATGTACACAATACTAAAAATATGCAGTAATAGCAAAAGGAAGTAGTGCAAGCAATGTAAACTTACAGTAGATTGCAATAGGAGCACATAGGTATAGGGGCAACACAAACCATATACTCCAAAAGTGGAATGCGAACCACGAATGGACCCCAAACCTATGTGAGCTTGTAGAGGGTCGCTGGGACTGTAAGAAAACAGTGAGGGTTAGAAAAATAGCCCACCCCAAGACCCTGAAAAGTAGGTGTAAAGTGCACCTATATTCCCCAGAGAGCACAGAAGTCGTGATAGGGGAATTCTGCAAGGAAGACCAACACCAACAATGCAACCAAAGTGGATTTCCGGACGAGAGTACCTGTGGAACAAGGGGACCAAGTCCAAGAGTCGTGACAAAGTCGAGATTGGGCAGATGCCCAGGAAATGCCAGCTGAGGGTGCAAAGAAGCTGCCACCGGATGGTAGAAGCTGTGGATTCTGCAAGAACGAAGAGGACTAGGAACTTCCCCTTTGGAGGATGGATGTCCCACGTCGTGAAGAAGCTTGCAGAGGTGTTCCCACGCAGAAAGACAGCAAACAAGCCTTGCTAGCTGCAAGGGTCGCGGTTAGGGTTTTTGGATGCTGCTGTAGCCCAGGAGGGACCAGGATGTCGCCACTTGGATGAGGAGACAGAGGGGGCGCCCAGCAAGTCAGGGAGCCCTCACAGGAGCAGGCAGCTCCCGCAGAAGTGCCGGAACAGGCACTATGAAGAGGAGTGAACCAGAGCTCACCCGAAGACACAAAAGGGAGTCCCACGACGCCGGAGGACAACTCAGGAGTTTGTGCACTGCAGGTTAGAGTGTCGGGGACCCAGGCTTGGCTGTGCACGAAGGAAATCCTGGAAGAGTGCACAGGAGCCGGAGCAGCTGCAAATCACGCAGTACCCAGCAATGCAGTCTAGCGTGGGGAGGCAAGGACTTACCTCCACCAAACTTGGACTGAAGAGTCACTGGACTGTGGGAGTCACTTGGACAGAGTTGCTGGGTTCCAGGGACCACGCTCGTCGTGCTGAGAGGGACCCAGAGGACTGGTGATGCAGTCTTTTGTTGCCTACGGTTGCAGGGGGAAGATTCCGTCGACCCACGGGAGATTTCTTCAGAGCTCCTAGTGCAGAGAGGAGGCAGGCTACCCCCACAGCATGCACCACCAGGAAAACAGTCGAGAAGGCGGCAGGATCAGCGATACAAGGTTGCAGTAGTCGTCTTTGCTACTTTGTTGCAGTTTTGCAGGCGTCCTGAGCAGTCAGCGGTCGATCCTTTGGCAGAAGGTGAAGAGAGAGATGCAGAGGAACTCTGATGAGCTCTTGCATTCGTTATCTAAAGAATTCCCCAAAGCAGAGACCCTAAATAGCCAGAAAAGGAGGTTTGGCTACCTAGGAAGGAGGATATGCTAGCAACACAGGTAAGAGCCTATCAGGAGGAGTCTCTGACGTCACCTGCTGGCACTGGCCACTCAGAGCAGTCCAGTGTGCCAGCAGCACCTCTGTTTCCAAGATGGCAGAGGTCTGGAGCACACTGGAGGAGCTCTGGGCACCTCCCCTGGGAGGTGCAGGTCAGGGGAGTGGTCACTCCCCTTTCCTTTGTCCAGTTTCGCACCAGAGCAGGGCTGGGGGATCCCTGAACCGGTGTAGACTGGCTTATGCAGAGATGGGCACCATCTGTGCCCATCAAAGCATTTCCTGAGGATGGGGGAGGCTACTCCTCCCCAGCCCTGACACCTTTTTCCAAAGGGAGAGGGTGTAACACCCTCTCTCTGAGGAAGTCCTTTATTCTGCCTTCCTGGGCCAAGCCTGGCTGGACCCCAGGAGGGCAGAAACCTGTCTGAGGGGTTGGCAGCAGCAGCGCAGTGAAACCCCGGGAAAGGTAGTTTGGCAGTACCTGGGTCTGTGCTAGAGACTCGGGGGATCATGGAATTGTCTCCCCAATGCCAGGATGGCATTGGGGTGACAATTCCATGATCTTAGACATGTTACATGGCCATGTTCAGAGTTACCATTGTGACGCTGTGCATAGGTAGTGACCTATGTCCAGTGCACGCGTGTAATGGTGTCCCCGCACTCACAAAGTCCGGGGAATTTGCCCTGAACGATGTGGGGGCACCTTGGCTAGTGCCAGGGTGCCCACACACTAAGTAACTTAGCACCCAACCTTTACCAGGTACAGGTTAGACATATAGGTGACTTATAAGTTACTTAAGTGCAGTGGTAAATGGCTGTGAAATAACGTGGACGTTATTTCACTCAGGCTGCAGTGGCAGGCCTGTGTAAGAATTGTCAGAGCTCCCTATGGGTGGCAAAAGAAATGCTGCAGCCCATAGGGATCTCCTGGAACCCCAATACCCTGGGTACCTCAGTGCCATATACTAGGGAATTATAAGGGTGTTCCAGTATGCCAATGTGAATTGGTTAAATTGGTCACTAGCCTGTTAGTGACAATTTGGAAAGCAAAGAGAGAGCATAACCACTGAGGTTCTGGTTAGCAGAGCCTCAGTGAAACAGTTAGTCATCACACAGGGAACACATACAGGGCACACTTATGAGCACTGGGGCCCTGGCTGGCAGGGTCCCAGTGACACATACACTAAAACCACATATATACAGTGAAATATGGGGGTAACATGCCAGGCAAGATGGTACTTTCCTACACAACCCCCCCCCAAACGAAGGACAATAAGACTAGCCATTACCTGATGAGTCTTCATTGTCTAAGTGGAAATATCTGGAGAGTCCATCTCCATTGGAGTGGGTACTCACAGGTCTATGTTCCACTGTATAGTCCATTCCCTGTAGAGATATGGACCACCTCAACAATTTAGGGTTTTCACATTTCATTTGTTTTAGCCAAAGTAGAGGTTTGTGGTCTGTCTGAACAATGAAGTGATGCCAAACAGATATGGCCTCAACTTCTTCAGTGCCCAGACCACAGCAAAGGCCTCCCTCTCTATGGCAGACCAACACTTTTCTCTAGGGGTCAACCTCCTGCTGATAAAAGCAACAGGTTGATCCTGGCCCTCAGTATTAAGCTGAGATAGCACTGCCCCAACCCCTAATTCAGAAGCATCAGTCTGGACTATGAACGTTTTGGAGTAGCAAGGGCTTTTTGGGACAGGTGCAAAGCATATGGCCTGTTTGAGCTCATCAAAAGCTTTTTGACAGCTAGCTGTCCACAATACCTTTTTAGGCATCTTTTTACTAGTGAGGTCATTAAGAGTAGCTGCAATGGAGCCATAATTCTTAATAAACCTCCTATAGTACCCTGTGAGGCCTAAAAAGGCTCTCACCTGGGTTTGAGTTGTAGGGGGAGCCCATTCCATGATGGTCTGGTTCCTCCCCTGCAGTGGTGCAATCTGTTCCCCACCTACCAGGTGGCCCAGATAAACCACTTCCCCCTGCCCTGTCTGGCACTTTGAGGCCTTGATAGTGAGGCCCGCCTTTTGCAGGACCTCCAAAACTTTCCACAGGATTACCAGGTGCTCATCCCAGGTGGAGCTAAAGACAGCTATATCATCTAGATATGCTGCACTAAAAGCTTCCAACCCTTGCAGGGCTGTGTTCGCCAACCTTTGAAAAGTGTCAGGTGCATTCTTCAAACCAAAGGGCATCACAGTGAATTGATGGTGCTCTCCAATGGTTGAGAATGCAGTTTTAGGTTTTGCATCTTCTGATAATTTTATCTGCCAATACCCTGCAGTTAAATCAAAAGGGCTTAGATACTTGGCAGAAGCCAGTGTATCAATCAGCTCATCTGCCCTGGGTATAGGGTGAGCATCTGTCTTGGTTACTTGATTGAGCCCTCTATAGTCAACACAAAACCTCATCTCTCTTTTTCCATCCTTACTGTGAGGTTTTGGAACCAGCACCACTGGGCTACCCCATGGGCTTTCTAAAGGATCTATCGCTCCTAAGTTTAACATTTTCTGAACTTCTTGTTTAATGCAGTCCCTGACATGGTCAGGATACCTATAAATCTTACTTTTGACAGGTAAACTGTCTCCAGTATTGATTGTATGCTCACACCAAGTAGTGGTACCAGGTATCAGTGAGAAGAGTTCAGAAAACTGACTAAAAAGATTTACACAGTTATCGTTCTGCTCAGCAGTAAGATAATATGCAAATACTACTCCCTCCACTAAGCCATCAGCTTCAGTGGTGGAGAAGAGATCAGGGAGAGGGTCACTCTCTTCCTCCTGTCCCTCATCAGTTGCCACAAGTAGGGTGGGATCAGTCCTGTCATAGTAGGATTCTAGCCGGTTTACATGGAGCACCCTAAGGGGACTCCTGGCAGTGCCCAGGAGTCCCCTTAGGGAACCTCACAAGTAGGTAACCTCACCCTTTTTCTCAACAATTAGATGGGGTCCATTCCATTTGTCCTGGAGTGCTCTTGGGGCCACAGGCTCCAATACCCACACCTTCTGTCCTGGGTGGTACTGTGTCAGGACAGCCTTCTGTTCATGCCATTGCGTTTGCAGCTCTTGGCTGGCCTGAAGGTTTTTACTGGCGTTTTTCATGTTCTCAGCCATTCTTGATCTTAGGCCAAGTACATAATCCACAATGTCCTGCTAAGGAGCTTTTAAAGGTTGTTCCCAACCCTCCTTAACAAGTGCAAGTGGACATCTCACAGGGTGCCCAAAGAGGAGCTCAAAGGGGCTAAAGCCCACTCCTTTTTGGGGCACCTCCCTGTAAGCAAAATGGAGGCAAGGTAACAGGACATTCCATCTCCTTCTGAATTTTTCAGGGAGTCCCATTATCATAACTTTGAGAGTTTTATGAAACCTCTCAACCAGACCGACCATTTGTTTGTGGATGATAAGGAGTAGTAAACTTGTATGTTCCTCCACACTCCTTCCACATTGCTTTGAGGTATGCAGACATGAAGTTACTACCTCTGTCTGACACCACTTCCTTAGGGAAGCCCACTCTGGAAAAGATTCCCAGGAGGGCCTTTACCACTGTAGGAGCTGTAGTGGTCCCTAAGGGGATGGCTTCAGGGTACCTAGTGGCATGGTCCACTACCACCAGGATAAACCTATTGCCTGAAGCTGTTGGAGGGTCAAGGGGGCCAACTATGTCAACCCCTACCCTTTCAAAGGGCATCCCAACCACAGGAAGTGGAATTAAGGGGGCCTTTGGAATGCCACCAGTTTTGCCACTGGCTGGGCAGGCCACACAAGAGTAACAAAACTCTTTGGTGTCCTCTGACAGATGAGGCTAGTGAAACAGGGGAACAAGCCTGTCCCAGTTTTACTTTGGCCCAAATGCCAAGCCAAAGGAATGTCATGTGCCAAGGTAAGAAGAAACTCTCTGTATTGCAAAGGGATGACCAATCTCCTGGCAGCTACAGGTTTAGGGTCCCTTGATTCAGTATTCAGGAGGTTGTCTTACCAATACACCTTGTGGCTATCACTGACATCCCCATTCTGCTGTTTGACAGCTTCCTGTCTCAAACCCTATAGTGTGGGACAGGTCTGCTGTGCCACACTCAGCTCTTCCCTAGCATGCCCCCTGCACCCAAAAGCTCAGCAGTGTCTGCTGCCAGCTCATCTGGTGTAGGTTCTGCACAGGGAGAGGATTCCTCTTCCTCAAAAGGGGAATCTTCTGGTGAGGGAGGGATAGTGGGTAAGGATTTACCCTTCCTACCCCTAGCTTTTGGGAGCACTTAGGGGGTCATTTTGACCTCGGCGGTCTTTTGTCAAGACCGCCGAGGGACCGCCGTGCGGAAGACCGCCAGTGGTGGCGGTTTGTCGCTCGGCGTATTATGACTGTTGGCAGCTCTCCATCCTTTTTCGGATGGAGAGCCGCCAACAGCCATACTGGTGGGCTGCGGGGAAGTAGAGGTTGCTCCACCTCCACCGCAACGTCTACAGAACACTGCCCACCGAATCACGTCCTGTGATTCGGCGTGGCGGTGTTTTGTTGACGGTGTGGTGTCGGCGGAGCAGCCCCCATGGCTCCCGTCCCCTCCCGGAGGATCGTCGGACCAGGTAAGTCGATCGTCGTGGAGGGGGGTGGGGGGTGTTGTGTGTTGTGTGCTTGTATGGGGGTGTGCGTGTGTGTATGTAGTGGGGATGTCTGAGTGCATGTATGCTTGCGAGGGTGTCGTGAGTATGGGAATGAGTGCGTGTATGTCTGTAGATATGTCTGCATGGTTGTGTGCATGTATGTTTGAATGTGGGTGTGCGTGTCTGACTGTGTGTGTGGATGGTTGCATGTATGTCGGTGTGTGTGCGTGTATGTGCGTTGGTGGTGCATGCGTGCCTGTCGTGTGTGCATGAGTGATGTGATGTTGGGGTTGGGGTGGGGAGGGGGGTCCTGCCACCTTTGCGGGGTGGCAGGGGGTGTAGCGGAGGGAGTCTGGGTGGGGGTCGGGGGTGGGGGAGACCCCTATCAGTGCCAGGGAAGGAATTCCCTGCCACTGATAGTGCTTACCGCCATGGATTTCATGGCGGTTCCAACCGCAGGAAATCCATGGCGGTAAGCCGGGTCCAAATACCGCCTGCGGTATAGTGACGACCGCCGGGCTGGAGACCCTGGTCTCCAGCCCAGCGATCGTCTCCGCCCTGGCGGGCGGAACAGAGAAGCGGCGGATGACCATGGCGGTAACCTCCATGGTCATAATTCCAAAAAAAAGATCGCCAGCCTGTTGGGGGTCTTACCGCCGCTTCTCCGCCGTCCGCCAGGGTCGTAATGACCCCCTTAGTCCATTGTTCCAGGATCCAAGTTTCCCTGTCCTTTTTGCTTTTTGGCCTGAGCCCTTGTCAAAGCAAAAATATGCCCAGGAATGCCAAGCATTGCTGCATGAGCCTCCAACTCCACTTCAGCCCAAGCTGATGTCTCAAAATCATTGCCTAGTAAGCAATCTACAGGTAATTCGGTGGCTACCACAACTTTCTTTGGACCAGTAACCCCCCCCCTCAGCTGAGATTCACAACAGCCATGGGGTGGCTAAGTGTGTTATTGTGAGCATCAGTCACTTGGTACTGCTGACCAAGTAGGTGTTGATCAGGGTGAACCAGTTTCTCTATACCCATAGTTACACTGGCTCCTGTGTCCCTATAGGCCTCACCCTCAACACCATTAATTAGGTGTAGTTGCTTGTTCTTACCCATATTAAGAGAGAGGTCAGATCTGAGTCTACCAAGTACTGGTGCAACAGATCAGACACACAATTGTTCAAAATATGCTCTCTCAGGATTAGATTGTACAGGCTTTCATAGTCATTCACCTTACTGCCATGCAACCAACCCTCCAAAGCCTTCACTGAACAGTCTACAAAGTCTGTCCAGTCTTGAGAGGACTCTTTTCGGGTGTCTTTGAACTTAATCCTGTATTGTTCAGTGGTCAAGCCAAATCCATCCAAGAGTGCATCCTTCAAAACTTTGTAGTTATTAGCATCCCTTTCTCTGACAGTAAGGAGCATCTCCCTACCCTTACCAGTGAAAGATAGCCACAAGACAGCAGCCCACTGCCTTTGAGGGACCAACTGTACCATACAGGCCCTCTCAAGTGCAGCAAACCACTTGTTAATGTCATCCCCTTACTTGTAATGGGGGACTATCTTATGCAGGTTTCTGGAATCTTGCTCTCTAACAGGATTACCATCAAAAACACTGCTGCTGCCACCATGGGGAACTAACCCCAACCTCTGCCTTTCCCTTTCCACATCCAGAGATTCCCTGTCTAAGGCCAACTGCTGCTGTTTAAGCTTCAGCCTGGCCTCTTCCAACCTAAGCTTTCTGAGTTCCCTTTCCATTAAGTTTTCCTCAGGGTGGGAGGCTTGGGAATTGTGAGACACAGACGTTATATGGGCATTGGCAGAGTTGGACCTGCCCTAACTGACTGGACTCTAGTAACCTGGCCTTTAGGAGTGAAGGGTGCCCTACTAATGTGTGACCCCCTCCCACTACCAGTGTCACTAGGTGGCCTTTTAGCTGACAGGTCCTTGGAAGAACCCTCCCCAGCAACCTCGGAGGACTCCTCTGATTCTGACTGGGTATCCCTCTCCTCTACCTCCTGATCATGGGATGGGCCAGACTGGTTCTGGTCACTTTCTAGGAGAAAGCTAAGGAGAAGATCTTTTGTAGGAATCTTTCCAATTGCTAAACCTCTTTCAACGCATAGACCCCTCAAACTTTTAAAGTATAGATTCCCATATGTTGCCTAGACAACTGTTGGAGTAAGCTCTACTGCAGACATGATAGAAAAGGTTAAGACAGAGAGAGAAAAACGTTTTTGGAACTTTTGAAAGAACAACTTTTTTGAAAGTTTTAAAGAAGGAAAGTTAAACTGTTTAGGTTACTGTGTATATTCTGAAGTATTTGGTATATGTTTTTCTTATGAAAAAGCACCAATGACAAAGTGATAAAGCAGTTGCAAGTACTTATCCCACCGCTGCACCACCAATGTAGGAGGCTGGCATGGTTTATAGTGGGTACCTTGTGGTACTTACACCTTCTGCCTGGTGCAGTTATCCCTTATTAGTAGATTGGAGGTGTTCTAGCAGCTTAGGCTGATAGAGGTAGCTATAGCAGAGCAGCTTAGGCTGAACTAGGAGACATTCAAAGCTCCTACTATACCACTTATATCACTTAGCACTACATCACAAGAAAACACAATACTCAGAGTTACTAAAAATAAAGCTACTTTATTTTAGTGACAATATGTCAAAAGTATCTCAGAGGATAGGAGGTAAGTAATATACACAAAATATACACACAAACCAAAATCAGGTAAGTAAACAGTTAGAAAAGTAGTGTAAACACTGTAGAACACAATAGAATGCAATAGGAGACAATAGGCCTAGGGGCAACACAAACCATATACTCCAAAAGTGGAATGCGAAACATGAATGGACCCCAGGCCTAGTGTAGTGTGTAGAGGGTCGCTGGGAGTGTAAGAAAACACTAAGGGTGTCCAAGATACCCCACCCCAAGACCCTGAAAAGTAGGAGTAAAGTTACCCTACAAACCCAGAAAGACAGTAAAGTCGAGATAGGGGATTCTGCAAAGACAACAACTGACTGGAAAGCACTGAAGATGCATTACTGGACCTGAGGACCTGCAAAGGAAGGGAACCAAGTCCAAGAGTCACGCAAGTGTCCAGGGGGGGCAGGAGCCCACTAAACCCCGGATGAAGGTGCAAAAGGGCTGCCTCCGGGTGGAAGAAGCCAAAGATTCTGCAACAATGGAAGGTGCCAAGAACTTCTCCTTGGGTCAGAAGATGTGGCATGGCGTGCTGGAGGATGCAGAGTTATTTTGACACAGAAAGACTGCAAACAAGCCTTGCTAGCTGCAAGAGTTGCGATTGAAAGTTTTGGGTGCTACCAGGGCCCAGGAAGGACCAAAAGGTCATCCCTTGGAGGAGGAGACAGAGGGGGCGCTCAGCAACACAGAGAGCCCACACAAAAGCAGGCAGCACCCAGAGAAGCACCTGAACAGGCATTCAGAAGATCTGAGCACGGCGGTCGTCTCAGCACAACAAAAGAGGGTCCCACGAAGTCGGAGTCCAACTCAGTGAGTTGGGCAATGCAGGACGGAGTACTGGGGACCTGGGCTAGGCTGTGCACAAAGGAAGTCTTACAAGAGTGCACAGAAGCCCTAGCGGCTGCAGTTCACGCAGTACACAGGATTACTGGTTGGCGTAGGGAGGCAAGGACTTACCTCCACCAAATTTGGACAGAAGGGCCACTGGACTGTCAGGAACACTTTGATCCAGCTCCTGTGTTCCAGGAACCATGCTCGTCAAGATGAGAGGGGACCCAGAGGACCGGTGATGCAGAAGTTTGGTGCCTGCGTGGGCAGGGGGAAGATTCCGTCGACCCACGGGAGATTTATTCTTGGCTTCCAGTGCAGGGTGAAGGCAGACAGCCCTCAGAGCATGCACCACCAGGAAACAGTCGAGAAAGCCGGCAGGATGAGGCACTGCAATGTTGCTGTTGGTCTTCTTGCTACTTTGTTGCGGTTTTGCAGGCGTCCTGGAGCAGTTAGTGGTTGATCTTTGGAAGAAGTCAAAGAGGGAAGTGCAGAGAAACTCTGGTGAGGTCTTGCATTCGTTATCTGAAGAGAAACCCACAGGAGAGACCCTAAATAGCCCTCAGAGGAGGATTGGCACAGAAAGGTAAGCACCTATCAGGAGGGGTCTCTGACGTCACCCACTGGCACTGGCCAATCAGAGATGTCCATTGTGCCCTCACACCTCTGCAGTCTGGGACACACTGGAGGAGTTCTGGGCAGCTCCCCTTGGGAGGTGCTGGTCAGGGGAGTGGTCACTCCCCTTTCCTTTGTCCACTTTCACGCCAGAGCAGGGCTGGGGGGGATCCCTGAACCAGTGTAGACTGGCTTATGCAAGGAGGGCACCATTTGTGCCCTTCAAAGCATTTCCAGAGGCCAGGAGAGGCTACTCCTCTCAGGCCCTTAGCACCTATTTCCAAAGGGAGAGGGTATAACACCCTAACTCAGAGGAAATCCTTTGTTCTGCCTTCCTGGGACTGGGCTGCCCATGCCCCAGGGGGACAAAAAGCTGTCTGAGGGTTGGCAGCAGCGGTAGCTGCAGAGAAAACCCCGGAGAGTTAGTTTGGCAGTACCCGGGCTCTATACTGGAGCCCCAGGGATGCATGGAATTGTCCCCCTATACCAGAATGGTATTGGGGTGACAATTTCATGATCCTAGACATGTTACATGGCCATGTTCAGAGTTACCATTGTGATGTTAGATAAAGGTATTGACCTATTTGTAGTGCACGCGTGTAAAGGTGTCCCCACATTCACAAAGTCCGGGGAAATGCCCTGAACAATGTGGGGGGCACCTTGGCTAGTACCAGGGTGCCCTTACACTATGTAACTTTGCACCTAACCTTCACTAAGTGAGGGTTAGACATATAGGTGACTTATAAGTTACTTAAGTGCAGTGTAAAATGGCTATGAAATAACGTGGACGTTATTTCACTCAGGCTGCAGTGGCAGTCCTGTGTAAGAATTGTCTGAGCTGTCTATGGGTGGCAAAAGAAATGGTGCAGCCCATAGGGATCTCCTGGAACCCCAATACCCTGGGTACCTAGGTACCATATACTAGGGAATTATAAGGGTGTTTTTAGTGTGGCAATTAGAATTGGTAAAATTTGTCACTAGCCTGCAGTGACAATTTTAAAAGCAGAGAGAGCATAAACACTGAGGTTCTGGTTAGCAGAGCCTTAGTGATACAGTTAGGCACCACACAGGGAACACATACAGGGCACACTTTATGAGCACTGGGGTCCTGGCTAGCAGGATCCCAGTGACACAGGCAAAAACAAACATACATACAAGTAAAAATGGGGGTAACATGCCAGGCAAGATGGTACTTTCCTACACAAGGCAAATCCAAATCTGCAGACTGAGTGTTCAGTAGGGGCAACCTAGGTGTACCCTAAGATTGGGGACATCATAACTTGGTCTTCCTCTTTGCAGTCTTGAGGGAGTAACTCCTGTTGATCCCCTATCCCAGGGTTCTGGCAGGTGATAGTGATATATATCTCAGTTTTGAGGTGAAGTAGATGTAGTCCAAGAAGATGTCAACTGCCCCCACCCCACGTAAATAAAGTCCATTGACCTTATGCAAACAGAGTTCCTTCATGTTTATTTAGGTTTTGCCTGTACATCGCTTGTGCTGTGCTCGTGAAATCTATTGTATTTAAGATAAATCGTAAAAGGGGCTCACGTCCCTCCCTTCCTTTTCATTGCTTTGTGTACTTGCTACTTACTTTTCCTCTGCTTTTATTGTCTGTAGCACAATATTTCCTGTTTGTCCTTGTGTGTTTTTCTCTTATCAGTTTCCCATGGCCCAAGTAATGTTTTCATCTGCTTTTGTTGTAACTTCTTTCTTATGTGCAAGTGTGTCAGCACCCCTGTTTGTTCCCTCTTCCACCGACCTCTTTCCCAGGGGCAGCAGCTTAGTTTTTTTGGAGTGAGGAGTGATTGAGTGCTGAGAATCACATGCTGTTGAGCTCACAGAGGACTCAAATTTGCTTCCCCAGTTTCCAGTCGACAGCTCTGGCTGTAACTGCATATTTGCTCTCAGATAAACAGATTTTAATTATACATACGGGCCACACAGCCCTGTGTATATGCCTTTCCCTGGCTTCCTGGAGAGAGCGGGGCATGAAAGCACAGGCCTGGAAGGTGCGTGGAGCTCTGCCTCTGTAAAAGCCTGTGATTTTTTATCAGCAACAGACAAAGAAGCCTATCTCTGAAGCTTGAATTCCTGTCAGCGATCCAGCTGTTACGTGCTCTTCCACCTGTCTCCGGCTAATGTCCCTGCTCTGATACTGTAATATAAAGACCCCCTACGCTTCACATCAAACAACCCTATTGCTAGTTAATATCTCTCCCGCATTATGGCAGCGCGATGGGTGCGACTGGTGTTTATGTATAGGAGAGCATGTATTGATGCTGGCTGCCTTGATTTTCATGCTATGACCTTAATATTACCACAGCTAGACTTTTGACTCTGTGTATTTGTAGGGAAAATTGGGTGAGTGACTGACGGATGTTGCTAGTGTCCATTATTTTAACCAGATGCTTAGAAGTGCAAACACTGGAGGTGGAAGACATCCATTGGCTTCCTACAAGGCTCTGGGTTTGTCACAGAATTCTGAATCTGAAAGGTCCCCAATATATTCACAACTTGGTTAAAAGGTATGTTCTGAACTGAGACCTGAGATCCTCCAATGCGTTTCGTGTTGTCATCCCTAGAACCTCAAGAGCGTGCATGGGGGGTTGCTCTTTTAGCTTCCGTGCCTCTAACCTCTGGAACATTCTGTCTGCTGTTCTAAGTCTGGACACCTCTGAAGTCGTTTTCCAGAAAAAAACTTAAGACTTGGTTCTTTAAGCAATTGTAATGTTTCTGTTTCCTGGCTCTGGGTGGAGTAGGTTCTCAGTTTTGGCTGCCAGCGCTGGAACACTCCGTTGAAGTAACCATGCATTTACAAATCGTTTTATGTTTATTATTATAAGACCTGATGCCACTGCCTGTTTACAGCTAACAACAGACCAGCTAGTAATATAGCAGCAGCGTTCACTCTATCTATCTATCTATCTATCTATCTATCTATCTATCTATCTATCTATCTATCTATCTATCTATCTATCTATCTATGTGTGTGTGTTGGTGGTAATGGCACTTTGAATGTGCCAACCTGCAGCAGTAATCATCACATAAATCCTATGGTATGATTCATTATGACGCTTGTGGCCATACGGTGTGTAGATTTCCTTGTGGGAGAATGTGTATTTGTTTGACATATTACAATATATTTCTTCCCCTTCGAATACTTGTGACATACTTAACATTGGCTACATATACTCCTTCATTATCTTTAAAGCATATCAGCTACATAACACAGAAAGTCCAAAATAATCTCTCATTGTAAAACACCTTTAAAGGATGACTCTCCCACCACAAAACAAGTTATGGATGAAAAGCTTTCATCTGCCTGCGGTACTAAACAATACTGTGGGCGCTATTCATTGCTTGCCTGAGCCACAGGCAGGAAGCAGTCATGGGCAGAGTCCTCTAATACCCTGTCAATGCTGCAGAGGAAGTTCAGCCTAGGTGGGTCTTCTTGGTGAGATCAGACTTATGGTCCTGTGGCTCAGTGAGCTTAGGACCCGTGTCTAGGTATCCACATGTCACTTACAAAGTCTTACTTAGGCACCATAAAAAGTAATGGATAGGAATGCTTGAGTTATTGTACATGACCAGTACTTACTGTGGCCACTTTCCATCATTAGTTTAGCTTGAATAAATTACATGTGGTGAACAATATGAAGGTCAGTCAGATCTCATCAAACATACTCATCTAGCTGAAAGAACCAATTTGCATACCCCCCAAATCTTGTTATATCTTGCCACTGTACGAAGGCTTATCTGTTTCCTGATGGGGCATGGGCATGGTAAGTGTGCTCTATCAGGGTTAAGGTATGGCCTGGCAGTGACTACTTTCTGTATACTGGCTTTCTTAGCTTGGTTTCTGGTTGCCGACTTTGCCCAGGTAGGCAGTGGGTTTCCTGTGGAAGTGTTGCCCTGCCACAATGTTGTTCATGGATGCTGATGAGTTGCCCTGTATGCAACAATAATCCACGCTGTCCTTCCTGTTTCTTTCACTTCTCCCTCTTGTTCTCTTCACAGGTGCTGTGTCATGCTTATTCTTAGAATTCCCACACCCATGCTGTGCTGCTGGAGATTTCCTTTCAAGCATGCACTTCCTCTGTGTGTAATCTGCCACCTCATCCGTAGCTCCTAGCGTGAGTTTTATAGTCCTCTTAGTAAAGCATTTAAAAAAAATAATATGTAAATGCTTTTTCAGTCATTGCAAATACCAGTATAGGACGACTCCATTCACTAAAGTGTCTGCTTTACTCAAGACAATAGTGCTAAATTATAATACTCTTGAAGTCGCTGGGCGAAGGACACAGGAACTGACGTTACTCCTCTGTTTTCCACTTTAAAACACAATGCCCAGTCACACAGCATGAACGGGTATGGTTATACATCTGTGTTGGAAAATTGCTCCTTCTGAAGGTTCACCCTAAGCTTTGTGCCTTCCTCCTCCTCTTTCTCTGACCTCACTTTTATTAGCTTTAGGACTCTGACCAATTTACCACTGCTAACCATTGCTAACGTGCATGTGCTCTCTTCCTAAAATATGGTAACATTGGTTCATATCCAATTGACATATTTAATGCACCTATAAGTCCCTAGTAAAGTACACTACATGCCCCCAAGGCATGTAAATTAAATGCGACTAGTGGGCCTGCAGCACTGATTGTGTCAGATACATAAGTAGCACCTTAACCATGTCTCAGGCCTGCCATTGCAAGGCCTGTGTGTGCAGTTTCACTAACACTTCGACTTGGCATTTAAAACTACTTGCCAAGCCTTAAACCCTCCGTTTATTACATATAAGTCACCCCTAAGGTAGGTCCTAGGTAACCCACAGTGAAGGGTGCTACAGAAATATAAGGAAGGACATGTACTTGTAATTTGTGCATGTCCTGGTAGTGAAAAACATCCAAGGTTGTGTTTCACTACTGTGAAGCCTGTTCCTCTCATAATCTAGCATTACAACTACCCTTATATACTTTTAAGTGGTAGATTCTGATCTGAAAGGAGTAGCCCTGTCATGTTCAGTATGCCAGAATGGTAATAGAAAATCCTGCTTACTGGTGAAGTTGGATTTAATATTACTATTTTAGAAATGCCACTTGTGTGGGCATTTCTCTGCGCTTACCGCCATCTGTGCCTTACAGCCTGTCCCAATCTACATCCGGTCTGTGCTGGCTGACAGCTCTCCTTGTGAATACCACCCAGACAGCCTTAAACACAGGACACTCAGTCACATCTGCATACTGACTGGGTCTCCCTGGACAGGAAGGGTGGAGGGGCTCTCTCTTACACTTCAAAGGCCAGTGGCCTGCCCTCACAAAAAGGACTGATAACCCCCCACAGGGATTCTGGCATGGCTGGGTTGAAAGGGGAACTTGTGCACTTCAAAACCACTCTTTGAAATTTCCTCCACTTCAAAGGCAATGTTGGGTATATATACTGGGTCTCTGACCCCACCAAATCAGACACTTCTGGACCTGCAACTGGACTTTGTCAGAAGGACTGCCTGACGGCCCAAAGGACTCATCCAGACTGCTTTGCTGAGAAGGACTGCTTTGCTTGTTGCCCTGCTGTCTGCTGGCCCCTGACTCTGCTGGAAGGACACTGCCTTTCCAACAAGTGGTCTCCAAGGGCTAGGATTGAGCGTGCCTCCTATTCTGAAGTCTCGGGCCACAAAGACCAGTGCCTTGGAAAATCAAACCAACACCTGCACAAATCGAAAAAAGGGCCTGCCTTACCGCTGAAAAATCACTGCATCCCCTACTCAATCAACGCAGCACCTGTTCCTTCTACCAGTGCATCAAGGATTTTCAGCGCATTGTCCATAGATGTCAAAATATTCCTGCATCACAGTGAGGAACCAAGGCGGCGCTCCTGGAAATCGTTGCATCACCTTGCAGAGTGGAAAGTAATGACGCATCATCTGTGCTGCGCTGGAAAATCCAAGGCCGCGCCATATTTAACGATGCATCTTCTCCTCTACATCCCCCATCCACTGTTATTTTTGACGCATCTCAGGTACTGTGTGTTAAAAGGATACAACCACTGATTCTTAACGATTGAGACTCATTTAAGCCTTTAAAAAGTGACATCTTGACTTGTGCATCCTGGAGTTTTCTTATTTCAGTCGTATTTTATTCAGATAAATATAGACTGTTTTCTAAACTGGTGTGGAGTACTTTTTGAGGTGTTTTCACTGTTACTGTATGAGTTAGTGCAGACATACTTTACATATTGCCTTCTAAGGTAAGCCTGCCTGCTCTGTGCCAAGCTACCAAAGGGTGAGCACATGATAATTTAGGTTGTGTTGTGACTTACCCTGACTAGGATTGTGGTCCCTACTTGGACTGGGTGCATACCCTTGCCAACTAGATACTGATTCCAAACAATTACTATTTTAGAGATGCCACTTTTAGAAAGTAGGAATTACTGCTCTCTGTACCTTATAGCCTGTCTCCATTCCATGTCTGGTATGTGCTTGTTGACAGTTCCCCTTGTGCATTCCACCCAGACAGCCATAAACATAGGACACTCAGCTGCATCTGCATTCATCTGCATACTGATGGGCCTCCATGGGCAGGAAGGGTGGAGGAGCTCTCCATTATACTCCAAAGGCTAGTGGTTTGACTTCACAAAATAGACTGCTAGCCCCCAATGACCTCCTGGCAGACAGAACTGGGTTGAAAGGGGAACTGGTACACTCTTTGAAGTTTTCCTCCACTTCAAAGGCACATTTTGGTGCATATATACTGGGTCTGTCAACCCCCCCAAAATTAGACACTTCTGGACCTACAACAGGACTCTGTTGGAGGGACTGCCTGCTGCCCAATGGAGTCATATGGAATACTTTTCTGGAAGGAATGCTCTCCTGCTTGTTGCCATGCTGCTCCCTGACTCTAATGGAAGGACTTTGCCTTCCCCAACAAGTGATCTCCAAGGTCTCGAACTGAGCTTGACTACTTTTAAAGAGGTTTCAGGGCCTTCAATGACTTCGCCAGAGAGAGAATTTCCACTACATTGGAAAATCAACGCAATGCCTGCAAAAATCGATGTATTGCCTACAGAACTGATTCAGCGCATGTCTAGCGGCTGAAAAAAATGCTGCATCGCCTACTGGATTGATGCAGTGCCTGTTTCATCATTGCAGTGCATTTTGGATTTTCCATACATCGACCCTGGGTGGCAAAACATCACCACACCGCAGTAAGGAGCCAAGGTTGTGCACCTAGAAATCGACGCATCACATTCCCTGCAAGGAAAGAATCGATGCATCATCTCTGCTGAGCCAGAAAAATCAACGCATCCCTTTGCTTTCCGATGCATCACCTTCTCTGTGGCCCTATGGACCATTATTTTTGACGCATCCCAGGTACTTTGTGCTAAAAAGATACAACCTTTGATTCCTAGGGATTAAGACTTATCTAAACCACTAAGAAGTGATATCTTGACTTGAGCCTATTAGATTCTTGTTTTGGTCATATTTTATTCACATAAATATTATCTATTTTTCTACACTGGTGTGGAGTACTTTTTGTGGTGTTTTCACTGTGTTACTGTCTGAGGTACTGCACAAATACTTTACACATTGCCTTCTAAGTTAAGTCTGCCTGCCCACATCACTAAGGGGAAGATCATCACAGTGACAAGAACCTCAAGCCATGAAAATCACAGGGTAACGACAGGCTCTTGGCTGAATTTTATCACACATATGATTAGAAGTGTATAATGAAGCTCCAACTAGTGGCTGCCTACCCAACTCCGTGAGGGAGGATGTGGTGGTGATGATCCCCAAGCCGAATCAGGACCCAGAGTTTGTGATGGCATGCTGTCCTATATCATTGCTTAACCTTGACACAAAAAACCTTAGCAGTGTTTTCACAGCTAGAGTTTTACCACATATGACATATCTCATATTTGACGATCAATCAAGTTTCTTTCCGCGCCATAACACCTTACACAACCTACGTCACTTAACACCTGTGTTCCATGCACCAAAACTTCAAATGGTTAATTATATGATAGTACTCCTGGACGTAGTCCAGGCTTTTGATTCTTTGAATTGTTCTTACCTCTGGCATGTTCTGCAGCTGGTGGGGATTGGCCCAGGGTTTGTGGTTTAGGTCCAGCTGCTGTATCAAAATCTGCATGCCCGAGTGAGGTCTGAGGCTGTAGTGTCAGACCCTGTGACGCTGGAGAGGGGCACGCAACAGGGATGCCCCCTATCACTGCTTCTCTTTGGGACTGCTATGGAACCTTTAGCAGCTTTGTTACGTTGGGTAGTGGGACCCTGGGGGATACGACTGGGGGGACCAACCATGTAGTCTCATTGTATGCTCATGATGCGCTGTTGTTTTTGCATGAGACGGCCTTCTCAGTGCCTATTCTCCTAAACCTTCTCTGACCATTTGGGGAAATATCGGAGCTACACGTTAATGTGGGCAAGTCTAAACTTTTCCCTCTGGGGCGACTGGCGGGTGTGATGGAGGATGCTGTTCCAGGGGTGGGAATTCCATGGATTAAGACAGCTACCACATATTTGGGGATGCAGTTGAGTCACACAGCCCTAGAGTTTCACAAGTGGAATATTGGGCAAGTAGTGGAGGGGAATGCGGTCTTCAGTTTGGTTCTCAAAGACTCTACTGTTCTCCCTCATGGGAAGAATGGCTCTAGTAAAATTGAACACATTACCCCGCTGTTTGTGTACCTTACAGAATTCACTATTTGCCATCTCTCACTCTCAAACCTTGGACAAATTAATAGCGGATCTGCTCTGGGGAACTGGATGACACCGGGTCCGGCTTGTCACCCTGCAGCGACCAAGGCACCGGAGAAGTTTGGAGGATGCGGGTCTAGAGCTGTATTACATGGCAGCTCACTTACAGCATGTTATTCACTGGTTTGATGAGGCGGACAACTGGGAAAAGAGGCTGCTTAATGGCACACATGGAGACAACCACTTACAGGTTCTTATGATGTTGGGGGACCAGGTTCCCCATGAAATGCCCTATATTATTCGCCAAGTTGCAAAGGTTTGGGAGGAGGTGGTACGCAGGGTGCTTCGACCAGCTCCATCTGCACCCGAGATGCCCCTATGGGTGGTGCAGCCCTTCCTCTGTATTGCCGACTGCATGTTGGTGCAGAGGTGGAGGGATGGGGGCTGTGAGGTTATGGGAGATCTATATACAGAACAGCGATTCATTACACAGAGAGAGGCCGTTGATGCTTTTTCCCTCGGCGAGGGACAATATCTACAATAAAGACCATTTCTAGCATGTTGCGGGGGCTTTGGCCGTCCTTCCCCTCGGAATCAGTTAAATTCACTACACTTATCACTATATTGGAAATGGCCCAGAGTCGGTGCCTGATTACTCATTTAAATAGAGATCTTAGAGAGGATCCTCCGTTGGCGGGGCTCCCAATCCAGCTCCACTGGGATCGTCTTCTAGAGCGACTTTTGATGCCCGGAGAATGGGAGAAAATATACGAGAAAGTTAAACTGGTGACTTCTAACATGTGATTTAAACAAATCCAATATAATTTTGTGCATAAATTATATCTCACTCCTCAGATGCTACACAAAATGTATTCGGATTGTGTGGAGAGTTGCCCGAGGTGTACCTATGTGTAGGCAGATTTCATTCACATGGTCTGGTCAAGCCCAGTTTTGGTTTCCTACTGGCAAACTGTACGTGACAGTTTAAACTCTGCAATGGGCTGGGAGATTCAACCGGGAATACAGCAGATGCTGCTTGGGTGGCTCCCTTGCCCACCAAACAGGCCACTCAGCCACTGATTACTCATTTTGGGTCTGGTATTGGCCAAAAGGTGAATTGCTATGGGTTGGCTCTATAAGTGCCTGGCTACGAGATCACACAGGGGATGCAGGGTACGGGGTGGATTTGTTTAGGAGTTTAGTTGTTGTTCTTTTTTCTTTTCTGTGAGCCACACCGCTGTGAATAGCGGAATGTAAAGACTTATGCACATGTTGAGCATTGTATACAGAATAACTCTATTATTGATACTATACACAATGCTGATGTCTCACCACCTGTATTACCATGACACAAACACCACTGACTACATGTGTATATTTACTTTGTGAATGTCCTGTAATTGCTATTGAAGTCTTTTATACTCTGGGGGTGAGACATGCGTATGTCCTGTGATTACTTGCAAAATAAAGTTTATGGAAAAAGTTAAGCATGCCTGCTATGTGCCAGCCTACTGGAGGGTGAGCACAGGATGATTCAGGTTGTGTTGTGACTTACCCTGACCCGGATTGTGGTCCCTACTTGGACAGGGTGCGTACCTCTGCGAACTAGAGACCCAATTTCTAACAATCTGATTTCCTCTAGAGTTTCAAGAGTTAGATCTTAGCACTGAAGTAATTTAAACAAAACATCAGTGGGTTAAGCTCTTACTGCTGATCTCTTTGTGACAGGTGGGTCACAAGGTTCAGAGCCTGCCATTGTCATCTCAGCCAATGAGCATTATGAGCATACTGAGAGTACCAGATTAGAATGAATTGGGGAGATTTCTAACTGGCAGCCTTCCTACTCCTGTTACTAACACGATACAAACTTCTTGCAACATAGCTCGGTCATGTTCCTCCCTTCTCTCTTTCCTCCTTCGTAGCTGCCTCCATCTGTCCTTGTTTTAAACAGAGGTGGCTCAAGGCAAGGCTCAAGGCAGAGCTTCTTTGCACCCCATCTCACCCACACATACACACACACAAAACACACACACACGCACACACACTACAGACAATGCCTTTTTGTGTTGTAAACTTGCACACATTTGAAGTGTGCTTGTCATCTGCATGTGTTTTTTTGTTTGTCGGATGTTTTTGATTTAATCTTTTTGTGTTAGCAAGCATTTCAAGTGTGCTTCTGCAGGATATAGTGCAGTAGTGCTAAGGATCCAAAGAAGTCAGCCACTCATCAAGCATACACTCTGTTCTTCTTCCTTGAACTCCATCACACATACACACACACACTATAAAGTATTAATACCATTTTGTGTTTGTTAGAAATGGGGTCTATGGCTGGTAGCGGTTTGCACCATGTTCAAGTAGGGACCATCACTCTAGTCAGGGTAAAGGTGTCACAACTAAGATAACCCCTGCTCACTCCCTTGGTAGCTTGGCTCAAACAGTCAGGCTTATCTCAGAGGCAGTGTGAGACAAAAGGACCAAACACTAGTTTAGAAAAATAGCCAATCTAGGAAGCTAGTTCTTTATGTAGCCTACCAAAATGAGGTACACTGTGCACACAGTCCAGGCAATCCCCAGAGGTATCACAGAGACACTAATGACATCCCAAACTCTCTCTTTTTGGGAAGTGTGGTCGAGGAGTTAGGCAAATCAGAGGATAGTGCTAAGCATGTCAAACACACACTCACGCAGTTAGTGAGACACACACTCAATAAAGAAATCCAAAACTTATTTATAAAAATATAACATATTTTATATAAATTTAGATACCAAGATCATCGGAATCAAGGTGAGTACTTTTCGAGTTAAGATTTTGTTAGTTTTCAAAAGTAGACTGCATTTTTCAGGAAGCTGCAATGCAATCCTATGGAGGAAAACAAAGACGGCAATCCAGGCAGAGTACAACAACTTACAGGACCAATCTCTTGGACTTAAGGGTGTTTTAGGGCAAGGTGCAAGGCCACACTAACAGGTCACCTCTGGGATATCTGGTGCATCCGGGTGCAGAGGTGTGCTACGGCGTCGGGTTCCCAATTCAAGTTTGTGGGGATTGGTCTGGTTAAAAAGTTGCTGCTGGGATAGACTGGAAGGACAGTCCTCTAGAACCCACAGGGGGGCTCAACCCTTGATATCCTTGGGCACGTGGGGACACCATTGGTCCACTCCTCCTCAGGCCGTAGGGCGCGGGATAAGGGGTCTCTTCTAGCATCAGGTCAAGCACTGGACCTCCTTGCGGTTGCATGGGGGCCTGCAGAAACACCCTGCAGGCGTGGACTTGGTGTCCATTCCAGCCTAGCCAACAAGTGGACCTAAGGTCTCATGAGGAGGAGAGTTGTGGAGACACCCTTGGTTCTGGGGCAGACGGGTGCAGAGGTGTCCTAGGTCATTGGGTTTTTCCTCCTGGTCACTTGTGGTTGCAGCGGAGTCAGCAGGAAACAGTCTAGAGATGCCGTCATGAAGTCCACAGTGGGCGAGCATTGGGTAGACTTTTGGCCTACTTCCACGTAAACTAGGCGGCTCAGGTGCAGTGGTGATGTCTGCCATTGGGTTTTTGGCAGTCCAGGTCCTCTCAGTTCTTTCTTGGGTGCCCGTGGATGCAGGGGAGCAGCTCCTCTTCTCCAGGAGAGTTCCTCTTGGTGATTTGCAGAGCACTGGCAGTGCTCCCAGTTTCTTGGAAGCTGCAGCGGTAGGACAGGTCAATGGCTCCTTGAGGACCGGGTGCAGGAGGCAAGCAAGCAGGGTTGGCGCCAAGTAAGTCGGGCTCCTCAGTTCCGGGGTTCAGCAGGCATCTTGTCCACTTCTCCTTTTCTGTCCAGCAAAGCTCTGAGTATCTGGTGTCAGAGGGTCCCCTAAATACTCAATTTTGGGGGCGTTAAAAGGAATGAAGGATAGTAGCCAATGGGCTACCTACCCTTGGGGTCACTACACTCCCTAAATGACGATTTCCTGTGGGGAGTGGGCTTCACCCTGTCCCGAGTACCTAAATTCAACCACTCGCAAGATGGTGGAATTTCCTAAGTTGTGTCCACTTTAGGCTGGCCTCCCTAGGGGTGTTCCCTGTCTGCAAGAGTGACAGGCCTCCTGCATAGCTAATTTTCCCATTTGTCCAGGTACCAGATGGGCTCTGGGACAGGGGGTTGACATCTTCCTCTGAAAAAGGCCAGATCCGCATACAAAAGGTGATGGACTTCTCTGAAGGTCCTGCCTTGAAATGTATGTCATCCTGTGGGGAGGGGTGGGTAACACCCCAGCCCAGACAAGCTCTTGGTTTCTGATCTATCGAGAGTGGGGGCTCTTTCCCAGGAGGTCAGATTCTCTTCTGCTGGTGGAAGGCTGTCCGGAACCGGTCAATGAGCTCACCAGCAGTTGGTATGTTTTTCACGGGGCACCTCTAAGATGCCCTCTGGGTGCATGTATTAATAAATCCATCACTTGAATCAGTGAGGGTTTATTAATACGAGATGTTTGATATCAAACATCCCTAGGTTCAGAGAAGCCATTATGTGGCTGGGCAACTTGTAGTGACCAGTGTCCAGCACATGTATTTAGAATGGCTGCCCTGTACACTTACTATGTCTATGAATCCACAAAGACATAGTAGGGGCATATTTGCTCATGCATATATGCCCTCATGTGTAATATAATGCACCCTGCCTTAGAGCTGAAAGCCTGCTCTAGGGGTGACTTACAGATATTACAAGCTGTGTTTTAGGGAACATGGCATGCAAGTGTCAGCCATGTCGTGTTTTCAATTTAAGGAGCACCCTATGACATAGCCTGCAACGGCAGTCTGCATAAGGTTGGTGTTGGGTCCCTCAGAGTGGCACAAGTTGTACTGCAGCTCTGAGGGGCCCTCTTCAGTACTCATGCCCTAGGTACCAGGCATACCATTCACTGTGGACTTATAGAGGTACTAAAGGGCCTGTTCACTTGGGGATCAAGTGACCAGGTGTCTTGTTTTAAGGAAGGAACACTGGCACTGGGGACCTGGTTAGCACAAGCCCAGTGTACTCCAGTCAAAGTTGCATCTTAAAACCAGGCAAAAAGTGGATGTGGTGGGGTACTGCAACCAGAACCCAGCTCCCTACAGAAAATATTTATCTGAGTGAAACAAGACCAAATCCACAAAAGCCCAACATACACAAGTCAAAAGATCTCTTTTTAAAAGTGTAAGCAAGTCTTAATCCATAGGAATCAATGCATGTATCTCTTTAACACAAAGTACCTGGGATGCATCAGAAACAAAGACTACGCGGGCCACAGGGGAGGTGAGGTGCCAGAAAAGCAAACTAATGTGTTGGTTTCTGTTAGACCTGACGGCCTGAGGGTGGTCACCCCTAACTTTTTGCCTGCCTCCCTCCACTTTTTGGACACTATTTTTGCTGGCTTTTAGACTCTGCGCACTTTATCACTGCTAACCAGTGCTAAAGTGCATATGCTCTCTCCCTTTAAACATGGTAACCTTGGATCACACCTGATTGGACTATTTAATTTACTTATAAGTCCCTAGTAAGGTGCACTATATGTGCCTAGGGCCTGTAGATTAAATGCTACTAGTGGGCCTGCAGCACTGGTTGTGCCACCCACTCAAGTAGCCCCTTTACCTTGTCTCAGGCCTGCCATTGCAAGGCCTGTGTGTGCAGTTCCACTGTCACCTCGACTTGGCATTTAAAAGTACTTGCCAAGCCTAAACCTCCCCTTTCCCCACATATAAGTCACCCCTAATGTGTGCCCTAGGTAACCCCTAGAGCAGGGTGCTGTGTGGGTGAAAGGCAGGACATGTACCTGTGTAGTTCACATGTCCTGGTAGTGTAAAACTCCTAAATTCGTTTTGCACTACTGTGAGGCCTGCTCCCTTCATAGGCTAACATTGGGGATGCCCTCATACAGTATTGAAGTGGTAGCTGCTGATCTGAAAGGAGTAGGAAGGTCATATTTAGTATGGCCAGAATGGTAATACCAAATCCTGCTGACTGGTGAAGTTGGATTTAATATTGCTATTCTAGAAATGCCACTTTTAGAAAGTGAGCATTTCTTTGCACTTAAATCTTTCTGTGCCTTACAATCCACGTCTGGCTGGGCTTAGTTAACAGCTCCTTGTGCATTCACTCAGACCCCAAACACAGGGTACTCAGCCTCACTTGCATACATCTGCATTTTGAATGGGTCTTCCTGGGCTGGGAGGGTGGAGGGCCTGCTCTCACACAAAGGACTGCCACACCCCCTACTGGGACCCTGGCAGACAGGATTGAACTGAAAGGGGTCCTGGTGCACTTCTTAGCCACTCTTTGAAGTCTCCCCCACTTCAAAGGCACATTTGTGTATAAAACAGGGCTCCTGCCCTACCTCATCAGACACTTGCTGGAGAAGAAACCTGAACCAGAACCTGCATCCTGCCAAGAAGAACTGCCTGGCTGTCTAAAGGACTCACCTGACTGCTTTCTACAAAGGACTGCTGCCTTGCTGTTGCCCTGCTGCCTTGCTGAACTCTTGTCTGGCTGTAAAAGTGCTCTCCAAGGGCTTGGATAGAGCTTGCCTCCTGTTCCCTGAAGTCCCAGGACCAAAAAGACTTCTCTTTTTTATTTGGACTCTTCGTGCGCCGAAAATTTCGACACACAGCTTGTTCCACGGCGAGAAAAACGCCGCACACCGATGCTGATTGACGCGACGCCTTCGGGACGACCGGAACTTCGACGCACGGCCTCGCAAGGACAACGCCGCCCGACTTCCAGAGGAGAAATCAACGCGATGCCTGCCGTGAGAGCGAAACTTCGACGCACAGCCCCACGGAACGACGCGCAGCTGGAAAACAAGCAGGAGAATCCACGCACAGACCCGGGACATCTGGTAATCCCCGCGACTGACAGAAAGAGACTGTCCGCGCGCCGGAAAACGACGCACAACTTTTTCATTTGGACTCTTCGTGCGCCGAAAATTTCGACGCACAGCTTGTTCTGCCGCGAGAAAAACGCCGCACACCGATGCTGATCGACGCAACGCCTTCTGGACGACCGGAACTTCGACGCACGGCCTCGCAAGGACAACGCCGCCTGACTTCCAGAGGAGAAATCAACGCGATGCCTGCCGTGAGAGCGAAACTTCGACGCACAGCCCCACGGAACGACGCGCAGCCGGAAAACAAGCAGGAGAATCCATGCACAGACCCGGGACATCTGGTATTCCCTGCGACTCACAGAAAGAGTCTGTCCGCGCGCCGGAAAACGACGCACGACTTCCCCGCGTGAAAAATAACGACGCAAGTCCATGTGTGCTGGGGAGAAATTGACGCACACACCATTTTTCCACGTATCTCTTCCTCTGCGGCCCTTTGTGGAGACTTTCCACTCCAAACCAGGTACTTTGTGCTTGAAAGAGACTTTGTTTGCTTTTGAAAGACTTAAGACACTTTATATCACTTTCCAGTGATATCTCTACAATTTCACATTGCATCTTTATTCGTTTTTGACCTACAATTATCCTGATAAATATTATATATTTTTCTAAACACTGTGTGGTGTATTTTTGTGGTGCTATATGGTGCTATTGTGTGATTTATTGCACAAATACTTTACACATTGCCTTCTAAGTTAAGCCTGACTGCTCGTGCCAAGCTACCAGAGGGTGGGCACACGATAATCTTGGATTGTGTGTGACTTACCCTGACTAGAGTGAGGGTTCTTGCTTGGACAGAGGGTAACCTAACTGCCAACTAAAAACCCCATTTCTAACAGTTTCTTATTGGCAGGGAAGGTAATACGTTGATTCTTTCCTTGCAGGTGAGATGAGGCGTCAGTTCCTTTCTGGCAGGGGAGGTGATGCATCCATTCTTCTTCGCAAGAAAGGTGATGCATCGGTTTCCAGGCACGCAGCCTCAGTTCCTTACTGCATTGCAGGGGTCGATGGCAAATGGGTGCCCAGGGACGATACATGGAAAATCCAGAAGTGCGGTGTTGACATGGCTGTGGTGAACAAGCGATGCGCTGATTCTGCAGCTGCGAGACAGTTGCTGCTTGATTCTCCAGTCTTGGGGCACGTGCTGCGTCAATTTTTTAGCTGTGAGAAAGGTGCTGCATCGATTCTTCCAGCGCAGTGCTTTGATGCGTGGATGTTTTCCTTCTGATCAGAAGCTTGCACTTCCAAGGGCCCAGGGACTGGAGTTGGCACCTCTTGGAAAGTTAAGACTCTCAGCAGAAGAGCCCAGGCACTGGCAGATTAAGTCTTTGATGTCCCTGAGACTTCTTAACAGGAGGCAAGCTCAGTCCAAGCCCTTGGAGAACGTTTGATGTCTGAAGTCTGGGACACAATGGAGGAGCTCTGGGCAACCCCCCTGGGGTGGTGATGGACAGGGGAGTAGTCACTTTCCTTTCCTTTGTCCGGTTTCACACCAGAGCAGGGACTGGGAGTCCCTGAACTGGTGTACACTGGCTTATGCATGGAGGGCACCATTTGTGCCCTTCAAAGCATTTCCAGAGGCTGTGGGAGGCTACTCATCCCCAGCCTGTTACACCTATTTCCAAAGGGAGAGGGTGTAACACCCTCCTCCAAATGGAAATCTTTGTTCTGCCTTCCTGGGACTGAGCTGCTCAGACCCCAAGAGGGCAGAACCCTGTCTGTGAGGTGGCAGCAGCTGTAGCTGCATTGCAAGAGCTGGTTTGGCAGTACTGGGGGTCAATGGTGGAGCCCCTAGGATACACAGCATTGGCTCCCCAATGCCAGATTTGGAATGAGGGGACAATTCCATGATTTTAGACACCTTACATGGCCATATTCGGAGTTACCATTGTGAAGCTACATATTGGTATTGACCTATATGTAGTGCATGTGTGTAATAGTGTCCTCGCACTCATAAATTCCTGGGCATTGGCTCTGAACTATGTGGGGGGACCTTTGCTAGTGCAAGGGTGCCCTCACACTTAGTAACTTTGCACCTAACCTTCAGTAAATGAAGGTTGGACATATAGGTGACATATAAGTTCCCTAAGTGCAGTGAAAATGGCTGTGAAAGTGTGTGCACTATTTCACGCAAGCTGCAATGGCAGGCCTGTGGAAGGGTTTGTCTGAGCTCCCTATGGGTGGCAAAAGAAATGCTGCAGCCCATAAGGATCTCCTGGAACCCCAATGCCCTGGGGACCTAGGTATCATATACTAGGGACTTATAAGGGGGGTCCAGTGTGCCAATTGAAATTGGTAAATGAAGTCACTAGCCTATAGTGACAAATTTAAAAGCAGAGAGCGCATAAGCACTGAGGTTCTGGTTAGCAGAGCCTCAGTGACACAGTCAAGCACTACTGACAACACACACATTAGGCCATAAATTATGAGCACTGGGGTCCTGACCAGCAGGATCCCAGTGAGACAGGCAAAAACGTACTTACATACAGATAAAAATGGGGGTAACATGCCAAGAAAGATGGCGCTTTACTACACCTGATGAATGGCTAGATAAAATACAAAATTCATTAAGTAATTAAGGACCTTAGTTTGAAAACCAGAAGCTAAAAGTTTAAAGTTTTTCACATATAATTGTGTATGTAGTTGGATTCAGCGATTCCGGACTAGATTTTATAATGTTGGGTTTCTATGTGCATGGGTTTCCTTGGGTGAGGTGGGAAATGAGAATTGCAATCTTCAACCTCATGTGAAGTGGGTTGAAGATTGGGTTGTGTGTGTTTCATGCATATCAACATTTATGTTACACTGTGATACTTGCTCCTGGTGGGGTAACAATGTGGTTACGCACTATTGATTTAATACTTCAAACGTTTTTGGATGATTCATGATAATTCTGATACTCCTACATATACGATATATGATAATAAGTTACCCATATTCATGCATGCCATTGCTCACATTCAACAATATTAGGCGGCTACCTGCAATTGTGCTTTATCACTTGTGCAACCGGGGCATCATATGTCTCATTATCGCATAGAAGTATTATTTCTCATCCTTCATTCCACGAGGGAGGTGACAGAGACAATGCTCATGTTTTTAAACGGTCTATCAAATCAAAGATTTTTGTTGCTCAGGAACAAGTTTGTGATGCAAGGGTACATTATGATAAGTCAGCTGCGTGCCCTTCTTATCAACTCCGAACACCTACTATACCAAGGTTGTGCTCGCCATCACTGATCCATGGAATGCCGTGAGGGGATGAGAAGGTTTGCATTTCTAACCAATTCACATACAGGCGCATGTTAGCTTTTAGTGAAATGTTAGTTAAAAATGGGCATGTAGTTGGATTCAAAGATTCCGGACCAGATTTTATGATGAAGACATTCTGGCGGTCATTCCAACCCTGGCGGTCCGAGACCGCCAGGGTTGGGGACCGCGGGAGCACCGCCAACAGGCTGGCGGTGCTCCTATGGGCATTCTGACCGCGGCGGTACAGCCGCGGTCAGTGACGGAAAACCGGCGGTGTACCGCCGGTTTTCCGCTGCCCTGGGGAATCCTCTGCGCCGCCATGGGGATTCCGACCCCCTTACCGCCATCCTGTTCCTGGCGGTTTCGGCCGCCAGGAACAGGATGGCGGTATGGGGTGTCGTGAGGCCCCTGGGGGCCCCTGCAGTGCCCATGCCAATGGCATGAGCACTGCAGGGGCCCCCTAACAGGGCCCCACAAAGATTTTCAGTGTCTGCCATACAGACACTGAAAATCGCGACGGGTGCGACTGCACCCGTCGCACCCCTTCCACTCCGCCGGCTCCATTCGGAGCCGGCATCCTCATGGAAGGGTGTTTCCCGCTGGGCTGGTGGGCGGCCTTCTGGCGGTCGCCCGCCAGCCCAGCGGGAAACCCAGAATAACCGCGGCGGTCTTCTGACCGCACAGCGGTATTCTGGTGGCTCCCTCCGGCCCTGTGGTTACCGCGGCCGGCGGGAGTCAGAATGACCCCCTCTGTCTGCATGAGTGAGATTTATACATCTACTAATCCAGCAGAAAATCACATGCGGATGCTTATTGGCCTTTAATAAAACGTTAGTTACTTAATATATGTTTGTATTTATGATATTCACTTTTGCTAGTGTTTTGCTATTAGTTGTCTTTACCATTATAGCCTTCCATCGCTTATGACACAAGCAATATTAAATAACACTTGTAAAACATAACTGTGGTTGTCTTTGATTTCTCAGAATAAAGTGGTGGGTCCCTTATACCCACATTATGTCCTGTTTATGGAAATAGTACGATAAAAATATATATAAAACAAATAATACACATTTCGAGAAGCACAGAAATAAACAGAACACGCATCAATTATTTTTATGCCTACAAGTTTCCTCACATAGTATAATTTTTCATGCCACACCTGACAGACAACATCCAGTACGTGTCCCCTTAGACACAACAAAAAACATTTGCAACCCTTTCCCGTAACATGGGCACACCAAATCATAGAATAACACCCACTGTCACACATCAAATCCACATTCTGACACAGCTACAATGGGACAACTAAAATACTGCTCGAGGCTGAGTTTAAGAACAAATACACAAGAGCTGCCAGCAATTTAAACTGACTATAGGCCACCAGCACAACACTCACACTGAAGGCTGTAACCACTCCGGGCAATACGGGTCTAATGGGACATATTTGAAGAATTACACCGGCACAGCTCACTGGATTTAGGCGGAGGATCAGAAGCCCTGCACGCCCATTGCAATTCACCACTCATATGACGCAAGCCAAAAGGAGGATTATATATGTGAAAATACGCATTGAGACTTTCGTTCAAGACAAAGTTAATTTCCGCATGCTCTTTTTTGGATGGATCGCTCATCCGGATATATTTTTCATTGTAATCTGGGGCAATATGATTGTCAAGCGTTGTATATTTATGCAAGACTTTTGTAACTTGGAAAGCAAAAATGAATTAGCACTTACAAAATAAATTATATACGAGCCCCACCTCATAACTTCCCATTTGAGTTATGATATACTTCTTTGGGTGAAAGGAGTTCAGTATGAAGGGAATCCTCGGAGAATGGTGAATTTTTAATTAAAAACTCAAAACAGTTTCAGATTCATTGCAGCTTCCATAGTAATCTTGTGGATACAAATCTTCTTGGACAGGGTTAGAGTCAGACTTTGCTGAAAGCAAATTGAAGTTGATTCTGCTCAGAAATATACATTTCTTTAACCTTTAATTTCTTCTAAATATCTCCTAATACTGCTTTCTCCTCACCTGCACGTGCACTGCTGATTCATGAGTCGAATCTTAAACTAAAACATCTGCTACTTACAGTTTATACCATGATAGATTTAAAGAACAAGTTACTTACCTTTGGTAACCCCTTATCTGGTAGAGACTCTGTCTAGCCACAGATTCCTTACTTTAGAATGATCCCCAGGCGTCTGACTGGATCCAGAAACTTTTCGAGCAGTACCTCTGTGAGCTCGTAGGTGGCAATGTTTGGCTCCGCATCGGCATCACCTGTGCCGGAAGTGACGTGAGCGGTGCCTAGAAAGGTACTAATCCAGCGTGCTGACAGCAGTTAATTTTCCCAACCTTTCCATGCATGAAGTTTAGAGTCACAAAGGTTGCTGATTTGCACGTGTGCAGACACTAAGGACATCATAAGTGTTACCCTATATCCTTTTTCAAAGCAGGATGGATGGGAGGGTCACTAAGGAATCTGTGGCTAGATAGAGTCTCTACCAAATAAAGCATTACCAAAGGTAAATTGTTCATATGATAGAGACTTCTAGCTGCAGATTCCTTACTATAGAATAGACACACAAGCAATACCTCTCTCCAGAGGTGGGTCTACAAACAAATTTAGGCCAGTCAGTCCTTCAGGACTGACCGGACAAAGTGCCCATCATGACGGACCTGACTGTCCAGGCAGTCATGTTTGGTGATCGTGTGCTAAGACGCTCACGTTGTGGCCTGACAGATGTCCAGGACAGGGGCTACATGAGTTAGCACAGTGGTTGTAGCCTTGGCTGTAGAGGAATGAGCCATCAGAAGGTTGCTTCTTGGCCAGTGCACAACAGATTTTAATGCAGAGTATGATCCATATAGAGATGGTCCTTTTCTGCATGGCCTTTCCTTTCTTTGCTCTTGTGAACCCAATGAAGAGTTGATAGGCTACCCGTTGCTCCTTTGTATGCTCAAATTAGAATGATAATGCTTTTTTAGGTCCAGTTGATGGAGTCTCTCCTCCTCTTTGGAAGGGTGACTTGGAGCAAAGAAGGTCAACAGTGTGATGGCCTGGCAGCATGGAAGGGTGTCACCACTTTGGGCAAGAAAGAGGCACATATTGTCAGAACCAGTTTGTCTGGAAAGAGTGGTGTATTGATAAGTTTGGATAGGTCCTGCAGTTCGCAAACCCTCCTGGCCAATGTAAAGGTCACTAGAAATGCAGTTTTGATGGTCAGAATGTGTAAAGGACAATTGTGGAGAGGCTCGAAGAGCGAGAACATAACAAATTGTAATACTAGATTCAAATCCCATAACCAATCAATCAATCAATCACAATATTTATAGAGTGCACTACGTACCCGTTAGGGTTTCAAGGCGCTGAGGGGGCAGGGGGGCTGCTGCAACTGGTCGAAGAGCCAGGTCTTGAGGAGTCTCCTGAAGGTGAGAAGATCCTGGGTCTGTCGCAGGGCAGTCGGGAGGGCGTTCCAGGTCTTGGTGGCGAGATAGGAGAAGGATCTGCCGCCGGAGGTCTTGCGTTGGAAGCGGGGAACGATGGCGAGGGCGAGGACGGCATGATAAGGGTTTAGGAGGTAACAGATGTTAGAGACCTTTTAGGAGACGAGTCACAACAGGTAACTTAAACAAGGAGGGCTGGTCCAGCAACGGCAAGAATGCTGGTATGTATCGATACCTTTTAACTGTGCCCAGACCTTGCAGGCTAATGAAAGAACAAATAACAAGACCTCTGACAGAGGTAAAGAAAGGGGATCAACCTTTTTGGTAGTGCACAAAGTCACATATTCACCCCAACCGCAAGTGTATACAGTCTTGGTGGAGGGACATCTGGCAGCCAGAATGACTTTGCAGACTTAAGCCGGGAGGTTGAAAACTGTCAACTTCCGACGCTCAGTCTCCATGCATGAAGGTATAGCATGTGCAGGTTCTGGTGCAAGACCCTGCCCTGTTTCTGCAACAGTAGATTCTCCTGAAACGACAGCCACCTCTCCCAGACAGCCGCCCAAGCCCAGGAGTGACTCACCTGCCAATACAGTTAGCTCTGGGTGGGGAAGGAAAAGGGGTCTGCTGCTGACCCAAGCACGATTTTTCAGCCACCACTGTAAGTCTTTTGCTGGTCCCTCCAATATCTGGACCAGGTCGGAAAGATTTCTCTGATGCTGCACCCACTGGGACTTCTGGTCCCACTGCAGAGCCCGCACATGGCAGCGTGTATGAGTCACTAGCAGTATGCAAGAGACCATGAAGCCCAGCAGCCTTAGAGTCAGTCTCACTGACATCTAGGATACAGACTGAAACATCAAAATTATAGCCTGAATATCCTGGACTTGTCGCTCCAGAGGATAGGCCCGAACCTGCACTGTATCCAGAACAGCTCTGATAAAACAGTGCATCTAGGGAGTCAGGTGTGACTTTGGCATCTTTATAGTGAACCCCAGCAAATGAAGGAGGTTCACTGTAGTCTGGCAGTAGGAGACAAGTGCCTGGGGCAAGTCTGCCTTCAACAGCCAATCATCGAGGTAGGGGAAGACTGGAACCCATGACCTCCGCAGGTTTGCTGCAACTACAGCCATCACCTTGGAAGCATATTAATGGGAACTGATGAGGCCATAGGGAAGCTCAGTGAACTACTAATGCTTGTGGCTCACCATAAACCGCAAGTAGTGTCTGCGAGCAGGCAGGACAGGAATTTAGAAGTAAGCTTTCCTCAATTCCAATGCTATCATCCAGTTCCCAGGTTCTAGGGTTGACAGAAGGCTAAATGGAGTTGACATGGGACATGAAAAACCCCAAGGCCCTGACAGTGGCTCAGCTGTCCTTAAAATGCAGCAGCGCTGATTCTGCCTTGCCTCTGAAAAGATGAGTGCCATTGAACGGCATGTCATTAGAGGATGCCTGGACAGCCCCTGAAAAGCCAGTAGAGCTCATCCCGGCAGAGCGTCTGAGTGCCACTGATGACGCAATGGCTCTTCCTAGTGAGTCAGCCATATCAAGTCTGCTGTGAAAGGTGAACTTTGCTGTGTCTCTGCCATCTGAAATAGCCTGTGACAGTATGGCGTGGTCCTCCGCGGGGACCATGGGCAGCATATGCGCAACCAAATCCCAAACCATGTGGGTGTATCAGCCCAAATGAATGGTGTTCACCGACCACGGTTCAAGGCCGGAGGAAGAGAACATCCTCTTGCCAAAGGTGTCCAGCCTCTTGGATTCCCTGTCTGGTGGTGTGGTAGGGTACAGACCAGGCTTGACCTAGGAGGTGGAGGTCTGGACAACCAGACCCTCCAGGGTGGGATGCAGTGTGAGGAAAGCTGGATCCCTAGGAGCGGGGCGATGGTGGTGGGTGATTGTCCTGTGCACAGGACCCCCTATGCAGGGCTTGGCCCAGGCCCCAAGCAGGACATCAGTGAGGGCTCTGTTAAAGGGGAGGAGAGGTTCTGAGGGGCTGATTCCTGGTTGAAGCACCTCTATCAAGACATTAATCTTGACTACCACAGAAGGCATCGTAAAGACCAGGACCTCAGCCACCCTTCTCACCACCACCGTAAAGGAGGCCTCTGTAACCAACACTAGGAGGAGAGACCGGGCCAGTGTCTGGGAAGGTGTCAAGACCACTGATATCTGACAGTTCCTCAAACCAGTTATCTTCGGCCTCATCAAGGGGGTTGGTGTAGCCATAAGGATCCTCATATCCTTCCTAGTCATACTTCTTTCAAGGCTTGTAAAAAAGCCTTGAGATTCATGGCGCAGCAGTCCTCAAAGTCCTGGAGTTGTGGTCCAGCTCCAGGCACCAACATCACACTAGACAGGGGTCTGTGACAGGAACCAAAGGCCTTGAACTTCACTGTTTTTTTGGGGGACATCCAGCACACTTGGAGACAAAGTTTTGAAAAAAGACTCAACAAAATGTTGGAAAAAGTCAGTAAAGAATTGACTGTGGTAGCTCTCTCCGGCGCTTACAGGTGTGAAAGAAAAGAACTGATGTTAGCATGCTGGGGTGGCACCTATATAGGTACCTCGCATGTCACTTCTGGCGCAGAAGACACCAAGCCGAACAACACTACCTACTAGCATGCAGAGGTACTGCTCCAAAAGATTCCGGATCCAGTCTGACGCCTTGGTGTTTATTCTAAGGTTAGGAATCTGAGGTTAGACGTCGCTATCAGATAAGGATGTTACTTTTATATTTTACTTTCTTTTAATCAATTTGTGTGTAAATAACTGAAGAATGTGATATTATTTGCTGCACTGTTGTGTGTGTGTAAAATGGTTCATTTGTCACCATTTTAATTGTGACATCCCTTAGTTTTATACAAGAATATTTGCCACATCAAAATTTTAGGTCGCTGGAGTCCACACGTATAAATTATCCAATTATTTTGTTTTAATTGAAGTTGAGAAAGCTAGCCACCCAGATCCAACCAAGGTGAGTGATGTAACTAAACTAAGCTTATATTGGTGCACGCTATATAATGTAGAACCACTCCAAGCTCAATATCATTGTTAGTGACCTTTGGGGCAAAATGATCAAGTTAAGGTAATCTGCTGAAGTGAGGGTACAAACAGGTAACTACACAGATGGCCACGTCATATGGGAATTGCTTCAAAACAAGTGCAGAGAATGATTCCTCCAGAGAGCTTGCGGCCACTCAAATACACACTTGTGATGGTTTCCACTTGACTTGTCTCTACATGTCATCCTGGGCCTGTTCGGAGAACATAGGAAAGTGTATGCTTTGGTCATTGATGGGAAAGGATTGCATCCTCAGTCTATTAAACATAACTTCATTTTCTTTATTAACTCAAGTAAAGCATTATGTAAAAATCATTGGACACCTGCGTTTTAAAGAGGTAACTGATCTAACGGTTACTCACAGGGGTAGACTCGGAGAAAAACAGGCCTGACCACCTAAATAAAAGTGGCCAATGTTAGCGAAGCAGATAGCTCAAAAAGTGTCCCACATACAAATCAGGCCAGTTTTGACCTTGTAAAGACACTCTGGATGAGTATTTTGCAAGGTATGGAAGGCTGCATGCATTTGCTGCACGCAATATTTGTTTTATTATCCAAGAAATCAACAATAAAGACTGACCCAATTGGCCGTAAAGCAGGCCACAAACTACTAAAAGCTGGCCCTCACACTGATCTGTGAAAACAGCCCATCGTGCACTGCCTAACTGACTAATAGGCCAGTCCGACCCTGGCAGAGAAATGCAAAGATGCTGGTTGCACATGATAAGCGCCCACTCCGCATAACTGACTATTCCCTTGGCCGTACTCCTGCCTTTCTTGCGGTTGGTCCTGCGCAGAAACCGTGAAATCAGAAATTGTAGAACAGGTGAAAATCAGACAACTCTGATCTCCTGTGAGGACGTCCGTTTGGCACTTACATTTATAAATAAAAGAAATTAAATAGCGCTGATGAAAGGCATTAGACTTGGTATTTCATTCCAGGTTTTTTTTTACACTATCATATTCTAAGCCTCTAGCCCTATCTCTTTCGTGTCAAACGTACACCATGATCCTAGCAGCCAGCTAGCAGGCCTACCGCTTCCTTGAGCTTTTGCATCAGCTCCTCGGTATCCCCCGTCCTCATGTTGCATGTTGAGAGAGATGAACAGTGATGACCCTCTGCAGGGTCGTATCAGACAATCGGAAAGAGTAATGCTCGGGGAATGTTAGAAAATCATGACAATTATACCAACTGTGGAAGGAGCAAAGAAGTACCAGCAAATATGTTAAGAATGAGGAAAAGCACACGAAAAAAAGGAGTACGACCTCCGAAAACTTAAAGAGAGGTATAAAGAGCAGGAATCATTGCAGGGTAGAAATAGGAAAGGATGTAAGATTTTAGCTGAAGTCAACAAAATAAAATAAAATAATACCTAGGCATATCCGTATCAAGAAACTGCCTGCGGAAACACAAAACAGTAATATGGTTAGTGGGTAATTATGTAGAGCAACAATAGCATAAGTAGCAGAAGCGAGAGCAGGTTGAGACATTAGCAATATCAGGGTAAAGGGGTTTTCGGTCACTGCCGACTACAGCGAATAGGTTTTCAACCATTATAAATCAAAAGAGGGTGCGGTAGTGAGTAATTGGCGCTCCAAATTCATACCCTTTCTTGAACTAAACTCAAGTATAATAACACGGTGCACAAAACTCAGGTGTTCACCCTCCTAATTCACCTAAACAATAACCCAATTGGGATATTTAACAATACATCAAAGAGTAATGGCACACATGACTTATTAACAGGTTAATAAGTTGATAACACAATTTCTTAAAGGAGTGACTTCCTTATATCTGTCAAATTTAATACCAATTTCTTATGTACATTTATAGTAAATCCAATTGTCCCATACATATGAACCTCCAAACCAAATTACTTGTACGTTGTCACAGTCACAGGAATATATATACATTTATAATAAATCCAAATTGTCCCTACGTTGTCGTAAATCCAATTATCCCATACATATGAACCTCAAAACCAAATTATTTATATATACATTTATAATAAATCCAATTGTCCCATACAAATGAACCTCAAAACCAAATTGCTTATACGTTGTCAACACGTGTTTCATCCGGGGGAATACCCCTAGGATTTCCTCAGGACCTTCTTGTCATTGAAGTTCATCAACAATCCTCATATTAGTCATTCAATGTTCGTATTTCTCGTAATACTGAAAATGAGATCGTTCAAAGTACCCCAAACTTAATGTTTCAATCGTCTTTCCACGTTTTCTCTTGTGAGTCAAATCTATTGTAAAATGAATCTTAAGTACAATTTCCAACCATTCGCGAGTACGCCTCCTCAGTAAACAGCTAGCGGTATTCCCCCGGATGAAACACGTGTTGACAACGTATAAGCAATTTGGTTTTGAGGTTCATTTGTATGGGACAATTGGATTTATTATAAATGTATATATAAATAATTTGGTTTTGAGGTTCATATGTATGGGATAATTGGATTTACGACAACGTAGGGACAATTTGGATTTATTATAAATGTATATATATTCCTGTGACTATGTGACAACGTACAAGTAATTTGGTTTGGAGGTTCATATGTATGGGACAATTGGATTTACTATAAATGTACATAAGAAATTGGTATTAAATTTGACAGATATAAGGAAGTCACTCCTTTAAGAAATTGTGTTATCAACTTATTAACCTGTTAATAAGTCATGTGTGCCATTACTCTTTGATGAAGGTTTTCAACCATGCCAACTTAAAGAGAGTTTTGCTGGATGAACTGGGATTGGGGAGGCGGAAGGAAAACTATAACCATTAACTCCAAACCACTAATTCGGTCACGCAGGCTGGGTAAAAGGAACATGTTTGATAACTTTTATTGATAGCCCCCAAAACAGTATTAAAAACGAAGTAACGTCTAGTTAGAGTTCTTCTAAGGACGTTATAATATTAAATAATTCATATCAAAGGTGCAATACTGCATTGTTTTAGTTTTTTTGTAGTTTGGTTAGGAATTGTTTCTTGCATGTAACACAAGTTGTGTTGTTTGATATATGTGATAGATTGGCACACTGTATAAATATATCACCCAGCAGCTGAAAATACTCCAATTACTTACCAGTAATCTTCCTTACACTGAGTTCCTCTTCCATATTACGGTATTTATCTAGAGCACGACTGGGGAACGAAAAGCAGGACTTTGGAACCAAAATCAGCCCTGGCAAAAATTCTCAAACTATCTCCGTTTCCTTTGTCTTCTAGCACTATCACTCTCTTTCGATCGATCGATCCATCCACTCTCTTCCCTCCCCTTTCTCTTTCTCCCTCTCCGATCGCTTTCTCCCTACCTTCCCCTGTGTCCCTCTCTTTTTCTTGTAGCCTCTCAGTGCCCGCAGTTAACCTCGGGTAGCTGTGAAAAGTTACCGAGGTACCAGGAGAGTCCACCTCATCTAAAAGCCGCCCTTTAAGGACTCCAGCTCAGCTCACTTAGGGAAATGTCCAGTGGAATAAAGGCCTCTCCCGCCCTGTTATACAAACCGGCATTTGTGGTCCTAACTGTAAGTTTTTTTTACTTATCCACTCCTCTCAAAATAATGGATTGTAAAAGTATTAAACCCCACCACGAAATCTTGAAAAAACATGCAGAAACACAAAGATGAAAGAAACAACAACCACTAGTTGGGTGGTCAGTAAACACGGCTATGATAGTGAAGAACAGGATTCAGTGTAATGAAGATTACCCATAAGTAATCACGGCATTACAACTTAATTTATCCTCTTTGTCAGCATCCTTGTCTAAGAGGACATTGCATGCAGTCAAGTGCATTAATGGAGAGACCAAAGAAGGGCAGCCCAGTGGTAGCACAAAAGGAGTGGCAGCCTGAGCAGGGAAACCAAATCAAACAGCAACAGCTTCAAGAACTACTAATCCAGAAAGTAGATCCACAAACAATGAAATACTCAATGGAACACAAAAAGAAGACTTCATAATGATGGCCAACAAACAACCAAAAAAGCTCTCCCCCTTTCAACTGCTTTTGACACAGTCTAAGTACACAGAAGGAACAAACCAGCATATCCCAGTGAAGGAGCAACAAGGTCAATGGTCACAATCAGAAAGAACCCAGAGCCTTCTGCCAAGGGAGGACAAGGCAAGTGACTAAACCACAAAGATGGACCTAAAACCCAGTATTTGGTGTAAGCCAGGAAACCTGAAACCGGAACCAGACAAACCTGAACTAGATGACCAACAGCCAGGGAGACGAACCAACCACAAGCCTTAAGCGAGGACATTTGGGAAAAAAAGACCATCGTAGGCTCGTCCAAGGGAAGACCAAGAAGTAGATGGACAAATGCCCACCAAACCACCAGGAAACAAAGTGAAGAATGACCATGAGAGAGCGTAGTTTTAATAATACATATATTAAAATGAAATGCTTATATCATACCTTAACGATGCTGCATAGAAAACGACAATAATAGTGATTTTGCTTAAACGTGCACTTGAATTATGACTACGATGTGTGACCACCAATATATATACAGTACACGTGAACTAATAATAATGAGGAAAATTGTTAATGCTATGGTCAATCAAGTTTATATTAACATTTATGGTATTGCATTTATATTAAAAATCTTATAGGCCTTAAGTTAGCGTGAGCTGTGGGTTTTAGCTGCCTAGCTCTCATATTAAAAGCATTTTTCTGTTTTCCAGTGTGCTGACTCACAAAGGGCCATGACCCTGCAAATGTTCTTTTTCTTCAACTTGGAAGATGAATGTATCTTTATAATTCCGTTCTCAACCGCCTATTTGGTGCCTTAGTTAAAGTTTTGAATACAAAGTTGAAACAAATGTATATTAATGTAATGCACAAGGACATTTAAACCATGTACAATGGAACGGCTGACCCAAGAAGACGTGCCAAGGTATGAAGTAACCCAGGATGTGCCACCTCCGAAGGCGTCAATTATGAAGACCAATCAAAATGTTATGAATAAATGTGGGGTGACAATTGGAATTACCTAATGTTTAATTTGATAGATCAAAGATAGTGGGGTGTAGTAAATGTCCAATAGAATTTTGGGGGAATGTACTACGAAAAAGGGATGAAAAACCCATGTCACAGAAGAATCGGGGGAATTAGGTAGGGAATGTTATTGATTTTATCCAGAAACTCTGTCACTCTGTTTGGTGACTTTGAGACTTATTAAAACCATCTTCACCCATAGACTGCCCATTTTACACTTCTCCTCCTTATGAGGGAAGTGTCCCCTGTCCTTTAGTCGAGTTTAGACTGATGGCGTTTTGACTGATGTCCTGAAGAAGAAGACTGATCCTGTCTGCTTAACTAATCTTTGGAGGGTAATTATGACAATGGATTCTGTAATTTGTCTGTTTGCTTTTCCTTTCTAGGTACCAACTGCTCATTTTGATAGAGACCATAGCTAGATGTTTTCAAAATTAGTGTTCTAAATTCTTTTGCATGAAGCCCAACATGCTGATGCTAATTAGTGGTTAGGATAGGAGTTCATTTCGACTGACGCAAATAGACAAATGACTGACATTACGCTATGCTGAACTGACATGTGTATGACATTTGCTGTATTCTGATCTATGTTTACGCCGTGTTATGTTCTGATGTTTGTGATTTTAGCAATAATGAAATCTTATCACAGTTGCCATATCGTGACTATGCTATTATGCTTCTTGCTATTGAGATTAACTCTTTTGCTCGTAGATTGTAATCAATAGGGAATAAAATTCATAAAATTCTATTGAAAGGTGTGGTTATTCATGACTGAAAGGTCATGACTGCGTCGACAATTTGATTCATGTCTTTATCCAAAATAAAGTGCATTGTGGTGGTAAATATTGTTTACATTATTGATATATTGCTTGACATATTGATCAGTTATCTCGTCCTACGGTGTCTCTCCACTAGGTCACAAGATTCATTGGCCTAAAACGAGTCCTAATGTGTAATAAATTAACATAAAAGGACGCGTTACCAACCACAACACATTTTCATGCTTTCCCCACCTCATCCCATCCCATCCCAATGGCAGAGGAGTAGTCACCAGAAAGAGAACAAAGTCACAATGAAACATCATATAGGACTTGAACAATGATTCACTGGAAGGGGAATGCAACAATGGTAGACCATAAGAGAGACTAAGGAACCTGACTGTGAAACTCGAGCAGGAGGGGCTAAGACAGCAAAGCAAGCACGCCACTGAATGCCCCAAAGCAGACCTAATCAGCCAACCATCAGAGCAACTAAAGGTTCAAGGGAGGCCCCACATCAGAAGGACCAGAGCATCAGTGGAAACTCCTGAAGCCATAGAGGAGAAGGCAGAGTAGAAGAGACTACTGCAGATGAAAAGGCACAAAAGAGGGTTATCTAGCAGCAGGGCAACCACCAGATGACCCCCCCCCCCCACCCCCCATGAACACACTGGTGTCTATGAACAGCACCAGCAGGCCACCCAAGATGCGAAGGCCCATCAAAGAAGGCCTAGAAAATGCAACCATTTTGCAGCATAGTGTTATGATTAATATGATTAATATGATATTTAGTCCGAGATTTAAGAGGGCCTCGTACCACCTTAGTGCCTCCTTAGCGTATTTTTTTTTATGCTAAGGTGGCGCTCAGGTGGCCTTTATCCCACGCCAAATTTACAAAGTGCCACAATGTAGGAGGCTTGCCTGGCTTATAGTGGGTACCTTGTGGTACTTACACCTTGTGCCAGGTCCAGTTATCCCTTATTATTAGATTAGAGGTGTTCTAGCAGCTTAGGCTGATAGAGGTAGCTATAGCAGAGCAGCTTAGGCTGAACTAGGAGACATGAAAAGCTCCTACTATACCATTTATATCACTTGGCACTATATCATAGGAAAACACAATATTCAGAGTTACTAAAAATAAAGGTAGTTTATTTTAGTGACAATATGCCAAAAGTATCTCAGAAGATATACTCCCTTAGGAGGTAAGTAATATACACAAAATATACACACACAAACCAAAATCAGGTAAGTAACAGTTAGAAAAGTAGTGCAAACAATGTAGAACACAAAAGAATGCAATAGGGAGAAATAGGCCTAGGGGCAACACAAACCATATACTCCAAAAGTGGAATGCGAACCACAAATGGAGCCCAGACCTAGTGTAGTGTGTAGAGGGTCGCTGGAGTGTAAGAAAACACTAAGGGTGTCCAAGACCCTCAAAAGTAGGAGTAAAGTTACCCTACTACCCCAGAAAGACAATAAAGTCGAGATAGGGGATTCTGCAAGGATAACAACCGGCTGCAAAGCACTGAAGACGGATTCCTGGACCTCAGGACCTGTAAAGGAAGGGGACCAAGTCCAAGAGTCACGCAAGTGTCCACAGGGGGCAGGAGCCCACTAAACCCCGGATGAAGGTACAAAAGGGCTGACTCTGGGTGGAAAAAGCTGAAGATTCTGCAACATCGGAAGGTGCCAGGAACTTCTCCTTTATTCAGAAGATGTCCCACGGCGTGCTGGAGGATGCAGAGTTGTTTCCACGCAGAAAGACCACAAAAAAGCCTTGTTAGCTGCAAGAGTCGCGGTTGAAGGTTTTGAGTGCTGCCAGGGCCCAGGAAGGACCAGGAGGTCGCCCCGTGGAGGAGGAGACAGAGTGGGAGCTCAGAAACACGGAGAGCCCATGCAAAAGCAGGCAGCACCTGCAGAAGCATCTGAACAGGCACTTAGAAGATCTGAGGACAACGGTCGACTCAGAACAACAAAAGAGGGTCCCACAACGTCAGAGTCCAACTCAGCGAGTTGGGCAATGCAGGACGGAGTGCTGGGGAACTGGGCTAGGCTGTGCACAAAGGAAGTCTTGAAAAAGTGCACAGAAGCCCAAGCAGCTGCAGTTCACGCAGTACAGAGGATTACTGTCTGGCGTGGGGAGGCAAGGACTTACCTCCACCAAATTTGGACAGAAGGGCCACTAGACTATCAAAGACACTTGGACCCAGCTCCTGTGTTCCAGGGACCACGCTCGTCAGGATGAGAGGGGACCCAGAGGACCGGCGATGCAGAAGTTTGGTGCCTGCGTTAGCAGGGGGAAGATTCCGTCGACCCACAGGACATTACTTCTTGGCTTCCAGTGCAAGGTGAAGGCATACAGCCCTCAGAGCATGCACCACCAGGAAACAGTTGAGAAAGCCGGCAGGATGAGGTGATGCAATGTTGCTGGTAGTCTTCTTGCTACTTTGTTGTGGTTATGCAGGCGTCCGGGAGCAGTCAGCGGTCGTTCCAAAGCAGAAGTCAAAGAGGGAAGTACAGAGGAACTCAGGTGAGCTCTTGCATTCGTTATCTGGTGAGATACCCACAAAAGAGACCCTAAATAGCCCACAGAGTAGGATTGGCTACAGAGTAAGGTAAGCACCTATCAGGAGGGGTCTCTGACATCACCTGCTGGCACTGGCCACTCAGAGCTGTCCATTGTGCTCTCACACCTCTGCATCCAAGATGGCAGAGGTCTGGGGCACACTGAAGGAGCTCTGGGCACCCCCCCCCCCCAGGAGGTGCTGGTCGGGGGAGTAGTCACTGCCCTTTCCTTTGTCCAGTTTGCGCCAGAGCAGGGCTGGGAGGATCCCTGAACCGGTGTAGACTGGCTTATGGAAGGAGGGCACCATCTGTGCCCTTCAAAGCATTTCCAGAGGCCTGGAGAGACCACTCTTCCCAGGCCCTTCACACCTATTTCCAAAGGGAGAGGGTGTAACACCCTCTCTCAGAGGAAATCCTTTTTTCTGCCTTCCTGGGACTGGGCTGCTCAGACCCCAGGAGGGCAGAACCTGTCTGAGGGGTTGGCAGCAGCGGTAGCTGCAGAGGAGACCCCAGAAAGTTAGTTTGGCAGTACCTGGCTATATGCTGGTGACCCGGGGATGCATGGAATTGTCCCCCAATACCAGAATGGTATTGGGGTGACAATTCCATGATCCTAGACATGTTACATGGCCATGTTCGGAGTTACCATTGTGACGCTACATATAGGTATTGACCTATATGTAGTGCACGTGTGTAATGGTGTCCCCGCACTCACATAGTCCGGGGAATTTGCCCTGAACAATGTGGAGGCACCTTGGCTAGTGCCAGGGTGCCCACACACTAAGTATTTTCGCACCCAACCTTCACTAAGTGAGGGTTAGACATATAGGTGACTTATAAGTTACTTAAGTGCAGTGTAAAATGGCTGTGAAATAACGTGGACGTTATTTCACTCAGGCTGCAGTGGCAATCCTGTGTAAGAATTGTCTGAGCTCCCTATGGGAGGCAAAATAAATGCTGCAGCCCATAGGGATGTCCTGGAACCCCAATACCTTGGGTACCTAGGTACCATATATTAGGGAATTATAAGGGTGTTCCAGTGTGCCAATCAGAATTGGTCAAATTAGTCACTAGCCTGCAGTGACAATTTTAAAACCAGAGAGAGCATAACCACTGAGGTTCTAGTTAGCAGAGCCTCAGTGATACAGTTAGGCACCACACAGGGAACACATACAGGGTATACTTTATGAGCACTGGGGACCTGGCTAGCAGGATCCCAGTGACACAGGCAAAAACAAACATAAATACAGTAAAAATGGGGGTAACATGCCAGGCATGATGGTACTTTTCTACAAACAATGTATGCACTGCACCACTTTGTAACCCTTTGCGCTACATTATGCATGGGCCACACATAATATAAGCAAAAGGGGCGTTCCCTCATTCGGGGGGCCGAAAAGATGGTGCAAAGAAAACTAAGAGATCTCTATGCATCAATTTTTTCGGCACTTCAGGCATGCTATTGTTTTCAATGGGCTCCTATATACTTTTCAGGGTTAGCAACAACAATATGGCACTAACCCTGAACTGGTCATCAATAGCGTCAGAAATTCTGACACTATCGCCCCCTACCCTGTGTCGTGGTGTGCTGTATTTTAAATACGACGCACACATGATAATGTATTGTAGCACCACTTTTCTTAAATCTGGCCCTTATTGTCATCTACTAGAATATTTATGATATTTGTAATTGCATCTGTCACATCAAGCGTTAGGCCACAGGGGTAGGATTTGATTTGTGAGTTAAGATTTGCATAGCTCAGGTGTGAGTTATGGGTTATGGTTCTAATCAAAACTTGTGAATTTCATTGGTGGAATGCAGAAATCAGCATCAGGGCCACTGAATGCCCGCTTGCATATTGATCTTGATCTATTAATTCATACGCTCCTCAGTCTGCTGTAAGGATCTTTTCTCTCAGTTTGGTTGTTTTTCGTGTACATGTTTGTGTTCTCACTTGGGTGCCTCTGTTTTAAGGGAGGATATATACACTTTGAATTAACTACTGTATTGTGTACTGAACAGTATATTGCGTTTGTAGGAAAGTACCATCTTCCTTGTCATGTTACCCTCATTTTTACTTGTATGTCAGTATGTTTTTGCCTGTCTCAATGGGATCCTGCTGGTCAGGACCCCAGTGCTCATAGTTTATGGCCTAATGTGTGTGTCTGTATAGTGCGTGAATGTGTCACTGAGGCTCTGCTAATCAGAACCTCAGTGCTTATGCTCTCTCGCTTTCACATTTGTCACTGTAGGCTAGTGACTTCATTTACCGATTTCAATTGGCACACTGGATCCCCCTTATAAGTCCCTAGTACATGGTACCTAGGTACCCAGGGCATTGGGGTTCCAGGAGATCCATATGGGCTGGAGCATTTCTTTTGCCACCCATAGGGAGCTCAGACAAATCCTTGCACAGGCCTGCCATTGCAGCCTGCTTGAAATAACGCACATGTATTTCACAGCCATTTGCACTGCACTTAAGTAACTTATAAGTCACCTATATGCCTAACCTTTACTTGCTGAATGTTAGGTGCAAAGTTACTGAGTGTGAGGGGACCCTTGCACTAGCAAAGGTGCCCCCACATAGTTCAGGGCCATTTCCCGGGACTTTGTGAGTGCAGGATGCCATTACACGCGTGCACTACATATAGGTCAATACCTATATGTGGGTTCACAATGGTAACTCTGAATATGGCCATGTAACATGTCTAAGATCATGGAATTGTCCCCCCATTCCAAATCTGGTATTGGGGAGCCAATTCCATGCATCCTCGGGGCTCCACTATGGACCCCAGTACTGCCAAACCAGCTCTCTGAGACTTGCACTGCAGCTACCGCTGGTACCACCTCACAGACAGGGTTCTGCCCTCCTGGGGTCTGAGCAGTTCAGTCCCAGGAAGGCATAACAAAGCATTTCCTCTGAGAGCAGGGTGTTACACCCTCTCCCTTTGGAAATAGGTGTTACAGGCTGAGGAGGGGTAGCCTCCCCGAGCCTCTGGAAATGCTTTGAAGGGCACAGATGGTGCCCTCCTTGCAAAAGCCAGTCTACACCAGTTCAGGGACTCCTTGTCCCCTGCTAGGGCGCGAAACTGGACAAAGGAAAGGGGAGTGACCACTCCCCTGTCCATCACCACCCCAAGGGTGGTGCCCAGAGCTCCTCCAGTGTGTCGCAGACATCAGTCATCTTGCTTTGCAAGGTGTGGGGGCAATCTGGAGGGCTCTGAGTGGCCAGTGCCAGCAGGTGACGTCAGAGACCCCTCCTGATAGGTCCTTACCTGATAAGGTAGCCAATCCCCCTCTCAGGGCTATTTAGGGTCTCTCCTGTGGGTTCTCTTCAGATTCTGCTTGCAAGTTTCCTTCAGGAATCCCTTTGCAACTACTACTTCATCCTGTGACCTCAGATCAACCGCAGCCTGCTCCAGGAACCACTGTAACAGCAACAAAGTATCCACAAGAGATACTTTTCTTCAGCAACTTCAGCTCCAGCCAGCAACTGCAACAGTTTCCATGGTGTGCACTCTCTGAGGACTCCCTGTTTCACCCTGTACCAGAAGGACCGAAGAAATCTCTTGTGGGGCGGCATGCTTCTAAAGACACAGAGGGTTGATCCCATCAACATAGACTGTCCTGAGGTCCTGCTGATGCAATTTGGAGGGTGTAAGACTTTGCCTTCCCCGAGAGCGACGGTACCCCTGCGTACTGGGTCTTCTACACCTCTTGGGGCCTCTGTGCACTATTTGCAAAATTCCTTTGTGCACAGCCTGGCCCAGGTCCCCTGCACTCCATCCTGCGATGCTCAACTCGCTGAGTTGTTCTCCGGTGCCGTGGGACCTTTGTTTGTCATGCTGCACCAACCGCGTTTTACACCTCCTTTGTCCCCGTGTCCTGAGACTCCAGTGGGTGCTATCTGGTGCTCTGAGGGCTCTCTAAAGTGCTTAGAGACCCTTCTTCCTCCTCACATAGAGGTGAGGCCCCCAGATCCCTCCTGGGTCCAGCTAGCGCCATTTTGACACAAAACGCACATTTGTCGTAACCAAGGCTTGTTGGCGACGTCCAACATGAAATCACATCTGCATCCATCTTCATGTCGTGGGACATCTTCTGCATCATGCAGGAACCCGTGGGCATCTTCCTAGGGTGCATTTCTGCAGTCTTCATCCAACCGGGGACTCTTCTTTTGCACCCTCTTCTGGGTTGGCAGGGGCTCCTGCTCTTCCTGGAACTTCTTTCGACTTCTGGACTTGGTCCCCTTCTTTTGCAGGTCTTCAGGTCCAGAAATCCAGCAGTTGTTGTTTGCAGACTTGGTTGGTTACTGCAAAATCCGAATCAGGAGGTGTAGTGTGTCCTAAGGAAACCTGCAGTACTTTACTTCTGCTTTTATGGGCTCTGGGGTGGGGTAATTTACTTATCTTTACTGTATTCTTACTCTCCTAGCGAGTCTGCACACACTACACTTGCCTAGGGGGGAAATTTGTGATGCGCATTCCATTTTCTTAGTAAATGCTTTGTGTTGCCCATAGACCTATTTTCTCCCATTGCATTCTATAGCATTTCCTATTGTTTGCACTATCCTATGTCTAATTACTTACCGTATTTTGGTGCCTAGTGTATATATTGTGTATAATACTTACCTCCAGAAGGAGTATTGCCTCTAAGATATTTGTGATACTGTGTCACCCAAATTAACTACCTTTATTTTTGGTAACACTGAGTATTGTCTTTACTTGTGTATACGTACTGTAAGTGGTATTGCATGAGCTTTGCAAGTCTCCTAGTTCAGCCTAAGCTGCTCTGCTATAGCTACCTCTATCAGCCTAAGCTGCTAGAACTCTACTACTTCACTAATAAGGGATAACTGGACCTGGTATAAGGTGTTATTACCCAAGGTACCCACTACAAACCAGGCCAGCCTCCTACAGCGTTTGCTCCTGAAAATGCATGACATACATGTTAGTTTGTCATACTTGAGATGAATAATCAAGATAAACTTGACACACCACCACTCATTTCGGGCAGTGAGCATACGTGGCATGGCCTGTGAGTCCATACTTTTACATTTTTATCCTTATGGGTCTGCACAGAATTTTCATGAGCAGTGAAAAAGTTAGATTTTCAGATAAAGCGTGCACACAATAAAATTCACTTTATTCATGGTACAGACTCACATAATTAATAGAGGCAGTTATGTTTGATATGATAAGTTTATAACCTATTCTTTTATCTACCCTTTTCTCTCAGATCTCTCTGCTGGTTTTCCCTCTCCTGTCCATGATAGGTATAATGGTTGTGGCACCACCGTTCTATCATAGTCTACAGGGTGAGCAGAAGAAAGTAGCATTCAGAGTTGGCATTTACCGTCCCCCTCGCACTAGCAAGTTCTTGTTGAGAATAGCAATGATGAGAAGTGCAGCTCTGATTCTTTCCATGTTGTGATTCAAATACTTTTTATGTCACCAAATAGCATGACTTATTTCTTTATTTTTGTACAAAGGTGCATGACCATAACTTTGCATTTTTTGACATGCTTACAGTGGAAACAATATAGCTTTATAGTCTGGTATGGCGGGCTAAACCAGCCATTAAAGGTCTGCTCCAGCGTTAAAGGCTTGAGCCAAACGAGAGGGCCTTAAACAAGGGAGCGGGTCTTTAATGGCTGATATTGCCCAGCTACAGTGGCCTATAAATCTCTTAGAGAACATTCCGCCCCATGAGGACAGACTTTTTTAAGTAGAAAAAACAGAGGCCTCTCGGAGCCTGAGGGGGTTGAAATCCTCCTCGGCTCCAAATCCTTTGTTCACAGGGATTGCTATGAATGTTCTACAGTTAACAGCTGCCTGCAGGGCCACAGCTGTTAGCTGTTGACCATTCACAGCAGGAGTTGTGGAAGGGGGCTCATGTCAGCCCCTGGTTCTCCTTCGCTTAACTGACCTGCTTTTTAGGTACTCTGTGGAGTAAGAGCACGGCCACTGCTGCTTGTTGCTTTTAATTGGACTTTGTAAATCCACTCGTAAAGGCGTGTTTTTTACTGGTCACTCAGTTGTATTTGTCCCTTCTTTCATTGCTTGGTTTCCACCCATGGAGACTGTCCCTGTTACATGTACGCTCACTCTGTTATTAATATATGTGTGTGTCTGCGCACTATTCTTTTCTTCTGTTTGCCTTGTTTTCAGGTTCAGAATGGTGACATAGGTGCTCCCGGCAAAATGGAACGCAAGTTTGGCATCCAGCTGCTACTTTGCCCCCCCCATTCCCCACATCACTCCAGGCTTGTTTTTCCATTTCCACCAATGCCTACACCAGAAATGTAACTGCAAAAATGCCCTTTTTGGCAAGCATTGCTTTGTTATAGTATGCCACAATTCTGGTAACACCCATCTCAAAACAGCTATGTGCATGTAAATTATCCTTTGTTGAGAAATGTTGAGAGCAGCAGGCCTATGCCAGTTTATAGTGTGGAAAGTACATTATAGCAATGTTTCAACAATGCAGAGCAGATGGAACAAAACTGGACACTGAGTTTACAAACTTTAAAGCTGGACAAAAAACAATTTCTGGAGGAACATACTGTATCTTGGTGATCATTTTCATAAAGGCGTAAATTGTACATCAGGACATTATATTGTATATTTAAATATTCAAACTAGATGACAGTACTCTGCAAATTAAACAAAAAATGCCTTTCAAACTTCCAAATTCTTACCTAATATTTCTTCAGCCAAAGTTTTAAACATTCTTGATTTAAGCAAATATGAGATGTAGTCTTCTGTATGGACATATATACAGCTAAACATATTATTCAGCCTATCACAGATTATGACATATAAACAATATCAAAACACTAATTTAGCACTAATGAGGTTGAAGGATTTATGCAATAGAGGAAATATAGAGTATTTCTCATCAAGGATTTCCAATTTTTTAGACATTATCCGGCCTATCACGGGTGATGTTAACAAGATGATATCCAAAACATCAAATGTGGATGAATTGTTTTGATAGAATGTAAGAAGAAAATAACTACATGAGCTTATGTCTATGTGGATCACCACCATTTAAGACATTATTCAGCCTATAAAGAGTGATGTTAAAAAAAGGATACCAAAACATTAAGGTGGTCATTATGAACATGGAGGGAAACATCGCCAACCGCCGCGGCGATGGTGAACAGATGGCCAGTGGCGGTGAACAGCACACCGCCATATAATGATGCCAAAAACAGAAACCTCCAAAAATCCTGCAACCTCCAGTCACCGCCAGTGCCCATGATGGCGGAAAGGCTGTACACCACACCCCGCCACCGCCAAGCAGACGAATCCTCTGTAAACCAAATAATGACGCACAAATCATTGTGGAGGATAGTGGATTTCGCACGACCATTGGCGGTACGGACCGCCACGGCCAGCAATGGGACCCAACAGCAAGAAATGCACACATTGGCAAGTCTGAAACTCACACACCTGACATACATCCACAACACTATAAAACACTCACATACACACCCCAACAATCCATTGCAACTCCAATTGCTCGAATCAGACTGACAACACTACACGCATACACTGTACACAACATATCAAAAGTCACACACACACATATACACAAAAGCACCCTCACCAATACACCCAGAACACCACACCCACAACACACACCATGGCACCCCCTAAGCACCCACGCTTCACAGATAGGGAGCTAAGGACCATGGTGAACGAAATTCTCAATGTCGATTCACAACTATTTGGGGCACAGGTGCAGCACACACCCATCACCAGGAAGATGGAGTTACGGCAGACGATTGCAAACAAGGTCAATGCAGTGGGAAACCATCCACGCACAAGGGACGACATCTGCAAGAGATGAAACGATCTGCACGGGAAGGTGAGGTCTATGGCGTCCAGGCACAACATTGCGGTACAGAAGACTGGTGGAGGACCCCCGCCTGCACCCCCAGACTACACCGACTGGGAGGAGAAGGTACTGGCTACTCTGCACCCGGAGGGCCTCAGTAGACTCACTGGAGGACTGGACTTGGGTAAGTCATCTAAAGTTACTTCATATCCACCACACCTGTAATGCATGTACCACCCCACCCCTTGAAGTACCACCAGGACCACATCCCCATCCAGGCTGCAACATCCACATCCAGTCACCCTGCATGCCCATAAACCCACTAACAGGCACAGATCCCTCCCCCTGTGCACATTCACCTACCCCTGCAAGGATTCACAAGGATGCACCCACAATGCACCTCCACATCCCATGCAAAATGAAAGGATAATCCCACAAAAGGTCCCTGCATGGCCCGACAGGGGAATAAACAGGGCAGGGCTGTGCATCCTTATCGGATTTTATACATGTAACATACATGTCCACTCCCCCTCCCCCTCCCCCCACAGGCCACCCGGATGGAAAGGCCAAGGGGTGCCAGTACCCCGACACGAAGACAGAGGCCCCACTCAGGAGACTGGAGAGGGATGTATGGACAGTGAGGAATACCCTAGCCCGTCACACAGTCCTGGACTGTCACCCTCCAGCAGTCCCACCCAGGATACCACTGACACCACTACTGCCCAGCCACCAACATCAGCTATGGCCAAATGACCCCACGCCAGTGTCTCCAGGCCACAGACTGGCGGACCACATTTACAGAGGCCAGAGTTTCCACCAACCAACAGGCAGGATGATGATGGCCCCAGTGCAAGAGGGACTGCCAGACTTGTGCATGGGACACAGGCACAGGGGGCTAGGCCCAGTGGGAGGGCATCAGTGGCCCAGGGGGGAGGCCAAAAGATGGATGCTGCAGCCCAGGAGGTGATATCTGAGGTCCTGGAAGCATACCACCATACCCAAGACAGGATGGGCCAGATCCCGGCCACCCTGGAGCAGAATCAAAGGCTGCAGATAGCACAACACCAAGAGGCCGTGGAGCAATGGAAGCAGCTCAATGCCACCAAGGCCACCATTGCAGGAGTGCTGCAGCACCACTACCCTAGCCAGCCAGAGACCCCCACACACCTGGAAGCCCTACCACTAGCCAGGACACAGACCTGCCATCCACATCTGCAGCAGCAACTGGACTGGTGGCACTGGCAGAGGACAAACAGGAGACCAGCACCCCAAACCATGCAGCCCAGCACCAGTCACTCAAATGTGCCCTCAAACCCAGATATGACACTGGAACACCTGCCAAGACCAAGCCCCCTCTAAGAAGTGACTCTGCCCTGAACTGTCTCCCAAGTGCGCCACTGTGCTACCATCGTGACCGGCCAATACCAACATACCAACTTGTAAGGGACATATGGAACAATACCCACTGCCACTAATCGCTGAGCCCATGTACCTGGTGTGGATATGCACCATGAGCCCACTCCCTATCACTGTACAGCGCACCTATGAAATTGTGACACATAATAAAACATATCTACACCAATTCGTATGTCCCCTGTCATTATGAGTAGACAATTGTGAATGCATTAGCCAGTCAATTCCATAATCATACCTTTATTGCAGGAATGGTACCCCACGCACAACAGTGTCTGGAGTAAGTCAAAATGTACACCATGTTTGTTTCCATGGCACATGCCACATCAGTCTTCAGGTAACAGTGTCAATGAATACAGACACCACATCCGCAAGCAAATGACTCAGGCAAACATTATGCAGTGCCGACAACAGCATCAGTGAACAGTACCTCATAGTCACTGGAAGTATAGGCGGATCAGCTGGTTCCTGGAGTTGACATCTTCCCCCTCTTCATCCTCACCATCACTCTCATCCCCTCTCAGAGATTGCAGGTCTGGATGTACAGCACCCTCCTCCTCTAGAAGGGGGATAGCTCTCCTCACAGCCAAGTTGTGCAGCAGGCCACCACTATTCTACACACCTTCTCAGGGCCATAGCACAGGGATCCCCCAGAGAGATGGAGGCAACAAAATCTAGCCTTCAGGAGACCTATAGTACACTCAATCACCCTCCTGGTACGTCCATGGGCCTCATTATAATTCTTCTCTGCGTCTGTCCTGGGATTCCTCACAGGTGTCAGGAGCCATTGCAAGTTGGGGCAGCCAGAATCACCTGCAAAAGTGGGCGAAAGAGGACTTTAACAAACTGCCATTACTTGCATACAGTCTGGCTGTTAGCTATGTACTGATCCAGTGTCATACACACTCGCCTATGAGCCAACCTCTGTCCCCTTGTAATTGTTCAGTCATGTGTGGCACACTGCTGTTTCTCAGGACAAATTAATCATGGACTGATCCTGGGAACCTGGCATTGACATGTGATATGTATTGATCAGCAGTACACACCAATTGTATGGTCACTGAGTGGAAGTTCTTTCTGTTCCTGTACACCTGTTCATTCACTCTTGGGGGATGAGAGCTATGTGGGTTTCATCAATGGCACCTATCATATGGGGTATGTTAGCATAGGAATAAAATCCAGACTTGATGGCAGGGAGTTCAGCCCTTTGGGGAAACTGGATATATGTCTGCATGTGTGGTACAAATGCATCCAGGAATTTGGACAAAATGAGGCTAAACATTGGCTGTGAGAACCCTGCACCAATACTCACTGTCACCTGAAATGACCCCGTAGCCAAAAAAAGGAGTACAGATAGCACTTGCACTTCAGTAGGGATGGCATGCTGATTCCGATTAGCCGGCCTCAGTACGGGATCCAGTAAAGCACATAGGTCCTGGATTGTTGCACGATTGAGTCTGTAGGTGACAATGATGTTATGTTCCTCCATGGTATCCAAATCAACAAGAGGTCTGTACACAGATGCAGCCCTCCCTCGCCACATGGGTCTGTACCTATGGGGAGGAAAGAAGACATATGAGGGACACACATACACATGCAAAACATATTGTTAATGAATAACTGATGTGCAATACGTAGGCTACCCACATAGCCGATGTATGATGTGCAACGTTAGGCACATGTATGCAGAGATACCTATGGTCTAATGGCATGCCACTGTGGATACATTACATGAGATGGGTGAATGTGAGGAACAGACACTCCTGTGGGCAGGCGACCAAGGGCTGGGATTTGAAGGCCCTGAATGGGGCCCCTGGCCAGGATATATTTACGTGGTGCTAGCAAAATGGCAGCCTCCTGCCATCCAGATATGAAGGAGTGGAAGTGACATAATTCCGCTGGTGGTAGTTGTTATGGTGGAAGGCGTTGTTCACCGCCGTACACCCATTCATTGGTTTACATGGTTGTCAATGGGGAAACTGAGCCGATCATGATAGCTGCCGGCGGTGACGTTGCACATCGCCGTGGAGCGTACGCCATGTCGTCACCCCAATTTCACTTGAATCCCGATTCCCGTACATGCAAGTACTCCACTGAGTGTGCTGTTGTGTCCTGACTCTGGTTACTCCAATGGCACGAGTTACAGGGGAAAGGGTCCCGGTCTTCACCAAGGAGGAGCTAGAGAAGCTGATGGACGGGGTCCTACCTCTGTATGCCACGCTATATGGGCGACCAGAGGAGCAGGTGTGTTGGCGGTGGTCTTGTATGGATGTGTGTGATGGTGGCAGATGCCTGTATGCATGTGTGCTAGATTTGTAACTGTACAGGTGTAGATTGTGTGGCATGTACTGTTAGTGAGTTGGTAAAATGATCCTGTGAATTTTCCGTCCCATAGGGGACGACATGTCAGCTGTATCAGATGGGCATATCCTGACATCTGTTTTTCTTCTCTGTGTGTCCCTTGCAGGTCAGCGCCCATCAGAAGAGGGGACTCTGGCAAGCCATCGCCAAGGAGGTACGGACCTTGGGGGTCTACAACCAGCAGAGCATAAACTGCAGGAAGCGGTGGGAGGGCCTGCAGCGCTGGGCCAGGAAGATCTGAGAGGCCCAGTTGGGGAAGGCCTCCCAACGAGGTAGGAGTGCCCGTCGGAACCTGACCCCCCTAATGGCCGCATTTTGACGGTGGCATATCCAGATTTGGATGGGCGCTTGAAGGCTGCACAGCAGCCATGAGAGGGTTAGTACTAACACTGTTTAACGCTACTTTGATGGATGTGTTTGGGTGCTCTGGTATGTATGCTGTCTAGTGCCAGGCACCCTGACAGGTGTGTTCCTGCAGTCCTGACCCCCATAGGCACGGAAATGGTGTGGGGCAGGTGTCTGCGGTCCAAATAGGCCCATGGGGATTGAATTTCCTGATTCTTTGTGGGCCCATGGACTAGTGGGTGCATTGGCTGGCCATGGTCCCCCACGTGTGTAGTCCACACAGTTCATCAGGTCCGTGTTTCATGTGGGAAATTAGTTGTATTCTGGGGTAGTGGCCGCTAGTTAGGGGCATAGTCATGACTATTGTTATGTGTAGGTGTGTAAACTGGATGTGGTTGTGTGTGCACCAAGTATGTACATTCATACAGGTATTTACAGATTTCTCTCATGTTTTGTCTCCCCCCCCTTGTGCTCTTGTGTTCTTTGTGTACATCAGCATCATCTGGCGATGGAGCAGTGGCACCGGCGACTGGGGATGCAGCGGCTCACGATTCCAAGGAGGCAGAGTCGGCGGAGCCCCAGGGGACCAGTGGGTAGGAGGGTGGGGGAGTACCACAGGGAGGCTACTACCACTGCCGGTAGTGACTCTGATACCTCCTCTGATGGCAGCTCCTTGGTGGTGGCGGACCCTAGTGGGCCCACCCATTCTTTGTCATCTTCTGCCACCCCCATGCCATCTCCGCCCTCCCAGTTTCTCCCCACCCAGTTGCCCGTGCCCGCACACTCAGAAGGGTGGGCATCTCCTTCGCCCCAGGTACCTCATCCTCTCCCCAGTCAGCCCTGCTGCCCTGATGGAGGTGGCTATTGACCTCCTGAGGACCATCTCTGTAGGGCAGACAACCATTGTGAATGCCTCCCAGGGGCTAGCATCCCAGATGTAGCAATGCACTGCATATCTGGAAGGCATTCACAGTGCCATGTCTGGCATACAGAGATGCCAGAAGGCCTCCCAACGAGGTAGGGGTGCCCTTCGGAACCTGACCCCCCTAATGGCCGCATTTTGACGGTGGCATATCCGGATTTGGATGGGCGCTTGAAGGCTGCACAGCAGCCATGAGGGGGTGAGTACTAACACTGTTTAACGCTACTTTGATGGATGTGTTTGGGTGCTGTGGTATGTATGCTGTCTAGTGCCAGGCACCCTGACAGGTGTGTTCCTGCAGTCCTGACCCCCATAGGCACGGAAATGGTGTGGGTTAGGTGTCCGCGGTCCAAATAGGCCCATGGGGATTGAATTTCCTGATTCTTTGTGGGCCCATGGACTAGTGGGTGCATTGGCTGGCCATGGTCCCCCACGTGTGTAGTGCACACAGTTCATCAGGTCCGTGTTTCATGTGGGAAATGAGTTGTATTCTGGGGTAGTGGCCACTAGTTAGGGGCATAGTCATGACTATTGTTGTGTGTAGGTGTGTAAACTGGATGTGGTTGTGTGTACACCAAGTATGTACATTCATACAGGTATTTACAGATTTCTCTCATGTTTTGTCTCCCCACCCTTGTGCTCTTGTGTTCTTTGTGTACATCAGCATCATCTGGCAATGGAGCAGTGGCACCGGCGACTGGGGATGCAGCGGCTCACGGTTCCAAGGAGGCAGAGTCGGCGGAGCCCCAGGGGACCAGTGGGTAGGAGGGTGGGGGAGTACCACAGGGAGGCTACTACCACTGCCGGTAGTGACTCTGATACCTCCTCTGATGGCAGCTCCTTGGTGGTGGCGGACCCTAGTGGGCCCACCCATTCTTTGTCATCTTCTGCCACCCCCATGCCATCTCCGCCCTCCCAGTTTCTCCCCACCCAGTTGCCCGTGCCCGCACACTCAGAAGGGTGGGCATTTCCTTCGCCCCAGGCACCTCATCCTCTCCCCAGTCAGCCCTGCTGCCCTGATGGAGGAGGCTATTGACCTCCTGAGGACCATCTCTGTAGGGCAGACAACCATTGTGAATGCCTCCCAGGGGCTAGCATCCCAGATGTAGCAATGCAATGCATATCTGGAAGGCATTCACAGTGCCATGTCTGGCATACAGAGATCTTTTCAGGCTCTGGCCTCCTCTTTGACGGCAGCCAGTGTCCCTGGTCTTTCCATCCCCCCTCCCAGGACCTCTACCTCTTCCAGAACCCCACTCTTTTCACACATCCCAAGCACACGTTCAGACAGCCATGCATACACCTCAATACACAAGAAGCACACAGAGAAACACAAGCACCACACTTCCCACCACAGGCATGCACACACCCAACATGCAAAGGCACACACAACAGCATCCACTTCCCCCATTGTGTCCACCTCTCCCGCCTCCCTGTCTGTCACCTCAACATGCAAACCCACAAGACCTGTACCCTCAGTCACTGCTGCTGTCTCCATTCTTGCAGTCACCACAACATATGACATCCAGTCATCCACTCCAGACACCACCCCTCCACTCACCACAATTACATTGACTGACACATGCAGCACACTCACTAGACCTGCAGACACCCAGACAACATCCACTTACACTGGCAGCCTGTCTTGTCCCACTGTGTCTAATCCTCCTTTTCCCAAGTCACTCAAACGTTCCCAGACACCCACTCAACACACATCCACCACACATCAGCATACTGTATAGGTACCTGCATCCACGTCCAGCACACATAAACCTGGTTCAAGCACTCCCTCCACCTCCACTCCCACACCTTCCTCCATATCCACCCCAACTGCCCCTAAGAAACTTTTCGTCTCCTGTGTTGACCTGTTTGAATCCACTGGCCTGCCCCATCTCGTCGCTAAACTTGCCCATCTCCTTGCCCTGTCCACTCCTTCCTCGTCCAAGTCCACCCCAGTCCACCCTTCCCATTCCCGTGCCCCTTCACCAGAGAGGAAGAAGCCCCGTGTTGCCCCAAGTCCCTCTGCCACCCCCTGGTCCAAGCCCACTCCCACACCTTCCAAGGGCAAGCCCAAACCCCCTCCACCTTCCAAACGTAAGCCCAAGCCCCCCTCCTTCCAGGCGTAAGCCCCCACCCACACCACACCCTGCCCCTGTTCACTGAGGTGCCTGACTGCCCCATTGATGTCCCTTTACAGTGGAGTACCCTGTGCACATGTGGGAGTCAAGTCCGGCACATTTGGGCCCTTCGGGTATTCTGCATGGACTGGCCAAAGGCCTTATTTAGACATTACTATTTTAATGTTCTATTAAAGTTTGAGTGCCTAGTGGTGCTGTTGGCACAATATGGAGATATGGTTCATCATTTCATTGTTGGGGTGTGGTGTGCACATGTGTGTACTTTGGTGCAGGTCTTTGTTGCCTTGTGTCGGGTAAGTACCTCTTATTCTGGTGCGTATGGCTTGAGATGGTGGGAGGGGTTGGGAGTGTTTTGCAGGGTGTGTAACTGTGCCCTTTCTTCCCATGTTTACTAGGTTGCGGTACTTTCTGTTGTTGTCTTCGTCGGCGGTCACTGTCGTGGAGGTATATTGCAAGGAGCAGAAGTGGCATTATTTGCAACTCTCTCTCCATGTCTGCTTCGGGGTGTTGTGTCTGCCTACGGAGAGTGTTTCCTTTTATTTGGTTCATTTCCGCCACACCCGCCCCGGAACTGATGGCGGTCTTGTGCTTCATTATTTGTTGGGCGGTGGGGCCTTTCCGTTGGCCTGTGAGCGGCCTCTCCTGTCGTTGTTGGCACTACAATGATGGTGGTGTGTGGATGGACCGCTACTTGTTTCTCATGTGCTTCATTATTTGGTGGTCCAGACTGCCAGCCTGTTGGTGGTAGTTACTGCCACCTCCGGCGGACCGGTGATTGCCACCATGTTCATAATGAGGGCCTAAGTGTTGTTAAAATAGTTTCATAGGTTTATTGGATTAAAATTACTATTTGGTCATTTATTTCCATGGATCAGTACTGTTTAAGACTTCATTTGGCCTATCAGGGGTGATGTTAAAATAGTCACATGGAACAATATAGCATGTTTGAAACATTTTCATATAATTCCATGAATAAAAAGGCTATTTATACTTGCGCCATGTGGATTACCATTGTTTAAGACACCATTCAGTCAATTAGACTTGGTGGTTACAAAAGGATGTGCAAAAACCAATACTGGATTACATTTCTTAGTACTTTTGTACCAGATATATTACCAAAATGGGTTAATACATACTATATTTTGATTACTGTAGAAAGTGTGTCTTCATCAAATATATTGAAAATTGTAGTGAGTGCAATTTACAGTATTACGTACATGTAATTCTGTGCTGTGGAGATATAGGGTATTTTTCCACATTCTAAATGATTGTTATTTTCCCCACTGTTCAATGGTGAATATACATTACTCTGTTTATAGGTACTCGTATAAAGAAGCTGAGAACAGAAAAGAGGGAAACTGAAATGTTTTAGTACATTGTAAAATACTGCTATAGCATAATATATGTATACTAATTTGTTTAAGATGTTTTGTAAGCATCAAAGTAACATATTAATATTCTTCTTTTTCAACAGTATCTAGAGAGAAATAACATTGAAGTACAGAAGACAGTACACAGGCTGCAAACTATTGTTGTGGTATATATTGACAATTGTTTAATGTCAGTGAGTAATGTTTATTTCTAATATGGTGAGGTTTTTTATTTCTGAGGTATATAGTGTGAGAAACACACCATTTTTCGGTGTATCATGTATGTACTCATGTTACTGTATATGTATCACTTATACATCCATTCACTCATTAATTCACTCATTCATACAGAGATAGTAGCACCCACTCACACATACAATATTCATACACTGATTAAGTCATCCATATATCAGTAGTATATCAATTTAGCTGCATACTAGTTATGTAGTAATGTGTGAAATATAAATGTACTTGTGCATCCAGTTACTTATCTATCAAGTGCCAACTACACCCTCTCTCATCCATAACATTACTGTTAGAGGTATTCACAAACTTTAATATAGCCCTGTACCCTGCCGTAGTGGGCTATACCAGCCATTAAAGACTCGCTCCAGCATTAAAGACCCAAGTCAAAGGCAAGGGCCTTTAACAAATTAGCGGGACGTTAATTGCCAGTATAGCCCAGCTACGGAGGGCTATAAGGCTGTTAGAGCATTCTGCCACTACAGGGCAGAATCTTCTACTAAATAAAACAAAGTACTCATGGTGCCTGGCAAAATTAAAATCCCCTCGGGCTCTGTGAGGCTTTTCTTCACAGCTGTTGCTGTGAACAAAGAACATTGGAATTTTGACGCTCCAGGTTTTTACCAGCCAGTAAAAGCCCAAAGCACTCCATTGTCTCCAGTGGAACTCACAACATTCCAATGTCCTAATGACTATGTATGTAGCCAGTCATTTAGGATGCAAAGACTAACACATACTATTATTCACACATGCAGTCGCTGATGCACCCAATCACTCACCCATATACACAATCATACACTCATTAAATAAAGTAAACAAACACTCATGCACTCAATCCCTCACACAATGCTTCACTCATCCTCCCATTAAGTAATTCATACATCAAGTGATCCACCCCCTCACACACCTGTCAATCCCCTTATGTATCTACTCACTCACATATACAGGAACTCATACATCATCTCCCTTATGAATGCCCATACTTATGTAGCTAGTCATACACTTACTGAGCCATTCAAACACCCAGACAGAAACACATACACCGCAGATACACCCTATGACTTATCCATTACAACTACATATCCACCCACTCACTCCCTAAACAACCACTCATGCAACTTATCAGTGATGCATACATGCACTTATGCACCCATTCACTTAGCTATATAGGCAGGCTTCCTCACATGCATTTCATAAAATAGAGAATGCCATATCCAATCACTAACCCATACAGTGACTCCCATTTGCAATGACGTCTCTACACAACCACTCACACACCTATGCAGTCATGCATAGAACCCCTGATATAATCAGTTAATAAGGTGTATAGGCATGTATACACATTATCAGACACTTATATAGTCATCTATGTGCTGATTCAGTCACCCAAACAATTACACATGTTCCTACATGCTCACATAAATACCAGTATTGGCCCTAGTTACTCATGCAAAAATCAATGAAACACCCATTGATACACTTATACAACCACCTATCCACTAACCAAGTAATGCTTATAGTCACTCATGCACTGAGGCAGTGGCTCATACAGCCCATCATGCACTCATTCACTTACCTGTAAAGGTACTGATATAGTCATTTATTTACCCATATAACCATTGATGCACCGATTCACCCACCCATACAACCACTGATTGAGCCATTCACTCATCCTTACAGGGATTCACACACCCAATTTCTTACCTATGTAGCAACTCAAACACCCATTCACTTATCTTTGTAGCAAGTCACACCCTACTCGTCACCCATAGAGCCAGTCAGTTACCCCATCACTCGCCCATACAGCCTCACACATACACAACTGATACACCCCGTTACTCACCCATACTTACACTCACACACACTCAGTTGCCTGTGTACTCACGCACATACCAATTCAAATACCCATACACTTAATCATGCAGCCATTCACTCTCTCATACAATCAATCAATCAATCAATCAGTATTTATAAAGCGAAACTACTCACCCGTGAGGGTCTCAAGGCTCTGGTGGTGGGTCTGGGCCTCATTCAAAGAGCCATGTTTTGAGGTTCTTCCTGAAGATGGTGAGAGATGGGCTTTGTCTGAGGTGGGTGGGCAGCTTTTACACCTCTTAGCTGTGAGGTATGCAGAGGATCTTCCTCCGGCAGTGGTTTTCTGGATGTGTGGGACAGTAGCTAGCACCTGCTGGGCAGAGCAGAGGTGTCTGGCAGGCCTATGGAAAGAGATGCAATAGTTCCTGTAGGCCGGTCCGATGTTGTGAAGGGCCTTGTCAGTGTGGGTGAGTAGTTTGCAGTTGATTTGCCTCTCTAAAGGGAGTCAATGGAGGGTCCTCATGTTTTGGGAGATGTGTTCTTGGTGGGGAGGTTCAGGACGACACTGGCGGCAGAGTTTTGGATGAGTTGTAGTTTCCTGATGTTCTTTGTTGTGGTGCTGGTGTACAGTGCATTGCCGTACTCAAGCTTGTTTGTGACCAGGGCGTGAGTGATTATTTTGTGCCATTCAACTGGGATCCATTTGAAGATTTTGCGGAGGGTGTGCAAGTAGGAAGAGGTGACTGTGTTTACCTGTTGGGTCATTGATAGGGAGGAGTTGAGTATGATTCCTAGGTTGCGGGCGTGGTCAGTCAGAGTAGGTAGTACGCTGAGTGATGTGGGCCACCAGAAGTCATCCCAGGCTGAGGTGGAGTTTCCGAATATGGTGAGCTCAGTCTTGTCCTAGTTGAGCTTGAGGCAGCTCTCCCTCATCCAGGCGGCGATGTCTTTCATCCTGGTATAAAAGTTCCTCTTAGCTTTGTCCGGGTTTTCAGTGAAGGATATGATAAGTTGTGTGACATCGGCGTATAACATGATGTTCATTTAGTGGTCTCTGACGATGGCTGCAAGTGGGGCCATGTATATGTTGAAGAGCATTGGGCTCAGGGAGGATCCCTGAGGGACTCCGCAGCTGACTTCTGTTGGTTTGGATATGAAGGGTGGGAGTCTGACTCTCTATGTTCTTCCGCTAAGGACGGAATGGATCCATTGCAAGGCTTTTCCACAGATTCCTGTTTTGTGGAGTCTGGTGCATAAGGTACTGTGGGAAACCGTGTTAAAGCTGCTGAGAGGACGAGGAGTATGAGTGCTATGGTGTGTCCGTGGGTGAGTAGTGTACGGACGTCATCGGAGGCAGGAAAAAGAGCTGTCTCCGTGCTGTGGTTGCTGCCGTATCTAGACTGAGAGGTATCCAAAGAGTTGTTTTTCTCGAGAAATTGTCGCAGCTATGAGTTTATGGCTTTTTCCAGGACTTTGTTTGGGTAGGGTAGCAGCGAGATGGATCGGAAATTCTTGAGTTCTGATGGGTCGGTTGTTGGTTTCTTCAGGAGGGGGCAGACTTCGGCGTGTTTTCAATCTTCGGGGAATGTGGCTTTTGTGATGGAGCAGTTCAGCGATGGATGCACTGGCTCTGTTGTAGATGTGCTGCGGACAGGGGTCTGTTGGAGCTCCGGAGTGAATGCTGTTCATGATGATTTCAGTCTCTTCTGTGGTGAGAGTGAACCAGCTGTGGACAGTTTGGGTGGGTTCCTGGGGGCTGGGTCAGTCGTAGGTTTTGAAGCTGGGCGATTCTGCGGGTGAAAGCTGTCATAGTTGTCCTTAATCTTGCAGTAGAAGAAAGTGGCTAGTTTGTCTCAGAGGTCTTGCTATGGGGGATTGTAGTGGCTTTAGAGAGAGGATTGGTGACTTTGTTGATTACCGTGAAGAGTTCTCTCGTGTTATGCGGGGAGGTGTTGATGCGTTCACGGAGTGTGAATTTTTTGCGTTCTTGATGCATTGCTGATGGGTTGCAATGACGGCACTGAAGGAGGAGAGGTCTTCGCTGTTTTTTCTGTTTCTCCATTTCTTCTCTAGGTACCTGCGGGTGCGTTTGGATTCTTGGAGTTTGGTGGTGAACCATCTGCCTTTTTTTTGGGACGTGCTTGACCGAAGTTGATTGGAGGGGGGCTAAGGAGTTAGCGCATTTGGTGATACAGAAGTTGAGGTTTTGTGCTGCGGTGCTGGAGTCGTCGGTGGGGGTGATTTGGCAAGGGTTGTGGTGAGTTGCTCATCAGTGATTCTGTTCCATTTCCTGTGGGGGACCCTGGGGGGCAGAAGTGGCTGTTGGGTGCTGTGATGGCGAAGTATATGCAGTGGTGGTTGGTCCAGTCCGGCGTGGAGGTATTCATGATGGTGATCCAGTTACTTGAGGTAAAAATGGGGTCTATTGTGATAACGCATATATATTAATTCAAAATTATTAATGAATGTTTAAGTAGTTTGAGTGATTAACAAAGAAAAATAACGTGTACGTTTGAAAATGTGCCCTCGAAGAGTGGCTGCCACCACTCACGAATTATATTAAAAAGTGACTAAAACATGGAAATGTTGGAAAGGCATAATAGCAAATGTAGTAGTATGTCATATTGAGATATATAACATATGTTTTGCATTATATTGTAGAGCTAACTTAGCTGAAGTTGTGGACTAGTTTTGCCAGGCCTTGTGCAGAAGCCGAATATTAACGGTCAATGTAAAAAGCTAATGTGCTGGACTGACCATGAACCGCTCATTGTTTAGTAAAATCTGCTCAGCTAAAATCTTATGCGTGAACCGACGAACAGGAGATGATGGAATCAAAGTTGTATCAAAATTGGTGTAAAGCATACTGGATGTACTTTCCCAGGACTCGAACAATGGAGACACTGACTGGAGAAGAAGATGCAACATTTTAGATACTTGACGAGCCAGACAATGAGGACATCGTACAGTGAACCAATCTACATCTTGAGAACTGTGTAATATTAGAATTCATAGATTTGAAAAACTAAGACTATTGGGCAGAGTCATAACTGGTGACTAATTGACCAATTAGGAATTGGGGGGATAGGCTGGGTGACTTAGATATGATGCCTTGACAAGGGAGAAAACAGCAGACAGACAGACAGGCAGATGGATGGAGAGAGATGTTAGGGGCATATGACAGTGGAGAAACCTTATTTCGAAAGTGTTGCGATTTTGGAGGAGAGGAGATTCGAGATTATGTCATTGGGCTCATGCTCTTGAGAGCCTGATGCAATGCTGATCAATTGATGACCTGAAGACGAAGACTGACTTTGTTGCTGATCCATACCGTGGATAGGTAGCTATAACAATGTGACTGAATTACTTTTTGTGCCTTTTCTTTCTAGGTGCCAACTGCGCTGTCTAAATAGTTTTTGTCTTAGCTAGATGTTTTTCCAAATTTATGTTCTAAACTGTTTTCGCATGAAGCCCCACATGCTAATGCTAATCTGGACTAGATGAGGTTCATATTCTGAGGCGTTGACATATACAGTGACAATTGATTGACGGACTGGTTTGCTGAACTCTGCTGCTCATGTTGACATATTCACTTTCGATCCATATGTTGGCTTATGCTGAAGCATTAGAATTCCTGTTTTCCCAAGTTCTGATTAGATTATGTTATTGGTGGTCACTAATTAATTAATCTTGAGTTGATTGAATAAAGTTTGAATTCATCTCATAAATTAGTATTGTAACTAATAGGGAAATAAAATTGCTAAAACATATATTGAGTTGTGGTTATTCATGAAATGTCTGACATTATTAACTGCTGATTAATGATTGGCTTAAAGATTACTGATTTGTGTATTGATTATTGATGGACATTGGTTGCTACACAGCTAGGATACTCCATGTGAATCAAAAGGTTCATCAACCTATACGTGTCCCCTTATAAATTTACCAGGCGCGCTTGATGGTTAGTTTCCTGGAGAACTAGTTATGTGGTAACTGATGGTTATGGTAGTAGTTTGAGTTAGGGTTATTTGTTCATTATTATTGTGATTTGGATTTTATTTTTCGTAATAGCAAGTGTAGTAAGAATGATGCCACCTTAAACCAAGAAATGACTTTCACAGATCCTGGATCCCGCTAGTAAAGCTGTGTATGTTCTCGGCATCCTAGTGATAGTGTGAAAGTGGTAGGTTGCGCTTGCAAAAGCTTATGCAAATCACAGGTGATCTGTGACGTATGTGAGGGAAGTAGGGAGTCTTTGTACTCCAGTTGACGTTTAGTAGGAGTGAGCGTACTCCTCAGAATGAGAGTAGTGAAGTCGTCGAACTTCACATATGTGTGGCACTCTGTACTAAAAAATTGTCCACATGGTTGTTGTGTTGATGATGTACAGACCCTGCGTGGTCTAAGACTCCGGAGTATATAGACAAGTGCAGGAGACACTTGGTTATATGTTGTAATCTGTCTGATTTAGTATGTGTAAGCAAAGAGAGTAAGAGAAATTTTCGACTGAGATTTGGCGAGTCCTATGTGCACCAGGACAGACCCATTGAGCAGTTGAGAGTGAAATATGCGGGTCAAGATTTGCTTGTGAATGGAGGAGACTGAGAAATAGGAATAGCTGCATAAGCGAAAGGGCCATCAGTGAAAATCCGTAAGGTCTCTGAAGCGATTGTGTACCTTCCTGTAGTAAACCAGCTGATGTGTTTTGGTTATTGTTTTTTGTTTAATGCTTGCAATAATTTACATTAGTTTTGTGTGAATTGATGATTATGAGGACGAGCCACAAGACTTTGTCAGCCGCAGTGTGTGAGTGTGTCGTCAAAGTGAGCTGCGCTGGGATAGGTTGGTTAGTAAGAAGAGTGGCAAGTGGATTGGCAGCCGTCCATGAGAAACAATTGGTTGAGAAAGTGGGGGAAGGGAATCTTGGGAGTAAAAGTAATTTCCTTATTTGATTTAAATACACAAAAGATAGAAAAGACGAAGTTTTTCAAAGCGTTTAGAAGTGCCATGAGGGGTGATACATACATAAAGGCGACAGTGGGGGAACCTACCCCACCGGAAAATTCTCTGGCTTATATTGTGATGGAGAAGCGAGGTGTCGTGCCATGTCTTTCGTTAAAGCAATGGTGCAAATTGACAGAGAAACAGGGAGCTTTAGTGTTTCCAGAGCATGGAATGTTTAATTTGCAAATTTTGGATAAGTTGCGGGTGACGCTGTATGAGACAAAGCCACTTCCAAGACCAGCACAGTTTGAGGCATTAGCGGTTTGGGAGCTCATAGCGAGACAGGAGCAAGAGAACAAATTCCAGAGAAGAATAAGGAAGGTAGAGAAGTCTCTAGCAGAGGCAAGATGGGATTGGGAACAGAAGAGGTGGAGAACAGCGACATTGCAGGATAAGTTGGTTCCTGCTATCACAGAGGAAGATGAGTCGGAAGGGAAAGAGGAGACTAGCAAAAGTGATAAGAGTTCGTCAGGGAGTAAAAAGAAGAAAAAGTCTTACATAGTAGAAGAAGACTCGGATTTTGAGGATCTTATTATTCAGATGTTGAGAGACCAACCTCCACCATATGCGATGCATGAGGGGGGTCCAAGTACTAGCTCTGCTCCAACTGCCCCAGCTCAAGTGTCGGACAGTGGGACCATTGCAAACAGATAAAGGACAGGTACAAGGGATAGTGCAGATTACTCCTAATGCAGTGACTACTTCGGAAGACCAAGGGCATATGCATCCACCACTGATCCAGAGATACCAATTCTTGAGACAATCTCGAACTTAGTGGTACCTACAGAGCAAGTGGTTCTGAGGCCGATGCTAGTTCAGACCGAGCCGACTCCAATGTTGATGCCTCAGGCACAGCCACAAGGTTTGCTGAAGTTCACACCAATGACGGGCACACAGTCAGATGTGAGACCAGTAATGAATCAGAGTATGGGAGTAGCCCTTCCACAAAATGCGGGTGTCAGAGCGGCAACAGATGCAATATCGCTGCCAATTACTGTTGGTCCAGCGGTACCAATGTTTGCGCAGAAGAAGCCGATTAAAGGAGAACAGGGTGAAATGTCACAGAGCCTTGTGAGGAGGGGGGTGAGAGACCATGTGCAGATAATATCCTCTGTGAGGCAGACTTTCGATGGATCTAGGCCATTAATGGACCTTAGTCCCCTTGTTGCGCTTCCAGATGTTGTAAATGGCCCAAGTGTAAGTCAGAGCTTGAAGCTTTTGACACCGCAAACTCCAGGTACAGTAGAACAACAGTTAAATGAGTGGTTAGACAGTCTGAATACCCCATGGAATGCATCCAAAGGTGAAGAGCAGATTGTGTGAGGCTGGCTACAGAGATAACTGAACTAGTTGAGGGATCAATGGGAGTGAATAGGATAGAATCCTATACTGAAAAAGAACTGAGATACTTGTGTCCAATAATTACAAGAGAAGTGGGTAAGATACATCAGAAATTGGCAGATTTGGCAGAAAAGCATGACATAGAAATTGAGAAAACAAAGCATATGAAAAGGAGTTACAGATTAGATTTTGAGGCAAAGGATTTTGAACACATGAGATCAGCAGGTATGAAAGTACATCTCAAAGGGTTATTGCAGAGTGCTCAGATTTGGGGAGCATTAGAGACGTGGGAAGGCAGATGGGCTGAGAAGAAGGATAAACAGAAACGAGATTCACAAGAAGGGTCTGAAAGTGTGCAGAAAGAAAAGGATCCAGTAACCATTTTACCAATGAGGGAAATTCCAGGAGGGCAATTTGTTCATGTTCCTTGGCACAGAAGTGATATTCTGTCATTCATGAATGATTATCCAAAGCTGAGGGAGAAACCGGTTGAATGGTATCAGCAGACAGATAGATCTGTGAAGCTTTCAAAATGTCTGTGGGAAGACCTGAATACTCCATTGAAGATAGTGGTGCCAGCTGAGTTGTGGGGTGAATGTAAGAGAGCAGTAGATTGGCCGACGAGTGAACCAGAAAGAGTTAGAGTTACAGGTGCACCATCACCCGAAGTGATAAAACATTATTATAAGGTGATTGAGTTCCTGAAGACGAGAATCTCGCCTAAAAATATTGATTGGCAGAGAATCGACAGGACAGTGCAGGAAGTAAAGGAGTTGATACATACATACTATGAGAGATTGTTGAAGGAGTTCAAGGAGTACAGTGGTAAGGAAGCAATCGAGCCGAAAGACATGTTGCATTTTGTGTTCAGGTTTGTGGAAGGATTGAGACCTGAAGTAGGTCAGATGATTAAGAGTCATTTGATTTGCTGGCAAGCGAAGCCAATTGATGAGGTGTTACAGTATGCAAAATACTGTAGTGACAAGATTGAGTTGAAGCAGAAAAAGTTGAAGGAAAAAGCAATGGTAATGCAGATCAAGGCAGCTCAAACAGGAGTACAGGCAGCTTTTGTGCAGCAGATACCGCAGCAGCAGGGAACTATTAAGTTCCAACCTCAGGTGAGAGGTAGGGGTCGTGGAGCCAATAGGAATCGTGGTCTGGATTTGAGTACTATAGTGGTTCAGAATGATGTGCAAGGGATGAAAAAGATGTTACCATGTCATCTTTGCGGAAACGTGGGACACTGGAAGCGGGAGTGTCCAATGATGGTGTAGGATGGTGTTGTTCAGAAGTGGTGACGTCAATACATTTCAACCTGTGAAAGTCCCTAGAATGAGAGGACTTAATCCGAATTTCCAGAATAACATGAATTAAGTGCAGAAGTTTCAGCCCATGCAGCAGGAGCAAATGCCTTGTGCACAAATGGCACAGTTGCAACCAATGCAGCAGCAGGTTCCTATGGTACCTAGACAGCAAATGCAGATACCTCAAGCCCCGATGGAACAGCAATAGATGATACTTACTCAGCAGGTCGCAAGTCAGAGACAAGACTGAAGTAGTGACACAGTGCACCAATTCCCATTACATAGCGAGAATTAAAAAAAAGGATGAATGGATGTGTGATGGGTCGGATGAGGAGCCATGTATGCTTGCAGCCTCATTAGAAGTAGATCAACGAGGACCCTTTGTGAGAGGAAAGGTGATGGGTCATAAGGTCTCATTTCTAGTGGACACAGGAGATACACGATCTACAGTAAGGAGTGCAGAAGTACTGAATTTACCTCTTGCAGGCAGGACAGTTCAGGCTGTAGGGGTAGCAAATAGACAGCTAATAAATCCAATCACAGATCCAGTACAGGTTGAGATGGCAACTTCCAGGGACTGCACAAGTTTGTAGTTTGTGACTTGAGTCCGGTATCCCTATTGGGAAGGGACTTATTGTGCAAGATCAGATGTTCGATTAATTGTTCAACTGCTGGAATAGAAGTCCAGATGAATAGTGACAATGAGGAAGAACAAACTCCTGAAATTGAGAATGAAATAACTAATGAAGAATACCCATTAATTGAGTTTTTCCTGATGTTTACTGTGAAAGAACTGCATGCAGACTTGCAGGGAACAGTACAGGAGAATGTGTGGGACTTGACAGGTAAAGAAGTGGGTCTGATCAAGGGAGTGGACCGCTTAAGATTACTTTGAAGCCGAATGTAGTGTTTCCACAGCTTCCACAGTATAACATGGCACAAGATGTTCTGATGAAAGTGGCGCAGATAATTGGAGATTTTCTGAAACAAGGGGTTTTGAAAGAAGTGTTGGGTAGTCCATGTAATTCACTGATAATGGGCTTGAAGAAAAACTTGCGAAAAGTAAATGACATGGTGGTCAAGTGTTGGCCTGTAGTGCCAAACCCAGAGGTAATATTGTTTCAGATTCCATGTGATGCAGAATGGTTCACAGTGGTTGATTTGTCACAAGCTTTCTTTTTTGTGCCTCTTCATCTGGATAGTCAGAGTCTACAGCTGGTGCAGGCTTCCTCAATGGTACATGGAGTCACAGTCTCTGTTCAATCAGATTTTGAAAAAGAATCTGGAGTCATTGGAACTACCTTACCAATCGACTTTGGTGCAGTACATTGATGACTTACTGATTGCATCCAAAACGAGGGACGGGTGTAAGTAAGACTCAATTGCCCTGTTGAATCATTTGGGAAAATTCGGACATAAAGTGTCACCTTTGAAATTGCAGTATTGTCAGAAGTCAGTGAAATACTTAGGGCACCAAATTGAGAAAGGGTTAAGGAGAATTTCCAGAGAAAGGATTACAATGATATTGCAGAGAAGTCCCCCGACTTCACAGAGAGATGTCAGAATGTTTCTGGGAATGGTAGGTTATTGTCGTCATTGGATTCCAAATTTTGCTGAGATTGCCAAACCATTGCAGCAGCTGACACATAAAGATATTACAGATCCCATTACATTAGATCAGGACCAAATGAAGGCCTTCACTGAGTTGAGAGAGAGTCTGTGTAGAGCTCCATCTTTGCTGTGCCTCATCACATGAACCATTCACATTGTTTTGTCATGAACATAATGCTTGTTCTTTGTCTGTCTTGACACAGGTCCTTGGAGGTACTTATCACCCAATAGCCTATTTTTCAGCTACCTTGGACCCAGTTGTAGCAGCCTTACTGGGTTGTTTGCGTCCAGTTACCGCAGTTGGTCAAAGCCTTTCACAATGTGAGGTAGTAGTGATGGAATACTCTCTGACGGTAATGGTACCTCACTCTGTTGAGATCTTACTGACAAGGACAAAAACACAGCATTTGACTGGTGCCAGACTGACAAGGTATGAGACGAGCATTCTAGGTGCTCCAAATTTAACATTGAAAAGATGTACAGTGCTGAACCCGGCAACATTACTTCCAAGTGATATTGTTGAAATTGAAAAAGAAGAAGACATCGAGCAAGATTGTCTTGAGGTGACAGAGTTGTGCACAAAACCCAGACCTGATATCAGAGATACACAATTGGAAGAAAATGACCAAATTGTATTTGTCGGTGGTTCATTACTCAGAGATGGAACAGGAACAAGTTTCACATTAAAAGTGATTGATACTTTGGAAGAGTTGAAAACACTACAGAGTAATGTTGACAAGGAAGAGAAACGACTTTGGTCCAAATTAAAATGTGTTCAAAGGCCTGATGAGATATGGGTTTCCGAGGAAGGTCAGATGGTCCTGCCAAATAGTTTACTGTGACAAATGGCCAGGTACTACCATGGTCAGGCACACATTGGAAGGGATGCCATGGTTCATTTGTTCAAAATTGACTGGTTCAATCGCAGGAGGTCCATTAAGAAGAATGCAATTGGATTTCATTGAGATGCCTGTGTGTGGAGGTTTGAAGTGTGTGTTGGTGATTGTGTGTATTTTTAGTCACTGGATTGAATAATACCCCACAAGAAGGAATGACAGTCTCACAGTAGCAAAGTTATTGCTTAGGGAGTTGATACCACGTTTCGGGTTTCTGATCTCTTTAGAATCAGATAAGGGAACTCACTTCAACAACAAGGTGATTAAACTCTTGTGTGCAGCACTAAACATTGAGCAGTATTTGCATTGTAGCTATCACCCTGAAGCATCAGGACTAGTGAAACAGATGAATGGTACCTTGAAATCAAGAATTGCTAAGATGTGCACAGCTACGAATCTGAAATGGCCAGATGCATTGCCTTTGATGTTGATGAGAAATACACCTAACAGGAAGACAGGGTTGTCGCCCCACGAGATCCTCATGGGCAGAGCAATGAGATTACCAGCAGTTCCAGCCAATGCACTTGTGAATATTACAGATGATATGGTGTTGTACTACTGCAAGGGTCTGGCTGATATGGTTCGCTCTTTCTCTCAGCAGGTGGAGGCTACTACACTGCCACCCATCCACGATCCTGGTCACAATCTGAGAGCCGGCGATTGGGTTGTTGTCCGAAAACATGTTCGCAAGACGTGTTTAGAGCCGCGTTGGAGAGGGCCTTACCAGGTGGTCCTAACAACTACGACAGCTGTGAAGTGTGCAAGACTCCCAAACTGGATTCAGGCGAGTCATACGAAAAAAGAGGCATGTCCACTGGATCATGAAGAAGCATTGTTGAGAGCACCAACAACAGTGAAACAGGTTGCCTGAACCAGAAAAAGAACAAAGAGAGCCTGAAACTGAACAAGAGATTGTGAAAGATGGTTCTATTACCTCTGTGAGAGACGTAATTGAAGAATTACAGGAGGGTGCAGAAGAATCAATCTCAACAGATACAGCAGGAGAGCCTAGCTTAGTAGCGGTTCTCCCAGAAGCAGACGGTGTTGAGAAGCAAACAGAGCAAGTGCCAGACCAAGAAGAGGAAAGAGTTGAGATAGATCAAATTCAAGGTGATGTGACTCCCCCTGAGCCTCTTGCAGGTCCATCAAGAAAAAACACCATAGAGAAAGCGAAGGAGAATTCTGAAAAGACTATTAACAGAAGGATCGAGAAAAAGATAAAATTGGCCCGAATCGCAAGTAGAGAAAAGAAAGGCAGTGGTCATAAATGAAACAATTAAGGAATAAGTAGATACTACGAGAAAGGAAGAATTGAGTGAAGGAGAACTAAGTGGTGATCCTAAGTTGAAAAGAAAGAGAATAGCAAGTCACGGATATGCAGGTCCGGATTGGGCTTATGCAACTACTAATGAATGGCAAAACGAGTTTATGTCCTTTTGTTTTGATAGAGGTTAGGAGTCAGTATTTTGATGTAACCTGAAGGTGAACAAGGAACTGAATTGTTGAACCAATCTGAAATGCCTTAAAGAGACTGTTGAAAATAAACCAGAAGAGATATTGATAACCTGATTTGACATTGAAAACCGGATGTGACAAGCTGCTAATCGATTTGACAAAGGAAAAGGGTTCCTGGATGTGATGTGAGACTGAACTGTGGGAAAATGTTGTTTTTTTCCTTGTTTTGACTTTTACTGCACTTTGTATAAGAGTTACTTCTGCTTTCTGATTATTTACAGATCATGGCTCAGCTGAATAACCAAGTTAGGAGTGATAAGAGCTGTAAATATATGAGCATTGGATTGGCGATTATGTGTGGGATTTTGTTTATAGTAGTGATTGTGGGAATGTCTGTTCTTGATGTGAAAGGAGCCAATCGTACTTCTGCTTCTGAGACTAATACATTAACAGCTTTAGAGAAGTTTAAGTTAGATGAGAAGTATTTGCATGATTATACTAATGCTCAAGGAGAGCTTTCTTCTAATGTTTTCTATCGCTTGTTGAGTGAATATGTTGAGACGATAGATGCAAAAGATTGTCTTGTGTGTATGCAAATTCCTTCGTCAGTAGAGGAAGGTGTTACGTACCACAGCCTTCCATTAACCTACGGAATAAGCTGTAGTCTGCTACTAAAAAGGTTCTATAATCAAGAGTATATACAGTATTTTTACCCCAACTATGAGATGGTGTTTTCGTTTGTTCCTATTATTAGGTATCTGAGTAGAGTAGCTAAGGATCACAATATAGTATTGGTTAAAGGATTCTTTGAACCTACACTAACATTCGGAACTACGTATGCACATAAGAACAATCCAACATGCTTGCTTACACCTTTACAGAACAGCTTTATAGGGCATACTGACGACAGGAGAAAGGCATTAAAAGAAAAATTAGAAAAAGGGTTAGAGAAAAGGATTCATAAGAATGATTATGCTTACACTGCAATTAAAACGCAAGGAAAATTGTCACTAGATGTATTACATGTAGGGAAGCTTTGTATATATAGGCCAAAATCACACACTGAAATAAATCACTTTATTTGTGGGAAGGAGTGAATGTAGGCATTCATTTTTGTGTCAGATTAAATGGACCTTTATGCTGAATGGTCAGGACCCTGCGATTCCTGGTATCTATTATATTTGTAGACTTAATGCTTGTTACTGTCTTCCAAGAGGGTGGTATGAGACATGTTATTTGGGGATAGTCTTCCCAAAGATTTATCAGATAGCTGACTTAAAGAAGTTTCCAAAATTGGCTGAATTACATCATAAGGGACAGAGGAGAGAATACTCTTCTGCAGTTGTGGGAGATATATTTGGTGCAGTGATTTCTTTACTGGGAGTCATCCTGAATTCGATCAAGAGACGAAAGTTGTCTACTATTGTGGATAACATGCCGACAAATTTTACAGGGGCAATACCCCTGATAGATACTAAATTGGCTGCGGATAGAGCTATGACGCTTCAAAATCACCTTGCTTTAGACATCCTTCTAGAGAAGGATGGCGGGGTCTGTAAAATGATTAACTCTAGGCATAGTTGTTCTTACATTCTTAACAATAGTAAGGAGATAAGAGACCTACTTACTAACCTGACTAACTCAAGTAAGGATTTAAAGGAATTGAAGGAACCAGGTGTTTGGGAAAAGGTTGGAAAGGGATTTGCTTTAGTGGGAAGATTTGAGAAGAAGACAAAATATTGAAGACATCGAATGAAACTGTTGTGGATAAAAATAGTGATATGACACTTAGGGCCTGATTCTAACTTTGGAGGACGGTGTTAAACCGTCCCAAAAGTGGCGGATATACCACCTACCGTATTACGAGTTCCATAGGATATAATGGACTCGTAATACGGTAGGTGGTATATCCGCCACTTTTGGGACGGTTTAACACCGTCCTCCAAAGTTAGAATCAGGCCCTTAGTCATCAGAGGAGGGCCTGATAACGCAGATATATTAATTAGAAATTATTAATGAATGTTTAAGTAGTTTGAGTGATTAACAAAGAAAAATAATGTGTACATTTGAAAATGTGCCCTCGAAGAGTAGCTGCCACCACTCACGAATTATATTAAAAAGTGACTGAAACATGTGAAATGTTGGAAATGCAAAATAATAAATGTAGTAGTATGTCATAATGAGATATATGACATATGTTTTGCATTATATTGTAGAGCTAACTTAGCTGAAGTTGTGGCCTAGTTTTGCCAGGCCTTGTGCAGAAGCCAAATATTAACGCTCAATGTAAAAAGCTAATGTGCTGGACTGATCATGAACCACTCATTGTTTAATAAAATCTGCTCAGCTGAAATCCTATGCGTGAATCGACGGATAGGAGATGATAAAATCAAAGTTGTATCAAAATTGGTGTAAAGCATACTGGATGTACTTTCCCGGGACTCGAACAATGGAGACACTGACTGGAAAAGAAGATGCAACATTTTCGATACCTGACGAGCCGGACGATGAGGACATCGTACAGTCAACATTTTGAGAACCGTGCAATATTAGAATTCATAGATTTGAAAAACTTAGACTATTGGGTAGAGTCATAACTGGTGATTAATTGACCAATTAGGAATTGGGGGATAGTCTGGGTCACTTTGATATAATGCTGTGACAAGGGAGAAAGCAGCAGACAGACAGACAGACAGACAGACAGACAGACAGACAGACAGACAGACAGACAGACAGGCAGACAGACAGACAGACAGATAGGCAGATGGATGGAGAGAGTTGTTAGGGGCAGATGACCGTGGAGAGACCTTATTCCAAAATTGATGTGATATTGGGGGAGAGGAGATATGAGATTCTGTCATTGGGCTCATGCTCTTGAGTGCCTGATGCAATGCTGATCGATTGATGACCTGAAGACGAAGACTGACTTTGTCGCTGATCCATACTGTGGATAGGTAGCTATGACAATGTGGCTGAATTACTTGTTGTGCCTTTTCTTTCTAGGTACCAACTGCGCTGTCTAAATAGTTTTTCTCTTAGCTAGATATTTTCCAAATTTATGTTCTAAACTGTTTTCGCATGAAGCCCCACATGCTAATGCTAATCTGGACTAGATGAGGTTCCTATTCTGAGACGTTGACAGTGACAATTGATTGATGGACTGATTTGCTGAACTCTGCTGCTCATGTTGACATATTCACTTTTGATCCATGTGTTGGCCTATGCTGAAGCATTAGAATGCCTGTTTTCTCAAGTTCTGATTAGATTATGTTATTGGTGGTCACTAATGAATTAATCTTGAGTTGATTGAATAAAGTTTTAATTAATCTCATGAATTAGTATTGTAACTAATAGGGAAATGAAACTGCTAAAACTTATATTGAGTTATGGTTATTCATGAAATGTTTGAGGCTATTAACTGCTGATTAATGATTGGTTTAATGATTACTGATTTGTGTATTGATAGACATTGGTTACTACATAGCTAGGATACTCCATGCAAATCAAAAGGTTCATCGACCTATACGCGTCCTCTTATAAGTTTACTTATTAAGGACCAGTCGCGCTAGCAATTGTGTGTCCTGCAGCATGCGTGGGCACAGTGATCAGTTGCCTGAGGCTGAGGGTGGCGAGATTGGCAAGTAGTGAAGTGGTGTTTCGGTCGGTATTGATGCACCCATTCACTCAGGCATCTAATGATTTACACTCACATTCAACACATGTACAGCTACTTATGCAGTAAGTCACTCATTCATTCAGTAGTTTCTACACAGTATGAGTGAACTACACAAGCTTTTATACACACATTCACCCTTCAAATCAGTCATGCAATTTTTATATATTTTTTATAATATAAGATGTAGTTCTAAAAAGAACAGTTTTTAAAAGTTTTTTGTTAGAGTTTTGTGTGTTTTTTGTGTAATTTTTTAAAAATAGTTTGATAATTTTTTTGCGTTTTAGCGGTTATTTGTAAAATAAACAAAAACAAAACAAGAAGAACATTACTTGCAACGGTAAGCAAAACAATTTTGGTACTCTGCAAAAGCAGAAGAAAAAAAACTGTGATTTTAACATTTGTGGGCAGGGATTTTTGCAGAGTTGGAACAGCTTGTTTACCAACACTTAACACTTTTTTACATTTGCGACAAAAAATAAAACTTATGCAAATTCCATGATTGTAGAAAGAACTCCAGATATGTGGTATGCACCAGATGATGTCCCTAGCTGGTCAGCAGAATCACCTTCACTCTCCTTCCTCTGTATTTGTGCTCTTGCCAGTCGAAATTTAGTGCATTGTGTTGAGGTCTTGAAACATGCTTGACGTTCCACAGGAATATTTCTTTTCACTTTCTCTGGACAACAGTTTTTGCAAAGAGTGCATGTCACCTTTCTGGAATTTACTTTTTTTTTCTCCTTCTAGAATGGAGAAAAATTCCCATACTGTGCTCTCTTCTCTTTTTTAAGTTGTTCCTCTTCTTCCTCCACAATAGTGATATCATCCAGTTCTTGCTGGTCTGCTGAAGCTGCCATCTCTAAAAAGATGTCAAGCCACAAAAAACACTAAGCCACAAGGACTTAGGGGCTCACTATCAACCCCGCGGTTCAGACCACCATGCCGGCGGCGGCGGAAAAGACCGCCACCGGCATGGCAGTCTGAACCCCCATATAATAAACACAAGGAGGGCCGCAGCGGCCCTCCGCCACCGCCAGGCTACCACCGACAGGCAGCCTGACGATGGCAGATTACAATATCCGACAGGGCAGCGCTGCAAGCAGCGCTGCCCTTCGGATAATGTACCCTGTTTTCCCCAGCCTTTCCCTGGTGGGTTCCCTGGGTACTCTGGGGCCGCTCTGGGGGCCCCTGCACTGCCCATGAGCTTGGCATGGGCAGTGAAGGGGCCCAGTGCAGTGCCCCATAGCACAGGTCACTGCCCGATTTACAGGCAGTGATCTGTGCGACTGGTGCTGCTGCACCCGCCGCACTGAGGCATTGACGACAGCTCCATGTGAAGCCGTCGGCAATGTCCCAGCCCAGCAGAATGTTCGTAACGGGGCCGGCAGGGTCTTAAGGGGACTGGTGGTCTATGAAAAAACTGCCAGCATGAACACTGTGGTGTTTACCACCGTATTCATAATGATCCCCTTTGTATGGGATGCTGCACAGAACTGTGAAAACACACAGCCACTTCCAAAGATAAATTGCAATGGGTGAGACCTCTCACTGTAGTAGATGGAAAGGATCTTAGCCAATAGGATTACTTTTTCAAGGTCACATAGGGTGCGTGACACCATCACATACCTGCTGCGACAGAAACGCGAATCCTCAAAAGTTGTTTAAATGCTGATCAACTTGTATTTCTTGTTTAGAGTAATTGTTTGTTTTAATGTGTTATTAAACCTATTTATTTAATGGAATGATTAATAAAGCCTACATATGTTAATTCTGTATTTTTTAAAAATCGGCAGTCACATACCCCAAGAGAATCCAGAATTAAGTGCAAGAATGGTGCGCAACCCCTTTGCAAAGCTCTAAAAAGTACTTCAAACACAATTAAAATGCTTTTTAAATGTTTTTGTGTTACTTATTTAACCACAGTAGTAAACCTAGCATATCAAACCGAATATTATTCACTTGTGTATATGTGCATTTTACACTCTTGAAATTTGCGTTGAAGTCACGTACCATGCTCAGAGGTTCGTGCTGGGCTCGCAACTCCATACATTTAAAAAAATATATATATGTATTTTTGTTACTAGTACTACAAAAACTGTTTGTTCACCAAGAACACCAATGGCACTCATATAGGGATTGGATGTACTGTATGTGTCATGCATGACAAACTGACTGAAAGCTAGCAAATAATACTATAGTTTTTCCTTATATTTACGCTCTGTTACTGTTAGTTAAGATTATGTTGTATGATTTTAGTGTAGCAGAAATTATGCTATGGTCAATAAGAGAAGAAGGGTGAACACACCCAAGTTACTTAATTTTGCAGTTAGAGATGTACATTTTACTTTTCCCTAAAAGCAGCTCTGTATGAGCATACAGGAGTGTATGATACCAATGTTCAGCAGTACGTTTTGGTCATACAAGTCATGGTGACATTCACTGCTCCAGAAGTAATAATGCTGCTCAAAGCAGTCTTTGTAATAACACATAATAACATACAGAATCCAATATAGCAATTATAAATAAAATCTTATGAGAAAACCAACAGTTACAGGGATATGGTAGTTTGGAAATGAAATTTAAAAAAATATAGAAATTCACAGAAAAAAAAAACAAAGGTTACAGAGACATTTTAGTTAGAGAATTGTATTAAAAAAAACGTTGAAATATTCTGAAAAAAACAAAGGTTACCATAATTTTATAGCTTGTTCTTATTTCAGACATACAAAACCATTGAAATTCTTCATTTCAATGGTTTCACCTTGAGCTAACTATAACTTAAGCCACCACAGTACATTGCTTATCACCTTACATATTACATCACTGATGACATTGTCAGTGACATCACTGATGACATCTCAAATGACATCACTTATGACATCATCCACTCAAAAAACTGACGTATACACAGATACTCCCATACAATCTGACATCCACACACACTGTAACTCACACTGTCATTCAGAAACCTACATCTGTTTTGTTCACAGAGCAGTAATACAACAACCCACTCATCCATGCATCACTTATTGGCTCAATTAACACAATTACACATCAACTCATGCACCCAGTCACACACTCATAAAGGCACTTCTACACCAATTGTTAATTTTAACAGTCAAATAAAACTATACCAATACCATAAATCCACTAAGATACCTAGTTCATAAACTATACTAGGAATCACACCTCCACACACTCAGCTAAGTTTTCATATCAACTACTATGTAAGCACTGAAAAGGAAATTTGAAGTTGAAAACCCTCGGCCATAGAACAAGTTATACACCAAATCACTCATATATACAAACACTTAAACACCCACTGATTGGCCGAGACAGATACTATCACTCCAAATCACTTCCTCAAACAGTAACACATTCACTTACTCTCCTATACAATAAATAACACATCCTACAACTTGTGTATAGATTATCTTAAACACACTCACTATCCCATTCAGTCAGTGACTCATAGAGTCTCTCACCACACAGTCAGTAAACATCCACTTACACACCCATACAACAACTCATACAGTCAGTCACTCAGCAATGGAGACAGTTATGCACTCAGTCACTGACTCATCCACTCACTCACAAACCCCTCGGTCCCTGAATCAGCTACTTACTGAGCCACTAACTCAGGCATGAAAGAAATTTGACATCAATGGACATCTCCATCAAGACACTACTCCACCAACTCACTCACACCTATATTCACTAGTTAATTCAATCATTAATTTATGCAATCAGAAACAAAGTCTGTAACACATCCAAACAAGCACTGACACAGTCGTTCATTTGTACAGCCACTTACACCACCAATAATTCTATTAATCCATCCACTCACAAACTACATCATTTATGCATACACTTATACATCCATTGAATCTCCCATACAATAACTGACTCAATCATGTAGTCTACCATAGGCCTGCTCAGACACTAGTCACACATACTTAGAATTATTAACACTCACTGGACGATGTCATCAGTGATGTCATTTGAGATGTCATCAGTGATGTCACTGACTATGTCATGAATAATGTAATATGTGAGATAATAAGCAGTGCATTGTGGAGGCGTAAGTAATAGTTAGCTAAGGTAACTATAACTCCAGAATTTCAATGGTTTTTTATGTCTTAAATGACAACTAACTATAAAGTTCTTATAACCTGTGTTTTTTTCAAAATATTTCAAAGTTTTTTAAATTTTTTATTCCTTAACCATAACATCCCTGTAACATTTGGTCTTTTCTGTGAAAAAAAAAATATATATATATATATATATATATATATATATATATATATATATATATATATATATGCACTGTTGTATTAAGCAGCTGAAGCGCGGCATGGCAAACAAAGAATAAAATCACTTTTGAAGCAGACCTTAAGTGTCAACACCTTTTATTGTGAGACAAAGGAGTGGTTTGATATTAACAGAATGAGCGAACTTCGGATGTACTACCTGTTTCGTTTTGTACATGGTGGCGGCCTGCTAATAACTTAGGTGAACTTTGACAAATCTTCATGAAACTTCCCAAAAAAAGTCCATCCACTTCACCTACTTCATGAATAGTTTAGGGGTGAACCAGAAATCAGAGATAAAATAAAAGGTGGAGTCTCGAAATGTTTATTTCCCATGTTAATTCCCATAGGAAATTTAGGGAAGGGATGCAAAAAAAATGGCTGAACAGAATTGCACGAAATTTCATGGAAAGTTAAACCTTTACAAAGTAAGCATGTTTTTTGTTATTTGGTGTAAATCCGTTCAGCTGTTTTCAAGAAATTCGCTTTAAAGAGGTGATTTGGGAGGTCACAAAGAGGTTAAAAACTGGCATATCTGGACTGTTTGTGTTCACATATACTCTGATTGGCCACTCTAAAGGAGACTAGTCAATCCTGTTTCGCTGCCCACAACCTGAACATTATGTTGCTGTAGCCATTACAGGACACAGGAACATGGTCCCTGAATCCATAAAATGAATTTAAATAAATAAGGGGGCAGGGTGACAACTCTCTGACCCCATGGGGTGTGTGGGGGAATTGGCTGGCGAAAACATGGACAACATTTCATGGCAGCTATTACAGGACTCAGGATCATGCTCCCCATTGAAATGTCTTGTAGTGAGTGGCAGGTTTTGAGGGGCACAAAAGGAGCATATACAAAGGGTGATAACAGATTTTAGTCAAAATCTAAATGATTTGTTGGCAGTACCATACTCATTTTAGGAATTGTGGTGTGTTCTAAGGTGATTTTTACCCAGTGGAAATGGTGACACTTCACAGGGATTTGATGTAGTATGTTTGAGAGAAAACTGTTTTCTCTGACAGAAGTTATGGGAACTGCTCCAGAAGCTAAAGTGAATGTACTCTTTCTATAAATTAACACAATCTTCCTCAACCATGTGAGATTAAAGTCTGATATTCTGAGTAAAATATGTAAACATGTAATTCCAACATCAGCAGCAGCCTGTCAGTTGATGTCCCGCTGTTCTACTGCAGCCTCTTAGTGTTCTAATGAACAACTAGAGTGCTAATGCTCTCTACGTATGACAAAAGTGTAGCGCATCTGAACACCATTGTGATGAAATGAAAGATGTACAACAGTGGTTCCCAACCTGTGGTCCGCAGCCCCGCCCGGGGTGCCTGACACATTCCCAGGTGGTCCGTAGGCCAGGGCTGGCAGGAAGCCACTTCTCCAGCTGGGGCCTCTCGACATAAACACACATGTGTTATTATATTTATGACTTCCTTTGTGCAGCAGTTTTATAAGCACTGAAAAGTTCCCTGTATATCCAGCAGCTTGGGCATAAATAAAAGCATCAAGATAACTCTGGTGATGAATGTAACTGCTGAAGAGAGATAGGAGTTTTGTCTAGTGCCAGTTTTGACTCATCTAAGGGAGTGCAGAAGGTTAATATGCTTGCTGCAAAGAAAGTGTGCTATGCAGATCACAGAACAGTAATTTATGTGCATAGCGCAGCGGGATACCGCTTTTGTCACAGAGATTCATTTGTTACTGTGCAGTTCGTAAGTTACAATCATAATCTAGCACAGTGAGATATGAACTGCCATCAAAGAGCTGCATGCAAACTACATGTTACAGGTTAGAAAGGTATGTTTTTCCCAAATCTTTCATTTTCCTTATGCTGCTAAAAAACTAAAAAAGCTTTGCTTGTGTAGAAATGCATTATTATTATTAAAGTCAACGCTAACCACTGTGCTGTGTTGTGAATCCTGATTGTGTGCTTCTCCAGGCCAAGCACTCTTAAAAAATGTCTACCAGTGTGGATGACATGTGAATCCTGCACCTTATGGTTCCCTGTAAAGTGCTCTAACACCCTACATTTTATATGAGAGGTTCTATAAAGCAAAGGAATGATGTGACAGAGAAGCTATGGAGAGATAAGAGGACCTTATAGTTTTACTTCCTTTCCCCACCACATTTGTATGTGAAAAAGCTTTCTCAGACCTTTTGTACCTAAAAAATAAAAACAGAAATCGCTTTGGAGATGTAGAATCTGATCTGAGGACTCAGCTTTCCGAAATAAAACTAAACCTTGAAAAGTTGGTCACCGAGATGCAGCGCCTACCTTCCCATTAACATTTTTACATTTTTGCATTTTTTCAATATAAAATAATTATATCTTTATTTATTCAAGTATATGTTTAGTGTGCCAATGGTGGCAATGCCCCAAAATTCCGCACATCCAATAATAACCCCAATTGTAGTAGTACACTTAATTCATATCAGAAAATAGCACAGAACAGGTGCAATATAGGTGTAACCACCATGCCACAATGTAGAAGGCCGGTGTGGCAAGCCAGAACTGGAACTAGTAAAAATAAACTACCAATGCACACTGTAAAAGTAATAATGCATTCCATGAAGTGTCCAATGTAGGTGAACTTTTTTTATTGCATGTAAGTCAGCTAACAGCAATGCAGCAGCTGACACGTTACGTCTCCCAGTATTTCAACACGTCACATGAAATGAAATGTGACCACCAATGCCCTGTGGCCTTTAATGAATTCAAAATCATTCGGTAAACATGAAGGCCACGTAGGAAAAAAGACCAAGAGGCAGATTTAAGAGCCCTCATCACCTCCTTGCGCCACATTAGCATCATTTTTTTACGCTATTGTGGCCCAACAAGGACAAAGTTGCTGCATCAAATTTACAAAGTGGCGCAATGCATACATTGCGCCACTTGGTAACCCTCTGCGCTACATTATGCCTGCGCCAGGCATTATGTTTGAAATGGGGGCATGCCCCATTTAGAGGTGGGCAAACAAATGGCACAAATAAATCTAAGAGATTTCTTTGCGTTATTTTTTTTGTCACTTTTAACACAAGAGCAGGCGTTAAAAGGAGGCACACCATTGTTTGCTATGGGCCTTAATGGGCTTTGCAGGTTTAGGGTCAACATTTGTGATGCTAATCCTGCTAAGCTCCGAACTAGCATCAAAAATTCTGACTTTAGTTCCCTAACTACCTCCATGGTACACTGTATCTTAGATACAGTGCACACATGTTGGCATTAGGGGGGCGCTTAGGGGTGGAAAAAAAGTGGTGCTGCACTGTGTGCAGCGCCACGTTTCTTAAATCAGGTGTCAAGTATCTAATGGCATGTTGTGGAGTCAACATAATGGAGAAGCAGTAGATCACTGAGTTTAATGTATATGATGAATCAAAGCAATTTATGATAAAGGCCGTGGTATGCCTAAGAGTGCGTACGTTAGCGCTGGGCTGTAAATCGATAATAATATGTTCTTTAGTGTTTCTTGTTGTGTATATTTTGTGAATTACTGGTATAAAGTTTGAAATTTAAACCGTACAAATTGATTGGGGGTCCCCGCTTCCAGTAGTGATTCAGTGAGGGTCCCCAGGAATGAAAACGTTGGGAACCACTGCTGTAAATTTTAAAGCATTTTCTTTAGAAATTAACAAAATAGGGGGGGCTTTTTGTCACAGAAAGTAGTGTTAGTGCTCTAGAAAGCTAAAATGAGGACTCATTTTCCATGAATTCTCGGAGACCTCCGCCATGTCGAGTGTGGGATGGGCTTTTAGTAATTTGAGGCAAAATGTATTATAACTAGGCTAAAAATAAGTAAGTACAAAGACGTCTGCATAAGTTAAGCATCCACTTTCCATGTTTGCTCAGTCTACCCATCTTTTTTCTCTATCACTTAGAAGCTCCCTAATATATATATATATATATATATATATATATATATTTATATATATATATATATATATATATATATATATATATATATATATATATACATATATTTATCATTTATTTTTTCACCTAAAAAAAACAAAGGTAATAGGGACATTATAGTATTATAGTTAGACTCACATTTTAAACATTCAAAACCATAGAAATTCGCCTGTTACAGTTATCTCAAGTAACTATAACTCATGCCCTAAGGTAACTTAACTCATGCCCCGCCATGCACAGTTTTTTCATCAAAAATTATACTATATATATTCAATATATTACATTGATATTATCAATGATGTTTTCAAAGATGTCATGAGTGCCGTACTTTGTGGGGTGATTAGCAGTGCATGGCGAGGGCACAAGTTATAGTTACCTTAGGGCATGTGTTATAGTTACTTGAGATACCTCTAACAGGTGAATTTCTATGGTTTTGTAAGTTTAAAATGTAAGCCTAACTATAATGTCCCTGTAACCTTTGGTTTTTGTAAGTGAACTTTTATGTTTTTTTAAGTTCCATTTCCTATTATGTCCCTGCAATCTTTGTTTTTTTCAGTGAATACTATATGTCAATCCAACCACCACTGCCCATGGCATTTGGCCGTTCGCGGCAGCAGTTGGCCATAGTGCCTGACCTGCGACCAGGCCCTGCTGTCAACTGCTATAACCACCCAACCCCGAGCTGTGCACAGCATTTGGCTGTGCACAGTGGGGGTGGCCGCAGGGGCTGGCTGTGGCCTTTGAACCTGCACAGTGGGGTTTAGCTGCAGGGCCTTCAGCCAACACCTATAACCACCAAACCCTGCCCTGTACACTGCTTTGACCGCAGGACCTGGCCTGTGGCCAGGCCCAGAAGCCAACACCCCTAACCACCCAAACCCACGCTGCACACACCCTTTAGCCATGCACAGTGGTTGTTGCTTCAGGTTCGCATGCCTCCTCCCCCAGCCGATTTCTGCCCATGGTTCCACAAACCCCAGGGCCCAGCCTCCTAATATGTATTTTTTGTGGAGGGGGGTTGTGTGGCCCTATCCACAGGCCAAACTAGGCTCCAGGGACCCCATCCCCTGGGGCCCAGCCTAATTATTTATTATTTTGGGGAGGAGGGCTGCGGGGCCCCCCTCCCCAGGTCTGATCTTGGCCCTGGGGACACCATCCCCCGGGGCCCAGCCATGTGACCTGGGTGCACCCCAGGGCAACCAGTCACAATGTTGGTGACTACGGTGGAGCCTGAATGCCCCACAGTCCCAGCCAGCTCCCCATCTCCTGTGGGATCCGGCATTGCTGTCACAGAGAGGGAGCTGCTAAAGCCGCGTGGTCCACCTCCAACAAAAATGGCCACAGGGAGTTGGTGGTCCCAGGGGCTGTGGGGGAGCCACACGGCCCCCCACATAAAAATAAAACTGGGGTCCTGGGCAGGGTGGCGATCCCCTGGGCCTTGTGGAGGGGGGCTGGCCCTTCCCCCCAGCATCCCATTGCACATTGCGCCCTGGGAATGTGGTGGTCCCCGTGGAAGCCGGCGGGCCTGGCTGCTGCCCCAAATTCAGCATTTAATGCCCCATGGACCTGGCCCACCCAGGGCTGCAGTTAAACAAGCGCAGGAGCCCACACTTTTTTGGGGGGTAATTTTCTGGCAGATCTGATGCAGCTCCTGACAATTTTGTTTTGCACCACAGCTACGGGGTCAGGGTGTCCCTAACCTGTCCCCTTTACCTTTTTTTTCATCTTTTTTTTGTGTGGCTGAGCTGAAGCCAAGTCCCAACATGGCTGCCAACACTTCCTTGTTGAAGAGCTGACAGCCAATCAGATCTCAGCACGACAGGGAGGGTTCACTGAGCCTTCGTGTCTCTATATATACACATTTGGATTTTCTTTATTATCTCAAAAACTACTGAGCTGATTTTCATCAAATAACAGATAAAGTGATTTCTGTACCAAGAGCTACCTTTCTGCCAAATCTGATGTAATTCCGTCCAGTGGTTTCGGTGCCATTGCTGCTCAAAATCCCTATTGAAAAATGCATGGGGAAAAAGCATTTGGGGACCCCTCCTTTTTCCTGGCCCCAGCTTGACGGATCACCCTGCAACTTTCCAGACAGATGATGAAGTGAGCTCTGTATTTTCTTGAAAAATGTTGTGAGATTTATCAATTGGCACCAAAGTTATTAGCAAAACAAACAATGCTCTTTCTATAGAAACTAGGTCCTAACTATAACTACTTAGTTGCGACAGCCACTAGGTTATATATATATATATATATATATATATATAGTATGTAGGTGTTAAAATTAGTTCTAGTTAGGAAAACTTTTCTTTATTCTTTCTGTAGACAGTAGAAATTCTAAAGTTATCATTATACCTTAAGACCCAGATTTATGGACTTTGTGGCGCAGGGCAGTGCAGTGAGGTGATCACCTCACTGCGCCGCCCTGCGTCACAGGGAAAGGGCAGGAATGCACCTTATTTATAAAATACGGGGCAGTCCTGTCCTTTCCCCCTGCGCTGGCGCCCTTTTTGGCTGCCTAGTGTCACTGCAGGCACCCTTGCATCATGGAAACAATCCTTAGGGTTGTTTTCCTCTTTCTATGTGTGCTGCAGAATGCTGCACACGTAGGAAAAGGAACAAAAGAGGAGAAATAAAGATATTTCTCATTGTTACGCCTCTCCTGGGTAGGTGTAATACTTTGGAGTCAAGTCCTTGTAAATCTGGGAATGCTTCAAAATCCATGGAAGTTGCACCACAATGCCCAGGGAACGCCTACCCAGGACAGAGTAAGACAACACAGCGATTTGTGCTGCATTGCCTTACTCCATATTTTTGAAGCCATTCAAAGCCCTGCAAAGTGGCTTTGCGTGGCTTCAAAAATATGTCTTAGTGGTTTGCTCCATGCATGTACCACGTTGCGTGGTGGAAGCATGGCGAAAGCCACTAATAAATATGCCCCATAAACCTCTAATTTATGCATCACCTTCATATTATTACACTAGTGTTCGTCCATACACACTGTTTTCAGCTCAGCCAGTTTTCAGCCATAAAACAATAACTTTTGTTTACCCTTCTGTCATGCACTATGTTCTCAGATATGATGGGATCTGAGATGTCAGAAGTGTTGTTAAAAATGCTATGATTTCATATGGTATAAGTGATGTAATATGAACAATTACAAGCAGTGCATGTAGAAGGAGCGAGTTATAGTTATTGCTGTGTTGTTAGCGAGCTGAAAACAATGTGTATGGAGGAGTGCTAGTCAGTCAATAATGTGAAGGTGGTGCATGAATTATATATTTAAAGTATAACTGTAACTTTTCAATTTCTATATGTTTGTGTACTTTAAGTTCGCTTTGCATTGAAAAAAGAAGGAATATGTTCCTTACCCTGTAAGCACCTGTTTGTTGCATGTAGTGCATTGATTCACATGCTCTGCATATTCCTGCCATCTAGTGTTGGGTTCTGGAGTTGTGCAAGTTGTTTTTCTTCTTAGAAGTCTTTTGAGTCACGAGGTAGGGTGACTCCTCCTCTCGGTGTTAATGCCCAAGGGCATCAACTGCTTTGTTAGATTGTTTTCCCACTGACAGATGAGAAAGGAGTGTAGAGTAGGTATAAGTAACAAGATGATCATGTTAAATATATAGTGAAAAACTGCAATGGCCTCAGGTTTTCAGAGAGAAGGGTGGGCACAGGTGAATCTACACACTACATGCAATGAACAGATGCTTACTGGGTAAGTAACATATTCAGTTTGAGGGATGTGTGGCTGTATATACACATGCTCTGCATAGACTTTAAAGCAGTCCCCTCAGATGCGGCGGCTAACCTGTGGGTGTTGTTGTTGTTAGTAAAAGGATACGTAATACTGCCTGACCTACATTAGCTTGCTCATCCAAATAATAATGTTTGTTGCAGATGTGTGGTGTGGACCATGTAGCTGTCTTACATATGTCAACTATGGGAATGTTTCCTAAAAAGGCCACGACTGTTCCCTTTTTTTGAGTAGAGTGTGCTTTGGGAGGAACAGGCAAAAGTCTTTTAACTTTAGCAGAGTAGGTCAGAATGCATTTTTCTATTGATCTACTATGCCTGATTTACATACCGGCCTTCCTTCTTGTAGACTTGAAAAAGTTGCTTAGATTTTCTAAACGTTTTGGTTCTATCAATACGGAACAGCATCTGGTTATGGAAAAAAAGCGGGCAATTCAATAGACTGATTGCGGTGAAATTGAGACACTAATTTAGGGAGGAATTTGGTGTTAATGCGGTGAACCACCATGTCTCTATGTAGTTGGAAGAAAGGTTCTTCTAAGGTTAAAGCCTGGAGCTCACTGGCACACCTAAGGGAAGTGATGGTGAATGAAAATGCCACCTTCCAAGAAAGACATTTAAGGGGGCATGAATGTAGGGATTCAAATGGGGGCCCACGAGGACAATAATGAGGTTCCAGGAATGTGCGAGTGGAACCTGTGATGGAATTATTCATTTGAGCCTGTCCACAAAGGCTTTAATGGCTGGGACCTTAAACAAAGAAAGGTGACGTCTATTTTGGAGATAGGCATTTTGCTGCATAGTGGTGGGTCTACATGTTCCTTAAGAATGTCCATACATTCTGGTGGCCTGTTAAGGTAACCAAACTCTATGACCTCAGGAGCCAATTGCTAGGTTGAGAGTTTTGGGATCCAAGTGCCTGATTTGACCATGGTTCTGAGTGAGAAGATCTGGCCTGCTAGGCAGCTTCTCATGTAGAACCTTAGTGAGGTCTAGAAGTGTTGTGAACCAGGGTTGATGAACTCAGGTGGCAGCTACTAGAATCATTGTAAGAGAAGTTTGTCTGAGTTTCCGAACCAGAAATAGGAGGAGAGGGAGAGGTGGAAAAGCATAGGCAAATATCCCTGACCAACTCATCCATAATGCATTGCCCTTGGATAGTGGGTGTGGGAACCTGGATGTGAAGTATGGGCATTTTGTATTTTCTGCAGTTGCAAAAATGTCTATCTGAGGGAACCCCCACCTGTGGAAGTATAGGAGGAGGCCTTGCAGGATGAGTTTCCATTTGTGGACTTGTTGCTGCGTCCTGCTGAGCAGGTCTGCAAATTTATTGTCTGTTCCTGGAAGATATTCGGCTAACAGGTGAATGTTGTGATGTACAGCCCACTTCTATATAATCAGAGACAGGTGAGACAGTTGTGGAGAACATGTCCCCCTTGTTTCTGTAGGTAATTAATGGCTGTCATGTTGTCCATTCGGACTAGGACAACCCTGTGAGGGAGAATGCTTTCAGTGCTAGGAGAACAGCTTGAAGTTCTAGGTAGTTCATGTGGAGACTCTGGCGCTTGGTGTCTCAGAGACCCTGCACTGTGAGGTACTGAAGGGGTACACCTCATCCCATCTGTGATGCATTTGTTGTGATCATGATGGTGGTAACAGGGTTGAAGAAAGGCCCCCTTTCAACAGGTTGGTTGTATTCCACCATTGCAAAGAGTGGTAGGTGTGGCGGTCTGTCAACACTAGCTCCTCTGACTGACTCCGTGGCTGAGACCACTGTCAAGGTGAACATTCCTGTAATAGATACATGTCTACTTGTGCATGAAGCACTGTGGAAATGCAGGAAGCAATCATCCCTAGAAACCGCTGGACCGTCCTCACTGTGAGTTGTTTGAAATTGGGGCAGCAGTGCCTGAAAGATCTGGATTCTTGCCGGTTTGGGGTAGGCTAATCCTTTTTTTGTATTTAGGATTGATCCTAAGTATGGTTGGACCTGTTAAGGATGCAGGTGAGACTTGGGTGTTTTGACAGTGAAACCTAAGCTGTGTAGTAAATCAAGTGTCATCTTAGTATGTATTTGCTTAATGGCCTGAGGTCTAAGTTTGGCCGTAAGTACCCTTTCTTTTTGGGGATTAGGAGGTACAGAGAGTATACCCCCAAGCCCTGAGGTTGAGGAGGGACTCAGTCCATAACTCATTTGAGGAGCTGAGCTTGAACTTCTTCTTTGAGTAATGGTTGGTGTTCCTGTGTTAACCTGTGAGCTTGAGGTGGAATGTTGGGTGGTATGGTAATGTGCTCCAGGCAATAGCAATGTTGGATAATGAATAATATCCACTTGTCTTAAATGTAATGGATTTCCATGTAGGTAGGAAATGTTGTAGTCTGCCCCCGACAGGTGTATGTGTTCGGGAGAGGAGAGGGTATTCACTGCTTGGTGGAGGGTACTGCTCCCTGCGGTAGGTACCCTTGCTTCTACTGCTGTTGGCATTACCTCTATAGGAACCACAGTAGTAGCTCTTAGAGTAGGAGCCCTGACTGTTGTTTTTATTGGGAGGTGGTGCCCTGACTGTTGTTTTTATTGGGAGGTAGAGCCCTTAGCAGAGGTGGATTTGGACGCGCCTCTATGACCTGGACAAGAAAAAGTGCCACGGTAGCAGGTGTTTGAAAGGCTCCCATAGCTTTAGCCGTCTCAGTGTCCTTTTATATCTTTCGTAAAGTAGAGTCCACCTGAGGGTTGAAAGTGTGTTCCTTATCAAAAGGCATGTTTTTTAATACAGCCTCTTGTACCTCAGGTTCAAACCCAGAGATTCTGAGCCATGCGTGATGCCTTCATAAAATGCTTGGATTTACTTCCCTTTTTGTTGTGTTTGCAGCATCCAGTGCACACCATATGGAAACTAACTGTTGGGCTCATTTTTTGTGTTCCTCTGGGAGAAAGTGGAGTCATTTTTCTATTGTATCCCAGTGGGTGTGGTCGTAGCGTACTAGGCGATCTTGTGAATAGGTAATAAGCCAGTGGTTGGCAGCCTGAGATGCACTCAGTTTCCCCATAGCATCTAACCTTTTACTCTCCTTGTCAGGAGGTTGGGTGTCTGCAGTCACCTGGGAGTTAGCACACTTACGAGCTGTAGTGGTAACTATGGAGTCTGGTTGTAGCTGTCCTTTAATGTAAATAAGGTAAGATCGTGCAGGTTTCTATTTTTTTTATCTACCCCAGGTGTTATGACACTAGCCCTAATAGGGTCTTTGAATATGCCATGGGTATGCCTAAACATGGCAGACATTTGGTAGCCCTATGTGTGGTGGACAGCGTTTTGAAGGGGAAGTCATCCTGTAAGGGCTCTTTATGTAGCTCTACATTATGAAATGCAGCAGCCTGTGAGAAAGTAGCCTCTTTCTAGCCTTGTTACCCCCACTTTTGGCCTGTTTGTGAGTATATGTCAGGGTGTTTTCACTGTCTCACTGGGATCCTGCTATCCAGGGCCCAGTGCTCATAGTGAAAACCCTATGTTTTCAGTATGTTTGTTATGTGTCACTGGGACCCTGCTAGCCAGGACCCCAGTGCTCATAAGTTTGTGTCCTATATGTATGTGTTCCCTGTGTGATGCCTAACTGTCTCACTGAGGCTCTGCTAACCAGAACCTCAGTGGTTATGCTCTCTCTGCTTTCTAAATTGTCACTAACAGGCTAGTGACCAATTTCACCAATTCACATTGGCATTCTGGAACACCCTTATAATTCCCTAGTATATGGTACTGAGATACGCAGGGTATTGGGGTTCCAGGAGATCCCTATGGGCTGCAGCATTTCTTTTGCCACCCATATGGAGCTCTGACAATTTTTACAGAGGCTTGCCACTGCAGCCTGAGTGAAATAACGTCCACGTTATTTCACAGCCATTTACCACTGAACTTAAGTAATTTATAAGTCACCTATAGGTCTAACCTTTACCTGGTAAAGGTTGGGTGCTAAGTTACTTAGGGCCAGATGTAGCAAAGCTTTAGCGAGTCGCTAACGGCGAAAAACGCAGTTTGCGAGTCGCTAAAGCCACTTTGCTATGTTGAAATGCATTTTGCGAGTCGGAACCGACTTGCAAAATGCATTTCCGAGTCGCAAATAGGAAGGGGTGTTCCCTTCCTATTTGCGAGTCGCAATGGTATGCATTTTCATTTGCGACCGCGACTGCGGTCGCAAATGAAAGCGCAGTTACCATCCACTTGAAGTGGATGGTAACCCGGGCGCATACGGGAAGGGGTCCCCATGGGACCCCTTCCCCTTTGTGTCTGGCACAAACAATAATTTTTCAGAGCAGGCAGTGGTCCAATGGACATGATCATGGAATTGTCACCCCAATGCCATTCTGGCATTGGGGAGACAATTCCATGATCCCCCGAGTCTCTAGCACAGACCCGGGTACTGCCAAACTGCCTTTCCCGGGGTTTCACTGCAGCTGCTGCTGCTGCCAACCCCTTAGACAGGTTTCTGCCCTCCTGGGGTCCAGCCAGGCCTGGCCCAGGAAGGCAGAACAAAGGACTTCCTCAGAGAGAGGGTGTTACACCCTCTCCCTTTGGAAAAAGGTGTCAGGGCTGGGGAGGAGTAGTCTCCCCCAACCTCTGGAAATGCTTTGATGGGCACAGATGGTGCCCATCTCTGCATAAGCCAGTCTACACCGGTTCAGGGATCCCCCAGCCCTGCTCTGGCGCGAAACTGGACAAAGGAAAGGGGAGTGACCACTTCCCTGACCTGCACCTCCCAGGGGAGGTGCCCAGGGCTCCTCCAGTGTGCTCCAGACCTCTGACATCTTGGAAACAGAGGTGCTGCTGGCACACTGGACTGCTCTGAGTGGCCAGTGCCAGCAGGTGACGTCAGAGACTCCTTCTGATAGGCTCTTACCTGTGTTGCTAGCCTATCCTCCTTCCTAGGTAGCCAAACCTCCTTTTCTGGCTATTTAGGGTCTCTGCTTTGGGGAATTCTTTAGATAACTAATGCAAGTGCTCATCCGAGTTCCTCTGCATCTCTCTCTTCACCTTCTGCCAAAGGATCGACCGCTGACTGCTCAGGACGCCTGCAAAACCGCAACAGAGTAGCAAAGACGACTACTGCAACCTTGTATCGCTGATCCTGACGCTTTCTTGCCTGTTTCCTGGTGGTGCATGCTCTGGGGGTAGCCTGCCTCCTTCTTGCACCAGGAGCTCTGAAGAAATCTCCCGTGGGACAACGGAATCTTCCCCCTGCAACCGAAGGCAACAAAAGACTGCATCACCGGTCCTCTGGGTCCCCTCTCAGCACGATGAGCGTGGTCCCTGGAACTCAGCAACTCTGTCCAAGTGATTCCCACAGTCCAGTGACTCTTCAGTCCAAGTTTGGTGGAGGTAAGTCCTTGCCTCCCCACGCTAGACTGCATTGCTGGGTACTGTGTGATTTGCAGCTGCTCAGGCTCCTGTGCACTCTTCCAGGATTTCCTTCGTGCACAGCCAAGCCTGGGTCCCGACACTCTAACCTGCAGTGCACAACCTTCTGAGTTGTCCTCCGGCATAGTGGGACTCCCTTTTGTGTCTTCAGGTGGACTCCGGTTCACTCCTCTTCCAAGTGCCTGTTCTGGTACTTCTGCGGGTGCTGCCTGCTTCTGTGAGGGCTCCCTGACTTGGTGGGTGCCCCCTCTGTCTCCTCATCCAAGTGGCGACATCCTGGTCCTTCCTAGGCTACAGCAGCATCCAAAAACCCTAACCATGACCCTTGCAGCTAGCAAGGCTTGTTTGCGGTCTTTCTGCGTGGGAACACCTCTGCAAGCTTCTTCACGACGTGGGACATCCATCCTCCAAAGGGAAAGTTTCTAGCCCTCTTCGTTCTTGCAGAATCCACAGCTTCTACCATCCGGTGGCAGCTTCTTTGCATCCTCAGCTGGCATTTCCTGGGCATCTGCCCACTCTCGATTTTGTTGTGACTCTTGGACTTGGTCCCCTTCTTCCACAGGTACTCTCGTCCGGAAATACTCTTTGGTTGCTTTGCTGGTGTTGGTCTTCCTTGCAGAATTCCCCTATCACGACTTCTGTGCTCTCTGGGGAATATAGGTGCACTTTACACCTACTTTTCAGGGTCTTGGGGTGGGCTATTTTTCTAACCCTCACTGTTTTCTTACAGCCCCAGCGACCCTCTACAAGCTCACATAGGTTTGGGGTCCATTTGTGGTTCGCATTCCACTTTTGGAGTATATGGTTTGTGTTGCCCCTATAGCTATGTGCTCCTATTGCAATCTACTGTAACTTTACATTGCTTGCATTACTTCCTTTTGCTATTACTGCATATTTTTGGTATTGTGTACATATATCTTGTGTATATTTGGCATCCTCATACTGAGGGTACTCACTGAGATACTTTTGGCATATTGTCATAAAAATAAAGTACCTTTATTTTTAGTATATCTGTGTATTGTGTTTTCTTATGATATTGTGCATATGACACCAGTGGTATAGTAGGAGCTTTGCATGTCTCCTAGTTCAGCCTAAGCTGCTCTGCTATACCTATCTGCTAGAAACACCTCTTCTACACTAATAAGAGATAACTGGACCTGGTACAGAGTGTAAGTACCCCTTGGTACCCACTACAAGCCAGGCCAGCCTCCTACACAGCCCCAGCTAGGATCTCTTGGTAAGAAGTAGGATCTTCTGGGGTAGAAGGACGTGCAAGATACAGGTCAGGATCCATTTCAGCATGAGGATTTGTGTCATAGGTGTCCCTGGTGGTCATCTTCTTTTGTCCCCCATACTCACCAGTTTCTGACTGTGGGGACCCCTGAGGTGAAATATCTAGTGGCTCTCTTGTATGAGGCGAAGAAGAGTCTAGTAACAGGGGAGGTGGAGGTGAAGGTGGTGAGGGATGTGGAAGGGGTGGAGAGCTGATAGCCTTGTCCATAGTCTTCCTGCTAGGAGGGACTGGCATGTTCAGCACCTCTTCAAAGGTAAGCTTCCTTTTAGGTGGTGGAGAAGAGGAAGATTTGGCCAGGATACCTCAATTCTCAGCCTGGATGTGTATTTTCTTTAGGCGTGTGTTAAATTTTTCCTGTAACATGTGCAGGATTGTTTCCACCTGTGGTTTGGGAGCGGGCTTGGAGCTCGGTTTCGATGTCTTTGGCTCTGAAGCCTTCAGCTCTGAAGCTTTTGGCTTCAAGGTGGAAGGCACCTTTGGCATTGAGGTGGTTGTTGTTGACTGCTGGCTCAGCACCATGGGTTGAGACTGTCACAACTCAATATTATGCTCTGTGTCCAGTGGGTACTCGCCAGCCTCTTGTCATTCCTTCCCTTATGGCCTCTTTCTGTCTCAAGTACTTCATGGCTTCCCCCTCCCTGAAGGCCACAAACTATTGGCCCTTCAGTTCTGTTGCTATGCAAGTTTAGATGAGTTAGCACCTGCAGATATCGCGTGCCCTTTTAGGATAGTCATGTTTCCACTGCGAACCATTGGGCTGTACCATCATGCACTTGGGTTCCGTTGTACTTTGCACCTGCTGCCTGTTAAGTCATATTTGTTTGTATGTAACATGTGACTTTCCCCAAGTTCCTTTGGAAGCCTCCACTTGAGACATGTGCCCCTCTGGAATACTCTTGGCTTCCTGTATAAAAAGCCCCTCTTAACTTGCATCAGGTCTTGGCCTTTTACCTGTATCCAGACCAGGACCTGCACCTGTCAAGTGCTGCACAAACAGCTTCCCTGCACTCACCTTTTGAGTTGCCCAGAGCTTCCTGTGGTCCTGCCTAGAGCAATCTTCATCCCTGCACTCATCTTCGCCCGGAGTTCACTGCTTCAGTCTTGTGCAGCCTCATACCTGCACTTATCTTCCTTAGTCATCCGGAAACCTTCTGGCGCTCTAGTTTTCCACATCTCCCCTGATGATGGTGAGATCCTGATTTCTGCAACGCCTCCAGTGCATCTCTCCATGAACTACGATTCCACCTCTTCTCGAACGTCTTGCAGCGATCCACCTTCCTCTTTCGAACGCCAGCTCAAGTGCTAGTCCATGCCATGTACTTGCCCGCAGGTTAGTGCGCAATAATCCTTAGCAGTATTTGCAGGCCTGTCTGTTATTTCCTTGCTCATCCTGGCTCTGGACCCTCTCTCCCAGTCTTGGCTTCTGAACTATGTTTCTCATGACATAGGGCCTGTCTCCTGAACCAACTTAATACCTCCAAGTTATGTCCTGAGAGTAATCATGTTTTCTGGCATACCTAGGAAGTGCACTCAACTTCAACCTTGTACCGAGTATAACTGTGTCTTTTAGAATATCTCAGGAGTGCCCATGTGTCCAAGCTATATATTGAGTGTAACCTTGTTTCTAGCATACTTTGGGAATGTCTTTAACTCTTATCCATGTTTCAAGCACAACCTTGGAAGTGTCAGGACAGTAACTCCAATCTTGTGCCAAAAAGTAACCTTGTTTCCTGTACAGCCTCGTTTTCCAAGTTTAGTCAACGTACAGAGTACAACCTTGGGAGTGTTCATAACTCCAAATTTGTGTCCAGAATAATTTTGTTTTGTGTGTAGTCTCATTTCCAAGTTTAGCCCATATATTGAGTGCAACCTTTAGTGTGTCAGTAACTCTAGCCTTGTGCCACATATAGGGGGTGATTCTGACCCTGGCGGTGACGGTCGGACCGCCACATTATGACAGTGGAGAAGCCGCCACGGTCCAACTGCCAACACCGCCAGGCTGCCACCAGCCTGGAGGTCCCGATGGTTGTAATCCAACAGGGCAGCACTGCCCTGCCAATTGAGAGTCCCCATCCGCCAGCCTGTCCATGGCGGTTTACAATGTAATGGAAAGGCTGGCTCAGTGGGGAACCTGGGGGGCCCCCATGCACAGCCCTGTTGTGTAGCCATTTTAGTTATAGCTCCATGCACGTTATTTTAGCAAACTAGGCCTGTCGCTGTGCACTTTAACCTAGATATATTTTATTCAGCTTTGTTTATTATTTTAACAATAGCCACTTTTGCAATCTTGTTTTATTTCTCCCTATCTAGCTGCTCTTGCTTAGGCCAGCACTACATTCTCAAACAAGATATTCTTGTTCACTCTGTGTTTCTTTCAAGGCTGCAGTTAGATAGGTTGCTGGTGACCGTGGTAAAAGTTTTGTCTCTGGTATTCATAGAAAAACAGACATCCTTACGTAGGGACATTTTCTCAGAACATCAGCTGTTTATTATAAAAACACTTCTCTGTCCCTTACACGTTAAAAGGGAGATACTGGCCAGAAGACCACGACTGCATGCTGATTGCTGAACCCTTCGCTATAGCTGCTTGTGTAGACTGCAAGCCTTTGCTCTGGTACGGGGGATGATGCCTTCCCAGGGGAACCTGAAGAGCAGAACTAGAGCTTAACATGCTGTGCTCTATTATAGCCTAGGTAGGAATTAGTCTACTTGTCTCTAGTGACAACATGGTAGCATTATTCCTATGCTTTACTTTCCTTGTCACAATTCTAATTCTGTCAAGCTTTATCATCCTGGTTATTGCAATGCATGCTTTATTGTCTAAGATGCAATCGCTTCATTAAAAAACCTTATTGAAGCATATACTGCCTCTGTTTGTCATTTGTAAAAGGAAGACTAATGTAACTTAGAGAAACAGATGAGACCTGAGTAACCACGATTTCCTTGAGAAGTCAATTGTGTCATGCACTCGGCTGCCCAATCATCCCAGCTCTTTGGTAGAGATGAGGCACTGCTAGTTAGCCACAGCAAAAACCCGGATTAGGGTGACAGGTGTCACCTGTGATGGGTTAAGACTCAGAATCCCACACCGCAGGTGATCCTGCCGATCAAATCTTGTAGTCTCATTAGAAAAATGAGAGCCTACGCGACAGCCCCATCGCACATCAGACTGCCCAAATTACGGGCAATGGCATGAGTGACGGGTGCTGCTGCACCCGCTGCACCGCTCCATTAGGAGCCGGCTGCAATGTTAAGGCCCTGTTCCCCGCTAGGCAGGCAGGCGGAAACACTGTTTCCGGCTGCCGGCCCAGCGTAGAACTAAAAATAGGGCCGGCAGTGTTCGGGAGCTAGGAATACTGTCCCTGGGTCCAGCTTCCTCCTGATTGGGGTTCCAGCATTGGCTCCAGTGTTTTCCCACAGTTGGAACAAGGTGAGTGCATGACAGAGACAATGCTGATTGTTGGTCTCGGTCCGACAAGATTAATGGACGTGGTTTCGGCTTCAAATGTGCTTTTGGTGCTGAGTCTAAATGCAGAAAGTCAGTAGTAGGTTTTCAGTGCTGACCATGGCTAGGCAGCAGTGGTGGACGGGGGACCTCAGATTCTGGGACCATGAAAGTTAAATGTTTTGTTGTCAAATTGGGCTGGAGGGCAGGGGTTGCCAAACTCACAGGTTGAGCTGGTGTAATGTCCTCCATTTCAAAGTCAATGTTGAGTTCAGAGCCTGAACTTTTGTCAACAGAGAAGGCCCCCTCTTCATCAACGGATGGTTGCTCTTTGGCATGCTCCTCACCGAATATGTCAGGAGTGTCGTCGGTGGCTCTGTAGAACATATTGAGGTGACGTGTTGTACGATCCTGAAGTGTCATTTTGGATTGGAAAGACTTGCATGCATTGCAGTCCGCTCCTTTGTGCTCTGGGGGATAAGCACAAGTTGCACACCGAATGCTGGTCAGTGGGGGGGGATACTTCGCATGGCTAAGCGGGCAGTACTGAAAAGGCATGAGTCCCACACCAGTTGGGCATTATAGTAAACTGAGATGGACTTTAAAGGTGGGCCCCAAAGGGAATGGGATCAAACTGAATTTTTTTTTTTGATGCGCAGATGGGAAAAACACAAACAGAAACAATACAGATAGAAGGGATTGGAAGTGGGACCGAAGATCCAACCGTGACTGAGTCTAAAAAGCAGTGAAGGCACATACATCCAAACCTGACAGCAGAGAGAGAAAACAATCTAACATTGGAGTAGATGCCCGTGCCCATTATCACAGATAGGAGTCACACTACCTCGAAATACTTTTTTGAAGAAGAACAAATTGCACAACACCGGACACAACACAGAGTATGAAGAGCACGTGCATCTACAGCCACACATGCCTCGAACATTAAGTTATAGTAATTTAAAAGTGGTGCATAAATTAGAAATTTACGGTATAACCATAATATGTGAATTTTAATGTTTGTGTTGTTCAAGTTTGATTTGTATAGAAAGAATAGTTAAATTTGTCCTAACTATAACTAAGTTTCAAGATTTGATTTTTTTAAATTTAATTTAATTTATTTTTATTTTGAATGAAAATGTGTTTCAAATCATAGAGTCCAGTGTTGTTGAGTAGAGAACTGTTATATAGAGTATCATACAATACAGTGGCGGAGAGTGTCATACAGTGTAATGTTGAGTGTAGTGTCGCAGAGTGGACTACTGTAGCAAATAGTGGATAAAAATGTCATACAGTGGAGTACAATAGCATGGAGTGCAGTAGAGTGGAGTGGCGTAGTGTCAACTAATGTGTCATAAACTGGAGCAGGGTCTCAGAGTACAGTAGAGTTCTGTATAGTAAAATGTTGGAAAGTCTTGTAGAGTGAAGTGGAGTGTTTCACAGTGGAGTGTCCTGGGATACAGTGAAGTACAGAATTGCACAGTGGAGTGTATATGATTCAGTGGAGAAGAGTCTTGCAGAGTGGTATAGAGTGTAGTAGAGTAGAGTTGCACACAGTGAAGGAAAGTGCTGTAGAATGTAGCATGTAGTGTCAAACAGTGGTGTAGAGTGGACTAAAGTATCATATAGTGGAGTAGAGTGAAGTTGAGTGGAGTCGCGTAAGATAGAGTAGAGTTTAGTGTCATTGAATGGAGTGTTATGTTGTAGAGTAGAGCGGCATGGAGTGGAATAGAGTGGCCTGGCATAATATACAATACAGTAAAATGTTAGAGAAAAGAGGTGTGTCATACAGTGAAGTTGTCTGGTGTTTTATACAGTCTTGGAAAGTGTTGTACAGTGAAGTACACTGGAGCTCCACCGAGTGGATTAGAGTGTTATAAAGTGGAGTGGCATGGAATAGAGTAGTGTGTTTTAGAGTAAATTGGCATAGAGTGAATATGATTTAAGTGGCAGAACATCATAGAGTGGAGTAATGTACAGTGGAGTAGTGTAGTACAGTAGAGTAGAGTAGAGTTGAGTATTGTGTCAATGAATTACGGTGGAGTGGCACAGAGGGAGTTTCGTACAGAAGAGTAGAATATCAGACAGTGCCACAGAGTAAACTAGAGTGCTGCAGACTGGCACTGACAGGAGTGTATTGTTGTACAATGGAATACTATAGAGTGGAGTATAAAGGGGCATAGACTGTCATTCAGCAGAGTACAGTGTTGCTGAGTGGAGTACAGTGGAGTGGTGTGCAGTGAAGTTGGGTACAATGGAGTAGCGTATAGAGGAGTGGTGTAGAGTGAGGTCTCATACAGTGAAATAGCATACAATTGAAGTGGCGTACAGTGGAGTGCATAGAGTGGAATAGTGTAAAGTGGAGTTACATACAGTGGATCTGAGTAGAGTGGCATACAGTGGAGTGGCGTACACTGGCGTGGAATTGACTGGAGTGGAGTAAACATGTGGTGTATAGTGGAATAACGTACAATTGAATGGTGAGTTGGGGTGGAGTCAGGCAGAGTGGAGTGGTGAATTGTGGAAAAGCGTACAATGGAGCTGTTGTGGACGGGAGTGACCTAAAGTGGAGTAGCATACAGTGGAGTAGCTTACATTACAGTAGCGTTTCCTGGAATAGAGTAAAGTTGAGTAGCATTGAGTAAATTGGCATACAGTGAAGTGGTGTAAGGTGGAGTGGCATAGAGTGGAGTAGAGTACATGGGAGTAGCATACAGTGGAATAGTGTACAGTCAAGTGGGGGTAGAGTAAAGTGGCGTACAGTTGAACACGTAGAATTGAGTAGCGTAGAGTGTAGTTGTGTAAAGTGAAATAGAGTATAGTAGAGTGGTATAGAATGGAGTGGGGCACAGTGGAGTGGCATAGAGTGAAATGGTGTACAGTGGAGTAGGGTTGAGAAGAACAGCATTCGGTGGAGTGGCGTAAAGTGAGGTGGAGTAGGGTACAATGGAGTAGCGCACAGTGGAATAGTGTCCAGTTGAGTGGAGTAAAGTTGAGTGGGGTAGAGTGGCGTTCAGTTGAATAGCGGAGAAATGAGTGGCGTAGACTGTAGTTGTGTATACTGAAATAGCGTATAGTGGAACGGCATAAAATGGAGTGGGGTAAAATGCACTGGCATTCAGTGGGGAGACGTACAATGGTGTGGTATAGAGTGGAATAGCATACAGTGGAGTGGCGTAAAATAGAGTGGCTGAGAGTGGAGTAGCATACAAATGAGTAGTATATAGTGGAATAGCATACAGAGGAGTGGTGTACAGTCAAGTGGGGTAGAGTGAAGTGGGTTACAGTTGAATAGCGTAGAAGTGATGTAGAGTATAACTGCATACAGTAAAATAGTGTATAGTTGAGTCGCATAGGATGTAGTCTGGTACAGTGGAGTGGCATAGAGTGGAGAGGTGTATACGGGATTAGAGTAAAGTTGAGTTTTGTAAAGTGGTGTCACAGAGTTGATTTCAGTACTGAAAGCTAACACACAGTAGAGTGGCGTAAAGTGGAGTGGCGTGCAGTGGAGTAGTGTGCAAAGGAGTAGCGTACAGGTGAACAGCATACAGTGGAGTGGCGTGCAATGGAGTGGGCTAGAGTAAAGTGGCATACAGTCAAATAGTGTAAAATTGAGTGCGTAGAGTGTAGTTGTGTACAGTGGAATGGGGTATATGGAGTAGAATGGAGTGGGGTAAAGTGGAGTGGTGTAGAGTGGACTGGCATACAGTAGAGTGGCATACAGTGGAGTGTTGTAAGGTGGAATGGTGTGGAGTGGGGTAAAGTGTAACAGTATACAGTGGAGAAGCATAAACTGGAGTGGTGTGCAGTTAAAAACAGTGGAGTAGCGCAGAGTAGAGGCGTGAGAATTGGAATAGCATAAAATGGAGTAGCATATAGTGGGGTTGTATAGAGTGGAGTGGTACAGAGTGTAATACCATAAAGTGGAGTGTTGTAGTGTGGAGTAGGGTAGTGTATAGTGGGGTTGACTGTAGTGGCGTACAGTATAATGGAGTACAGTTGAGTGGCATACATTGGTGTAGTGTACAGTGGAGTGGTGTGAAGTGGAATTATATTGAGTGTAGTGGCATTCAGTGGTGTGATGTAAAGTGGAGTGCCATATACTGGAACATAATAGACTGCAGTGTCGTACAGTAGAAAAGCATACATTTTGGTACTGTAGAATACAGTGGAGTACATTGGAGTGGCATAGAGTGGAATGGTATACAGTGAATTGGCATAGAGTGGAGTGGCATACAGTGGAATAGCTTAAAGCGGAGTGAGGTGGGGTTAGGGACAGGAGAATAATATAGAGAAGAGTGACGTAGAGAGTAGTGGGGTACAGAGGAGCGGCGTAGACAGGAAAGGCATACAATAGAGTGGCGTAGAATGGAATAGCATACAGTGGAATGGCATAGAGTGGAGTGGCGTAGACTGGAGTGGGTAGGGTCATAGCATACAGTGCCGTGGTGTAGTGTGGAGTGGTGTAGAATGGAGAGGTGTACAGTGGAATGAGGTACAGTGCAGTGGCAGTCAGTGGACCAGCGTAGAGTTGGAGTGGTGTACAATGGAACAGGACATAGTGGAGTGATGTACACTGGAGTTGTGTAGAGTGGAATGACAGAGTGGAATTGTGTAAAGTGAAGTGGCATGGACTGGAGTTGGGTACAGTGGAATAGCATAGAGTGGGGTAGCTTAGAGTGGGGAAACATTCAGTGGAGAGGCATACACTGGAGTGGCATACACTGGAATGACAAAGCGGAGTAAGGTAGAATGAGTGGCACAGAGTGGAGTGACGTGGAGTAGCTTACAGTCAAATAGCATGCCGGGACAGTGGCGTAGAGTGGAGTTGCACAGATGGTGTCCACTTTGCCACCTATGAAAACCACATCTTCCTTTCAAACCTGAAACGTTACCTTATCCAACATAACTACGTTTATTTTCTTTTTGCAAACAACAAACAACAAAGACTCTTGTAAGACCCACCCTGAATTAGGTATAATAGGTATAATATTATTTCATATTGTGAAACTTTTTTTTTATTTCACTGGTGCTGCAGCACTTCCTGCAGTTTTTAAAAAGGTATAACCCTAGAAAACTAGTATGTTCTACCACTACACAGTGTGTTAGTGTGCCTTATTTGTTGCTGCAGCATATCTGGAGTATTTCATATGTTTCATAGGCATTTACAGATATCACTAACTTTCTTGCCTTATAATTTACCTACCACTGAACCAATTCATTTCAAATACCAAAAATGATCATCTTCACATCCTAATGTATGTAAATGACAAATTTCATTGCCATCTGTTGAGCCATTGTTGTACTACGAGTGAGTACAAAGTCAATCGAAAATGCATTCCTGTTTTGGGACCCCCCTTTTTTATTTGCGCCCACTTTACTATTCTCTGTGTAATTTGTCATCACCCGCCAATGTGGAAAGAGTAATAGATCTGGACAGTCTTGTGGAGATTTGTCAAACAGGTGCAAAGTTATCGATGGTCAAAATCTGAGGAATTCCTATTTCTGCTAACCCTAACTATAACTACAAAGTGGCTACTGCCACTATGTAAAAAAGAAACATATATATATATATATATATATATAATACACAAAAAAGTGTGCCGGTGATATATATCTATGTAACGAAAGCTATCTCTTTCTGCCAAATTTGGTGTTATTCCACCCAGCAGTTTGGACTGTAGGTCCTGTTCAATGGTCCTATGGGAATTAACATGGGAAACGCAACTTTTTTGGGCCCCGGCTTCACGGATCACCTCAAACTTTCCGTGCGCAACAAGAATCACATAGGCAAGGCAAAAAACACTTTTTCATGGTCCTAACTATAGCTACCTAGTGGCGAGTGAGTAATGTAATCTGTGAAGTCATGGATTAAGGGGCGTAAATTATAGTTAGCTTGTGTAACTATAACTGCTGAATTTCTATGGATTTGTACATGTGAAATCTGAGTCTAACTATAATGTCTGTCTAACCTATGTTTTTTTCAGTGAATTTCTATGTTTTTTTTTATGAAAAGTCATTTTAATTACTATACATTAATCCAACCACCCCTGCACACAGCCTTCGGATGTCTCCTGTCCGTGCTGTGGACTGGTTGATGCTGATATAGTGCATATGCTATGGGCCTGTTCGCACTTGCAGTCGTACTGGAATGAGGTAATGCTTTGTCTAACACATTGTACAGATAGAGCCTTCCCTAATTCATAGGAGGTGTGTATATCAGGGCTATGCAGCAGAAGCAAAAAGCATAAGCTCACATCTCGCTTCATTGAACTGGGACTGAGCCTAGCCAAAAAAAATTATCACATGCAGGTGGACGTCACCTGACCCTCCACAACTGATAGCCCAGATTCGTTCATTCACAAATTGGGGCCAGGCAAAAAGTATAGATCTACTATGCGATGATGCCAGTGGTTTACGCAGGCAGCCCATGGGTTTGCAGGTGGGACGTTGTAATGCCAAGCCTTCACACAGATCCTTCAGAAGTATGAGTCACATAATTCACAGCCATCCCCTGCCAGTGCAGTTTGAAGGGGACACAAGTCTACATGATTCCTTATACATCAACACAGTTCTTCGACACACATTGGCACTCCCTGCATTGCACTTGGGTGTTATCTGCTGTGTAGCACATTGTGGATGTGAGTCCGCTCCTATGTTAATACAATGGGTGGAAACGTAATGAAGCATGTATAAGCATGTTAGTTATTGTTGTTTTCCTACCTAATATAATTTGAATAGTCGTTTTGTAATGTTTTTGTTCTATGCAGATGACACCGTACATTGTTGCTGTAACTGAATGTTATGCACATACATTAATTCTGGCATATCCATCTGTAACTACTGTATAGTAATCTTAATGCTATGTAATGCTGCACACTTCCTAATACTTTTGATCAAGTGGTTACAGGTTCTGCAAACTTGGTATGTGCCATAATCTGTCGTTCTATGCTCTGAAACCTACTTTGTAGTGTTTCTACTCACTACTGTATACGACAAGCACATCAATTAAGTAATTTTATTGTCTGATCTGTATAATACAACTATGACTGTATATAGAATTCTCTACTAAAAGCAACAATACACAGATTAAAACAAAAAAAATGAGTAATGTAATAGGTGCGCTTTTAAGCAGTGAATGGCAAGGGAAGGGGTGAATTATAGTTACTTCTGTTAACTATAACTGGTAAATGTCAGAGTTTTTTAAGTTTAATATGTAACATTTAACTGACATTTTCACTGAACTATAATGTCTGTTTAACCTCAATTTTTGCAGTAACTTTCTAGAGTTTTTTTAATGTAAAGTAAGATATTCCTGCCATACCTAACTAGAACGTCACTTTGAACTTTGGTTTTTCAGTACATTTCTATGTTATGTTAACGCAACTAAGGTTTTATTGTGATGAGTAAGCATTCTAACGCCTGCCACACACAGTTTGGGCTTGACTGCAGGGCCTGGCCTGTGCCAAGGCTTACACTCAACCCAACTGCAAGCAACCAATGGCCCACTACTCACAGCCTTTGATCATGTGGGGTGTTCGGTTGGCATCAGGGCCTGCTCCCATCCTCCTGTGGGCAGCAAACCCCTCGCCTCACATGGCCTCTCGCATCTCTCTGATTCTATCCTTCTTCATAACTCTGGGGCAGAGTTTGCTTTATGTAAGCTTATACAAGAGGATTGTGGCAACACAAGTCAATGTACATATAGATGCCTCCAAAATCAATGTCTTCCAATAAAATACTACAAGCAGCTTTTCTGTTCTTAATTTTACATTGCAATGGTCGAAAAGCATGCTTTCAGGAGCTGTAGCCCTCAATATAGAAAGAAAAGGGGACATATACTCGAATATGAATATGTTCAATATATCTGCAGCATGAAAAGAAGCCCATGAGCCATTTATTGTGAAACTAGAAAGGACTGGGGAAAGGAGAACGACTGCCTCTGGACATTTTGCAGTTGAGCAGCCAACACTGCACATCTTGTGCAGTTTCCCCCGAAATCTGGGTGATGTTGCCAGGTTCCCTTAGTGTTGTGTCGACTGAGACTTCAGATCCAACTGCAGAGCCTGCATATGCCATCTGGTGAAGTGGACTATATGATCTACAAAAGTACCTGAGAGGTTAGAATAACGGAGGCATTGGTGAAAACATTTTTTCAGACCTGAGTACACACGGAACTCAAGGGTAACAGAGTGCGCGCTATGTGCACTAATTGAAAAATGGAAGCGCTGAAGGTGTCTAAAAGAATGGAGTAGACCTGTGTGGAGAAGGAATGTCGGGCAGAGGAACACACAAATTTAACAGACCCAGCTATTAGATAAATAAAGGTATGAATTGTGATAAAAGAAAGTCGTCAAACAATTTAAACGATCAATAGAGTGAGATGGCGAAATAACGGGTGGACAATTTTGCTTGTAATTACAGAATAAAGAAAATGAGTCGTTTTGATAATAACACAGGGCCACTAACTGGACTGTAAAGAAATAAGTCGAAAGAAAATGTGAGGAGAAATCATACGGATACAAGTGTAAGCCACCATACGGGTTGATAGATAGCCATACTGGTGGGCTAATAGATATATATATGTATATAAAAAATTATTCTCTAAAAATGAAAAAAAAAATCGAAAATAGAAAAATACCCCAGAATGTCACCAAGAATGGGGCGGATGCTCTAAAACATAGTGGAGCAAAAAAGGGAAAAAAGGGGGAAATTGTTAATATGCAGTTCCACCTGACAAAAGAAAAAAGATGATATCCGGTGAATTAGATGAAAAGATGATCATGCACATAATATAGGATATTTTAAAGAAAGACTGTAGAATAAGAACAAGGATAGTTTATCATACATGTTGTAAGGAAGGGATCATGAGATGGTTTTGAAAAGTTGAAGGAAGGTAAAAGAGGATGTCTGGGAATGACTGTATTGCCCAAAAACTCTGCTAGCACTGCCAGCGGAGCAGAGCTTGCCACTTGCACACTGCAGCCCAGTTGCAGCTCAGAGTGTCTGTGCTTGTGCTGTGCAGCCCATAACTGGGCTGTAGTGCACACTCTGAGCCCAGCATTGGCAACCAGCTCCAGACCGGATCCTCCAGGCCTCCCTTCGCCAGCAGCCCATCCAGGCCCAGGAGCAGGGGGCAGAGGGAGGTAGAGTGCCAGGCTGCCACAACAAGGACCTAGGTGAGTCCTAATTTTTCGTTCATGCACATTTGTGCACAAGAGGCCTGAAACAGCAGCTTTCACTGCCACTGCCCTCTCCTGAATGTGCCCAAATTTGGAAGAGATAAGCAGGGTCGAGCCTGGACCTTGCTTAGTGCTTCCAAAATCAGACGCTTTCAGGAGAGGGGCATTCTGTGGCACACGGAACTCCGTCTCCATGGAATTCCACTGAGTTTTTTTTATCAACTCAGTGGAATTCCCTAGAGTGGAACTCTGTCAACTCTGCCCAGGTCTACTCTGATGTGGGCAGAAGCTGCAGCAGATCTGAAAGGAACAGAGAGGGACAGCAAAGATGAATGATCTGGAGGGCTCATCTGTCAGATATGATAGATTGCCACCCTTGGAGAAAAGGTTTTATTCTGACTCCCTCTAGGTTGTCGTGCACCTCTTAGAGCAAACTAAAACAGCTTTGGGGCTGATACTGGCATTGTCTGTACATCAACCCACTCGAGCAGCCTCAGAAGGGTCAAAACTAATGAGGAAACTGTCTGGCAGGGGTGGAAAAGCCTAAGGAACATGCTGTGGGCTTTTAAAGTGTTCAAGGAGCAAATCAGTCTTTTCACCAGAAAGGTGGGTCCCATCAAAATGCATATCCATAAAGAATGCCTTCACATCTCCAGAAAAGTCTGTGGATCATATCCCCCTGCATGGCGATGGGAGCACCATACTGCTGCCAACCGCTTGTCCCAAGCCATCAGTATTATCAGACCAGCCCAAATCATTTATTTGGCTGTATCTTGGCCATCATGAATGGTCAAAATGGTCCTGCGTACATGTTCCGTAGTGTGATTCTGACTAAGATAATGGGTGCTCATCTTAGTAGTACGGCCAGCGTGTACACCAAACATGGCGCCAAGATCCAGCCACAGCTAAGTATATTGCACCCACTTGTTTATTTTGACAATTAGGTTCCCTACACCTGGGGCCACTAAGAAACTTTCCACTGGTATATAATGTCCCTCTGCTCCCTGCTCACTACACGGTAGCAGAGACACAGGTAGGTCATAGCGCAAACCACACTGTGGAAACTGTGAGCTCTCAGCATTCTCTCTCCCCCTTTGCAAGTCAGCTATTATTTTCATTTCTTTGTTTCTTACCTGAATTCAATTTTCCATTGCTTAAACTTTTCAGCCCGCGTGGCCTCTGCCACAAATCAATGGGGTTCACACCTTACCTTATTTAGGTAAGTTACCCCGTATGATAGGCAATATCTATGTTTTAACCTATTACTTACCCTTATCCCTGCTATATAAAGTGTGGGCCTTACACTTGTGTGTCACATGCGTACCTGTATGTCTTGCCTGTTTGTTTTACGATATGCAATGTCGCACCTTCATCACTAAGGGCTGATCCACCGTAGCATGTTACTGAGTTAAGAGTGACATGCCTAGATTGTTTATTTAAACTGCTATTTGTTGATTATGGGTACGACTAAATACCTCTATTTTTCCCTTGATTATTTTTGTCTCTCATAGGTCGGTTTCTAGTGATACTGAGGTATACTTTATACACTTAGGTTTACTTATGTGATTGTGATTGTGTATTTATTTTCACACATCATAAACCGGAACAGCCCTATCCTGACTAGATAAGGCCACCCATCCTGAAGAATTGCCTAGATCGACAACAACTGTAATATGTCAAGAAACATGTTTCCATATTTTTAAAACCTCGATTAGACCATTATATCCATATGCTGTTACACACTGTTTTTATTATAACATGGGGACCACCATATTAAAATTCACTAAAGTACTCCTTAGTTCATTTTAATTCCCTATGCACCAATCTTCACATATTCACACACAAAGCATGGCTTCTCACACTTCACATGCAGCCTAAAAATCAAAAGATCACTGAAAAGAGCCCCCTTGAGGGGCCCGTCAAGGCATTGCAGCGCCAGTCAGACAAGGAGCTGCCCTATGATGAAACATGACACCCATCTGGGTGTGTGAGGGCTATTGTTCCTGAGTAATCAGATCCCTTGATCTGGGTCCTCAGTCATCCACTGACCAATACACTTTTATGCTTTATAATTCTCTCCAATAGGAACTGCATTCTCCTTGCTCTTTACGTGTATTATCTGAGCCAGGTTGTATGGAGACTAGGTGAACTGGAGTGGAACTGGAGCGTGCCTTTAGACGGAGTTGAGACATGTTTGGCTCAGGCTCAGACATCGAAGTCGGTACATGATCCCCCTCCAGTGCCGGAAAAGTCAGTACTGGTGTTGACAAAAGAGAGACACATGCAGATCTTGGAGCCGGAGTGGAAGCTTTCATCAGAGTAAGTGCAGAACCTGAAGTGGGTTCAAAGGGCTCAGACGATGACGAGCACTGACCCACCAGCAACAACATGTTTTAGGCCCCCGGCAGATCCTTGGGGCCCAAAGGCATGCCAGAGGGAACCAAACGAATGACAAACATGCACAGCATAGCGTCCTTAAAGGCCTTGACCTACTACAGTGTTGCAAATGGCCTAAAGAATTCAGAGTGCATTGCAACCAGGTGCAGAATCGGCTCCTCAATCTAGGATTGGGAATGAGAACGATTTGCACCTTGATGCCCTCATAACTTCTTTTTAGACAATGAGTGGCTGGATGGAGCTGAGTTCCACCTGTTTAACTCAGACTCCAACTTACTGAATGACTTCGACCATGAAGAAGACCTGTTACAAAGTGGCCTTGTGAGCAGAAACAAGTCTGTGTCCTCGAGTTGGAGTGGGAGCAAGACTTATGCAAGGTCTGTGAATTATTTTGCTGTTTGGCAACATAAAGTTTCTCTTCACTTTAGGGTGCATGAGGGCCAGTTCTTCCGGCAACATGGATTTGTGCCCCAAGCCCAAACACCAAACGCATACCTTGTGCAGGTCCGTTACAGGCACTGGTCTCCTACAGTTACGGAATGGTTTGAGACATTTAATGTTCAGTGGGGACATTGTTCACTTGCACACTGACATTCAGTTTGGAGAAAATCATCAGCCGATGAAAAAGGGAGGGGAGCTCCGGATCCGCGTTAGGAAAGAAAGGAAATGACATTGACGCACAAGGGTGGCACTTATATAAGTCTCGACTCCATCACTTCCAGGGCGGAAAAAGGACAATGCAGAGCTATACGTCACCACCTATCGTCGCTTTAGAGTGAAAAGGTTCAGATTCAGCCAGGAAAATATTCAAAAGGTGAGGAATCTGTGGTTAGAAATATCCATCAGAACTTGAGCGCCAGCCAACATTATAGTTCTCTTGTTGCTCCAATCCGTCACCCTTAGGAATGGGGTGTTGAAGCACTTAGCATTTCAGAGTTTTTAACCTTATTTTCTTGCTCTTTCTTCACCAAAATGGTAGTTCTCCTTCCTGGTGAATAATGTCCCATCCAGGCCATTGATTACTTAGCAAGCTAAACATAAATCATATTGTCACAGCTCCCTACTGTATATTCATGTTCTTCTCTTGCTCAAGTGGAGGGTCTGTTAAAGTAGATTTATTAATTAGCATAATATTACATTAGTTGTAATTTTAGCATAACCACACCTCGAGTTGACATAATTGGCTTCAGATTGCCTGTACTGACATTGCAAGTACGAAAGAAATGCTCTGTTATTCTTCACTTTTACAAAGCTCGCTGGATTTATTTTCCATTAACAGAAAATAGCATAAAAAGTATCGATATGTGATGTTGTGCTAAAAAGAAATATAATTTCTTTTGTAGCTTTGGAGGAAGCTGAATCTTAACTTTACTCACTGTTGTAGCAAATCAAGGACTTTTCCTGTTCATGCTGATGACTCTGATGGTTCCCTGTATTAAATATGTGCAAAGGTATAGTGTCACTCTCCTGTTTTTAGGTTAAGGATCATGATTAATTATGTATTCAGGAGGCTTTGCAAGCATGTTGCAATTAATGTATCATATGGTTCTGAAAATCTAGTCGTTGTTACCTTATTTTAGGCCATTTAGTGAGTGTGTCTTCTACTGGCTGAAAATGTATAAAAAGTGCCCTTATTTGGGATGTTTGGCAGAAAATGTCTTGCTTTCAAACAAACAGCCCCCATGTTAGACTGTCATTCGATTCTGTTCTTTGAATATTTGTGATTTTGGCTATTGATTTACTCTGGAAATTTACCTTATGTTTATTATTGTGAATTACTGATTTACCTGATTAACCATCTTTTGCCTTTCGTAATTATTCAATATTTTAATAAATCTTTATGGTTTTAAATTTGAATCCCTGTCTTGTGAAGATTTGTCTTATAATTCACGTTTTTGGATCACCATCCATAATGATTCACATGACCCAGCTCCTGCAAAGTAGGCACATGTGAATAATAATGAGTGGGCGGCTGAATGCGCTGACAGTCAATACTTGGAGTCTCTGGTGACCCTGGAGACTGGTAAGCTTGAGGAAGGAGGCTACTGCCATCAACGTCAGTAGGGCCCGAGTCATCCTAGCAAAGGATACAGACCAGACGCATAGAGGCCTGCTTGCTGCTGGCAGTGCGGCTCATCGAAGTGGAGCTAGCATCCTGCTGTGGCTGTCAGAGCGGGCTGTGAGAGGACTGGTATATGGGGATAACCAGTGGCAACTGAAGGTACGGGGCCCTGCAGCCAAAACTGCTCTTTAATTAGTAGGATCCGAAGCCTAGAATGCCGCAGTGTAACACTGGGTGAAACAGAGGTGGAGACCTGTGTGGGTGGGAGTGGCCCGTCTGGAGAAACTGCTTGATCAGTGGTGTACGGTGGAGCGGGCCTTGCAGGGGCAGACGATCTGGTGTGTATGGAGGGCCCAATTCTGAATGGCTTTGTGCAGCTGTATGGCACGAGAACTGCTGGAGAAAGATGCCTTGAGCTGAGGGACATAGGGGACAGCTGACTGAGGTGCACTGTGTAGAACATCAGTTGTAGGGCTACGTGGAGAACACTGATATTACTCTAGCACCTGGAGGCGGCCCAAGGCTCCAACTTACCTGTGTTGTGTTGCTGGTACTACATAGCGCACTCTTCACTCCCGCAGCATGGGACAGCAAGACATTGGGAGGCAGCAGGGGGACTACAGGGCACAGCATTCTTCTTGGTTCCCTGGAGGCAGCCCAAGGCTCCTACTCACCTGTGCTGTGTTCCTGGCACTATATAGCACGTTCTTCACTCCTGCACCGCGGGATGCGCTCAGGCAAAGCCCGGGCCAAGGGAGGGCCCATCCAGCACCCATCAGCGCCAGGAACAGCCATGGCAGGGCCACCCCTTTGGTTGGATGGTCCCCCAGGGCCCATGGACTGAAGGCTCTACCTGGAGTTTCGGGAGCCTCATGACCGTGGGCGCCTATGCGCATGATAGCAAATCCTTCTGTCTTTACCATAACTGATTTATATGCCCAGCCTGACATATGACTTAAAGTTCTTACCGCTGGCCTGGAGTGTCCAGCGCAACTGAAATAAGACAATACAACAGTCCGGCGTACTCTTTTAGAATCTGCACTGATACTGATATTGCGTAAGCTTATATAGATAAACCTAAGCGTCTTTCTATACCCAATCACGTATGCCACACTGTTAACTAGAGTATAGTGGCTAAAAGGGAAGGTAATTACCATGGTAAAGTGGAAAGTGGTGGATGGACCTTCGGGGAGAGGGAGTATGAAGAAAATTCCTAGACATGTGGCAGAGAATGGTACTTTGCCAGAGATTGATGAGCTAATCGAGGAGGTGGAGGGGTTACGTGTTCATAAAGACAATCACCATGGAGAATTAGGTAATGGGTCTGCTTCTAAGGCTAAAAACAATGGTCTACCACACAAAGGCATTAGGCCCTTTCTTCAACAAACCAAAAAGGCAGGGTCCCCTAACCTTAACAGCAAGGTCACATCAAGTAGGAACATGCCCCCGCTGCCCAATTTGACAGCCCATGAAATGTTAGACTCTGATTGCGTGTCTGAGCAACATACAACTTTAACATCTATAATCAACACTGTGGAATGCTCCAATAGATACACGTTATTGAACACTGCGGAGCCCATCGAAGTAGAAACTGCTGCGCTTAGGCATTCCCCCAATGGAGAGAGTATCCCCCTTACTGAACAGCTACGATCCTTAAAGAGTGAAATTACGCAGTAACGGGACTGCATAAGTCGTTTGGCCGATAATTTAAATAGCAAATTGAATAAATTAACAACACTGGTAATGGAAACGAACAAGACAAGGGAAGATTTATGTGATAGGGCGGGACCAATATCTATAAACCATCCCCCACATTCTAGATCTTACCAACATGAGAATTTGCCTCTTGTGTTGACTGCAGCAACGTAGTTAAAGAAGATTTGACGGAAATTAGGAATACAAGGGAAAAGGTATCCATAGGTCAAGACAATACACACAGGGAAATGAGAAAAAGTAACCCACAGTACGACCAGAGGAAAACCCACCTGGGAAACATCCCTATAGTCAACAGAGACTTGAGGAAGAATAACAAACTTAAAGACCAATACAATATCCTTATGATGAATGTTCCCAAATTGTCAGTGGAAGGGAGGGAATCACAAGAAGTGGTTACAAATAAAGTAATTCACTGAATAAGACATTCTAGTGGCTGGAGGTCTGAGAAGATATTCTTTATGTAAGGTGCCTTGATAATACTAATAGTTCCCATGATACAATAGGGATGAAACTAAGGTCCCAGTTCTTGGTGGAGGGACTAATTGCGCTCGAACTGAGATTCCGACCACCTAAAATGTCACAAATAAGATTAAAATTTAGTGACCCAATTGAGATTAGGCCCCTAGATGCCACCAATCTTGTACAAGGCCGGATCGATGGACAACAGGAAGTCGATTGACACGAGGTAAATAGAAGTAATGAAGGTCTGCCCATAGCATGATCCTGGAAAGAGAATGGTAAAGTACGGCAAGTATGAAGACCATGAGCCAGGGCAAAATCCCCATAGAGGTTATTCAAAATCTTCAAGGAGATTGGCCTAATCAAACACACTTGGAGAATCAGAATAAAGTTAAAGCTCCTGATGCAATGGGAATGTCCATGGCAGAAGATGACTGCCTGAGACTACTGTCATGGAACATTGCTGGGATAAAGGCTAAGCTTGCAGATCCTGAATGGGGAAGCTTCATAGATTCACATCATATAATACTCCTACAGGAGACATGGGTCATTGTTCAAGTTCATAGGCAAGGCTTTATGACTTTTACCAAAACTGCTATACCCTCGACCACAGGAAGGGCCTCAGGTGGCCTCCTCATCTGGCTACGGTTCGACCTTTTCCCAAGAGTAAAGGTTGTCTGCTCCGAGGGTAGTGATCTCCTGGGCATAGAAATCAGCACACCCACTAAACAAGGCATTAAGTATATGGTTATAATGAACATAAATGTAAGATCTGTTCCATTAAGCTGCTTTTCCACCATGGTTGACCAACTTTCTGATATGCTTGGCAAACTACATAGGGGAGCGGCAAAAATTATACCAGGGGACTGTAACACACAAACAGCTTTGAGGTGGGCAAGAAAGACAGACTCTACAGATTTATTGTCTAGACCTGGGCTTTTAAATGTTACTGGGAAAAAAACATAAAATGTCACTATACAATTAATGGATTTGATTATAGCATATGGTATGAAAATAGTAAACAGAAATACAAGATCTGATTGCCCCCGCGCCTAACCTTTAAAAGAGGGGCAATGACAACTCATATAGATTACATCTTCCTAGATAAAGACTTGTGGCCCTTTCTAATGGTTATGGAGAAAGTTGCAAGAGCAGATAGTGACCATCACGCATTAAACTCTATAATGGATTTTTGTGTCTTCAAATCCCCAAATTTGAAATCAACTAGCAATGCTGACATAGTTCAGGTCACTGCAAATAGGAGGAATTTAAAGTGGCCAGCTGTCATGAATAATAGTATGATTCTGACACAAATTGATAGCCTCTTCTAGGCAAAGCTTTCTCCACTAGTGTATGGAAATGCAGGGAACACAAATTTTCCCGACCTGCATACTCAATTGATGAGAGAAGTAAGCAAACTATTTATAAAAACAGCAAAGAGAGGTATTTGTCCCAAATTTCCCCCTAGGTGGTTTACTAGAAAGTGCCAGACTGCCAAGAATAGTATCCTAGAAGCTGTTATGTAAGACTACCAGGTTCTAATAGTAATAGCCAAGAAGGCCTACAAAGTTACGCTGACAGAGGCAAATAAACAATGTGAAATTGCTCAGTGGGATAAACTAACAGAAGCCCTTAAACATGGTGATGTGAAAACCTTCTGGAAATGCACTTCAGATGGAACGCATACTGCGGATAGCCATCTAGAGACAGTTATTTTCCCTGAAAATTTGATGACACATTTTGAGGGTCTTTACGCAGAGTAGTGTAACACAAAGAGCAAGCCACAGAAACATGACTGGGGTTTAGTAAATGAGTACAGTGATCCTTCATGCATAGCAACCTATCCGGTGGCAGAGCGAGGGAGGTGATGAGGTTTACACTAAATAAAACAGCTATCACCCTAAACCAAATGAAAAGAGAAAAGCCCCTGGTCTTGACGGTATCCCGTGTGATATGTATCTTTCCCAACCTGAGGTATGGATTCCTTATCTCAACTCCCTTAGTAATACTATATTGAGGAATGAAGGTATTCCTTCTTTGTGGCAAGGGGCGGTCATAATCCCACTGTATAAAAAGGGAGATAGAGATGAGCCGGCTAACTATAGGCCCAAAGGCCTAATTGACACTGGCCAAAAGATCTTTTGTAGGCAGGTCCTAGCTAGACTTCAATCCTGGCTCGATAGCAATTCGATTCTTGCAGAGGAACAGGCAGGCTTCAGGGCCAAAATCATTACCCTTGACCAGGTTTTTTGTTTTATGACTATTTGCTGGAAATATGTATCTCTGAGGCAGAACCATCTGTACGTTGCATTTATAGATTTACGAGCAGCATTTGACCTGGCACTGAGACACACCTTATGGGAGGTTTTGGAAGCTTATGGTATTCCCGGCGATCTTCTGTGGATTCTGAGAGCTTTGCACCAAGACACATATATAAAAGTTATATGGAGCAGAGGAGGGGACCTTACATCTAAAATCCCCATTAGGCGAGGCCTTAGGCAAGGGGCCATGCTTGCGCCAACATTATTTAGCTTGTATATAAACGGCACTGAGAAAAGGTTGTTGCAATGTAGGCACAATGTGCCTAAAATCACTGGGGCACCTGTTCCACTTCTTATGTTTGCAGATTATACGCTTCTAATATCAAGATCCCCTATGGGACTACAATGTGAGCTCAACACCTTTGCAGCTTTCTGCATGAAAGAGGTCTAGAAATAAACCCGTCAAAGCATAAGTTCATAATGATCAACCCGCATCAGTCCTTCAGAAAGAAGCTGACAATCTGTGGTGCCCCATTTGAACAAGTCAAACATTTTGATTATCTGGGGGTAATGCTGGCGGAGAACACACACTGGGGACCTCAACTAGACAAAAGTAAGTCTATCCTATTTCATAGGCTAATGGCTATACGGAGAAGATATAAAGCTACTGGGGGGGGGTCGGCGTTCCCGGTTTTAAAGGTTTATGGGGCTGCAGCTGTGCCAGCACCCACATATGGGGCCGAGATATGGGGCTATGCAAATGTAACACCATTGTCACAGACAGAAAATAAGTTTGTCAGGGCCTTGTTCGATCTCCCAACGAGTGTACCACTTTTACCACTAAGGTATGACCTATAGTTAAATATGATTCCCCATCTGATTGCTTTGCGACCCCTTGTGTATTGGGTAAAACTGTGGTCATCTGCGGAATCTTCTCCATACAGGAAATCACTAGTTGAATTGGTATCCCTAGATCCACAAGTACATACACCCAGGTTAAAATATGTAAAACAATTAACTGACATGTTGAAAATGGGGCAACTGTGGAGCAGGCCTTGGTCAGTGGGGAAAGATATTGAGCAGAAACTGAAAAGGGACTATTGGGATTACATTGTGTTAAAAGCTTGGGTCGAACTAAAGAATGGGAGCATAGCAGGCAATTCTTGTTACATAAATGTATCCCTAAATTTGAATCATATGTAGACAGAATCACTCCCTTCCAAGCAAAACAACTCTATATTCTGCTCAGATGTGGGGTTCTTCCCCTAAAAACTTCCACTGCAAGTTGGGGCAAAAAAGTTAGCAAACAATCTTCCTGCTTCATATTGCCTAGTGCACATTGAGTCAGAGGCTCACGTTTTCTTTTTTTGTCCACTATACGCCCAGTGGCGGAAAAAATGGATAATACCACTTTGTAAATTAATGGGCATGAGACAATATCAGGTAACATTACGAAACCTAAAGAGTGAAACCCAAAAAAGCAATAGTGTTTGCAGTTTCTCGCTATTTGAACTGGGCTTGGAGACTGAGACTGACAATTAGCACCTAAAAGACCCAGCAATCATGCCGGTCTAAACAGACACAACTTACATAAGACCCTGGTGTAGCATTTAATGTGATTGTAGAACCTACTGTGGATTGCCTGATGTAAATATTCGACATGGCAAATTATAGATATTCTAAATGATTTTTAGTATGCATATGATCTTAATTCATTTTATTTATTATGATATGCACTTTTATGGCTTTTTAGCCAAAATAAAGTATTTACTACTACTACTTAATAATGAGTTCTCTGTGAAAATTGCCCACAGAATTTTGGTGGTGCAACGCTGGCAAAAAGTTCAAATAGTAATAGAATTCTAACACAACTAACACTATATCCCAGTATTCCTTATTCTGACTTAATCCTTATGTCCTGAAACCGTTTGGATTTTTATTGGTGTTTTGGTAGGTGTTGTCAAGAGTGTGATTAGGTGGGTATAAATATAGCTAGCTGCACAAACTATTGCATTGTGGTAGTTGTGGTTCAGGGAGCTGTGCGTCACAGAAAGGAGAGCTGGGGGCTGGAGCTTCAGGATGCCTTAAGATCTTGGAGGAAGGATGCCAACAAGCCCTGGCAGCTGCAAAGGACGCGGTACATGGGGATACTGTCCTGCGTGGGCAGGCAGGAGCTTACTTCCACCCAAGTTGGACGGCTTGAAGAGAGGACCGTCGGGACCACTTCAGTCCACCACCTAAGATGCAGAATCCACGCAACTCAGCAGGAGAGGGAGATCCACGCAGCCGGTCATCGTCACTGTTGGTGCCTCCAGAAGCAGGGGAGTGACTCCTTCACTCCAAGGGAGATTGCTTCTTTCTTCTGATGCAGGCTGAAGATGGGCTGTCATCAAAGGATGCACAACCAGCAAAATGTTGCAGATGATGGAAGAAGCCGGAGATACGATGTTGTAAAAGGCGTCTTGCTTCTTTGTTGCAGCTTGTGCGGTCCTGCAGAGTCTAGATGCAGTTTCTTTGATCAGAACTCAAAGTGGAGGGTGCAGAGGATTCCTGCTGGAGTCTTGCAATCTGAATCTGAGGAACCACCCAAGGGAATGAGACCCTAAATAACTGTGAAAGGAGGATTGGTCACCTCGCTGGGTGACCACCTATCAAAGGGGACTCTGACGTCACCAGCTGGCACTGGCCACTCAGATGCTCCCAGAGTTCCCTGCCAACCTTGAATCCAAGATGGCAAACCCCAGGGACCCTCTGGAGGAGCTCTGAGCACCACCCCTGGGGTGGTGATGGACACGGGAGTATTCACTCCCCTTTCCTTTGTCCAGTTTCACACCACAGCAGGGTCTGGGGGTCCCTCAATTGGTGTAGACTGGTTTATGCAAGGAGGGCACCAAATGTACCCTTCAAAGCATTTCCCTTGGTTTGGGGAGGCTACCCCTCTCAAACCTGTAACATCTTTTCCAACGGGAGAGGGTGTAAAACCCCTCTCCCAAAGGAAATTCTTTGTTCTGCCTGCCTGGGCTCGAGCCTTTCAAGCAACAGAAGGGCAGAAACCTGTCTGGAAGGTGGCAGCAGCTTGGGCTGCCTGTAAACCCTTAGAAGGCTGCAATGGCAATACTGGGGGTCCTCTAAGGAGCCCACAGAGTGCATGGAATCATACAACCAATGCTTGCAAAAGCCTTTGGGTATGATTCCAACATGTTTGGTACCGAACATGCCTCTGTTCGGAGTTACCAATATGTAGCTGGACATAGGTAGTGACCTATGTCCAGTACACACGTAAAATGGCATCCCGCACTCACGAAGTCTGGGAAAATGGGCCTGGAGTTCATGGGGGCACTTCTGCTAGTGCAGGGGTGCCCTCACACACAGGTACTTGGCACCCTGCCCTCTGGACTGGAAGGCCTGCCATACCGGTGACTTATAGGTGACCTGGTGTAGTGAAATGTGGCTGTGAAAGGGTGCTTGCACCCTTTCACGCAGGCTGCAATGGCAGTCCTGCAGAACCCTTTGCTTGGGCTCCCTATGGGTGGCAAAATAAATGCTGCAGCCCATAGGGATCCCCTGGAATCCCAATGTCCTGGGTACCTAGGTACCATATACTAAGGACTAAGGTGACATACAGACTTTTGGGAGGGAGAGTATAATCACTGCGGTCCTGGTTAGCAGGATCCCAGTGAACATAGTCAATTAAACTGACATCAGGTAGAAAAAGGGGGTAACTGTGTCAAGAAAGAGGGTACATTTCTCCAGCTGTGTTGTGGTATGAGGTATTGTGTTTGTTTAATTTCAAGTGCTGTGGGTTTGTTGAGCAGTTTATAGTAAGCTTTGCAGTCTGTGATTTTGAGGATTTTGCCTTGTTTCTGTGTTATATTATTGAAGTATTTTGTTTTGAATGCTTAGAAGTTTTAGAGTTGCACTGTATTATTCATAGCACTGTTTTTGCTGCGGGAAATATTTGATGCTTGTGTTGTATTGTAAATTGATGAAAAGCTATTGTCCTTTTGCTTTGGATTTGAAAAGTTTGAAACTCCAGGATCTCAGCAAATTAGAATTGTCTGCTAAATACAAATGTGGCACTAAGATTATTAAAGGATTATTTAATCTCTAATAGAGTAGCTATGGATGAAAACTAACTGTGGGTAATTGTACTTATTTCATATGACACAGAAGGATAGATGTACTGATTCGAAGGTTGGTTACCTGTGGTCGAAAACCTATCTTTGCGGTAGTACTGCCAAAGGTGCTGGTTCCTTTGTAGTGGGTTTGGTTTCATTCCTGTGTCCGGTTCAAGCAAACAAATGTTATTTGTTTAGCTTAAGATTTTATCATGTCCGGGTGTAAAATGAGACTTAGGCCGAGCCACAATGGATGTGCTGTTGGAAAAATTCTTCAGTGCCTTCTTGTGTTGAAGATTTTCCACTATCCACTGGTAGACCAACTCACAAGATGTTGATGGACTTCAAATAACATACATGTTGTGGGTTCATAAATGGAATTAGATCACTGCTGATAATAAAAAGTCACAATTTCCCTTGAATGAAATGTCTGATCGGAGAAAAATGTATTAATTGAGGTGCGCCATGGATGACATGAAGTCGCAAACTAGACCTGTGCAGTTTGAGGCATGGAATGAATGGAAGCATATGATGAATGAGAATAAGAATAAGAAAATGCTAACAGGCTAGGTAAGACATGATGAAAGCCATTTGAAGTAAACAAGGTGATATGTACAAAGGAAGATGTGGATAGAAGAAATTGTAAAAGGTATGGGTGCTATCCATGCAATTACTAATGAGACTGACAAAACTAAAGCAAATAAAATGAAAAAGACAATGAGAAAAAGAAAGGAACGAAGGAGGGAGAGAGTGATTCTGAGGAGGATGAAGAGTTTATAAGTGATTTGTTAATTGGAAGACCACCATATAAAGAAACTTGTGTGCAATTGCAGGTGGAGGAGAAAGGAGCTGTAGAGTCTAGTGTAAAGAGAGGTGAGACGGGAGCTGATTTGTATGCATGAAGTGAGATGGCAGAAGTGGAAATGGATGCTTATAAACATAAAGATCATCTAAAACAAATGATAAATGTAAAAAATTACATGGATAAAATATTGCTTGTTGTGCTTATCAAAACGTTGAAGAACTGCCTAAAAAATATGATGTGAATTTGTAGAAAAGTAAAATAAGCAAGTCATATAGAATGGCACTGACTGAAAGTGGGTGCGCTGCACCAGCCTCAGCAATGGACTTCGAGTCCCAGAAGCCTGTGGAAAGTGAGGAGAGGCCAGAAGCAGGCGGGCCTAGAGTCTTAAAGGGTGCCTTTAATTCCTGCTGTGTGGGACATCGTTGCGATTGACTTTATGTCCCAGAAGCTTGTGTACAGTGACGAGGGGCCAGGAGCAGAGGACCCAGTGCCTTAACCCCTTGCGAGCCACGGACGTAATGGTTACGTCCGTGGCTGCACCTCACAGGCGCCACAGATGTAACCGTTATGCCTGATTAACAGCCCACGGGGGAAGCGCTAGCGCCCCCCGGAGGGCCACCCCCCAACTAAGGGCTGGAAGGGGAATCGCTTTCCCTTCTACCCCTGACCCCCCCAGTGACGTCTGATGACGTCAGCACGCAAGAGCGTGCTGACCTCATCAGAGGTCACCTCCCATCTCGCTGGAAGCATGCTTCCAGCGTGATGTGGAAGAGAAAAGCTCAGCATTTTTCTTCCTCTCGGGAGGAGGGGTCCAGCAGAGGCATGAAAAGGAAAAGAAAGGCTTTTCCTTTCCTTTCATGTCTCTGCAAGCATTTCTGCTGCCCGTTCGCCTAGACATGAGGGGAGCGGACCCTTGGGCAAGGGTTGCTCCCCAGGGGGCAAATACTTTTTAGGCCATTTGTGCCCCCCGGGGGCAGATCGGCCTAATATAATTAGGCTAATCTGCCCCTGGGGGGGGGGGGGGGGGGGGGGGCAGAAACCACTAGACACCAGTGATTTTTTTGGTTTATTACACTTAAGGGGAGCGGCCCCTTGGGCAAAGGCCAACTCCCCAGGGGGCCAAGTAATTTTTAGGCCATTTTTGCACCCCCCGGGAGGGGGGCAGGAAACCCCTAGACACCAGGGATCATTTTTTTGTTTTTTTTATTCATATATGTTTGGGGAGCGACCCGTTAGGCAAGGGTCGCCCTCTGGTGGGGCAAATTGGTTTTAGTCCATTTCTGCCCCCAAGGGCGCAGAAACCACTAAGCACTAGGGAGTTTTTTTTTCTTTTTAATTATTATCCTTACGCATAAAGGGAGCAGCCCCTTAGGCAAGGGCCGTGCCCCGGGGGGAGGCAAAATATTTTTAGGCCATATCTGCCCCCGGGGGGGGGGCAGAAGCCACTAGACACCAGGGAAATTTGTTTTTTTATATACTAATGCAAAAGGGGAGTGTCCACTTTGGCAAGGGCGGCTCCCTGGGGGGGGAATATTTTTAGGCCTTTTCTGCCCCCCCTAGAGGCAGATCGGCCTAATATAATTAGGCCGATCTGCCTCCTGGGGAGGGGGGCAGAAACCGCTAGACACCAGGGATATATATATATTTTTAGTTACTTTATGTTTTTATGTATGGGGAGCAACCCCTTATGCAAATTTTATTTAGGCCATTTCTGCCCCCCCTTGGAGGCAGATCAGCCTATTTTTGTTCGGCCAATAACCACTACACACCAGGGATTGGTGTGTGTGTGTATTTGTGTGTTTTGTTTGGGGGGCTGCCCCTTGGGCAAGGGTCGCTTCCCATGGGGGCACATTACTGTTGGCCATATCTGCCCCCCTTGGAAGGCCCATCTGCCCCAAAGGGGTAGCAGAAAGCCCACCAGAGACCAAGGAAGATTTTGTTCTGCCCACCAGTGGGCAGATGGGACAATTACCCCAAATCCACACCCCGGGGGGGCAGAAAGTGTGCTGGATGGCATGGAATAAAAATAAAAAAAGAATAGTGAGGTGGTGGCTACCAACCAGTATGGGCCTGGTTATGTCCCCACCCCAACTGAAAGGGGTAAAAATCTTTCAGCTCTCCCCCACAAACTAAAACATCTTATCCCACAGCAAGCAAGAGGACATTTGATTATTTTCGGTATTGGTTTTACATTTGGGCCATGAGAGCTTGGTAACTCTCAAAATCGTCCCACTTGGAATAGTGAGGGCTGCACTTTTTTGACTTTGGGACCCTGCCATGTAGAAAAATCCACAAGACCCAGACACGTCTGAAAACTAAACTTCTAATTGATTCCAGGGTGGTGTGCTTCACAGACAACCTGCACCATTTTCTTACCCACAATGCCCTACAAACCTCCAACTTTTCTTGAAATCACACATTTTTTCTTTTGTGATGAAGCCTTCCGGAATCTGCAGGAATCCGCAAAATTCCTACCCTCCAACTTTGTCTCATCTATTCCGATAAAAATTCTGCTACACTTGTAAGCCTAAAAATGTTTTTTTTTCAAACTGCCTTTTTGGACACGCTTTGGTTCCCCCTCAATTTCAACATGTTTTGGCTCTTCCCTGTCACAGGCACTTGGCCCACCTACACAAGTGAGGTATCATTTTTACCGGGAGACTGAGGGGAACATTAGGTGGTAGGAAATTTGTCACGGTGCGGTGATACCACACAGAAATGTGGGAAAAAAGTGATTTTTTTTAGCTAAATTTGAGGTTTGCTGAGGATTCTGGGTAAGAAAACATTGGGGGATCCACGCAAGTCACACCTCCCTGGACTCCTTCGGGTGTCTAGTTTTCAGAAATGTCTGGGTTTAGTAGGTTTCCCTAGATGGATGCTGAGCCCAGGAAAAAAATCTCTCCCCCCCCCCCCCCCCCCCCCCAAAATAAAAAGGTAATTTTGTATTTGATGATTTTGATGTGTCCAGATAGTGTTTTGGGGAATTTCCTTTCGCGAGCACTAGGCCTAACCACACAAGTGGGGTACCATTTTTATTGGGAGACTTGGAGGAATGCTGGGTGGAAGGAAATTTGTGGCCTCTCTCAGATTCCAGAACCGAAATGAGGAAAAAGTGTTTTTTTGGCCAAATTGCGATTCTCTAAATTGGAAATCGCAAATAGAGAATTCCTATTTGCGATTTCCAAAGCACATGCATCAAGCATTTCCTAAATGTGAACTGGGCATTTAGGAAATGCAATTACCACAAATTAAAGTTTATAAATGCATTTTTAAGATTGACATGTAGAGCACACATGCTCCTAAGGCATGTGTGTGCTTCACATGTCCGTAAAAATATTTTTGGAGTGCCGCAGAGGGGGACCTAGGCCCCCAGTACCCTGAGATTTGCAGTTCCTTATTTGCAAATTCCTAACCTGAATTCACAATTCAGTAATAGCATTTGCGAATTTTAAAAAATCGCTATTACCGAGTCGCAAAAATCATACATACCATTTTGCATTTCTTAAATAGTGATTTCTTAAAATTCGCTATTTAAGAAACGCAAATTGTGTTTTTTGATACATCTGGCCCTTAGTGATGTCACAGTTTGGAACCCAGTGCTGACTCAAAATTTAAACGCATGAGTCAGGGAAGGCCTCCCTCCTCAGTCCACCTCAGTTAATAGCTCCCATTTTGAAAAAGGATTGATAAGGATAATCCTCAATGTTACAGATCTATAACCCTTACTGACTTTGTTGTAAAGGTCCTGGGGCAGGGATTGCTGGCAAGACTATAGTGTTGGACTGAAGAAAATTAAATTGTTTCTGACCTGCAGTCAGTCAGTACTTGCTTGTTTCAGGCAAGGGATGTCCACCTCTGATCAGTGCATGAACCTGTACCTGGTTGTTATTAAATACACTGTTGTCTGACCTGAATCCCATCACCTGGCTTTCATGGACCTTAAATCGGATTTTGACTGGGTTAATAGGGACAGACTATGGGCTATCCTTTTAGGAAAGGGGTGGACCCTGACATTGTTTACTTCTTGTGGGATCTCCATGCACAGTTCTCAGCATCAGTCAGATACTCCAGTCACTCAGCCAACACAGAAAAATATAAGGTAGGAAGAGGGGTATGTCAAGGCTCTTTTTTTATTTCCCCCTTACAGTAATGGGTTAGAACAGGCCCTACTGGATGCAGGAGCCAATGGCCCCTCTTTAGGATCCTGCCTACTCCCGATCGTGCTTTACGCGGATAAGGCAGTCTTGATTGCAAGGATTGCAAGGGGCCTACAAACCCTCCTGAATTCCTCTGTAGCCTTTATGGATAAGTTAGATCTTGCAGTAGATTTTACAAAGTCCTTCATGATGGCTGTAGGCCGCTGTTTAACTTAGACGTAAACCTTTAGTATATGCAATCATAAAATTGCTAAGATTAAGGCCTGTCCTTATTCAGGAGTCCTGTTTGACTCCCAAATGAATTGGAAGCTATTAGTGCCAGCTGAGAACGAGGAGTTCACTAGATCTGTTGCCACTGTCTTTAGTTGTGCGTTGAGACTAGATAGTAAGCCCCTTATGACCCTGGTGAAAATCTATCATGCAAAGTGTCTCTCCAAGGACTCTTATGGAAGTGATTTATGGGGATATGTGGCAGCTAGTTTTATTCAGCTTACAGAAAATAAATTCCTGTGGCAGATACTATGCACTCCCCAAAACACCTCTTCCTTGTGTGTCCATGAAGAACTGGGCGTTGGATAAATGAGCTACCTTCTTGCTCTCTGCCCTTTGCTGTTTTTGATAAGGTTGTGTAGAAAGGAGGAACTTAGTTTGAATAGACAGATTGACAGAAGGAGACCAGAGGGATGAATGAGGCACAAGGGGGTCTGGTGGTTATGAAAGAACAACAATATGAAAGGGGGGGGGGGGATAAAATGCAGGGATACTGGAAATAGTCTAGTTACTGGAGAAAAAAAGAACTCCAAGCAGGCTTGAAGAAAAAAAACTCCAAGAACAGGCATGGACCAGCTTGGAACAGGCGGACGAAACCAGAGATTCCTCCCTGTTTTGGAAATCCATAGATAAAGTAGAGGTGCATATTGCGCCTGAGGATTGGATTGCCCACTTTGGAGGGATTTTGAACCCACACATTGTATTAATCCTTGATAAATCACATTCTTTGGCACCTTTACATTTAAAACCAGTAACTGCAGAAGAAGTCACCTCTGCCATTGGGAAAAAAGTGTAAATGGGAAAGCTCCAGGCCCCGATGGGGTTCCAACAGATGCCTTTAAATCCCACATTATGCTCTGGGCACCAATTCAGACTCAAGTTTTCAATACTACAGGACAAGGGTCCCTGCCATCAACCTGAAGCTATAGTAGAATAGTCCCCAAGAAGGAAGATAGAGGGGACGCAAAATGCTAACATCCAATATCTTTACTGGACTCGTCTGCCAAGCTAATGGGTAGAGTTATTTTAGAAAGACCAGAAGCATGGGCCTTAGAGAACCAGGTATTGACTGACATACAGTATGGGTTTAGAAAAGACATTGGCACAGTGGAGCAGTGCATTAACCTGAACCTTTTAATTAATAAATAAATGGTAGCTAAACAAGGGCATAGCTACCTCTGTTTTGCAGACCTGAGCAGTGCTATTGACCTTGTGAATCATGCAAAATTGTGGCAGACTATGGATTAGATGGGAGCACCCGTTGATATAATTTTGTATTTGTCACACATGTACGATCCCTCACAGCATGGGTATGATATGGTATAAATGGGGAATGTACCCAGAGATTTAGGGTGACAAGAGTAATTAGACAAGGTTGCTTTCTTGCCCCGTTTTTAGCTTTGGAACCCTCTCAGCCTCCATTCTCCTTTATGTAGATTTTGCGCTGTTGCTTTCTAGCACTGCAAATTGCCGGCAACACCTGATTAACAATTTTGTCACTTTCATGGAGGAGAAAGTTTAAAACTAAACCTAATATCCTATATATTTGTGGAAGGGGGTATAAGGGCAAAAACACAATACGTAAAGGGGTATAAATTAGATTAAACACAAAACTTCAGCTATCTGGGGATTTCATTGTCACAGGAAGGCAATTGAAACTCGCATATAAAAACTGCAACACATATTTATAAGGATATCAGAAGCCGTACTCAGATTTGCAAAAAAGATAGGCACTAAACCCATCAGAGAAATCTTGAAACTGTATCAGAGTAAATGTTTATCAGCTATTACATATGGGGCTGCAGTTTGGGACATGACAAACAATAGGATGCTGCAAACAAGGAGAATTCTTTTTTATGCAGACTGCTTGCAGTTCCAGATTCTACTTCACTCTTTGTCACCCACAGAGAACTAGATGCTCCGTATCTAGAAGTTGTGATACAGATAAGTCTGGTTCTTTGCTGGCATAGTATCTGGAGTAAGACGGGTACAAAGTTTACAAAGGATATAATAGAAGATTGTTCAAAACTAGAACGTTGTGACAGAATTCCATGGTTGGCATATGTAAACAAAGCCTTACAGGAAATTGATAAAAATGTTACTGTGAAGGTACCTATTACTGTCTTGCAATACAGTAAAAAAGAACTGAAAAAGATCTTTATAGGGAAAAAGGAGGCTGATAAAGCGCATAGAGAAAGAATCAACCCTATCATAAGTAGATATTGCTCTGGATCTATACAATAGGGAATACATAGGTACTTAATTGACATAACTAAAGTACATAATAGATTTTGTCTAACCAAAATGCCTTTAGGCCTGTTGCGTTATTAGGTCGCTTTTCCAAAAATGGAGGTATGGGCAGAGAAGCTACCTAAATGCCGATGTGATGGGAAAACTAACCAATCCACACTCCATTTTATGTTGTTTTGCAAATTTTATAAGGACATTAGAAAACATATTTTGCGCCCTTTTGTTTTTAAAGCAGAAACTTCTTTATTATCAGGATGCTTTTACTTTTTTATGCAAATTGAAAGATGTATGTATATGTTACACAATATTGTCGTACATTAAATCTGCGATTAAGAGACGGAAATCCATTATGCACCTAGCAAGACTATTCAATTACACAGAATAAGGGAATGGAAGTCTACAGTGACTAATACAGGGTGAAAAAGAGCTTTCTGGCTACGTTTTCCGTAATACACATCTACCCTTAATAATACCATCTAGGTTTCATGTATATCAAATTGCCTGTTTAGTAAGGCTATATTCTGATTTAGATGTAAATGGAAATTGATTATGAAGCTAATTTCAATGGCCAGCACAGTTTGCATATTTTCTTTTTGCACTACTACCTTTCGATTTTAATGCCGTTTGATTGCTTGCACATTAAATAGCTTTTACTGTGAGATTGTATATAATTTTTAATCTCAATGCCAGTTTGCACATTAGCGTGTCCTTGCTCTAAAAGATTCTAGACACTTTAGATCATGATGTTGTTTTTTATAATGGCAATAAAGCTATATAATGTATGTAATGCTTTATGTGTTTTTTATTCTTTTATAGATTATTGTTAAAATCCAAATAAAGATCTTTGACAGACAGACTGACTGAACAGACTGATCCTAAAGGATTGTATTTCACTTTATTGTGTTCTTAAAATGCCATGGATTAACTATATTAGGGATTCTTTTATGTCTTTGAGGAAGTGGGAGCTTTTTAACAACCCCAAGTTCATTTGCAATTTTGACAAGAAGTGGGTAAAGGATAATTTCTCAGCATGGAGATCCTTGTACCGGGAGATGTCTGAACTGGTGAAACCTGTGGTTCGGAGATTTATATTGTTAAAGATGACGCTGTCCATTGAGCTGTATCTTACTCTTGTTGGAAACAAAAATGGTTGTTTGCTCACTAGGTTTAGGTCAACTGTTCTGCACTAGTTGTTAGCCATCTCCAAAAGATATTTTGATACTGGATTATTGGGTCCTTATTGCTGCGACAACATGTCTCCGCAGGACACATGAGACTTTGTGATGTTTTCCAAAACTTTTTAAAGACCCCAGAAAAGCTTTTACTATCCCACTATTGAAAGGCAAGGGATTCTCTCAAGAACAGCCTGCTCTGATTTTTTTTTTTTTATATACTGAAGATGTCCTATGAATTTACAGTTTTTAGGGTTTCTTGTTTTTTAAGTTCTACATCAAATCTTAGGAACCTGCACGAGGATTATTTGTGTTTTATCTTTTTTACCATATTGTGTTTGTAATATATATTGTGGTGTTTTGTTATTATGTGTTTTAATCTTTAAATTATTTTATGGTTCGAAAAATAACAGAATAAAGATAAAGAATGTGAATTTAAAATTTTGACTGAAAGTTATTTACGAGATATGACGATTGTGACATTGAGAATGAATCTCAGATAATTAATAAGAAGCATGTGAGAGTGGGGGGATATGAAAGAGTAAAGTGAATTGGGCTAAAAAGAAAAAAGGAAAATCATCGAAGCAAGGCTGGGGAAAAAGTGTCAGTGATACTAAATGTGAGGTAATTGTAGAAATGGAGTTCTTGTTGAGAGAGGTACATGGAGGAGCACATGTGCATTTGCCTTGGTCGGGATCTGATCTTTAAACATTTACAAAGAATTTCCGAAAGCTCAGAAATGAGCCTGAGAAATTGTATATCAGGTGGAAAGGACTGTGACCATTTCAAAGGTGCTTTGGACAGGTTTAGATGCTTTATTTTCTGTTGTTGTGCCTAAGAGTTGTGGAACTAATGCAAAATAATTGTGTAGGGGCCGGAGGAAGAACCACGGAGAGATCAACCATGTAATAAACCTTCTAGAACTGTCATGGATAAGTATAAACAGGTGATTGATCATTTGAAAACAAAGGCTCATCTCAGAAGCAAATCAACTGTACTAAGATTATGAGATCGACATAAGATCCAAATGAGCCAGTGCATTATTATTATGAGAGACTGATGCAGATTTATAGACAGCACAGTGGAGTTGAAAACCCTACAAATGAGGGCATTTCAGGATTTGTTTCGGCTTTTGTATAGGGATTGTGTTTGGAAAATAGCTTGCATTTCAACAAAGCTTGATTGTTGGCAGGCCAAATCGTTGGCTGAAATTTTGGCTCTGGCGAAGTATTGCAGGGATTGTTCTAACATTAAAGGAGAACTACTAAAGCAAAATTGATGGTGGCTCAGACAAAACACTTCCAAAAAGGTGGTAAAAGAGGTTATCAAGCATCGGGTTCTGGTTTTGATATAAAATTTTCATGCTGCAATTGCTGTTTGCATTCATGGTGTGGTACGCAGAGCAATCATGTGCAATTTGTGCAAGGTAGGAATGGTGGCACTCATTGTGGAGGTAAACGATTTACAGACACTAGTACTGTAAATGCTAATAATGTGCATTTCATAAATGCCCCATGTCACAACAGTGGTAAAATAGGTCACTAGAAATGGGACTGTAACTCTAATCGAAATAGATCTCATAAAGAGTCATAAATTGTTTCCAAATGCAGCAGAATATGACTCAGATGGCACAAAATTGTGTAATAGTCAACTGTCCCAACCCTACCAGTCTCAGTGAGGAATGCACAGAATCTAATGTAGATCAATGAAAACATACCTTTAGCCACAGTAGTGTAACAATCCATGAAAAATAACATGTCAAATTTTCAACAAGGTTTCAGATTTCAGCAAAATCCTTCAGTAATTCATGGCAATTTTCCACAATTTAAAGTAGCGCTCAGGGTTCCTACAGGACCGACTGGTGGACCGAGTTTGGCACACAGATGGTGTCAGAGGGGGAGGAGAATTGCATGCTTGGTGCAGTTATAGAAGTAGGCCAGGATGGCCCTTTTGTAGGAGGAGAAGTGAATGGCAACCCAGTATAATTTCTGATTGATACAGGTGCTGTACACTCCTAAGTAACACCGATGGAGGTTCCTAACCTATCACTCTTAGGAAGAGAAGTCCAAGTTGTCTGCATTTCAAATAAACATGTGACTAATAAGATGTCAGCTAAAGTTCCAGTAAAAATTGGGCCAAGTTGTGAATAGCCATTAATGCATAATCATTGAGACAAGTCCAGTGAATTTATTAGGATGAGATTTATTATGTAATTTACAGTACGCCGGATGGTGTTGGTATTCAGACAAAGGATGAGTACTCTGAATTCAATGTAAAATCCCAAGAATAAACTAATTAAAATGTTCTCAGTTCTCACAGAAGAAGACTTACCTCCAGATTAAGACATATTGTGAACAAGGAGGTTAGGAACTTTTCAGGAAAAGAAATTGGATTGATCAAAAGTGCAGAACCAGTGCAGATTATTATAAAAACAAATACAGTTTATAGCCGCACTCCACAATACACTCTTGCTCTTGAAGAAGAGGAGCTGAATTCTCCTGGTACTGATAAAAAGATTGAGCCAGTAATTCTAAAAGAAGTATTAAGGAGACAATAATAATCTCTAATTATAGAGATAAGGAAACCTAGAGGAAAATGGAGAATAGTACATTACCTTTGAAAAATTAATGATACAGTGATTCCTTATTGTCCCATGGTACTGAATCCATGAGTAATATTGTTTCAGATTCCCCCACGTTCAGAGTGGTTTACAGTAATTGACTTGTGTCAAGCGTTGTTCTCAATCCCTATTCATGAGGATAGTCAGTACTTTTTTGTGTTCAGATTTAGAAACAGAGTTTGGATTTGGCATAGAATTCCACAAGGGTATACAGAGAGTCCGGCAATCTTTTTTTTATATTCTCACGAAAGAGCTGTAGAACTTGAAGTTGCTTTGTGACTCAGTATCAGTCCACTACATAGAGAACCCTTTAATTGCAGCAAAAACAAAGGAGGACTGTACACTAAATAAAATTACATTTCTATTACATTATATATAGCTAACAGTGTACACATGGTATCACCAACCTTATTTGGGACACAAAATTGAGAAGGGTGTAAAGAAAGTGTAAAAACAGCACATTTCTATATTTTTTAGCATAAACCCACCAGCCACTCGTGAGAATCTTCCTAAGAATGGCTAGCTATTGTTGTTCATAGAGTTCAAACTTTTCCTTGACTGAAAAGCCTCTACAGAGATTGACTCACAATGATGTGGAAGATCCAGTGCTCTGATGAGAGCTTCAAAGCTTTCTACAGCTTGCACACAGCTCATGTAGCATCTCTGCCCTAGGAATGCTTAATTACGAGAAATACTTTTTAAAAAATTGTCATAAAAAAAGGGGTGTACACTTTCTGTTTCGACACACAAACTTGGGGACTTTGGAAGAAAATAGTGTCTTTTTCTGCTGTATGTGATCCAGTGGCTGTCGTCTTCCCAGGTTGTATGAAAAGTTCAGTAGTGACTTTGGGAGTTGAACAAGACAATAGTGATGGGACATACTCTTATTTTTTTAAACATATGTTATTGAATTTTATAATGACAATACTAGTTACATAAACCTTCATGATGTCTAGTTTAGAAGACTCTTAACTCGCACATACTTGTCAGCTGATTAAACTGCAGGTAATCACCATAGGTATATAAGGAAAGCATGCAGAAACATGTAAAACATTTTTCCACAATAATGGTAAATAGTCACTAACAACATCCACTAATAACTGCAGTCCCATAACACTCCCCGATAGTTGCATCTGTAGTATTCCTAAGTAACCAACTGAAGTGCTCCGGCTGAGCTCCTGGCCAATGAAATACAATCAGCTCATGGGTATTACCTTGGTTGCTGAGATTCGTCTGAGAGGCAAAAAAGAGAAGGTACAAATCCTCAAAGGGCACAAGATAGCTATACTCTCCTAAAGTACAAGAGAAGATTCCTATGAGGCTTCCTCCCTGTTTAAGCTAATATTTTGAAGGTCTGCCACTAAGGGTTCTCATGCCTGCACCATCTCCAAGGTGCCTATTCTGAGTTTAGCTTCCCCTAGTAATATGTCTCCTTCCACCGCCACCCACTTTTCTAGTTCTCTATGCCATTTCAGTATCCAGTTTCCCCAAGGTGATTTCCAATTCCTTCTGATCTCCCTTTTTCTCAGTAGGAAAGCAAGATCTTGGAACTCACTAGTAGCTTTAGTTTTGAAGGTATATGGGAACTAACTTAAGAAAGTGTCCCAGTGTGCATGGAACTTTCTACTCACAATAGTCTTCATAGTCTCCGTAATCTCTTCCCAGTAGGATCCCATCTGACAGCAGGACCACAACATAAGTAATAAACCCAACCCCACCTCACCACATCTAGGATAGGCCACATCCTCTATTTGGAAATAATATTGGATGCGTTCTGAAGTTAGGTATGCCCTTTGTAAAATACAAAAATTAATCAATTTGTGGCGAATGTTTCTGGATATATTTGGGGTGGGTCTATCAAGAATGGAAGCCCAGACAAGCTCTGGTATCGGCATTCCCAGGTCACACTCCCAGCTATTCTTCAGTTTTTCCAACGGCGACACAGTTCTTCTCCAATGACCCTGTATAAACAGGAGAAAACTTTAATGGTACCAGAGGAAAGGGCTATATATTGACAGCATTAGTGGGCCAGAGGCTCAGTAGCCCTCATGCTCCAATGTTTCTAGATATTCGCGGTGACCACTCAGTGTAGGAGGAAGTGTCCTGGTGGTAGGTGAAATTCTGCCCTAAAGTCCTCAAAGGCAAACAACTCCTTCTCCTTATACACTTCTCCCAGCTTAGTGGCCCCAGCAACCACCCACTCTGCCAGACCCTCATTGTAAGTGGGAGAGCTGGGGTATATGGGATCTTGGTGTGAGATTTTCCTAGACATAGCCCAGCACCTAGTTATCACCCGGAATTCCTCTGTGTCCCGAGATGAGCTGTCTCATCCACAGTCTTCACTAGGGCCTGCAGTGATGGCACAAACAGCCATGGGTCTTGTCAGGTATCTGACGGCCCACCAGCCTTTGTACAAACCACTGGAGCTGAGCTGCCAGATAATATGCCTCAAAATCTGTCACCATCAGTCCTCCTTCTATCATTTGGCATTGAAGCGTAGCGAAGGTCACCCTCTTTTAAGGGCAGGGCCCCAAAGGAAGGCTACAACCAATAAATCGAGTTCTCTGATTATTGCTCGAGTTATCCATACAGGGAGTGGCCCAAAAAAGAATAGGAGGCAAGGGAGGACGACCATCTTCAGCAGGGCTATTCTACCTATCACGGAGAAGGGGAGTGTTTTCCAGAAATCTGTGATTGATTTGAGGGATCTCACAGCCCCATCCACATTACCTTCAAGGAGGTCTGCTCTGTCATGGTAGATCTTAACCCCCAAGTAGGGGAAACTTCTAGGAGCCCATTGCAGGGAAGCCAAGTCTTCAGGAGGATTCATATCCAGGGTTGCTGGAAAAACACAAGACTTCCACCAGTTCACTTTAAGCCCCAACTGCTGTCCAAACTCCTCTAACATGGTCTTAGCCCCCTCCAGTTCACTGTGTGTTTCCTTCAGAAACAGTAAAAGATTATCGGTATATAGAGCTATCCTGTGCCAGTCCTCCTCCACAGTAAACCTACAGAAGTGGATTCCCAATTGTGCCCGAGCCGCCAGGTGCTCCATGGCCAGGGCAAAGAGCAATGGTGACAAAGGGCACCCCTGCTGCGTTCCTCGTCTGACCGTGTAGCTTTGCGACATCACTTTGTTTGTTCAGATCCTAGCAGTTGGATCTGTGGAGAGTAATCTGATCCAGTCCAGGAACCCCTCTCTTAGGTGCATATGCTTCATTACCTTGCATAAATACTCCCATTCCAGACTATCAAAGGCCTTCTTTAAATCAACAGCCATGATCGCTGCTCTCTCATGGTCAACATCCACATGGTCCAATACAGACAAAAGACTTCTAATGTTAAAGGCTGTGGTTCACCCAGGTATGTACCCGGCCTGACCTGGGTGGATGAGTCTGGTCATGTAAGGCAAAAGTCGAGTAGCCAATATTTTGCTAAGTATTATACAGTTGGCGTTGAGCATTGAGAGCGGACAATCCCCCTTGGAGTTACTGGGAGGTTTTCCTGGCTTCATCAATGGAACAATCAATGATTCCCATTTAGAAGCCAGTAGATAGCCCAATGACCTGGCTTCATTATATAATGATTCTATTTTAGGGGCTATTAGAGCTGAGTAAGTGCCATACCATTCTAAGGGGAACCCATCGGTTCCCTGAGTCTTACCCGGGCCATGGCCTTAATTGTAACCTTTATCCCTGGCTGGGTGATAGCCCTGCTGAGAGCCCCCGCTTCCTCCGGTGTGAGATGTGAGAGATCAAGAGGGTCTAAATAAGTCCTCACTGCCTCAGCATTATGGTTACCCATTCTCTCCTGTAGTTGCCTATAGCTTTGGAGGAACCAAGCATTGATTCCATTCGGACTGTATTCTCGGCTGCCCTCCTCCAATTCTATTTCCAGTATAAGAGAGCTGCACTTTGCAGGGTTAACCAGCCAGGCTAGTAGCGTACTAGCCTGATCTCTCTCTCTCACTCTCTCTCTCTCTCTCTCTATGAGTGCATGCCAAATAGCCTTCTAGTCTAAACATCGGAGTCTCTCAACCTTGACTTCTACCTCTTCTCTTTTGTCTAGAAGGGATTGCAGCAGATCTTGGTTTCCAGCCTCCTCAACTCAATTTGGCGGAGATTGTCTTCTGCTTCCTAGATCTCTCTCAATAAAAATAATCTTATGGCCACTATTGTAGCTATGTACTGGCTGCTCTGTACCACTTTGAAAGTATCCCATTCCAACTGGATGGAAGACGCTGTCCCATCATTATCCCCAAAATACTGTGCTACTGTGTGTCTCATTTCCTCCCTAAAAACCTGATCTTCCAGTGCCTCAGGTTTTAGGCACCAGGTGGTTTTTAGGGGCTTATGGCAATGCCAATCAAAGTAGAGAAAGAGTGAGTTATGGTCTGAGATCGCGATGGGGCAAATATTCTGTATTGGAGACCTTATTGTGTACGTCAGGGGAGAATAGGAAGGTGTCAAGTCTCATGTGCAAATCTTAAGGCTACAAAAGTAGGAGTAATCCTGAGTATGAGGGTGGATGAGCCTCCATGTATCTACCAAACCCCATCCTCATTGCCAGTCTGAGAAGGACTGGGCCACTCTAACTGTTGGAGAGTCTGGTAGTGGGGGGCATGACCAATGTTCATCCGTGTCGGCTATGCAATTAAAATCACCACCCATCAGTGTAGAATGTGTAAGGTATTGCGCTAGGGGGCCTGACACCCCTGATAGAAATGGCCCCTGGCCCTTGTTAGGTGCATAGAAATTAATCAATGTAAGGTCTCTACCGTCGAGTATACCTCTCACTGCTACATAGCTCCCATCAGAGTCTACAATGTGATTGATATGTTGGAAGGGGACTCCAGCCCCCACCCATATTAGTGCACCTCTGGCAAAGACAGAATAGGTAGTGCAATAGGCCTGGCCCCGCCATCTGCGCTGGAGGGCCAGCCTCTCCTGAGCGGTGAGATGCGTTTCCTGGAGGAAAGCTACATGTATGCCTCGTCTATGCAACAATGATAATACGTTTACTGCTTTGACGTGTGCATACCTCTAATATTCCAGGAGGGGACCTGTTGGAGCAGTCATGAGGTATTTTTATGCAATGAACATAAGTGTTTCCTGCCCTCCCCAGCATTACCCCAAAGTATCCAAAGCTGATACAATAGTCCCACAGACTGATGCAACTCCAGTGTCCCCAAGCTAACAGATTACAAACTCTCAACCAATCCCCTCCCCCAGATCAAGTCGGACAGAACCCCTTATCCATACTAACATGTGAACAACCATAATACGCAGGACATCCCGCAAAACATGCATTAGAAAGTAGGGGTGGGGCTTAATCACAAGCCCCTGACTCTGGGGCCCCATTCAGTGTCCGTTGTCACATAGCCCCCTGCAGCTCCCCATGTGCCATAAAGTTTGATCTTCTGTTGGAGGCAAGCAAAGGTGCCAATCAAACTGGTTAGCATCAGAACATTTGGTGCCAGAGAGCTAGCTGTCAAATAATGTAATCAGCCATTCCCGGAGTGGCATGTGGCAATTGGGTACTGGAGTGGTTTGTGACACTAGATGCCAGGTCTGAAGCTGAGTCCTCTGCAATTTCCTCAGGTGTATGCATCGGTGAACCTGGGCCTGATCCTCCTAATGAGGCCACTGCTGCCATCGCTCGTTTCTGTTCCTGCCGGACCTCCTCTCTTGTTGGGGTTGCTGAAGTGCATGAGCTACTTTTCCTCCTCGTCCGAGGTCTGCTGTGATTCTGCTCTCTAGGTATGCCACTGGGCCCAGGCTGTGGGTGATGATCAATCCAGTCCCAGACTTCTTGGGGGGATTGTCAAAACGGTCTCCACCAGGAATCGCAACTCTGAGACGGGCTGGAAACATCATTCCATATTGTCGCCCGATTAAAGGAAGAGCAGCGCTTCTGGACTTCACAAGAGAAGTCTGGAAAGATTTTCACTTTGCAGCTGCCTACCAGCAGGTCACCCTTGTGATAGGCCTGGGCCAGTACATAATCATGATCCTTATAAAATAGGAGTTTCGCCATGACTGGCTGTGGAGGTGTCCCGAGGGGGCGGTTGTGCTGGCACTCAGTGGGCTCTCTCCAGGGCAAAGAAAGTGCAAAGAAAGGAGAGAGCCCCTCCAGGAGGAATTCCAATCAAATGGGTCTTCAAATAGGTTATCATATTGTCTCCTTCTGACCGTTCCGGGAGGCCTACTATCTGAATGTTATTGCGGCGTGACCTATTTTCCGCGCCTTCAGCGCAAAGCTCCAGAGCCCGGATATTGGTCTCAATTATGGTCAGGCATGTCATCATTTCAGTGACAGCAGGGGACACCCCAGCGAGGTCCCTTTCCGTACTGGTAACTCATTCCACCAGGTGACGGCGATCATCTCTGAGTAGGCTCAAGTCAGTTCCTAGAGTATCTATTTTTGTTTCTAGAGCTTCTCTAGAGGCTGTTATGGCCTGTAAGATATCCTCCAGTGTTGGGCCCTATGGGGGTGTCAGGTCAGTACTTGTATCCCCTTCATTAGGTAGCATAGAGAATCTCTTTTTTTGCAGTTTCCCCATTGCTACCTCCACCATAGAAAGTCAAGGACACATGTGTCACAGAAGTACATGTAATTAGGCGGGTAGTTCAGTTGGAAGAGATATACCCTGGGTTGGCCAAACATGAGTCCTCTGGAATCCTAGCATTCTTGGTACCTCCACGCAGGGGCACAAGGCTATGAATTATATGCATGGGGAAAGAAAGGCCAGAATGTCTCCTGAACACTGTGCCATAGGCACCCACTGATCAGTCTCCACTCATCTCTAGTAGGTCCTTCTTGGGTACACCCGCCTCGGCCTCATAGGTTCCCCTGTTGCAGCTCTCCTAGTTGTATCCGGACCGGGGAGAGTAACATTTGTGAAGGAGGCCAAGCCATTGATAGCTATGTTCAATGTCTGGAGCTTCTAATCCCCTGCTCACCTCCTAGAATGCAGGCATCAAAGGCTGCTGGGCTTCCTTGATCAGCCAGGACGCGCCCCCTCATGTACCTTGCGGGCCCCTGCAGTCGCTCCCGTGCGCTGTGGGCATGAGCAGTACTACAGAGCTCTTAGGCCTCACAAGTCGCCACAGTTTTCCTCCCTGACTAGGAGCACTCCAGGAATTACAGGGAGAGCCGCAGGTGGCAAGCACTCTCCTCCTCCCCCACCCACTGGCACCACTGGCACGTCATCCCCACATGTGGCACCTCCAGGGTGCCGCCATCTAAAAGTGCTCGGTCAGTCGCGGGCCCACTCTTTAGATGCCAGCGGTCTCAGACACTCCAGGCTCTCTGGAGGAGACAGGGGATGCCTATTCTGTAGTAGCACCTTCTGCTAATGGGCAGGCCCCCGCCGGTCTGCACTGGGAGCACCACAGGATGACCTTTGATCGAGCCCCGGCCGACGGAGCTCTCACAGGTACGCCTCACTACATCGGCACCAAGCCACACCCCCCAGTGATGGGGCATACACTTATTGTGTTTGTCCAACATGCAGTTGAAACACTACTAACTTGTTGAGGAACTCAGCATCTCATCAAAACCAGCTTGGATAAATATGAACAGGTGATCCTGGTGATGGAGAACATTTCATTTAAACATTCAAATACCCTTAATCCTGCAGTGCTTCTTTCACTGCCAAAGAATGAAAACAATGATGAAACAGGCGAAGGTGACAGTGATCATGTTTGCACTGATGCAACAGAACTATATACTAAACCGAAACCAGATATTCAAAATGTACCACTTAAATTGGATCATTTGATTTTATTTGTGGATGGTTCTTGCCTGAGAGATCATTATGGAAGTCTGAGAGAAGCATATGCAGGCATAACACTAACATACATTGTAGAAACATCACACATGTGTAACATAACTTTAGCCCAAGTTGCACAATTAATTACAATTATGCTGTATGTAAAACAGATTGAGTATTACAATCTATATGGGTAGTCAATATGGTTGTGGTGTGGTCCATGATTTTAGACAGTTGTGGTCGGAAATAGGTTTCTTGACATCCGCTGGCACTCTTATTTGGAATGGGTCACAGATTTTAGATTTGTTATACGCTTTGCAGTTTCCAAAACAAATTGTTGTGGTAAAATGTGGAAGGAATTATGTGATTACATTAGGCAAACATTTTGCAGATGAAGTTGCAACACGCTACACCCCTAAATATGGCATGTTGGAACCAAATGAAAATTGTAATTCCCAAATGGATAAAATAAATATTTGTCAATGTCAACCCAATCTCTTGAGGAGTTGAGGGAACTGCAAAATGAGGTGGCAGGTGATAAAAAGAAAAGATTGGAAAAACTGGCTACACAAAAGGCAAAAATTATGCCTCGTTATCAAACAATCATGTTGTTGCAATTGGCAAGGTACATTTATGGCCCTACACATGTGTGGCATGATAGAATGTTGTTATTATTTAAGAAATATTGGTACAATCCTTGTTTTAGAAACATTGAGGAGTCATTTTATCAAAAGTGTGTCTCTAGCAAGCAGGTTAATACAGGTAGAAAAATGATAATGACGATAAGTCACATAGTGAAATCAGAAGATTACAAATAGATTGCATAAAGATGGCCCAATGGAATTCTTTGAATTACATTTAGGCAATTGTGTGTCTCTTTTCTGAGTGGGCTGAGGCCTACTCATTATATAGATGTGATTCCCTTGCTGTAGCCAAGCTTTTATTAAGGTAATGTATCCCTATATTCAATTTGACAACTTCTTTGGAATCGGATAGGGAAGCATATTTTAAATGAGGTGAGGAGAATAAGTTGTGTAGCACTGAATGTGTAACAAAGGTTTCACTGAAGATATCACACAGAAGCATCTAGAGAGGTAGAAAGGGCCAAGGCACCATGAAAGCAAAGCAACCTAAGGTACCAGCATAAAAACCAGGATTGAAACCAGAACCAGATGCTTTGAATCCTCTTTTACCACCTTGCTGGAAGAATTTTGTCAGACACACAATCAATTTCCATTCAGTAGGTCTCTTTTTAGCATCACAACAATCACTACAATATTTCATGCATGCCAAAAGTTCGGCCAATGATTCAGCCTACAGAAACATCATGCTTTGTCGAATATGTGTGCTAATTTCCGGACAAAGTCCTAACACAAAAGTCATAACAAATCCTGAAACGTCCTCTTTTGTGGGATCTTCAACTCCACTGTGTTGTCTGTAAATCTGCATCAATCTCTCATAATAATCATGCATCCACTTATTTGGATCTTGCGTCAATCTCATAATCTTAGTCCAATTGATTTGATCAATGACCTGTTTGTACTTTCCTATGACAAATATAGAAGGTTTACAATATAGAGGGTCTCTCTGTGGTTCTTTCTCTGGCCAAATTCCCATCCATTAGTTTTGATGAGAATGAGAAGTACACCAAGCAATGCCAACAATCTGTCCCCACATGAAGTCCTGATAGGCACAGCATGAGCATTCCTGGTATTCCTTCAGCAGCATGCTCTACGTGGTACACTCTATCTCTCCCCAGGTGAATCTGGTCTCACCTTCAGCAAGTGAATAACTCTGCCCTGACCTACAGCCTGGAGACTCGGTGATGGTAAAGAAACATGAGAGGAAACATTGTTTGGAGCAGCATTGGAGAGTTCCCTAGGAAGTGTCTTTGTGACAAATACTGCTGTAAATTGTGGATGCTGCAAACCTGGATCCATGCATCTCACACGAAGAGTGACCACTAGTTCACAGGGTCAAACTATAGTTCACTGCAAGGATCCGGAGTAGGGAGAAGTACAACAAAAGAAGAACAACAAGGAGAACAAAGAGTTCAATGACAAGAACAAGAAAATCAAGCTTAATAAAATCAAATTCTGAAAACAATCGCAAGAGCAACTCAAGGTGTTCCAGTTGAAGTGAAGTTAAGTGAAGATGAAAACGAGGCAAATGGAACAAATCAGATGTTGAAACTTGATAGAAGTTGATTGGTTTGAAGGTGTGAGAGAAGGAAAAAGAGTGTTGCAAAGAGTTGGCCTTCAGAAGAAAAGTAGAGATAAATTAGCTAAAACCTGATAGAACCTGAAAAGACTGTAGTTTAGGAGATCAACAAGAATAAGAGTGCTGAACAAAAAGTATGCAGAGCCTAAATGGGCATATTTGGCAAAGAATGAACCATAAAAAACAGATACTGATCTGAGAGACTTTTGATTTCTGTGGGAAGAGCCTGTTGGATTAAGAAAATAATAGTGCTGAATATTGAATAATTTCCTAACAAAGCAATGGAACTGAATTTCTTAGATTAGAAATGTAAAGATTTTTGTTCATGTCTATATTTTTGATTTTTCCCACATTTTAATAGTAATGGCTGCATTTCAGGGAAAAAGTGGCCATGATACATAATGGGTCTTGCATATGAAGAAGATGGCTTTTTGTGTTCTGCTCATGGTTGAAGATTTACTTTGTACCATAATGTCCGGATTTACGCTGATTTCACCCAGTGCAACTCCAGCAAGAAAAGTTGCTACACTCCCTTTCATGAAAAGGAGAGATCAGAGCTGCATCATATTTACAAAGATATGGTGCAGTTCTGCTGTCTCCTAGTGCTGATACACTTGTGGTCGCCCAGCACCAATGCAAGCTCCTTTGTTTCATGTCACAGTGGTGCCTGCATTGTGGTTAGAATAGTTTTAGTGCAGGAAGGAATCCCTTCCTGCACAAAACTATCCTTTGATTTGTATACCTCATTGAATTTGTTCTGCAGAATGCAACACACAAGAAAAAATAGGAGTAAAAGAGCGAAATAAAGATATTGGCGAGTCTATAGTTCCCTGCTGGGTCTTTTATGATCAGATCAAGTGCTACATTACATGATGATAATGTGAGAAATAAAATATTAAATTATAGATATAGGGGGTTATTCTAACTTTGGAGGAGTGTTAATCCGTCCCAAAAGTGACGGTAAAGTGACGGATATACCACCAGCCGTATTACGAGTTCCATAGGATATAATGGACTCGTAATACGGCTGGTGGTAAATCCGTCACTTTTCCGTCACTTTTGGGACGGATTAACACCTCCTCCAAAGTTAGAATAACCCCCATAGTTCTAATAATAGAAATAAGGAAAATACTAGGCCTGGGCAGAATTCTAATTATGCCAGAGTAATCGGAGTAATTTCAGTAATTATGCATTACTCTTGTGATGTAAAATGATCAAAATTAAGTGATTACGCCAGCTTGAGTAATTAAGAGTAATTTGGGGCAAAATACTACTGTTTGTGTATTGTAGCATTTGGTGCTATCTTTTTAGTGCAAAATGCAACATCAGGCCTATTTTGGATGCCACGGGCACCTTTTAGTAAGAAAATTGTGCTTCTCACGTAATTACTGATAATTATGCATAATTTTACAGCAATTATGAGTAATTATGCTAGTGAGAATTACGCCAGTTACACCCACCCCTAGAAATGACATGTTAAGTTGTAATATGAGTATGGATTAGTTATGAATGTAACAAACTGCTACATTTGGACCCACCTACCTTCATCAGTTTCAGAAGGTGTGACGTATGGACACTTTCCTGTGCCCTATAGTTTAGTTTGTAGTGTTTAGCTGTCCATAATTATGGGACAAGACTTTCTTGAAGAAAATAACATGAATTATAATGTTCCTATTAATACATTGTTAGACAAAAGAACTTTCAATATTACTAACAGATTTATGGAACCCATTATTTTTCATAATTCTAATACTAATTCACACAATGTTGTGAAAACCTAGAAAAGGTGCCCTTATGTGGGATGTGTGCCAGACCTTTTCTTCATATTGAGGCGCCCTCGTGTTGGTCTGTTATTTGATACTGTACTTAGAATTCTTTTGATTCCAGCTATTGATTCCTTTTGGATGTTGACCTTATGTTGAAACCTGTTGCTTAGTATGAATTATAGATGCATCTGATTAACTGACCATCTTTTGCCTTCTACAATAATTTTAAATGTTAATAAACCTTTATGGTTTGTCTTTGAATCCTTGATTTGTGAAGATTTGATTTAGAATTCGAGTTCTTGTGTCACCGTTTATAGTGACTCACAATACCCCAATACTGCACTCTAGGTACTGGTAAATAATTAATTAGTTTTCCTGTCAAAAGAGCCCACAATTCACTGCAAGGAAATTGTTATTTATTCACAGAATACATATGAATCCTCTCATGAAATAAACTAGTATAAAAGATAGAAACAACAACAATTGCATTGAAAATTGACACATGGTTGTGCTTAAACCACTTCCTGGTGAAGATGTAAGTCTCACATGGATTCTACAAATATCTTCAAATTATCCAAGGTAACACAAGGGTTACTTTGCTGCCATGTGTTACCTTGCAGCAGGGAAGTGTTCCATGGGTAGAATGTGGGCATTCCCACGCATTTACCCAGGGGTTTTGGCACCTTCCCAGAATTACAAAGACTTGTTACTTCCTATTTATATGTGTGATGCATTCCGCATCACACACAGAAAAAGGAAAATGCCTTTAAGGAATGTTTATGGGCGGGAAGGAGGACAAAAAATGTGTAGCATGTAGCTTGAGTGTTCCTCTATCAATATAAATGTAATTTGAAATAAGTTTAGAATTGCTTATTGGTTTCAAAGACTACCAACTGTTTCTTCCTGCTCATGTAACTGCCACCTGTTTTACATCACAGATTTAACGTGGAGTAGTTTTATGTTCATGAATCATTCCAAGGGAAATCCAAAGCCAGGATTGGGCATAGTATATCTTTGAAACTTTCTAACAATGGTACGAACACTAGAGAAAAACATTAAACACTCACTGGTCATCCTCATTGGGGGGTGAGTAACCAGATGATAGGATGTTCAGAGATAGGATGTTTGGGTCAATCAGAGAATCATCCACTTCAGGGGTGTTTCGGATGCGCCCTGTGAAAAAAAAATATAAAAATATATATTTACAATGGTTTTGTTAAGTAAGGTGCCTCCTGGGATCCTACCTGCACAGCAACACTTTGAGAAACTCCATCTGCTCTGATGTAAATCTCCATGTACTTTCAGTTTGTGGATACCTGGAGTGAATTTTGTGGGAGACTAAACTGAGCTTAAACGGCTGAGGTTGCCATACTGTTGGCTTAATTCACAAGTTAAATGTACACTTTTGTGTAAGGTTACATTTTTTTGGTATTCATAACGTATATGTTTAATTTTAATAAAAGTAATTTTACAGCTGTGGGGACTTTGCAGTCGGGGCAGATAACTCAACGCTTTAAAAGATAGGACAAGTCTGTCTTTACATGTGTGGAGGCTCCGCAGTTTCAATATTACTGTCAGAAACTTTTTACTTTTGTGGGCATATTTATGACCCCTTTTGAATCGCTATTCCACCGCAAATGAAAAATGAGATTTATGAAGTAATGCAAGGCCACCTTGCATGGCTATGCATGGCTTCATAAATCTCAAGTAATGTAAGGCTGAGCAAATCGCTGCATTGCATTACTCTCTGCACCAGGGAGGCATTTTCATGGGTGTTGATGGGTGTTCCCACATAACATCCATGGATTTTGATGCATTCCAAGATGTGAAAGAACAGGTAAACCTGGGAATGCGCCATAAAGATACCCCTCAGCAGGAGAGGCGTAACAAGGACAAATATCTGTATTTCTACTCATTTTTCCTCTTTCTATGTGTGCTGCATTCTGCCCATTCCTGCACTTTCCCAGTGATGCAGCACAGCAAGGTGACTTTGCTGTGCCACTTTCTCATAAATATGTCTCTTAAGGCCTGATTAATGTAGGTGAACTTACACTTTTGTGTAAGTTTACTTATTTTTCGGTATTCACAAACTGTGATTTAATAGCTTTTCATCTGCGGAGAGTCCGCAGTTGGGGCGGAGAACTCCACACATAAAAAGAGAGGACATGCATATCTTTTTATGTGCGGAGTTCTCTGCCTCTACTATGGAGTCTCTTCAGTCGTTAGGTTGCTAATAAATCACAATTTGCAATTTACCAAAAAAGACTAAACTTACACAAAATATAAGTTTACCTTTGTGGATCAGGACCATAGTTTGTGAATACCAAAAAAGTAGTAAACGTAAACAAAAGTGTAAGTTTATGTTTGTGAATCTGGTCTTCTGTGTTGAAAGAACATGGACTTCAGCTTTCAGTTTTGCCCTTCTGTAGGACATGGCTGGCACTGACAGATGTATCTTAAATGAATACCTTGCATATTCTAAACTCTCAGTTTCTGTGAAGTAAGATTGCCCAGTTATGGATATACTACGCTCTAGGATTATGCTGCAGAATGTGTTATATAGACAATTCTAGATAATGTCTATGCAGTCCAGAGTAACGCATTCAGATGACAGCCTATTTAATGTGGTGCCTCATAATCTGGAAATCTTAAGGTATAGTGAATAATTTGTTCAGGCCTCCAGGTAGCACATTACATATTTTTTTATAACAGATATACCAAGTGTTCCAAATATACCATTCTGCAAACTGATGTTAGTTTCAGTGTTAGCTCAAAAAAATATAAGAAAATACAAGTTTATAATTAGCTTCCAGTCAGGCAGAAATTCTGAAGAATTATTAATTGCCTGCAATAGCAAGGGGGCACATTAGCTTGTGATAAAGTACCTTAGGCACAATCTGCTAGCAGAGGTTAACATAAGTGTAAGCATAAGTGAATGGAGGATAGATAATAGTAATCCTGTTGTCAAGTAGGTTTGGAAGAGCAGATCTATCTATCTATCTATCTATCTAGGCAGTTAATCCACTTTGGCTGTGTGCAGCATGGATAAACTTAATGACCAGGGTCCCTCCCCTGATTTGGGCAGCCAAACCCTCACGCGACATGACCTTTGGCTAAGCATAACAGTGTGTGGCCACAGGCTAGTGCTGTATCCCCTGCAGTGATGTCAGTCCCTGTTGTGTGTGGCCTTTCGCCATGTACATAGGTGACTGACCACATAGCCTGGCCTGGAGCTAGGCCTTGCACCAAGCACACTGTGGGCAGCCATCTCCCACTGTGCCTGGCCTTAGGGCATGCACATTAGGGTTTGTCTGAACAACCAAACGTGGCCAGGCCCTGAGGCCAGCCCCCTAATACATATGGCAGTTGGCTGTTCCCCTCCCATTCCCTCGCCCATCATTTCTTTCTGCGTCATGCTTTCTCTATGCACCACACTGTATCTGATTTGTGTTTTTTCAAAATATGGCAAGTCAATACAGTACTTAAAATAGCAGTTCACGCAATAAAGTTATGACTTGTGAATCATATGCTATGCTATTTTCTGCATTGTCCTGTACTAACGTTTTCCAGCCTTCTGGCCCCCAAACCCATCCTGGGGATGGATATTTCTCATTGTGTCCCAGCCAGTCAAATGTATTTAAAAATATCAAATATGACTGAAAGGAGTTCCAAATAACTGCATCACAATTTTAAACAGCAGAGAAATACAAAAGTGTTTGTCCTCTCAAACATACCCTGCAACGTACTTAAATGCCAAAACTGCCAAACAGATTTTTCATCAAACCAACAAAAGTACACTTTCTGACTAAGGGCCAGATATAGCAAGCAGTTTTGCCCATTCTGTGTCTATGGGAAAATGTGTTCGTACATATGGCCCTAAATGTCTACTTTCATGCCATGTTTAGTGTAAATGTGTTCAGGGATTTTGGCTGCATTTGCAAGCAATATTTCTTTTCTGACAGCTAAAATTGGAAAACAAATCTTTTCCAGGCCACCTTAACTTGTTTTCCTCTCCACATATCTGAACAAAAACTGGCATGCTGGACCTTAGTTGACTACACCAAGCAAATGCCCAACTTATTGCAGAACATTCTGGAGGGTTAAAAGCTATAGGCAAATCAAAAAATGTTTTTGTAATGGGAAATGTGGCTGCACCCTAACAACACAGTAGTGACCAGACGTGAGAAGAACCAGTGTTGTTGGTGTTGTAGGGTGTTCCTTATAAAGGAGCTGCTCTCCGTCCACTTGGGAACTGTCCAGAGTTCCTTGACTCCTTTTTTTTTTGCATAATTTATGTGGCACTCTAAGCCTGAAAGGGTATTGCCTACCCTTACACTGGGTGTTCCCTTGTGTCTGGACAAAGCTATACCTCTCTGATGAGCTCTATCAAGGGGTTGCTGTTATTCCTCTTGGGTAGGCTAGGATGTTATTTTACCAATCCAAAGCTATAAAATTGTGCCTAGAGTGGTAGAAGGCGTTTGTCATTTTTCAGATCAGTTTGTATTGCATTGCAAATCCTGTGCTTAAAGACTTTGCTTTAAAAATGGCAAAATGCTTTGTAAGACCTGCTAGAGGAGTGACATACATATATTGCATGCAGTGTTTTAGGGGACATGGCACACAGGCTTTGTGCCATGTTGTGTTTTCAATTTTGGAAGCACCTTGTCATGCAGCCTGCAATAGCAGGCCGCATAAGGTTGGTGCTGGGCGGCACAAGTTGTGCTGCAGCTCTGAGGAGCCCTCTTCACTGGCCATGCCCTAGGTACCAGGGGTACCATTTACTAGGCACCTAAAGGGTGTTCAGGTGACCAGGTGTCTTGTTTTAGGGAAGGAACACTGGCACTGGTTACCTGGTTAGCAGGAGCCCAGTGCACTTCAGTCAAAGTTGCTTCTAAAAAACAGGCAAAAACTGGGGGGTGGGGAGGAAGTACTGCAACCAGAACCCAGCTCCTTACATAAGCCCACCCCACAGCCAACAGGCTGTGAGACTCAGCCAAACCTGGGAGAGTCTTCCTAGTCTGTCAAGCGAGGAAGGGTAAAGGGAGCAGGCTGCATTGTTTCAGGGCCTACTCTGCCTTACATCCTAATGCCCAGGTCATTTCCTTTGGGAAGCTGGCCCACCTCAACAGTATTAGGAACCCATTTAGAATGTTCTGCGTTTGCTTTTTCCCTTTCCTTGGGATGAGAGGTGTCCACCTCGGCTCACCATATCTCATCCAGGGCAACCCCCAGCTTACCCAAAGTGGTTACCCACAAATGGAGTAACCCCACCATGACCAACAGGGTCAGGGGGCCTAGCTTTCTATTTGACATGGGGTTGGATCATCATGCCAAAGATAGTGCAGCCATAAAGGCTAACATCCAACAGAGGCCACTGACATTTGTTAGTACCCAGAACCACATATTTAGCTCTTCACTGACAGGTGAAGGGGCTAAGTTACTGGCTTCTTTGGATTTAGAGTGCCTGTCTGCTGTTTTAGTGTGGGGATTACTAGATCCTGAGCAAACACATTTTTCCACTCTCCTTTCTGTTAGCTGAGATGCCACCAACAAAGCTTAACAGTTGCCTGACTAGTCAGGACTTCAGGTGGGTCAGGCTGGGCTTCACCAGTGCCAACTTTGGAGTTCTTCCTCACTGGAGAAGAATCTCCTTGGCTTACTGGAACTTTGGCTAAACGTTGCCCATCCTTCCTACCCTTCTTCCCTTTTTATCTCTTCTGGTGCCTACTTGCACTCACTGCAGTGGCAGTACCTCCTGAATCCTTGGAAGAGGGCTGACACTGGACCAACTCCGCTTTTTGGCTCTGACCAACCTCTGGAAGACAATCAAGGGTGAGGTCTCTACTGACTACCACCTTTTTCCAACTAAGGAGCCCATCTATTTGTAGGGGCACTAAAGCCACAGGCATGCCAGTGACTTCCCCTGGGTTAACCCTTACCCTGGAAGTTTCACATGGGATATACTGGTTTGAGAGTACCAGCCTGTCATGCACAACAGTATAAATGGCACAGGTATTATTAATCAGACTGAGATTCCATTCACCAGTAGGTGGTGGAAGTGTTTACTCCCATCTGGGATCCTCAACTTACCTGTTGGCCCCACTTTCCAGTTAAAGGTTAAGAGGACCTTCTAATCTGAGGAATAATCCCCTATGGCTACACTGGCAACCCCTGGGGGTTTACTAGCGGGTTTGTTTTTTAGAAAGGCAGTGTCCTTTGTTCGGTGCCCTGTGTGCTTACAGTCAGAGCACCATGCCTAAGTGGCATCCCAGTTTTTACCCTGGTACCCACTTTTGTTTTGTGAGGTGTCTTGAGATGCAACCTCCTGAACAGATTTTTGAGGACCTACAAAGGACTTCTTTTCTTTAATGTTAGGGTTGTCCACCTTTTTTTTCGGGGGGGAGCTTCCTTGACTTTTTCTTGTGGTCAACCTCTCCATCTCATATTTTGGACACCCTAGTTCTAACCCAATGATGCCAAAGATCAACCTTCTTTCCCAGCTGCTGGGGAGAGACTGGCCCTAGGTCTGCTAGGTACTAATGCAACTTCTCAGAAGTACAGTTACTTAATAGGTGTTCCTTCATAATCAAATTATAAGGCTCATCATAATCTTGCACCTGATGACAATCTCTTTGGGAATTTTAGGGTCACAGTGCTCTACTCTGTCCCCTGTTATGAAATCGCTACCACCATTCATGGGTGCTAAACCTATTTCTATTCTCTCCCTTTATAGCTAAGACCCTGTTTTCCAGGTCCAATCTCATAGCTAGTCTTTCTAACGGAGCATCTTCTTCAGAGAGTCTATCTCTGGGCCTTGAGAAACCTAAACCACTCTCATTAGAGAGAGGTGTCCTAGACACTTGGGGTACAGTATCCTCTCCTTCAAGTGGTGGAGGGTCCCTTTCTTCCTCTTCACTTTAGTTGTCTTGATCCCGATTTACAGGATCAGTGGCTTCATCACAAGGAAGGGTCTGCTCATATTGTGTCAGTAGCTCCTGGAGATTTCCACTGGTAGGGCTTGAGCCTGTTTTTATTTTGTACCCTTTACAGAGGGCCCTTAACTGCTTGTGAGAAAGCTAAAGGTAAGGAGTGATGTAGAACTCCACCATCCTGTCATCTGAGGTACTCATTATTGTGAGAAAGTATCCTCTTTCTAGCATGGTTACCCCCACTTTTGGCCTGCTTGTAAGTGTGTGTCAGTGTGTTTTTACTGTGTCTCTGGGGTCCTGCTAGCCAGGACCCCAGTGCTAGTAGTTTGTGGCCTAATGTATGTGTTGTCAGTAGTGCTTGACTGTGTCACTAGGGCTCTGCTTACCAGAACCTCAGTGCTTATGCTCTCTCTGCTTTTAAATTTGTCACTGAAGGCTAGTGACTTCATTTACCAATTTTAATTGGCACACTGGACCCCCCTTAGAAATCCCTAGTATATGGTACCTAGGTACCCAGGGCATTGGGATTCTAGGAGATCCATATGGGCTGCAGCATTTCTTTTGCCACCCACAGGGAGCTCAGACAACCCATTGCACGGGCCTGCCATTGCAGCCTGCGTGAAATAACACACACGTTATTTCACAGCCATTTTCACTGCACTTAAGTAACTTATAAGTCACCTATATGTCTAACCTTCACTTTCTGAAGGTTAGGTGCAAAGTTACTAAGTGTGAGGGCACTCTTGCACTAGCAAAGGTGCCCCCAGGCTGTCCAGGGCCAATTGCCCGGACTTCATGAGTGCGGGGATATCATTCACAATGGTAATTCCGAATATGGGCATGTAACATGCCTAAGATGATGGAATTGTTCCCCCATTCCAAATATGGTATTGGGGAGCCAATTAAATGCATCCTGGGGGCTCCACTATGGACCCCCCAGTACTGCCAAACCAGCTCTCTGAGGCTTGCACTGCAGGTACACCTGCTGCCACCTCACAGACAGGGTTCTATCCCCCTTGGGGTCTGAGCGTCTCAGTCCCAGGAAGGCAAAACAAAGCATTTGCTTTGGGAGCAGGGTGTTACACCCTCTCCCTTTGGAAGTAGGTGTTACAGGCTGGGGAGGGGTAGCCTCCCCCAGTCTCTGGAAATGCTTTGAAGGGTACAGATGGTGCCCTCCTTGCATAAGCCAGTCTACCTTGGTTCAGGGACCCCTTGTTCCCTGCTCTGGTGCAAAACTGGACAAAGGAAAGGGGAGTGACCACTCCCCTGTCCATCACCACCCTAGGGGTGGTGCCCAGAGCTCCTCCAGTGTGTCCCAGACTTCAGCCATCTTGCTTTGCAAGGTGTGGGGCACTATGGAGGCCTTTGAGTGGCCAGTGCCAGCAGGTGACGTCAGAGACCCTTCATGGTAGGTCCACACCTGATAAGGTAGCCAATCCCCCTCTAGTACTGTGTAACCATAAGTGGTATTGCATGAGCTTTGCATGCCTCCTAGTTCAGCCTAAGCAACTCTGCTATAGCTACCTCTATCGGCCTTAGCTGCTAGAACACTATTACATTTCACTAATAAGGGATAACTGGACCTCGTATAAGGTGTAAGTATCCAAGGTGCCCACTACAAACCAGGCCAGCCTCCTACAGTTATCTCACTAAAGTTGGAAACTTTTTGAGCTATAGAAAAAATCTTAGCACAGTTGGGCAGTATGAACAAGAGTAAGTTTGTAAAGTTTTTGCTGTTAAGCTACAGGGACCTAACCAGGGACCTAACAGCACTTTTAAGAATTTGGAAAAATACCCAATTCCAAAAATTTAATTTGACTAAAGACTATTTTGGGATTTACTCGTGTAGTCACTTATTGACCAACTGGTATCAGCAAATGCAAAGTCAAAGACCTCACTGCTGTTCCACCAATGTAGAAAGCTGGATTGCTATATAGTACACTAAAATGAAGTACACTGAGCAGAGTCCAGTGGCAACTCAGTTGGTTTATCAGAGGCAAAAATAGATAGGAATAATTATCTATTTGTGGTAGTTTTGGGAAGCAGTTAGACTTATCAAGGACCTGTGTTAGGCATTTGTGGCCCTCACAGAGTCAATACATAAGACACACTCAATGAAAAAATGTGAGACCAATTTAGAAAAATAACATTTGCTTTTATATATGCTTTGAACCAAAGAACTTTGTTAAAAGGTAAGCAGTCTTTATAAGGTAAATACTTTGCAGTTTCAAAATTGCACACCTAATGCAATTTTTTCAGTTCAGCAATGTTAACCTATTGAAGGAAAACAAGAAGGCAGTTTTGCAGTTAAGTTTGAAAAAGCCAGTCTTTTGGATTTTAGGTCAAAACCAGGCAAGTTTCAAATCAGTACCAAGAGTGCACCCAGAGTGGGACAGGGGCGGCCTGGTGCAGAGGTCGAATTCAGAGTTGGGTGCCCAATGTTAACCAAAGGAGACTGGGGGGTGAACGAAGATTCACTGCTCACGGGTGAGTACAGCGGTGTCAGGAGTCGATCTCCTAGGGTTGAGGTAAGCATAAGGGGGGCTACAAGGGAGTACCAAGCTTCCACCCTCAGCAGCTAGGGGTGGCTTTCGTGCAGAGTGCCATTACTGTGTCGGGCATCCAATGCTACCCAGTGGAGTCTGGGCAACTGAAGATGCACTGCTCACAGGTGAGTAAAGTGGTGTCGGGGGTGGATCCCCTAGGGTTGAGGTAAGCAGGGGGGCCACAAGGCAGCACCAAAATTGCATTCAGCGGCACAGGGGCGACCAGGTGCAGAGTGCCAACACATCCTTCGGTGCCCAATGCAGGTCAATGGGGGAGATCAGTTTTGGAAAAAGTCTGCAGACTCTGGCCAGGAGGCTGAACGAAGAAAACCTCCAGCTGCCAAGGTAAGTTCTGATGCTAGAGGACGTAGGTACATCGACGATCCAGCTCCCCAAGACCCAGGAGCTCCATGTGCAGGGGTGTCCTTTGGCATTGGAAACAGTTTACTGGGCAGGACGCGGTCAGGGGGAGTCTTCAATTTGAGGCTGCAGACTTTGAGGCAGAGTCCGTAAGGGGACAGCCCATGGTGGACTCAGACTCAAAATTGCTGGGGAACCTTCACAGGACCGGTGGGCCACTAGGACTCGGGCCATGGGTGTCTGGTGCAGAGGTGGTTCCAGAGGCGTTTTGTTGCTCCTAAGGGCGGAGTTCTTTTTTTTTAAGGTTGGCTTCTTGAACAGGTCTGCTATTCTTGGGAGATCTTGTTCTTTGTCGAAGGCAGACAGTCCTCCCAAAGCTTTGGAGGTCGCTGGGCTGCAGAACGGGTCGTCTTCAGATGGAGGATCTTCAGAGGCTGCAGACAGGCCGGTAGGGCTGCAGCCAAGTCAGTTGGTGTCTGCAGTCTTCTCTCTTGATGCGATTCTGTAGCATCCAGTTCTTCTTAGATCATCAGCAATCTGAGTCCTAGGGTTCAGTGGTGCCACCTAAATACCGAATTTAGGCACGTTACAGGGAGTGCCAGGTGGCAGCCAATGGACTACTCACCTTTAAAATGACTGCACCCTTTTTATGACCACGGTGTAGGAAAGTACCATCTTGCCTGGCATGTTACCACCATATTTCAATGTATATATGTTGTTTTAGTGTATGTGTCATTGGGACCCTGCCAGCCAGGGTCCCAGTGCTCATAAGTGTGCCCTGTATGTGTTCCCGGTGTGATGACTAACTGTCTCACTGAGGATCTGCTAACCAGAACCTCAGTGGTTATGCTCTCTCTGCTTTCCAAATTGTCACTAACAGGCTAGTGACCAATTTCACCAATTCACATTGGCATACTGGAACACCCTTATAATTCCCTAGTATATGGTACTGAGGTACTGATGAAGCTGAAATGAAGGTTTTACATTTATTAGCGCATAAACGTAGAGTGAAATAATCATGTGTGACTTTAACCGAACTAATAAAGATTGTACGGGGACAAAATGTGCCCTTAGAGTAGTTTGCCAACATTTATAAGCGTGCTTTATATAACGTGATGTATTAGAATTGCACTAATCCGACATAACTGTAAACGTATACCACGATTTGCTTGTTTGAAATGTTTTAGCTTAGCATTACTTTAGTGCAGGCTTCGGCCTAGTTGTCTGGTCTCACGGTTTAGATGCTCGTATTTTTCCAATGTGCTAATAAACGTGTATTTTTTGCTTGAAGCTGTACTTTTCCACTGAGATCGTTCACATGCTTATCTTAAGGTTTCGTGCCAGCCTGGCATTTTTCTCTTTGCTCCAAGGTCAATCTGCAGGTGCGGACAATGGAAGCTCTGAAAGTGAGTTAATTGGTATAAAATGTTGAAACTTACGTACCCGTCTCCAAGGATAATGTATGCTTAAGTAAAAGCTTGAGAACTGTTGTTTTTGATTGGACAATTTGAAGTCAACCTATGAACCCTCCAATGGAAGACCCTACTGGATTTGAACTGTTGTCTATTTAAACCAGGTGCACGAGAAGAAAGTAGCCATTACCAGCCCGATACCCGCCATTTTGCAGGACATTGCAGCTATTATGGCCCACCTTGCTGCGACGCCATTTTGAAAGAGACTTTGATGCTTTCTCTAATCGAGAGAAAGAGACTTTAAATGATTCTTGCCCTAGAGACTTTAACTTTGATCCCTTTGCATGAAGTAGTAGTTTTATCTTGCCGCCGTGAGGCAATCGCCCCGTCCACCCCTGCCCCTTTGCCCCGTCCCATGCTGATCGAGAAGCGGTACCTGTGAGACGAAGACTTCCTTGAATGCTGATTGTAATTGGTAAATATGAAAGGAAATTGTACAATTGCATTGTGTTTCTTTTAGGTAACCAACTGCTGATTTTTGACAAGAGCCCTAGCTAGGAGTTTTTCTAAATTAATGTTGCTAAATTGTTTTGCATGAAGTTCCACATGCCGATGCTAATTTGAGGTTAGATGAGGATTCCTTTTGTTGCACAATGCAATTTGAGACCTTGTTATGCTGACTAAATGTATGCAATAAGTTCATTGCAGATTATAGTATTAGTGATTTGCATTGCTATTATCGAATGCCTTGTTATTCAAATGCTGCATAGATTGCATCTTTTCCGCCGTTATGGACAGCTATCAATGTTCATTTACGTTTATCATTTGGTGTTGAGACACATCTATATTGTGCTAGCTTTGTTAATATAGGGAAATAAATTCACTAACTTTGCAATAAACTGGTGTGGTTATTCCTGACTGAAAGGTCAGGGTTCGCCGAAATGTATTCTGGATTAATTGTTAAGTGTTATGTTGATCAGGGTATTGCTTATGTTCGTTATTGATTATTGATTTGATATAATTGACTGGTCTCGGGTGAAGAGAGTCCCACTTAGCCAAAAGATTCATCAGCCTAAAGAGCGTCCAAGTACAGGTAAATTATTAGTACGGAACGCTCTATCAGTAGATGGTAGCAGAGGACGGTTTAGACTTTTGGGACCCCACTCGAGATATACATGGTGTTGAATTAACGGTTTAGACTTTTGGGACCCCACTCGAGATATACATGGTGTTGAATTGACGGTTTAGACTTTTGAGATCCCACTCGAGAAGTTGAATTAGATTTTTCTTGGGTAAAACAGATTGAGAAAATGATGATGGGCTAAGTCCACCGCGACTTTCCCGGGATCTCGGAGCTTGCGAATGAAGAGAATGGAGGTGTGAGGTTGGCGGTACTGGTGGTGGTATGAGAGAAGTTAGGGTTTTGCGCTTGCACAGCTTATTGCCGCAGATTGTGTGAAAAGGTTGCGAGGATTTTAGAGAATAGCGGAGGTGCGACTCCGAGTGTAGAAGTAGGGAAGTCGTCGAACTTCATAGAAAATAGCGGAGGTGCGACTCCGAGTGTGAGAGTAGGGAAGTCGTCGAACTTCATGTGCGTGTGGCGCTTTGTGCAGAAAAAGGTCCACGTGGTTGTTGTTGTTGAGACGGGCCCTGCGAGGTCAAGAGACTCCGGAGTATGTTGTTTTATGTTGTGGTCTTGGCGGTTTAGTAGGTTGATCGGGCGTGGTCAACGAGTCGGTACGTGTGTTAAGGGAGTGAAAGAAACTTCGACTTCGGGCTTTGACAAGATTCTAAGTGCACTAGAATAGATCATTGACAAGTTGAGAGTAGGTCTGCGGGTCAGATTTGCTTGCGAAAGTGGGGACCGAGAAAGATGGAATAACTGCCGAGGCTAGTGAAAAATCCCTAAGGTCCTGAAGCGATTGTGTTACCCTTCCTGTAGTAAATCGACAGATCTGTTTTATTATTATTTTGGTTGCTCGCGATACATGCTAGAAGTTGTTACGAGAGGAGCTGAGTGAAGGAGGATTAGCCGCGAGGCTTTGTCAGCCGCAGTGTGTGTGAGTGTGACGTCACTAGGAGCCGCGCTGGGATATGTTGGTTGGTGAGAAGGGTCGCGCACGGATTGGACGCAGTCCGTGGGACTCGATTGGAAGGGGGAAAGGCAAGCGAAGAGTATTCCGGAAATTAAAGTCACCTATTGATTACAAACTTTGTGAAATAAAAGACGAGAAAATGAAATTTTTTAAAGCATTAAAGAGTGCGATGAAGGGGGAGTCTTACATTAAAGCGAGCGTAGGAGAGGAGACGCCACCCGAAGGTACACCAGCTTACATTGTAATGGAGGAAAAAGGGGTAGCTCCGTGCCTTTGGCTAAAGCAATGGCACAAGTTGACAGAGAAACATGGGAGCGTAGCGTTCCCGATTCATGGGTCATTCAATATAAGGATCCTAGAGAATTTGAGATTCGCGATGTACGACATGAAGGTACCTCCAAGGCCAGCACAGTTTGAGGCTCTAGCGATTTGGGAACTAATGGCTAGACAGCAACAGCAAAATAAGTTCGAGACCAGGATAAGGAAGGTAGAAAAGACACTAGCGGACGCCAGGTGGGATAATGCACAGAAGGTGTGGAGGTCAGATGTATTGCAGGGGATAAAATTGTTTCCCGCAATTACTAAGGAAGAAGAGGAGACAGGTAAGAAAGCTACCTGTAAGACAAACAGGAGGTGTTCCAAGGATAGAGAGGACGAGGAAAAGTTGAGAAGAGAAGAGGAGTTAGAGGATGAGGAGTTAATCATGCAATTGCTGAACGACCGTCCACCACCTTATGCAGAGAGTGGACAAGGTCCAAGTACCAGTTCTGCCCCTCCGGCACCGGTACAGAACAGTGAAACTCAGAGTTCAGGAGCAGCATCGGGATCTAAGGACCCGAGTTTACTGTTCACCCCGCAGATACCGCAGGTTAGGAGAATATATCCAGATGTGCCTATGTTGAAACCAGCAGAAAATTATCAGCCGCAGGTCCCAAGGTATTACAGCAGTGACAACAGTACGGGAATGGTTCTAGACCCGACTGTAATGGGAGTACAGAATGGTCACAACCCAACATTGGCACAAGCTGAATCAACCCAGTTTTTGATGCCTCAAAAGCAGATGCAGGGGGGAAACGCACATGCTCAGATGACGGGGAGTCAGATGGGCATGCCGGCAATGATGACCCATAGTGTGGGAATGAACATGTCTCAGAACATGGGGAATGGACAGAACCCAGATGCGATATCACTACCCATTACTGTAGGTCCACCGGTACCTTTGTACTGTCAGCCTAATTTGGGTATGAGCGGCCAGGGATCAATGCTGCAGAATGGGACAGAAAGGAGGTGCATAGAAAACACTCCAGGGATAACTCCGATAGCGGCTCAGCCAGCTGGATCTGGGTCCTTGATGGAGTTTAGTCCCATATGTGCTCAGTCAACACTGGTGAGGTCGAGTCCCCCACTGGTGATACCGCTGTCATCGAATACTGAAAAGTTGCCGCAACCATCAATGGCAGTCGATGTGAATGCTACACTGATGGGGTTGAATGCGCAACAGCTGACACAGTGGTTCAACAGTCTGAATTCCACACAAAGGTCAGCCAGTGGGAAGGGAGAAGACTATCTGAATAGGGTCAGGTTGAACATGGAAGCACAAGAATTGGTGGAAGGGACTATGGGTGTGAATAGGTTAGAGTCCTACTCGGAAGAAGAGCTGAGATATCTATGTCCCAGGATTACGAGAGAAGTGAATAAGGTACATAAAAGCTTGCAGGAAATAGCTGACAAAAACGGGGTTGATATAGACAAGACAAAACACTTGAGCAGGAGCTATAGATTGGATTTCGGGACCACGGATTTTGAACACATGAGGTCAGCAGGCATGAAGGCGCACCTTAGAGAATTGCTGCAGAGTGCACAAGTGTGGAGATGCTTAGACAAATGGGAAAGCAGATGGGTAAAGAGAAAGGAAAAGAGGAAAGACAGTGTCCCAGAGCTCAACGAGAAAAGACCGCAGAGTAGTGATGCAGTAACCATGTTACCAATGAGGGAGACAGCAGGGGGAAAATTAATACATGTACCATGGCACAGAAGCGACATTCAGTCTTTTACGGATGATTTTCCCAAACTGAGAGAGAAACCGATTGAATGGTATCAACAGACTGATAGGTTTGTGAAGCTTGCAAAATGTCTCTGGGAAGACCTGAACACTCTCTTTGAGATTGTGGTTCCGGCAGATTTGTGGGAGGATTGCAAAAGAGCTGTAGGTTGGCCGACAAGTGAACCAGAGAGAGACAGGGATACGGGTGCACCATCACCTATGGTGATGAGCTTGTACTACAAGGTGATTGAGCATTTGAAGACGAAAGTTGCCGCGAAAAATGTGGATTGGCAGAAGATTGATCGAACTGCCCAAGAGGCTAAAGAGTCGATTCATAGTTACTATGAGAGGTTGTTGAAGGCGTTCAAGAACTACAGTGGCACGGAAACAATAGAGGCGAAAGACATGCTTCATTTCGTGTTTAGATTTGTGGAAGGGCTGAGACCGGAGATAAGTCAGATGATAAAGTCGCATTTGATTTGCTGGCAATCGAAACCTATTGATGAGGTGTTGAATTATGCGAAATACTGTAGCGACGAAATTGAAGTGAAACAGAAAAGGTTGAAGGAGAAAGTGATGATGATGCAACTTAAAGCAGCTCAGACAGGTCTGCAAGGTTTGCAAGGGATGCAAGGGTTCCAACAGCAGGTACCGCAACCACAGCCGCAGTTGCAGGGAAATATGATGTTTCAGCCACAGGCGAGAGGCAGAGGAGGTTTTGGGAATAATGGTCCGGATTTGAACACTGTTGTGACTCCGAATGGTGTGCAGGCATTGAAAAAGGTGATGCCGTGTCACGTGTGCGGAATTGTCGGTCATTGGAAACGCGAGTGCCCGATGGTGGTGCAGGTGTTGGTCAGCAAAACAATGATGTCAATGCATTTCAGACAATGAGGGGACCGAAAATGAGAGGTCCAAACCCAAATTTTCAGACCATAAATCAGTTGCAGGGATTACAACCTATGCAGCCGCAGCAGATGCAGATGCCTCGTATGCAGATGACGCAAATGCAGCCAATGCAACAGCAGTTTCCCATGGTACCTAATCAGCAAATGCAAATACCTTTGGCACCAATGAGTCAGCAGCAAGTGATGGTTCCTCCACAGGTCTCGGGTCAGGTAATGAATACAAATGGCACCGTACAACAGTTCCCATTACACAGTGAGAGTGGGATAAATAATGTATGGGAGAGTGAAAGTTCAGGAGAGGAGGGAGACTGTGTGCTTGCAGCATCCTTGGAAGTTGATCAAAAGGGTCCATATGTAGAGGGAAGAGTAATGGGTCATCGTGTCTCATTCTTGGTTGACACAGGAGCCACACGTTCAACTGTTAAGAGCATTGAAGTACCAAATTTGCCACTCTCAGGGAGGACAGTTCAAGTGGTGGGAGTAGCAAACAGGCACCTGACGAACCCAATAACAGATCCAGTACCAGTCAGCATTGGTAACCATCAAGGGTTACACAAATTTGTGGTATGTGACTCAAGCCCGATAGCACTGTTAGGGAGAGACCTATTGTGCAAATTGGGATGTTCGATTATGTGTTCGAACGAGGGAATAAAAATTCAGACGAGCAGTGATGGGGAAGAAGAGGACAGTGTAGAGGGGGATGAGATGGAAACTGTCGATGAAGAGTATCCTCTGATTTGCCTTTTCCCGATGATAACTGAAGAAGATATTCCAGCTGAATTACGGGAAACAGTCGGAAAGGAAGTGTGGGATATGACAGGGAAAGAGGTGGGATTGATGAAAGGAGTGGAACCAGTGAAAGTGACTGTAAAGCCCAATGCAACCTTTCCCCAGACCCCACAATACCACATGGCACAAGACACCCTCATGAAAGTTGCCCAACTCATTGACGAATTTGTAAAGCAGGGAGTGCTGAAAGAAGTGTTAAGCAGTCCATGTAATTCACCAATCATGGGACTAATAAAGCCGAGTGGAAAGGTCCGAATTGTGCAGGATTTGAGGAAAATAAATGACATCATAGTCAAGTGTTGCCCTGTCGTACCGAATCCAGCTGTGATAATGTTTCAAGTCCCTTGCGATGCCGAGTGGTTTTCAGTCATCGACTTGTCACAAGCATTCTTTTCGGTGCCTCTTCATGAGGACAGCCAATTTCTCTTTTGTTTCAAATTCTTAGACAGAGTTTACAGTTGGTGTCGAATTCCTCAAGGGTTTTCTGAGTCACCGTCAATATTCAATCAGATTCTAAAGAAAGACTTGGAAGCATTAGAATTGCCATTCGAATCAACCCTAGTACAGTACATCGATGACTTACTGATTGCATCTAAGACAGAAAGTGGCTGCACAGCCGATACCATTGCTCTGTTGAACCATTTGGGAAGGAATGGACACAAGGTGTCTCCTTCCAAATTGCAGTTCTGTCAGAAGAAAGTAAAATACTTGGGTCACCAGATAGAGAAAGGGTCACAGAGAATAATGAAGGAAAGAATAACAAGTGTACTTCAAATGAGTCCACCAAAGACAAGGAGGGAGGTGAGGAAGTTTTTGGGAATGGTGAGCTACTGTCGCCAGTGGATTCCCAACTTCTCAACTCTAGCAAAGCCTTTACTGAAACTGACCCAGAAGGATGCCTTGGATCAAATTGAGCTGAAAGGAGATGAGATGGATGCTTTTGTTGAATTGAAAGAGTGCATGTGCAGGGCTCCAGCTTTAGGTATGCCTGATTACACAAAGCCTTTCACATTGTTTTGTCATGAACGTGATGCATGTTCTTTGTCTGTCTTGACTCAAGCCCATGGTGGCATAAACAGACCAGTAGCGTATTTTTCAGCTACTTTGGATCCGGTCGCAGCAGCACTTCCTGGGTGTTTGCGCTCCGTAGCAGCAGTTGGTATCAGCCTCACTCAGAGTGAAGGAATAGTGATGGGACACCCAGTAACAGTCATGGTCCCTCACTCGGTTGAGATACTTTTGACCCGCTCCCGAACACAACACATGACTGGAGCAAGACTCACAAGGTATGAAACGATAATTCTGGGCTCACCGAACGTGCAGCTGAAAAGGTGCACTACGTTGAATCCAGCAACCTTGCTTCCTGGTGAAACTGCTGAAATTGAGAACGCTGAAGACGTCGAGCATGACTGCCTTCAGGTGACTGAATTTTGCACAAAACCCCGACCTGACATCAAGGATACTAAACTTGATGAAAATGACCAAATTGTTTTTGTTGATGGTTCATGTCTAAGAGATGGGAAGGGAATTTTGAAAGCAGGATATGCTGTATGTACTGTAACAGGTGTCTTGGAAGCATCCTGGCTCCAAGGAGTCTATTCTGCACAAGTAGCAGAACTTGTAGCCCTTACAAGAGCATGTCAACTGTCTGCATTGATGAAAGTCACCATTTACACTGATAGTCAGTACGGGTTTGGAATTGTGCACGACTTTGGGCAATTATGGTCACAGAGAGGTTTTCTGACCTCTTCAGGGTCCCCAGTGAAAAACGGGGAGAGAATAAGGGAATTGTTACACGCCATTCAAATGCCAGCTGAAGTTGCAGTGGTAAAGTGTAGTGCTCATACAAAAGGACAGGACTATGTTTCTCTGGGAAATGCATATGCGGATCAAGTCGCAAGATTTTGTGCCTTGAACTGTATATTACTCAGAGATGAATGGAATTCAATAAGTGAACCAGAACTCGAACCAGCTGAAGCATTTGCCTTGAAGGTCGTAGATACAATAGATGAACTAAAAGCATTACAGAATAACGTTAGGGAGGATGAAAGAGATTCCTGGATTAAATCACAATGTATAAAGAGAACAGATGAGTTATGGGTTTCAAATGAGGGAAAATTTGTTTTGCCAAATAGTCTCTTATCACAGCTTGCGCGGTTCTATCATGGGCAGGCTCACCTAGGGAGAGATGCCATGATAAGATTGTTCAAAACGGATTGGTTTAACCCCAGATTCCGTCAAGCTGCAGAAGCAGTTTGCCATCGATGTGTCACTTGCCAGCAGATGAACCCAGGGAAGGGAACGGTTGTGAACGCGAGCCACATTGGTAGGGCAAGTGGCCCTTTCAGTAGAATGCAGATGGATTTCATTGAGATGCCTGTGCATGGAGGTTTGAAGTATGTGTTGGTGATTGTGTGCATTTTTAGTCACTGGATTGAAGCATACCCCACACGTAGAAATGACAGCCTTACAGTTGCAAAGCTATTGTTGAGGGAGTTAATACCACGTTTCGGATTCCCGATCTCTTTAGAATCAGATAGAGGAAGTCACTTCAATAACGAGGTGATAAAGTTACTTTGCGAAGCGCTGAGCATTGAGCAAAAACTGCATTGTAGCTATCGCCCTGAAGCATCAGGACTGGTGGAGCAGATGAATGGTACACTGAAATCAAGAATGGCGAAGATATGTGCATCGACAAATTTGAAATGGCCTGACGCATTGCCTTTGGTGTTAATGTCAATGAGAAACACCCCTGACAGAAAGACTGGATTGTCCCCGCACGAAATTCTCATGGGCAGGGCTATGAGACTGCCTGCAGTTCCCGCAAACGCGCTTTTGAATATTACAGATGATATGGTGTTAGACTACTGCAAAGGTCTGGCTGACGTGGTCCGCTCTTTCTCTCACCAGGTGGAAGCGACCACCTTGCCACCGATCCAAGGTCCAGGACACGCACTGAAAGCAGGTGACTGGGTCGTGGTAAAGAAGCACGTAAGGAAGTCGTGTCTGGAACCCCGTTGGAAAGGCCCTTTCCAAGTGATCCTGACAACAACTACCGCTGTGAAGTGTGCGGGAGTTCCCAACTGGATTCACGCCAGTCACACAAAGAAAGTGTTGTGTCCCACAGATGAGGAAGTTGAAGCGCTGAAACTGCCAGTGCCTGATAAAACAGTGCTGAGTGCTGAGACAGAGCAAAACCAAACTGAAGGCGAACAGGGAGGAACAGAAGAGAGAGAAATATTCTCTGAGGACGAAACGACCGACTCACTTGGGGAAGACCAAGGAGAGACCTCAGACAGCGACGAAGCAGCTGAAGGCGACAAAGAACCTGAAGCAGCTGAGGGTAGCAAAGAGCCTGAAGCAGCCGAAGGTGAGAAAGAGCCTGAAGCAGCTGAAAGTGATAAAGAGCCTGACGAAAGTAACGGGGACGAAGGGCTCGAAAAAGGTGAAAAAGCAGGAGAGCCTGATCAGAGGAGGGCTTTCCCAGGAGCAGACGATACAGAAAAAGAAAAAGAGAACGTGATTGATTCCCCAGAAGGAGGGGACAAGGCAGAACAGAACGAAACTGTTCAAGCTTCCACAGAAAAGGTCGCAGGTCCATCAAGTGGACACAGTGCAAAGAGGAGACTAAGTATATCACCAATAAAACTAAGAACTAGAGAAAGTTTGAACGACGGAGAAAGGCCAAAAGTGAAAGAGAAAAGAAAGGAAGTGTCTGTCGTGGTACCAACCTCAAGTGAAGGAAAAGACTTGGCCAAAGAGGAAAGTACCAGCGAGGCAGAATCGAAAAGAGAAGCAAAATTGAAAAGGAAAAGGATACCGAACAGGAGATATTCCGGTCCAGAATGGGCCTATGCAGTCAATGACGATTGGACTGACGAATTTGTATCTCTAAGCCTCGAGAACGAAGAAGAAGAGATACCAATAGAAAAGAAAAGTTTTATGGACTCTGTCGATTGAAAGGGTAATAAATTATATTGCTTGCTACAATCCAACGTGATACAAACAACCAGCTGAGACATTGCTAAACAGGATAAGACTCTTGCTGAACTGATAAAAGACTGAGTTATTGCCGAATTGAGACAAATGCTGCTAACCGATAAGTGACTGGCCTCTTGAAGAAAACTGTGTGAACATTGCGCTTGTTTAGCTCTGTAACTGAATTGCTAAATGGTTTCTTTATAGGTGCTTCTAGCTCTCTGATTCTATACAGATCATGGCTACACAAAACAGTAGAGTGAAATATTGTAAATATGCGTGTATAGGCTTGATAATTGCATGTGTACTAATAATAATGGCAATAGTGCTTGGAATGCATGGAAAGGGTGAGAATGAGAGAATTGATGCTTCTACTTTTGCTCCTGTTACTGTCACTGAACTAACTGCATTGAAAAGACTAGAATTAGATGAGAGACACTTGCATGATAAGAAGGAGCTTTCGTATAACGTTTTCTATCGCTTGCTAACAGAATATGTTGAGACTATGGATGCGAAAGATTGTTATGTGTGTACACAGATACCGACATCAGTAAAGGAAGGGGTGACTTATCACCACATGCCTCTTACATACGGGATTACATGTAGTATAGTAATGTCTAGATTTTATGGTCAAACAAACATACAGTATTTTTACTCAAATTATGATGTTACCTTTGCATATGTTCCTATAATAGCGCACCTAAGCCAGATTGCTAAAGATTGGGATGCTAAAATAATGAGGGAATTTTTCAAGCCAATGCAACCTTTTGAAACGGCTCACGCTCATAGGGAAAACCTTACCTGCTCGCTCTCTGCAGTAGAAATAAGCTTTTTAGATCGCACAGATGATAGAAGGGCACAAATGAATGCGAAATTAGAAAAGGAGCTAAGTAAGAGGACTTCAGTAGATCATTATGATTTTGCCGCAATAAAAACACAAGGGAGAATAGCTTTAGATGCTTGGCATGTAGGGAAATTTTGTATATATCGAGGTGAATCTTATTATGATTACATTTTCGTAGGAGCGAGTGAGTGTAAACATACGTTTATCTTTAAGGCCAAATGGACATTCATGATGAACGGACTAGACCCTGTCATACCAGGTGTATATTACATTTGTGGGTATAATGCCTATTATCGTCTTCCGAAAGGATGGTGGGGAAGATGTTATTTGGGTATAGTGTTCCCAAAGGTTTATCAACTGGATGACCCATCGATGATTCCAAAGACATCTGGATCCCATCGTATCCAGAAAAGAGAGACCGCAGCTGCTGTGGTAGGAGATATATTTGGAGCCATGATTCCTTCATTGGGAGTTGTGTTGAATTCCATCAAAATAAGAAAGTTGTCTACTATAGTGGATAACATGTTGACAAAGTTTTCAGGTGCTATAATCCTGATAGATGCTGAACTTGCAGCGGAAAGAGCTATGACTCTTCAAAACAGGCTTGCCTTAGACATTCTTTTAGCAAAGGATGGCGGCGTTTGCAAAATGCTTGGTGCGTGCCACTGTTGCACGTATATTCCCGACAACAGTGTGAAAATTAAAACTATGCTTGCTAATCTAACAAAGGAGAGTGCAGATTTGAAGGAATTGAAAGAACCAGGAGTGTGGGAGAAGGTTGGAAAAGGACTTGCTTCAGTGGGAAATTGGATTGGTGGAATTTGGAATGGAATATTACTAAAAATAATACAGGGAATATTAATAGTACTGATTTGTATATTTGGAATTTGGGGAATAAAAAGGGGAATAATAATGATAATGGAAAGAATTAAGAGAAGGAAGGAAGAGAAAATGATGAAAAGAATGGCAGAAGAATACAAAGCGAAAACTAGGGGAATTAAAAGGAAAAGAGAACTGACAGAATTTTAATGGAATAATATTTGTGGGAATAGTTTGTGTGATGACAAGTAGTCATCAGAGGAGGGATTGATGAAGCTGAAATGAAGGTTTTACATTTATTAGCGCATAAACGTAGAGTGAAATAATCATGTGTGACTTTAACCGAACTAATAAAGATTGTACGGGACAAAATGTGCCCTTAGAGTAGTTTGCCAACATTTATAAGCGTGCTTTATATAACGTGATGTATTAGAATTGCACTAATCCGACATAACTGTAAACGTATACCACGATTTGCTTGTTTGAAATGTTTTAGCTTAGCATTACTTTAGTGCAGGCTTCGGCCTAGTTGTCTGGTCTCACGGTTTAGATGCTCGTATTTTTCCAATGTGCTAATAAACGTGTATTTTTGCTTGAAGCTGTACTTTTCCACTGAGATCGTTCACATGCTTATCTTAAGGTTTCGTGCCAGCCTGGCATTTTTCTCTTTGCTCCAAGGTCAATCTGCAGGTGCGGACAATGGAAGCTCTGAAAGTGAGTTAATTGGTATAAAATGTTGCAACTTACGTACCCGTCTCCAAGGATAATGTATGCTTAAGTAAAAGCTTGAGAACTGTTGTTTTTGATTGGACAATTTGAAGTCAACCTATGAACCCTCCAATGGAAGACCCTACTGGATTTGAACTGTTGTCTATTTAAACCAGGTGCACGAGAAGAAAGTAGCCATTACCAGCCCGATAACCGCCATTTTGCAGGACATTGCAGCTATTATGGCCCACCTTGCTGCGACGCCATTTTGAAAGAGACTTTGATGCTTTCTCTAATCGAGAGAAAGAGACTTTAAATGATTCTTGCCCTAGAGACTTTAACTTTGATCCCTTTGCATGAAGTAGTAGTTTTATCTTGCCGCCGTGAGGCAATCGCCCCGTCCACCCCTGCCCCTTTGCCCCGTCCCATGCTGATCGAGAAGCGGTACCTGTGAGACGAAGACTTCCTTGAATGCTGATTGTAATTGGTAAATATGAAAGGAAATTGTACAATTGCATTGTGTTTCTTTTAGGTAACCAACTGCTGATTTTTGACAAGAGCCCTAGCTAGGAGTTTTTCTAAATTAATGTTGCTAAATTGTTTTGCATGAAGTCCCACATGCCGATGCTAATTTGAGGTTAGATGAGGATTCCTTTTGTTGCACGATGCAATTTGAGACCTTGTTATGCTGACTAAATGTATGCAATAAGTTCATTGCAGATTATAGTATTAGTGATTTGCATTGCTATTATCGAATGCCTTGTTATTCAAATGCTGCATAGATTGAATCTTTTCCGCCGTTATGGACAGCTATCAATGTTCATTTACGTTTATCATTTGGTGTTGAGACACATCTATATTGTGCTAGCTTCGTTAATATAGGGAAATAAATTCACTAACTTTGCAATAAACTGGTGTGGTTATTCCTGACTGAAAGGTCAGGGTTCGCCGAAATGTATTCTGGATTAATTGTTAAGTGTTATGTTGATCAGGGTATTGCTTATGTTCGTTATTGATTATTGATTTGATAAAATTGACTGGTCTCGGGTGAAGAGAGTCCCACTTAGCCAAAAGATTCATCGGCCTAAAGAGTGTCCAAGTACAGGTAAATTATTAGTACGGAACGCTCTATCAGTACCCAGGGTATTGGGGTTCCAGGAGATCCCTATGGGCTGCAGCATTTCTTTTGCAACCCATAGGGAGCTCTGACAATTCTTACACAGGCCTGCCACTGCAGCCTGAGTGAAATAACATCCACGTTATTTCACAGCCATTTACCACTGCACTTAAGTAACTTATAAGTCACCTATATGTCTAACCTTCACCTGGTGAAGGTTGGGTGCTAAGTTACTTAGTGTGTGGGCACCCTGGCACTAGCCAAGGTGCCCCCACATCATTCTGGGCAAATTCCCTGGACTTTGTGAGTGCGGGGACACCATTTCACGCGTGCACTATACATAGGTCACTACCTATGTATAGCGTCACAATGGTAACTCCGAACATGGCCATGTAACATGTCTAAGATCATGGAGTTGTCACCCCAATGCCATTCTGGCATTGGGGAGACAATTCCATGATCCCCTGAGTCTCTAGCACAGACCCGGGTACTGCCAAACTGCCTTTCCCGGGGTTTCACTGCAGCTGCTGCTGCTGCCAACCCCTGAGACAGGTTTCTGCCCTCCTGGGGTCCAGCCAGGCTTGGCCCAGGAAGGCAGAACAAAGGACTTCCTCAGAGAGAGGGTGTTACACCCTCTCCCTTTGGAAAAAGGTGTCAGTGCTGGGGAGGAGTAGCCTCCCCCAGTCTCTGGAAATGCTTTCATGGGCACAGATGGTGCCCATCTCTGCATAAGCCAGTCTGCACCGGTTCAGGGATCCCCCAGCCCTGCTCTGGTGCAAAACTGGACAAAGGAAAGGGGAGTGACCACTCCCCTGACCTGCACCTCTGAGTGGCCAGTGCCAGCAGGTGACGTCAGAGACTCCTTCTGATAGGCTCTTACCTGTGTTGCTAGCTTGTCCTCCTTCCTGGGTAGCCAAACCTCCTTTTCTGGCTATTTAGGGTCTCTGCTTTGGGGAATTCTTCAGATACCGAATGCAAGAGCTCACCAGAGTTCCTCTGCATCTCTCTCTTCACCTTCTGCCAAAGGGTCGACCGCTGACTGCTCAGGACGCCTGCAAAACCGCAACAAAGTAGCAAAGACTACTACTGCAACCTTGTATCGCTTATCCTGCCGCCTTCTCGACTGTTTCCTGGTGCTGCATGCTCTGGGGGTAGCCTGCCTCCTTCTTGCACCAGGAGCTCTGAATAAATCTCCCGTGAGACGATGGAATCTTCCCCCTGCAACCGCAGGCAACAAAAGACTGCATCACCGGTCCTCTGGGTCCCCTCTCAGCACGACGAGCGTGGTCCCTGGAACTCAGCAACTCTGTCCAAGTGACTCCCACAGTCCAGTGACTCTTCAGTCCAAGTTTGGTGGAGGTAAGTCCTTGCCTCCCCACGCTAGACTGCATTGCTGGGTACCGTGTGATTTGCAGCTGCTCCGGTGCACTCTTCCAGGATTTCCTTCGTGCACAGCCAAGCGTGGGTCCCCAACACTCTTACCTGCAGTGCACAACCTTCTGAGTTGTCCTCCGGCGTCGTGAGACTCCCTTTTGTGTCTTTGGGTGGACTCTGGTTCACTCCTCTTCTAAGTGCCTGATCTGGTACTTCTGTGGGTGCTGCCTGCTTCTGTGAGGGCTCCCTGACTTGCTGGGTGCCCCCTCTGTCTCCTCATCCAAGTGGCGACATCCTGGTCCCTCCTGGGCTACAGCAGCATCGAAAAACCCGAACCGTGGGCTTGTTTGTGGTCTTTCTGCGTGGGAACACCTCTGCAAGCTTTTTCACGACGTGGGACATTCATCCTCCAAAGGGGAAGTTTCTAGCCCTCTTCGTTCTTGCAGAATCCACAGCTTTTACCATCCAGTGGCAGCTTCTTTGCACCCTCAGCTGGCATTTCCTGGGCATCTGCCCACTCTCGACATTGTCGCGACTCTTGGACTTGGTCCCCTTGTTTCACAGGTACTCAGGTCTGGAAATCCACTGTTGTTGGTTTGCTGGTGTTGGTCTTCCTTGCAGAAACCACCTATCACGACTTCTGTGCTCTCTGGGGGTTATAGGTGGCCTTTACACCTACTTTTCAGGGTCTTGGGGTGGGCTATTTTTCTAACCCTCACTTTTTTCTTACAGTCTCAGCGACCCTCTACAAGCTCACATATGTTTGGGGTCCATTCGTGGTTCGCATTCCACTTTTGGAGTATATGGTTTGTGTTGCCCCTATATCTATGTGCTCCTATTGCAATCTATTGTAACTTTACACTGCTTGCATTACTTCCTTTTGCTGTTACTGCATATTTTTGGTATTGTGTACATATATCTTGTGTATATTTGGCATCCTCATATTGAGGGTACTCACTGAGATACTTTTGGCATATTGTCATAAAAATAAAGTACCTTTATATTTAATATATCTGTGTATTGTGTTTTCTTATGATATTGTGCATATGACACCAGTGGTATAGTAGGAGCTTTGCATGTCTCCTAGTTCAGCCTAAGCTGCTCTGCTATAGCTACCTTCTATCAGCCTAAGCTGCTAGAAACACCTCTTCTACACTAATAAGGGATAACTGGACCTGGTACAGAGTGTAAGTACCCCTTGGTACCCACTACAAGCCAGGCCAGCCTTCTACACACGGGGACCCTAACCCTAGTGGCCTAATTCCTTCCAAACAAGATGGGGGAATTTAAAAAGTAGTGTCCACTTTAGCACGTCCACCTTAGGGATGGGACTGGAATGAAGTGGGCACTTCTCCTAATTGTTTTTTGATAATCATTTTTTATTATTTTCGAAAGGAAGGGAAAAAAAAAAAGGGAAGGGTACAAGGCAAGGGGCGCATACATCTTACAAAATTTTCATTTCCATCTTCATAGTAATAGTTAGATAGAATCTTTGTTGTCAATTGTTGTAGCAGCCTTTCATTCCTTTTAACCATATTATAATCATGTGTCAATACAATATTTTCAGTGATTTTTGCCATGTGATCATTCTGGTTTATGTCAATAGTTCCAACCATCGTCCCCAGATCTTTCGGAATTTTTGTGGGCATCCTCTGGATTCGAAGACTATCTTCTCATGATTGGCACACCAGTCCACCCCTCTCTTCCATTTTTGAAGCGAGGGGCCCCCAGGGAGGCTCCATGCTGCTGCAATGTCTCTTTTGGCAACTAGTAATGCTGTGGCTACTAGGGCACGTTTTGCACGTGTTCCCTCCATTTCTTCCATTATTCCTAATAAAGTTAATTTGCGGATTTGTGTACCTCTTGCCCCAGGGCTCTTTCCAGTTCCTGAAATACCCCATCCCAGTATTTCTGGATTATTTTGGCAGGTCCATACCATGTGGAAGAAGTCTGCTGGGTCGCATGTGCATCTTGGGCGTCTGGGAGAGGGGCGGGCTCCCATTTTATGAAGTCTGGATGGTGTCAGGTATGCTTCATACAGGTAGTAAAATTGTATTACTCGGAATCTAGTTGACACCGCCAGTACCTTGGGTGCCATTAGGGCCTCTCTCCACTCCGCTTCCTCCAGGGTTCCCACCCAGGTTTTCCCACTTGGTCCTAATTGGGACTAGTTTGTCTGGAGTGTTATTAACTAGTGTCTTGTATATTTGCAAGATGCCTTTCCCTTCTAGGTTTCCGATAAGTAATTTGGCTTCGAGCGGGTTAAATTCTAGCATGTCGCCTGTGGTGGGCAAGTGTATTTTTAGGGCGTGTCGTAGTTGGAGGTATCTGAAGAATTGTGTCACGTTTAGTTGAAATTCCGTCTGGAGCTCCTGAAATTTTTCATGGACCTCCCCCTCCATATGTCCCCCACCAAGGAAATACCTATTCGGTCCCATTCTGTAAATCCCTTTAGTGCAGCTGAGGCGCTCAGCCATTTCCCCTCCACAACAGGGTCTGGAGGGCGATAATGGTGTTCCAATTGGTGTACCGCAGAGCCATTCGCCAAGCCAGGAAGACTGCCTTAGTTATGTTTTCCATATCTCGGGGGAGTGGCGAACTGTAGAGCATGTCAAGAACACCAGGGAAGCCTAGGATTGTCAGTTCTGTTTCGTAGGCCGGATCGTCCCACCCCCCATTAAACCAATCGTGGATCACAATTAGCTGGGTGGCCAAGTAGTACAAGTAGGGGTTTGTTGCGCCTAGGCCTCCGTCAAATACTCCCTTCCGACAGTGGTGTATTGCTACTCTGTGTCTGGCTCCTCGCCAAAGAAATTTCCCTGTGATGCCTTCGAGGTTCTGGAACCAGGAGTGGGGGATAGGGAGGGGAAAATTCTAAAATATGTATAGGAGTCTTGGTAGGATCATCATTTTATACAAGGCCACTCGGCCCATCACATTTAGTGGCAGGGTTTGCCATTTCTGTAAATCTGTTTTAATTTGTGTTAGCAAGGGGGATAAGTTCTTGGCCATGTCATCTCAGGCAGGAGGGATACCCAGATACCCAAGTATTTGAAGCTGAGCCTACGCAGGGGTATTGTGCTTTGCCAATCAAAGCAGTCTCGTGAAATTGCCAGCGGGATCAGAACTGATTTAGTAGAGTTCATTTTGAGTCCTGATATTTGTTCATACTGTCGTAAGAGTTTAAGACTTCTTGGGCCGGTTATGCTGGGCTCTTGCATGTATAGCAAGACATCGTCTGCGTACAGTGCTATTCTGTCCTCATGGGAGGGGCCCCACCTCCACCCGGGGTAGATTGTGTCGGTCCTGATCATCTGGGCCAAAGGCTCGATGGCCAGGGTAAATAAGAGGGGGGACAAGGGGCATCCCTGCCGCGTGCCCCTGCGGATATCAAATGCAGGGGACAATATCCCGTTGACTAGCACCTGAGCCGTAGGGTTGGTGTACAGTGCTTGGACCCATCAACGGAATTGTGCTCCAAACCCTGCGCGTTGGAGCACCAGGAGAAGGAAGCCCCAATCAACCGAATCGAATGCCTTTTCGAAATGGATGAGCAGGAGGGCAATGTTTCGGGGCAATCAGTGTCTCTCTGTTAAAGCCACATGTAATCTGCGGATGCAGTGCCGTGTACTACGGGTTGCCATAAACCCACATTGATCTGGGTGTATTAATTGCGGTAGGACCCTCTTGAGACGAGTGGCTAGGATGGATGCAAAAATTTCAACCTCCGTGTTTATTAGTGATATTGGTCTATAGTACCAAGGGGTACTTGCACCTTGCACCAGGCCCAGTTATCCCTTATTAGTGTATAGGGTGTCTAGCAGCTTAGGCTGATAGATAATGGTAGCTTAGCAGAGCAGCTTAGGCTGAACTAGGAGACGTGTGAAGCTACTACAGTACCACCTAGTGTCATATGCACAATATCATAAGAAAACACAATACACAGTTATACTAAAAATAAAGGTACTTTATTTTTATGACAATATGCCAAAGTATCTTAGAGTGTACCCTCAGTGAGAGGATAGGAAATATACACAAGATATATATACACAATAGCAAAAATATGCAGTATAGTCTTAGAAAACAGTGCAAACAATGTATAGTTACAATAGGATGCAATGGGGAAACATAGGGATAGGGGCAACACAAACCATAAACTCCAAAAGTGGAATGCGAACCACGAATGGACCCCAAACCTATGTGACCTTGTAGAGGGTCGCTGGGACTATTAGAAAATAGTGAGAGTTAGAAAAATAACCCTCCCCAAGACCCTGAAAAGTGAGTGCAAAGTGCACTAAAGTTCCCCTAAGGACAAAATAGTCGTGTTAGAGGAATAATGCAGGAAAGACACAAACCAGCAATGCAACAACTGTGGATTTCCAATCTAGGGTACCTGTGGAACAAGGGGACCAAGTCCAAAAGTCACAAGCAAGTCGGAGATGGGCAGATGCCCAGGAAATGCCAGCTGCGGGTGCAAAGAAGCTTCGACTGGACAGAAGAAGCTGAGGTTTCTGCAGGAACGAAAAGGGCTAGAGACTTCCCCTTTGGTGGACGGATCCCTCTCGCCTTGGAGAGTCGTGCAGAAGTGTTTTCCCGCCGGACGGACGGCAACAAGCCTTGCTAGCCGCAAATCGTGCGTTTGGCGTTTTTGGACGCTGCCGGGGCCCAGGAGGGACCAGGAGGTCGCAAATTGGACCTGAAGAGAGAGGGGACGTCGAGCAAGACAAAGAGCCCTCGCTGAAGCAGGTAGCACCCGGAGAAGTGCCAGAAACAGGCACTACGAGGATGCGTGAAACGGTGCTCGCCGAAGTTGCACAAAGGAGTCCCACGTCGCCGGAGACCAACTTAGAAAGTCGTGCAATGCAGGTTAGAGTGCCGTGGACCCAGGCTTGGCTGTGCACAAAGGATTTCCGCCGGAAGTGCACAGGGGCCGGAGTAGCTGCAAAGTCGCGGTTCCCAGCAATGCAGCCCAGCGAGGTGAGGCAAGGACTTACCTCCACCAAACTTGGGCTGAAGAGTCACTGGACTGTGGGGGTCACTTGGACAGAGTCGCTGGATTCGAGGGACCTCGCTCGTCGTGCTGAGAGGAGACCCAAGGGACCGGTGATGCAGCTTTTTGGTGCCTGCGGTTGCAGGGGGAAGATTCCGTCGACCCACGGGAGATTTCTTCGGAGCTTCTGGTGCAGAGAGGAGGCAGGCTACCCCCACAGCATGCACAAGCAGGAAAACAGTCGAGAAGGCGGCAGGATCAGCGTTACAGAGTTGCAGTAGTCGTCTTTGCTACTATGTTGCAGGTTTGCAGGCTTCCAGCGCGGTCAGCGGTCGTTTCCTTATCAGAAGGTGAAGAGGGAGATGCAGAGGAACTCGGCTGAGCTCGTGCATTCGTTATCTAAAGTTTCCCCAGAGACAGAGACCCTAAATAGCCAGAAAAGAGGGTTTGGCTACCTAGGAGAGAGGAAAGGCTACTAACACCTGAAGGAGCCTATCAGCAGGAGTCTCTGACGTCACCTGGTGGCACTGGCCACTCAGAGCAGTCCAGTGTGCCAGCAGCACCTCTGTTTCCAAGATGGCAGAGGTCTGGAGCACACTGGAGGAGCTCTGGACACCTCCCAGGGGAGGTGCAGGTCAGGGGAGTAGTCACTCCCCTTTCCTTTGTCCAGTTTCGCGCCAGAGCAGGGGCTAAGGGGTCCCTGAACCGGTGTAGACTGGCTTATGCAGAATTGGGCACATCTGTGCCCAACAAAGCATTTCCAGAGGCTGGGGGAGGCTACTCCTCCCCTGCCTTCACACCATTTTCCAAAGGGAGAGGGTGTCACACCCTCTCTCAGAGGAAGTTCTTTGTTCTGCCATCCTGGGCCAGGCCTGGCTGGACCCCAGGAGGGCAGCTGCCTGTCTGAGGGGTTGGCAGCAGCAGCAGCTGCAGTGAAACCCCAGGAAGGGCAGTCTGGCAGTACCAGGGTCTGGGCTACAGACCACTGGGATCATGGAATTGTACCAACAATGCCAGGATGGCATAGAGGGGGCAATTCCATGATCATAGACATGTTACATGGCCATATTCGGAGTTACCATGGTGAAGCTACATATAGGTAGTGACCTATATGTAGTGCACGCGTGTAATGGTGTCCCCGCACTCACAAAGTTCAGTGAATTGGCTCTGAACAATGTGGGGGCACCTTGGCTGCTAGTGCCAGGGTGCCCTCACACTAAGTAACTTTGCACCTAACCTTTACCAGGTAAAGGTTAGACATATAGGTGACTTATAAGTTACTTAAGTGCAGTGTAAAATGGCTGTGAAATAACGTGGACGTTATTTCACTCAGGCTGCAGTGGCAGGCCTGTGTAAGAATTGTCAGAGCTCCCTATGGGTGGCAAAAGAAATGCTGCAGCCCATAGGGATCTCCTGGAACCCCAATACCCTGGGTACCTCAGTACCATATACTAGGGAATTATAAGGGTGTTCCAGTAAGCCAATGTAAATTGGTAAAAATGGTCACTAGCCTGTCAGTGACAATTTGGAAAGAAATGAGAGAGCATAACCACTGAGGTTCTGATTAGCAGAGCCTCAGTGAGACAGTTAGTCACTACACAGGTAACACATTCAGGCACACTTATGAGCACTGGGGCCCTGGGTTACCAGGGTCCCAGTGACACATACAACTAAAACAACATATATACAGTGAAAAATGGGGGTAACATGCCAGGCAAGATGGTACTTTCCTACACAACCCCCCCCCAAACGAAGGACAATAAGACTAGCCATTACCTGATAAGTCTTCATTGTCTAAGTGGAAATATCTGGAGAGTCCATCTGCATTGGAGTGGCTACTCCCAGGTCTATGTTCCACTGTATAGTCCATTCCCTGTAGGGATATGGACCACCTCAACAATTTAGGATTTTCACCTTTCATTTGTTTTAGCCAAAGTAGAGGTTTGTGGTCTGTCTGAACAATGAAGTGAGTGCCAAACAGGTATGGCCTCAACTTCTTCAGAGCCCAGACCACAGCAAAGGCCTCCCTCTCAATGGCAGACCAACGCTTTTCTCTAGGGGTCAACCTCCTACTAATAAAAGCAACAGGTTGATCCTGGCCCTCAGAATTAAGTTGTGATAGGACTGCCCCTACTCCTAATTCAGATGCATCAGTTTGGACATAGAATTTTTTAGAGTAACAAGGGCTTTTCAGGACAGGTGCAGAGCACATGGCCTGCTTCAGCTCCTCAAAAGCTTTCTGACAGCTTGCTGTCCACAATACCTTTTTAGGCATTTTCTTGGATGTGAGGTCATTAAGAGGGGCTGCAATGGAGCCATAGTTCTTAATGAACCTCCTGTAATACCCAGTGAGGCCTAGGAAGGCTCTCACCTGAGTCTGAGTGGTAGGGGGAACCCAATCAATAATAGTTTTGATTTTCCCCTGAAGTGGTGCAATCTGTTCCCCACCAACAAGGTGTCCCAGATAAACCACCTTACCCTGCCCTATCTGGCACTTTGAAGCCTTGATAGTGAGGCCTGCCTTTTGCAGAGCCTCCAAAACTTTCCATAGGTGGACCAGGTGATCATCCCAGCTGGAGCTAAAGACAGCTATATCGTCCAAATATGCTGCACTGAAAGCTTCCAGCCCTTGCAGGACTGTGTTCACCAACCTTTGAAAAGTGGCAGGTGCATTTTTCAAACCAAAAGGCATTACAGTAAACTGGTAATGTCCTCCAATGGTAGAAAATGCAGTCTTAGGTTTAGCATCTTCTGACAATTTGATCTGCCAATACCCTGCAGTCAAATCAAAAGTGCTTAGATACTTGGCAGATGCCAGTGTATCTATAAGCTCATCTGCCCTGGGTATAGGGTGAGCATCAGTTTTGGTTACCAAGTTGAGACCTCTATAGTCTACACAAAACCTCATTTCCTTCTTTCCATCTTTAGAATTGGGTTTTGGTACCAGTACCACAGGAGAAGCCCATGGACTGTCAGAGTGCTCAACCACTCCTAGTTCCAACATTTTCTGAACTTCTTGCTTTATGCAGTCCCTGACATGGTCAGGCTGCCTATAGATCTTACTTTTGACAGGTAAACTGTCTCCAGTATCTATAGTGTGCTCACACCAAGAAGTGGTGCCTGGCACAGTAGAGAAGAGTTCTGAAAATTGTCCTAGGAGATTTATGCAATTATCTTTCTGCTCAGCAGTAAGACAATCAGCCAAAACTACACCTTCCACAAGAGCATCTTGTTCTGTGGAAGAGAAGAGATCAGGTAGAGGATCACTGTCTTCTTCCTGTCCCTCATCTGTTGCCATGAGCAGGGTGAGATCAGCCCTGTCATAGTAGGGTTTCAGGCGGTTGACATGGAGCACCCTAAGGGGACTCCTGGCAGTGCCTAAGTCAACCAAGTAGGTGACTTCACCCTTCTTTTCAACAATTGTGTGGGGTCCACTCCATTTATCTTGGAGTGCTCTTGGGGCCACAGGCTCCAAGACCCACACTTTCTGCCCTGGTTGGTACTGAACCAAAACAGCCTTCTGATCATGCTATTGCTTCTGGAGCTCTTGGCTGGCCTGAAGGTTTTTACTGGCCTTTTTCATGTACTCAGCCATCCTTGATCTGAGGCCAAGTACATAATCCACAATATCCTGCTTAGGAGCTTTTAAAGGTTGTTCCCAACCCTCCTTTACAAGTGTGAGTGGACCCCTAACAGGGTGTCCAAAAAGAAGTTCAAAGGGGCTGAAGCCCACTCCTTTCTGGGGTACCTCCCTGTAGGCAAAAAGGAGGCATGGTAGAAGGATATCCCATCTCCTGCAGAGTTTTTCAGGGAGTCCCATAATCATGCCTTTGAGAGTTTTATTAAATCTCTCCACCAGTCCATTTGTTTGTGGATGATAGGGTGTTGTGAACTTGTAAGTTACACCACACTCCTTCCACATGGCCTTTAAGTATGCAGACATGAAATTGCTTCCTCTGTCTGATACTACTTCCTTTGGGAAGCCCACCCTGGAAAATATTCCCAGGAGGGCCTTTGCCACTGCAGGAGCTGTAGTGGTCCTTAAAGGAATAGCTTCAGGATATCTTGTGGCATGGTCCACTACCACTAAGATAAACCTATTGCCTGAAGCAGTAGGAGGGTCAAGGGGGCCAACTATGTCAACCCCTACCCTTTCAAAGGGAACCCCAACCACAGGCAGTGGGATAAGGGGTGCCTTTGGAGTGCCACCTGTCTTGCCACTGGCTTGACAGGTTTCACAGGACTTACAAAATTCCTTTGTGTCCTCAGACATCCTAGGCCAATGAAACAATGGAACCAATCTGTCCCAAGTTTTCATTTGACCCAGGTGCCCAGCTAGGGGAATGTCATGTGCCAGTGTTAGGAGGAACTTTCTGTACTCCTGAGGAATCACTAATCTCCTGGCAGCTCCAGGTTTAGGATCCCTATGCTCAGTGTACAAGAGGTTGTCCTCCCAGTAAACTCTGTGAGAGTCACTGACATCCCCATTAGCCTGTTTGACAGCTTGCTGTCTGAGACCCTCTAATGTGGGACAGGTTTGCTGTGCCACACTCAGCTCCTCCCTGGCAGGCCCCCCTTCACCCAAAAGCTCAGCAGTGTCTGCTTCCAGCTCCTCTGGTGTAGGTTCTGCACAGGGAGGGAATTCTTCTTCCTCAGAAGTAGAATCCACTGTAGAGGGAGGGATAGTAGGAAGTGGTTTGCTTCTACTAGCCCTAGCTTTAGGGAGCACTTGGTCCATTGTTCCAGGATCCAAGCTTCCCTGTCCTTTTTGCTTTTTGGCCTGAGCCCTTGTCAAAGCAAAAATATGCCCTGGGATGCCCAGCATTGCTGCATGGGCCTCCAACTCCACATCTGACCAAGCTGATGTCTCCAAATCATTCCCTAATAGACAGTCTACAGGTAAATCTGAAGCTACCACAACTTTCTTTGGACCAGTTACCCCCCCCCAGTTGAGATTTACAACAGCCATGGGGTGGCTTTGTGTTATGTTGTGAGCATCGGTTACTTGGTACTGGTGTCCAAGTATGTGTTGTTCAGGGTGCACCAGTTTCTCAATCACCATTGTGACACTGGCACCTGTGTCCCTGTAGGCCTGGACCTCAACACCATTTATTAGGGTTAGTTGCTTGTACTTCTCCAAGTTATGGGGGCAAGCAACCAAAGTGGCTAAATCAATAGCCCCTTCAGAGACTAAAGTAGCCTCTGTGGTCTCCCTAATCAGACCAACCCCAACTAAATTACCAAAAGTGAGCCCAGCTACTCCCTTGGATTGGCTATTAGTAGGTTTGCTCCCACCACCACTGCTATTAGTAGGGACACTAGGTGTAGCAGTAGGGGTTGTAGTGGTAGGAGCTGTGGTGCCTTTCTTTGGACAACTGGGATCTGTTGTCCAATGGCCTTTTATTTTACATAAATAGCACCATGGTTTCTTTTCCTTGTTCTGATTAAAGGAGGATTTGGACCCACCACCCCCACCAGAGTGTTTTTGTGGGCCTGATGAAGACTCATTTTTAGATTTGTCCCCACCCTTGTCAGAAGACTTACCATCCTTCTTTTTGTTGCCATCTTTGTCACCCCCTGTATGAACTTTTCTGTTCACTCTTGTTCTGACCCATTTGTCTGCCTTCTTTCCCAACTCTTGGGGAGAGGTCAGATCAGAGTCCACCAAGTACTGGTGCAACAAATCAGACACACAATTATTAAGAATATGCTCTCTCAGGATTAAGTTATACAGGCTGTCATAATCAGTAACTTTACTGCCATGTAACCACCCCTCCAAGGCCTTCACTGCCTGGTCAATGAAATCAACCCAGTCTTGTGAAGACTCCTTTTTGGTCTCTCTGAACTTTATCCTGTACTGTTCAGTGGTTAAGCCATAACCATCCAGGAGTGCATTCTTAAGAACTTGGAAATTATTAGCATCATTTTCTTTTACAGTAAGGAGCCTATCCCTACCTTTTCCACTAAATGATAGCCATAGGATAGCAGCCCACTGCCTTTGAGGGACATCCTGTACAACACAGGCCCTCTCAAGTGCAGCAAACCACTTGTTAATGTCATCCCCCTCCTTATAAGGGGGAACTATCTTGTGCAGATTCCTGGAATCATGCTCTTTTGCAGGATGACTATGGGGAATACTGCTGCTGCCACCATGGGTATCTAAACCCAACTTCTGTCTTTCCTTCTCTAATTCAAAAGACTGTCTATCCAAATCCAGCTGTTGCTTTTTAAGCTTCAGTCTGGTTTGTTCCACCCTCAACTTATGGAGTTCCCTCTCTAACATTCTGTCATCAGGGTTGGTGGGAGGGACATTTCTAGAAACAGAGCTATGATGGGAATGAACAGAAGGAGACCTGTCCCTTACAGAAGGCAACTTAACAGCTTGGTTTACAGAAACATTACTACCAGAATGGTGTGAATAAATGCTTTTGCTATGATGTGAGACCACACTATTTATTTGGTGTGGCTCATCATCATTACCATCTATGCTAGATTGTCTAGTAATGGGCAGGCTAGAAAGTTTCTTTCCTGAATCTTTTCCTGGGGGAGTCCCTGAATCAGATTGGGAACTATTAGGTACTTTTTCAACAGATGGGCCACCTCTGGCCTTATCCTGTTCTCTAAGCATGTTAATTAACAGTTCCAATGCAGGATTCTTCCCTACACTCAAACCTCTCTCTATACAGAGACTCCTTGCTCTTTTCCAGCTAAGGTTGTCATATGCAAGTTTGGACAGATCAACACTTTGGCCTGTGCCAGACATTTTTTTGAGAGAGTTAAAGTGATAGAGAAAGAGACAAAAGTTTTTAGAACTTTTTGGAAAGACAGAAAAAAACTTTTTAAACTTTTAAGAACTTTTTGAAAGTTTAGAAGTACTTTTCAGCACTTAGAAAAGAGTGAAAAGAGGAAATGCAAAACTTTTTGGCTATGTGTATATACACTGACCTTGTTTTGTATATTTTTCTCTTATGAAAAGTACAATGACAAGAGTGGTAAGTAGTCTCAAGCACTTATCCCACCACTGCACAACCAAAGTAGGAGGCTGGACTGGCTTGTAGTGAGTACCAAGGGGTACTTGCACCTTGCACCAGGCCCAGTTATCCCTTATTAGTGTATAGGGTGTCTAGCAGCTTAGGCTGATAGATAATGGTAGCTTAGCAGAGCAGCTTAGGCTGAACTAGGAGACGTGTGAAGCTACTACAGTACCACCTAGTGTCATATGCACAATATCATAAGAAAACACAATACACAGTTATACTAAAAATAAAGGTACTTTATTTTTATGACAATATGCCAAAGTATCTTAGAGTGTACCCTCAGTGAGAGGATAGGAAATATACACAAGATATATATACACAATAGCAAAAATATGCAGTATAGTCTTAGAAAACAGTGCAAACAATGTATAGTTACAATAGGATGCAATGGGGAAACATAGGGATAGGGGCAACACAAACCATATACTCCAAAAGTGGAATGCGAACCACGAATGGACCCCAAACCTATGTGACCTTGTAGAGGGTCGCTGGGACTATTAGAAAATAGTGAGAGTTAGAAAAATAACCCTCCCCAAGACCCTGAAAAGTGAGTGCAAAGTGCACTAAAGTTCCCCTAAGGACAAAATAGTCGTGTTAGAGGAATAATGCAGGAAAGACACAAACCAGCAATGCAACAACTGTGGATTTCCAATCTAGGGTACCTGTGGAACAAGGGGACCAAGTCCAAAAGTCACAAGCAAGTCGGAGATGGGCAGATGCCCAGGAAATGCCAGCTGCGGGTGCAAAGAAGCTTCGACTGGACAGAAGAAGCTGAGGTTTCTGCAGGAACGAAAAGGGCTAGAGACTTCCCCTTTGGTGGACGGATCCCTCTCGCCTTGGAGAGTCGTGCAGAAGTGTTTTCCCGCCGGACGGACGCCAACAAGCCTTGCTAGCCGCAAATCGTGCGTTTGGCGTTTTTGGACGCTGCCGGGGCCCAGGAGGGACCAGGAGGTCGCAAATTGGACCTGAAGAGAGAGGGGACGTCGAGCAAGACAAAGAGCCCTCGCTGAAGCAGGTAGCACCCGGAGAAGTGCCAGAAACAGGCACTACGAGGATGCGTGAAACGGTGCTCGCCGAAGTTGCACAAAGGAGTCCCACGTCGCCGGAGACCAACTTAGAAAGTCGTGCAATGCAGGTTAGAGTGCCGTGGACCCAGGCTTGGCTGTGCACAAAGGATTTCCGCCGGAAGTGCACAGGGGCCGGAGTAGCTGCAAAGTCGCGGTTCCCAGTAATGCAGCCCAGCGAGGTGAGGCAAGGACTTACCTCCACCAAACTTGGGCTGAAGAGTCACTGGACTGTGGGGGTCACTTGGACAGAGTCGCTGGATTCGAGGGACCTCGCTCGTCGTGCTGAGAGGAGACCCAAGGGACCGGTGATGCAGCTTTTTGGTGCCTGCGGTTGCAGGGGGAAGATTCCGTCGACCCACGGGAGATTTCTTCGGAGCTTCTGGTGCAGAGAGGAGGCAGGCTACCCCCACAGCATGCACAAGCAGGAAAACAGTCGAGAAGGCGGCAGGATCAGCGTTACAGAGTTGCAGTAGTCGTCTTTGCTACTATGTTGCAGGTTTGCAGGCTTCCAGCGCGGTCAGCGGTCGTTTCCTTATCAGAAGGTGAAGAGGGAGATGCAGAGGAACTCGGCTGAGCTCGTGCATTCGTTATCTAAAGTTTCCCCAGAGACAGAGACCCTAAATAGCCAGAAAAGAGGGTTTGGCTACCTAGGAGAGAGGAAAGGCTACTAACACCTGAAGGAGCCTATCAGCAGGAGTCTCTGACGTCACCTGGTGGCACTGGCCACTCAGAGCAGTCCAGTGTGCCAGCAGCACCTCTGTTTCCAAGATGGCAGAGGTCTGGAGCACACTGGAGGAGCTCTGGACACCTCCCAGGGGAGGTGCAGGTCAGGGGAGTGGTCACTCCCCTTTCCTTTGTCCAGTTTCGCGCCAGAGCAGGGGCTAAGGGGTCCCTGAACCGGTGTAGACTGGCTTATGCAGAATTGGGCACATTTGTGCCCAACAAAGCATTTCCAGAGGCTGGGGGAGGCTACTCCTCCCCTGCCTTCACACCATTTTCCAAAGGGAGAGGGTGTCACACCCTCTCTCAGAGGAAGTTCTTTGTTCTGCCATCCTGGGCCAGGCCTGGCTGGACCCCAGGAGGGCAGCTGCCTGTCTGAGGGGTTGGCAGCAGCAGCAGCTGCAGTGAAACCCCAGGAAGGGCAGTCTGGCAGTACCAGGGTCTGGGCTACAGACCACTGGGATCATGGAATTGTACCAACAATGCCAGGATGGCATAGAGGGGGCAATTCCATGATCATAGACATGTTACATGGCCATATTCGGAGTTACCATGGTGAAGCTACATATAGGTAGTGACCTATATGTAGTGCACGCGTGTAATGGTGTCCCCGCACTCACAAAGTTCAGTGAATTGGCTCTGAACAATGTGGGGGCACCTTGGCTGCTAGTGCCAGGGTGCCCTCACACTAAGTAACTTTGCACCTAACCTTTACCAGGTAAAGGTTAGACATATAGGTGACTTATAAGTTACTTAAGTGCAGTGTAAAATGGCTGTGAAATAACGTGGACGTTATTTCACTCAGGCTGCAGTGGCAGGCCTGTGTAAGAATTGTCAGAGCTCCCTATGGGTGGCAAAAGAAATGCTGCAGCCCATAGGGATCTCCTGGAACCCCAATACCCTGGGTACCTCAGTACCATATACTAGGGAATTATAAGGGTGTTCCAGTAAGCCAATGTAAATTGGTAAAAATGGTCACTAGCCTGTCAGTGACAATTTGGAAAGAAATGAGAGAGCATAACCACTGAGGTTCTGATTAGCAGAGCCTCAGTGAGACAGTTAGTCACTACACAGGTAACACATTCAGGCACACTTATGAGCACTGGGGCCCTGGGTTACCAGGGTCCCAGTGACACATACAACTAAAACAACATATATACAGTGAAAAATGGGGGTAACATGCCAGGCAAGATGGTACTTTCCTGCACAACCCCCCCCCCAAACGAAGGACAATAAGACTAGCCATTACCTGATGAGTCTTCATTGTCTAAGTGGAAATATCTGGAGAGTCCATCTGCATTGGAGTGGCTACTCCCAGGTCTATGTTCCACTGTATAGTCCATTCCCTGTAGGGATATGGACCACCTCAACAATTTAGGATTTTCACCTTTCATTTGTTTTAGCCAAAGTAGAGGTTTGTGGTCTGTCTGAACAATGAAGTGAGTGCCAAACAGGTATGGCCTCAACTTCTTCAGAGCCCAGACCACAGCAAAGGCCTCCCTCTCAATGGCAGACCAACGCTTTTCTCTAGGGGTCAACCTCCTACTAATAAAAGCAACAGGTTGATCCTGGCCCTCAGAATTAAGTTGTGATAGGACTGCCCCTACTCCTAATTCAGATGCATCAGTTTGGACATAGAATTTTTTAGAGTAACAAGGGCTTTTCAGGACAGGTGCAGAGCACATGGCCTGCTTCAGCTCCTCAAAAGCTTTCTGACAGCTTGCTGTCCACAATACCTTTTTAGGCATTTTCTTGGATGTGAGGTCATTAAGAGGGGCTGCAATGGAGCCATAGTTCTTAATGAACCTCCTGTAATACCCAGTGAGGCCTAGGAAGGCTCTCACCTGAGTCTGAGTGGTAGGGGGAACCCAATCAATAATAGTTTTGATTTTCCCCTGAAGTGGTGCAATCTGTTCCCCACCAACAAGGTGTCCCAGATAAACCACCTTACCCTGCCCTATCTGGCACTTTGAAGCCTTGATAGTGAGGCCTGCCTTTTGCAGAGCCTCCAAAACTTTCCATAGGTGGACCAGGTGATCATCCCAGCTGGAGCTAAAGACAGCTATATCGTCCAAATATGCTGCACTGAAAGCTTCCAGCCCTTGCAGGACTGTGTTCACCAACCTTTGAAAAGTGGCAGGTGCATTTTTCAAACCAAAAGGCATTACAGTAAACTGGTAATGTCCTCCAATGGTAGAAAATGCAGTCTTAGGTTTAGCATCTTCTGACAATTTGATCTGCCAATACCCTGCAGTCAAATCAAAAGTGCTTAGATACTTGGCAGATGCCAGTGTATCTATAAGCTCATCTGCCCTGGGTATAGGGTGAGCATCAGTTTTGGTTACCAAGTTGAGACCTCTATAGTCTACACAAAACCTCATTTCCTTCTTTCCATCTTTAGAATTGGGTTTTGGTACCAGTACCACAGGAGAAGCCCATGGACTGTCAGAGTGCTCAACCACTCCTAGTTCCAACATTTTCTGAACTTCTTGCTTTATGCAGTCCCTGACATGGTCAGGCTGCCTATAGATCTTACTTTTGACAGGTAAACTGTCTCCAGTATCTATAGTGTGCTCACACCAAGAAGTGGTGCCTGGCACAGTAGAGAAGAGTTCTGAAAATTGTCCTAGGAGATTTATGCAATTATCTTTCTGCTCAGCAGTAAGACAATCAGCCAAAACTACACCTTCCACAAGAGCATCTTGTTCTGTGGAAGAGAAGAGATCAGGTAGAGGATCACTGTCTTCTTCCTGTCCCTCATCTGTTGCCATGAGCAGGGTGAGATCAGCCCTGTCATAGTAGGGTTTCAGGCGGTTGACATGGAGCACCCTAAGGGGACTCCTGGCAGTGCCTAAGTCAACCAAGTAGGTGACTTCACCCTTCTTTTCAACAATTGTGTGGGGTCCACTCCATTTATCTTGGAGTGCTCTTGGGGCCACAGGCTCCAAGACCCACACTTTCTGCCCTGGTTGGTACTGAACCAAAACAGCCTTCTGATCATGCTATTGCTTCTGGAGCTCTTGGCTGGCCTGAAGGTTTTTACTGGCCTTTTTCATGTACTCAGCCATCCTTGATCTGAGGCCAAGTACATAATCCACAATATCCTGCTTAGGAGCTTTTAAAGGTTGTTCCCAACCCTCCTTTACAAGTGTGAGTGGACCCCTAACAGGGTGTCCAAAAAGAAGTTCAAAGGGGCTGAAGCCCACTCCTTTCTGGGGTACCTCCCTGTAGGCAAAAAGGAGGCATGGTAGAAGGATATCCCATCTCCTGCAGAGTTTTTCAGGGAGTCCCATAATCATGCCTTTGAGAGTTTTATTAAATCTCTCCACCAGTCCATTTGTTTGTGGATGATAGGGTGTTGTGAACTTGTAAGTTACACCACACTCCTTCCACATGGCCTTTAAGTATGCAGACATGAAATTGCTTCCTCTGTCTGATACTACTTCCTTTGGGAAGCCCACCCTGGAAAATATTCCCAGGAGGGCCTTTGCCACTGCAGGAGCTGTAGTGGTCCTTAAAGGAATAGCTTCAGGATATCTTGTGGCATGGTCCACTACCACTAAGATAAACCTATTGCCTGAAGCAGTAGGAGGGTCAAGGGGGCCAACTATGTCAACCCCTACCCTTTCAAAGGGAACCCCAACCACAGGCAGTGGGATAAGGGATGCCTTTGGAGTGCCACCTGTCTTGCCACTGGCTTGACAGGTTTCACAGGACTTACAAAATTCCTTTGTGTCCTCAGACATCCTAGGCCAATGAAACAATGGAACCAATCTGTCCCAAGTTTTCATTTGACCCAGGTGCCCAGCTAGGGGAATGTCATGTGCCAGTGTTAGGAGGAACTTTCTGTACTCCTGAGGAATCACTAATCTCCTGGCAGCTCCAGGTTTAGGATCCCTATGCTCAGTGTACAAGAGGTTGTCCTCCCAGTAAACTCTGTGAGAGTCACTGACATCCCCATTAGCCTGTTTGACAGCTTGCTGTCTGAGACCCTCTAATGTGGGACAGGTTTGCTGTGCCACACTCAGCTCCTCCCTGGCAGGCCCCCCTTCACCCAAAAGCTCAGCAGTGTCTGCTTCCAGCTCCTCTGGTGTAGGTTCTGCACAGGGAGGGAATTCTTCTTCCTCAGAAGTAGAATCCACTGTAGAGGGAGGGATAGTAGGAAGTGGTTTGCTTCTACTAGCCCTAGCTTTAGGGAGCACTTGGTCCATTGTTCCAGGATCCAAGCTTCCCTGTCCTTTTTGCTTTTTGGCCTGAGCCCTTGTCAAAGCAAAAATATGCCCTGGGATGCCCAGCATTGCTGCATGGGCCTCCAACTCCACATCTGACCAAGCTGATGTCTCCAAATCATTCCCTAATAGACAGTCTACAGGTAAATCTGAAGCTACCACAACTTTCTTTGGACCAGTTACCCCCCCCCAGTTGAGATTTACAACAGCCATGGGGTGGCTTTGTGTTATGTTGTGAGCATCGGTTACTTGGTACTGGTGTCCAAGTATGTGTTGTTCAGGGTGCACCAGTTTCTCAATCACCATTGTGACACTGGCACCTGTGTCCCTGTAGGCCTGGACCTCAACACCATTTATTAGGGTTAGTTGCTTGTACTTCTCCAAGTTATGGGGGCAGGCAACCAAAGTGTCTAAATCAATAGCCCCTTCAGAGACTAAAGTAGCCTCTGTGGTCTCCCTAATCAGACCAACCCCAACTAAATTACCAAAAGTGAGCCCAGCTACTCCCTTGGATTGGCTATTAGTAGGTTTGCTCCCACCACCACTGCTATTAGTAGGGACACTAGGTGTAGCAGTAGGGGTTGTAGTGGTAGGAGCTGTGGTGCCTTTCTTTGGACAACTGGGATCTGTTGTCCAATGGCCTTTTATTTTACATAAATAGCACCATGGTTTCTTTTCCTTGTTCTGATTAAAGGAGGATTTGGACCCACCACCCCCACCAGAGTGTTTTTGTGGGCCTGATGAAGACTCATTTTTAGATTTGTCCCCACCCTTGTCAGAAGACTTACCATCCTTCTTTTTGTTGCCATCTTTGTCACCCCCTGTATGAACTTTTCTGTTCACTCTTGTTCTGACCCATTTGTCTGCCTTCTTTCCCAATTCTTGGGGAGAGGTCAGATCAGAGTCCACCAAGTACTGGTGCAACAAATCAGACACACAATTATTAAGAATATGCTCTCTCAGGATTAAGTTATACAGGCTGTCATAATCAGTAACTTTACTGCCATGTAACCACCCCTCCAAGGCCTTCACTGCCTGGTCAATGAAATCAACCCAGTCTTGTGAAGACTCCTTTTTGGTCTCTCTGAACTTTATCCTGTACTGTTCAGTGGTTAAGCCATAACCATCCAGGAGTGCATACTTAAGAACTTGGAAATTATTAGCATCATTTTCTTTTACAGTAATGAGCCTATCCGTACCTTTTCCACTAAATGATAGCCATAGGATAGCAGCCCACTGCCTTTGAGGGACATCCTGTACAACACAGGCCCTCTCAAGTGCAGCAAACCACTTGTTAATGTCATCCCCCTCCTTATAAGGGGGAACTATCTTGTGCAGATTCCTGGAATCATGCTCTTTTGCAGGATGACTATGGGGAATACTGCTGCTGCCACCATGGGTATCTAAACCCAACTTCTGTCTTTCCTTCTCTAATTCAAAAGACTGTCTATCCAAATCCAGCTGTTGCTTTTTAAGCTTCAGTCTGGTTTGTTCCACCCTCAACTTATTGAGTTCCCTCTCTAACATTCTGTCATCAGGGTTGGTGGGAGGGACATTTCTAGAAACAGAGCTATGATGGGAATGAACAGAAGGAGACCTGTCCCATACAGAAGGCAACTTAACAGCTTGGTTTACAGAAACATTACTACCAGAATGGTGTGAATAAATGCTTTTGCTATGATGTGAGACCACACTATTTATTTGGTGTGGCTCATCATCATTACCATCTATGCTAGATTGTCTAGTAATGGGCAGGCTAGAAAGTTTCTTTCCTGAATCTTTTCCTGGGGGAGTCCCTGAATCAGATTGGGAACTATTAGGTACTTTTTCAACAGATGGGCCACCTCTTGCCTTATCCTGTTCTCTAAGCATGTTAATTAACAGTTCCAATGCAGGATTCTTCCCTACACTCAAACCTCTCTCTATACAGAGACTCCTTGCTCTTTTCCAGCTAAGGTTGTCATATGCAAGTTTGGACAGATCAACACTTTGGCCTGTGCCAGACATTTTTTTGAGAGAGTTAAAGTGATAGAGAAAGAGACAAAAGTTTTTAGAACTTTTTGGAAAGACAGAAAAAAACTTTTTAAACTTTTAAGAACTTTTTGAAAGTTTAGAAGTACTTTTCAGCACTTAGAAAAGAGTGAAAAGAGGAAATGCAAAACTTTTTGGCTATGTGTATATACACTGACCTTGTTTTGTATATTTTTCTCTTATGAAAAGTACAATGACAAGAGTGGTAAGTAGTCTCAAGCACTTATCCCACCACTGCACAACCAAAGTAGGAGGCTGGACTGGCTTGTAGTGAGTACCAAGGGGTACTTGCACCTTGCACCAGGCCCAGTTATCCCTTATTAGTGTATAGGGTGTCTAGCAGCATAGGCTGATAGATAATGGTAGCTTAGCAGAGCAGCTTAGGCTGAACTAGGAGACGTGTGAAGCTACTACAGTACCACCTAGTGTCATATGCACAATATCATAAGAAAACACAATACACAGTTATACTAAAAATAAAGGTACTTTATTTTTATGACAATATGCCAAAGTATCTTAGAGTGTACCCTCAGTGAGAGGATAGGAAATATACACAAGATATATATACACAATAGCAAAAATATGCAGTATAGTCTTAGAAAACAGTGCAAACAATGTATAGTTACAATAGGATGCAATGGGGAAACATAGGGATAGGGGCAACACAAACCATATACTCCAAAAGTGGAATGCGAACCACGAATGGACCCCAAACCTATGTGACCTTGTAGAGGGTCGCTGGGACTATTAGAAAATAGTGAGAGTTAGAAAAATAACCCTCCCCAAGACCCTGAAAAGTGAGTGCAAAGTGCACTAAAGTTCCCCTAAGGACAAAATAGTCGTGTTAGAGGAATAATGCAGGAAAGACACAAACCAGCAATGCAACAATTGTGGATTTCCAATCTAGGGTACCTGTGGAACAAGGGGACCAAGTCCAAAAGTCACAAGCAAGTCGGAGATGGGCAGATGCCCAGGAAATGCCAGCTGCGGGTGCAAAGAAGCTTCGACTGGACAGAAGAAGCTGAGGTTTCTGCAGGAACGAAAAGGGCTAGAGACTTCCCCTTTGGTGGACGGATCCCTCTCGCCTTGGAGAGTCGTGCAGAAGTGTTTTCCCGCCGGACGGACGCCAACAAGCCTTGCTAGCCGCAAATCGTGCGTTTGGCGTTTTTGGACGCTGCCGGGGCCCAGGAGGGACCAGGAGGTCGCAAATTGGACCTGAAGAGAGAGGGGACGTCGAGCAAGACAAAGAGCCCTCGCTGAAGCAGGTAGCACCCGGAGAAGTGCCAGAAACAGGCACTACGAGGATGCGTGAAACGGTGCTCGCCGAAGTTGCACAAAGGAGTCCCACGTCGCCGGAGACCAACTTAGAAAGTCGTGCAATGCAGGTTAGAGTGCCGTGGACCCAGGCTTGGCTGTGCACAAAGGATTTCCGCCGGAAGTGCACAGGGGCCGGAGTAGCTGCAAAGTCGCGGTTCCCAGTAATGCAGCCCAGCGAGGTGAGGCAAGGACTTACCTCCACCAAACTTGGGCTGAAGAGTCACTGGACTGTGGGGGTCACTTGGACAGAGTCGCTGGATTCGAGGGACCTCGCTCGTCGTGCTGAGAGGAGACCCAAGGGACCGGTGATGCAGCTTTTTGGTGCCTGCGGTTGCAGGGGGAAGATTCCGTCGACCCACGGGAGATTTCTTCGGAGCTTCTGGTGCAGAGAGGAGGCAGGCTACCCCCACAGCATGCACAAGCAGGAAAACAGTCGAGAAGGCGGCAGGATCAGCGTTACAGAGTTGCAGTAGTCGTCTTTGCTACTATGTTGCAGGTTTGCAGGCTTCCAGCGCGGTCAGCGGTCGTTTCCTTATCAGAAGGTGAAGAGGGAGATGCAGAGGAACTCGGCTGAGCTCGTGCATTCGTTATCTAAAGTTTCCCCAGAGACAGAGACCCTAAATAGCCAGAAAAGAGGGTTTGGCTACCTAGGAGAGAGGAAAGGCTACTAACACCTGAAGGAGCCTATCAGCAGGAGTCTCTGACGTCACCTGGTGGCACTGGCCACTCAGAGCAGTCCAGTGTGCCAGCAGCACCTCTGTTTCCAAGATGGCAGAGGTCTGGAGCACACTGGAGGAGCTCTGGACACCTCCCAGGGGAGGTGCAGGTCAGGGGAGTAGTCACTCCCCTTTCCTTTGTCCAGTTTCGCGCCAGAGCAGGGGCTAAGGGGTCCCTGAACCGGTGTAGACTGGCTTATGCAGAATTGGGCACATCTGTGCCCAACAAAGCATTTCCAGAGGCTGGGGGAGGCTACTCCTCCCCTGCCTTCACACCATTTTCCAAAGGGAGAGGGTGTCACACCCTCTCTCAGAGGAAGTTCTTTGTTCTGCCATCCTGGGCCAGGCCTGGCTGGACCCCAGGAGGGCAGCTGCCTGTCTGAGGGGTTGGCAGCAGCAGCAGCTGCAGTGAAACCCCAGGAAGGGCAGTCTGGCAGTACCAGGGTCTGGGCTACAGACCACTGGGATCATGGAATTGTACCAACAATGCCAGGATGGCATAGAGGGGGCAATTCCATGATCATAGACATGTTACATGGCCATATTCGGAGTTACCATGGTGAAGCTACATATAGGTAGTGACCTATATGTAGTGCACGCGTGTAATGGTGTCCCCGCACTCACAAAGTTCAGTGAATTGGCTCTGAACAATGTGGGGGCACCTTGGCTGCTAGTGCCAGGGTGCCCTCACACTAAGTAACTTTGCACCTAACCTTTACCAGGTAAAGGTTAGACATATAGGTGACTTATAAGTTACTTAAGTGCAGTGTAAAATGGCTGTGAAATAACGTGGACGTTATTTCACTCAGGCTGCAGTGGCAGGCCTGTGTAAGAATTGTCAGAGCTCCCTATGGGTGGCAAAAGAAATGCTGCAGCCCATAGGGATCTCCTGGAACCCCAATACCCTGGGTACCTCAGTACCATATACTAGGGAATTATAAGGGTGTTCCAGTAAGCCAATGTAAATTGGTAAAAATGGTCACTAGCCTGTCAGTGACAATTTGGAAAGAAATGAGAGAGCATAACCACTGAGGTTCTGATTAGCAGAGCCTCAGTGAGACAGTTAGTCACTACACAGGTAACACATTCAGGCACACTTATGAGCACTGGGGCCCTGGGTTACCAGGGTCCCAGTGACACATACAACTAAAACAACATATATACAGTGAAAAATGGGGGTAACATGCCAGGCAAGATGGTACTTTCCTACAAGTCTGCGCAATGTGGTGAGGGGGGTTGGGTCTTGGGGAGTACCGCAATCGTGGCAGTGTCTAGCTCTTGGGGGAAGGACCCTTTTTCACCGACTTCCATGTAAAGGCGCAACAGGTGTGGGGTCAGTTCTTCTTTATATGTTTTGTAGTATTCAAAGGGGAACCCGTCAGGGACTGGCGTCTTGCCCATGCCTAGAGTTGAAATTGCTCCGCCAATCTCCTCTATCCCGATGGGTTCTTCCAATGATCGTACCTCCACCATGGGTAGCTGTGGGAGGGGGATCCCCTCTTGTGTTTGATGGGCCTGGTGTAGGTCTATTTGTGTGGATGCTTGGTATAAAGAGGTGTAGTATGTGGCAAAGGCATTTGCAATTTCGGCGTGTCCTGTGACCAGGATGGTTCCCTTATCATAGACTTCGGGGACAATTCTGGAGGCATGTTGATGGGAAATTAGCGAGTATTGTATTTTCCTGGTCTTATCTCTCCACCCGTACTGTCTCCTGGTGTTTGCCCTCCATATGTATTTTGCCGTTTCTAGGGAGCGGTCTCGGATTTCTTCTGGGATCAGAAGGAGTTGCCTCCTGAGCTTCTCGCTTGGGCTTGTTACATTTTGGTTTTTGAGGGCAATCGCCCCGAGTTCTAGTTGGGTTTTGGCGTGTTCTTGATTACGTATCAGGTTTTTTGCTACCCCTCGTAGTACCGCTTTACCTGCTGCCCATAGGGTGTCTGATGTGGACATTGATCTATCATTGAAGTGAAAATATTCTGTTAATGCTTGCTGTATTTGTTCCCTGTACTGTTTGTCTTGGAGGTACCATGCGTTTAGTCGCCATATCAGGCGGAGCTGGGTTTGGGGTTGGCCCAGAGTGAGCCGGAGTGGAGCGTGGTCTGAGATTCCCCTCACCAGAATTTCAATGTGTGTAAGGGCTGCACATTCAGTGCTTGGGAGGAGTATCAGGTCTATTCTAGATTGGTAACCATGAGCTGCCGAGGTGTGAATGAATTGTCGCTTTCTAGGGTGCCATATTCACCAGGCGTTGCATAGCCCTGTCACTGAGAGCCAGCCGTTGATTTCTGTCACTAGTGTAGACCTATATGTTGAAATTGGTCCGGTTACGTCAAGGGCTGGGTTTGGAGTTGCGTTGAAGTCTCCACCTAGTATAATACGTCCCGGGGGTAGGTCAAAGAGGAGTGTAGTGAGTGCTTGGAGCGTTTTGTTGATCAAGGGCGGGGGAGTGTAGACACTGATTAAATTAATTGTGGCTCCCTCGATTTTGCCGGTGAGGGCTATGTATCGACCTTCTTTGTCTCTTCTTATCTGGATGTGTGTCATGGGAAATGTGCGGCATAGTATTATAGCTACTCCTCGTGATCCGTGTGTGAATCCTGCATGATACACTCTGTCAAACCCACGGCGGGCAAGGAATGGACAACTATCCCCCAATAGGTGCGTTTCCTGCAACATAAGTATTTCTGGTCGGTATCTCTGTATATATGAGAATATTGCGGTGCGTTTGATTTTGTCAAAGAGACCATTGACATTCCATGAAATAATTTGCGTCTGGTTCATGGTGGATGGGTGGTTTTGAGTAGTTTGTCACAATGGCTTTCCTCGTTTTGGGTTAAGGAGACTTGTGTTTGTGAGGGGTTTACGTTATGTTTCCTCTTTAGCTCTAACTTGTTTGGCGCCTCAATTGTGTCAATAATGTTTTTTAAATCCTTGCCTTGTGTGTGAGTTAACAAATAAGAACAAGAACATTGCAGTAATAGAACCGATTGAACAATGGCCTTGAGAACTAGGCCTGAACCCCTTTGCCCCCCAACTCCCTCCCCTCCCCATACTTCCCCCCAGAAGCATCTGTCGCCCATAAATATATGACACCTCACTTTTGTAACTTGTGAGGTGGTTTTCAACTGGTGGGATGTGGTATTAATGGTGGTGGACCCCTCCATTGTGTTGGATCGTCGAAGACTGCATAACAAATAGTTAGTAGGTGTTTAAGTTGTTCAAGTTCGGCCTTGCCTTCATCCATTTGTTCAATTTCAGTTTCACTTTAGTTTCAGTTTCCCACTTCGGGCGTTCTTGGCCTGTGGCTTCATAAGGTCGGGCTGTGGGATAGATCAGTATCTTCAGGTGTGTCTTTTTGTGTTTGGGTGCCCTTCCGTGGACTTTGGTTTTCTGGGGTTTTTACAAAGTTTTCGGGAGACCGTGATTCCCTCGGTCCCGGTCGGTGAGTCCCGGTAGGGGAACTCGAGCGAGATCCTTGTCTGTCCTTTCCTCGCTGTGAACGAGTGCGCCGGCGGCGACCAGGTGGTCTTCCTTTTGAGTGGGTTGGCATTGTTTTGAGTGGTGGCCTTCGTCCCAGTTTGTCTGTGTTCAACGGGATCTCCTCTGTCAACCACGTCCAGGCTGTATCTGGCTGTTCAAAGAAGTGTGTCTTGTTTTTATAGATCACCCATAGTCTCGCTGGGACCAGGAGGCGGTATTGGATATCCATAGATCTTAGTTTTTGTTTTACTTCGATAAATGACCAGCGTTGTTGTTGGACTTCATATGTGTAGTCTGGGAAAAGGAGGACTTTGGTTCCATTGTAAAGAAGATCTCCTTTGGAGCGTGCCTCTTGCAACACCATATCTCTATCTTTGAAATTAAAGAGGCGGATTATTACCGGTCGGGGTGGGGATCCAGGTGGAGGTCTAGCTCGCAGTGATCTGTGGGCCCTTTCAATCATAAACCATGGCGTGAGGTGGTCCATGGGTACCCAGGTTTTGACCCATTCCTCCGGGTGGACGGCCAAGGATGATTCTGCGGTGGTTTCGGGGAGCCCCACCAAGCGGAGGTTGTTGCGTCTCGATCTGTTTTCGGCATCCTCTGCTCTCCTGTGCAGTTCTGATGTGCGCTTAGTTAACAACGAGACCTGAGTTTTGAGTGCAGCTATTTCATCCTCTGCTGTGGAGATCCTGGGTTCAGCTTCTGTGATTCGGGCCGTGGCATTACGCAGGTCTTGTCGGACCAGGGCGACATCCACCCTAACCTCTCCAATTTTGGATTCTACCGCCACCTGGGAGGCTTGGATCGCCTGAAGGATTGCTGCCAAGTCGCCAGATGTTGTCCGCTGCTCACCACCCCCGTGTGGATTCGGGTCTTCTGACCGAGGGCCTGTCGTCCCTGTAGTGAATTGGTCTATGCGAGTTTGAGCTGTTGCCTGTTTTGCAGATTTATCTTTACCCATGATGTTTGGTGTCGGTCTTGCGCTTACAAGGGCCACAGTGCTCAGCTTGTCGTATGTTTTATTGAGGTTGTCCTGTTGTATTTGGAGGTTAAGTGGTATTTTCAGGTTCAGAAATATGGTATTTTAGTGTCTAGATTCAGCCCTCCATTTGGTGTTTTTTTGAGTTATTCGCAGAAGTGGTTTCGGGTCTGCTCCTTATCGTATTTGGGGGGGAATTGTGAGGCCACAGTGAGCGTTTATGGCATTTTATGGCTCTCCTCTCATTGCGTGTCTCCCTTCAAGATGATTCTTTGTGATGACTCCATTGCCTTTTCATCATGGATTTTCTACATCTTTAATTACTTTATGTACGGGGTGAGAAAGAAAAAACCCTCCCCTCTGTGCTTGGGTCTTATGCCAGATTCATGCGCTCCGATCTTGAGGAGGTTCGGTTTTGCGCCGCTTTCTGTGCACCCTATAGTATCCCTGCTTTTTCGGTCCCCAGCCGCGGTTCACCTTTCAGGGTTTTGCAGAAATATACAGATTTGTTTGGCTCCCTCTGTGTTCCACCTTCGTTTACTATCTGCACGTTGCCACAGGATCCCAACCACGATCCTGGGCCGGAGATCGCACCTTCGCCTGGTGCCGCCTCACAGCCCAATTTCGGATTCTCTTGCTGTAGGAGGTTGGACTGGCTTGTAGTGAGTACCAAGGGGTACTTACACCTTGCACCAGGCCCAGGTATCCCTTATTAGTGTAGAGGGGTGTCTAGCAGCTTAGGCTGATAGAAAAGGTAGCTTAGCAGAGCAGCTTAGGCTGAACTAGGAGACGAGTGAAGCTCCTACAGTACCACTAGTGTCACTTGCACAATATCATAAGAAAACACAATACACAGATATAATAAAAATAAAGGTACTTTATTTTTATGACAATATGCCAAAGTATCTCAGTGAGTACCCTCAGTATGAGGATAGCAAATATACACAAGATATATGTACACAATACCAAAATATGCAGTAATAGCAATAGAAAACAGTGCAAACAATGTATAGTCACAATAGAATGCAATGGGGGCACATAGGGATAGGGGCAACACAAACCATATACTCTAGAAGTGGAATGCGAACCACGAATGGACACCAAACCTATGTGACCTTGTAGAGGGTCGCTGGGACTGTAAGAAAACAGTGAGGGTTAGAAAAATAGCCCACCCCAAGACCCTGAAAAGTGGGTGCAAAGTGCACCTAAGTTCCCCAAAGACCACAGAAGTTGTGATAGGGGAATTCTGCAGGAAAGACCAACACCAGCAATGCAACAACGATGCATTTCCAGACGAGAGTACCTGTGGAACAAGGGGACCAAGTCCAAAAGTCACGATCAAGTCGAGAGTGGGCAGATGCCCAGGAAATGCCAGCTGTGGGTGCAAAGAAGCTGCCACCGGATGGTAGAAGCTATGGATTCTGCAAGAACGACAAGGGCTAAAACCGTTCCCTTTGGAGGATGGATGTCCCACGTTGTGAAGAGTCGTGCAGAAGTGTTTTCCCGCAGAAAGACCCGCAAACTAGCCTTGCTAGCTGCAAGGGTCGCGGTTAGGGTTTTTGAATGCTGCTGTGGCCCAGGAGGGACCAGGATGTCGCCAATTGCGTGAGGAGACAGAGGGGGCGTCCAGCAAGACAAAGAGCCCACTCAGGAGCAAGCAGCACCCGCAGAAGTGCCGGAACAGGCATTACGAAGTGGAGTGAATCGGTGCTCACCCGAAGTTGCACAAGAGAGTCCCACGACGCCGGAGGACAACTCAGGAGGTTGTGCAATGCAGGTTAGAGTGCCGGGGACCCAGGCTTGGCTGTGCACAAAGGAAATCCTCGGAGAGTGCACAGGAGCCGGAGTAGCTGCAAAACACGTGGTTCCCAGCAATGCAGTCTAGCATGAGGAGGCAAGGACTTACCTCCACCAAACTTGGACTGCAGAGTCACTGGACTGTGGGAGTCACTTGGACAGAGTTGCTGAGTTCAAGGGACCTCGCTCGTCGTGCTGAGAGGAGACCCAGAGGACCGGTGATGCAGTTCTTTGGTGCCTGCAGTTGCAGGGGGAAGATTCCGTCGACCTACGGGAGATTTCTTCGGAGCTTCTAGTGCAGAGAGGAGGCAGACTACCCCCACAGCATGCACCACCAGGAAAACAGTTGAGAAGGCGGCAGGATCAGCGTTACAAGGTCGCAGTAGTCGTCTTTGCTACTTTGTTGCAGTTTTGCAGGCTTCCAGCGCGGTCAGCAGTCGATTCCTTGGCAGAAGGTGAAGAGAGAGATGCAGAGGAACTCTGATGAGCTCTTGCATTCGTTATCTAAGGAATTTCCCAAAGCAGAGACCCTAAATAGCCAGAAAAGGAGGTTTGGCTACCTAGGAGAGAAGATAGGCTAGCAACACCTGAAGGAGCCTATCAGAAGGAGTCTCTGACGTCACCTGCTGGCACTGGCCACTCAGAGCAGTCCAGTGTGCCAGCAGCACCTCTGTTTCCAAGATGGCAGACGTCTGGAGCACACTGAAGGAGCTCTGGGCACCTCCCAGGGGAGGTGCAGGTCAGGGGAGTGGTCACTCCCCTTTCCTTTGTCCAGTTTCGAGCCAGAGCAGGGCTGAGGGATCCCTGAACCGGTGCAGACTGGCTTATGCAGAGAAGGGCACCATCTGTGCCCATCAAAGCATTTCCAGAGGCTGGGGGAGGCTACTCCTCCCCAGCCCTGACAACTTTTTCCAAAGGGAGAGGGTGTAACACCCTCTCTCTGAAGACGTCCTTTTTTCTGCCTTCCTGGGCCAAGCCTGGCTGGACCCCAGGATGGCAGAAACCTGTCTGAGGGGTTGGCAGCAGCAGCAGCTGCAGTGAAACCCCGGGAAAGGTGGTTTGGCAGTACCCGGGTCTGAGCTAGAGACTCGGGGGATCATGGAATTGTCTCCCCAATGCCAGAATGGCATTGGGGTGACAATTCCATGATCATAGACATGTACATGGCCATGTTCGGAGTTACCATTGTGACGCTATACATATGTTGTGACATATGTATAGTGCACGCGTGTAATGGTGTCCCCGCACTCACAAAGTCCGGGGAATTTGCCCTGAACAATGTGGGAGCACCTTGGCTAGTGCCAGGGTGCCCACACACTAAGTAATTTAGCACCCAACCTTTACCAGGTAAAGGTTAGACATATAGGTGACTTATAAGTTACTTAAGTGCAGTGGTAACTGGCTGTGAAATAACGTGGACGTTATTTCACTCAGGCTGCACTGGCAGGCCTGTGTAAGAATTGTCAGATCTCCCTATGGGTGGCACAAGAAATGCTGCAGCCCATAGGGGTCTCCTGGAACCCCAATACCCTGGGTACCTCAGTACCATATACTAGGGAATTATAAGGGTGTTCCAGTATGCCAATGTAAATTGGTGAAATTGGTCACTAGCCTGTTAGTGACAATTTGTACAGAGAGAGCATAACCACTGAGGTTCTGGTTAGCAGAGCCTCAGTGAGACAGTTAGGCATCACACAGGGAACACATACATATAGGTCACAAACGTATGAGCACTGGGGTCCTGGCTAGCAGGATCCCAGTGACACATAACAAACATACTGAAAACATAGGGTTTTCACTATGAGCACTGGGCCCTGGCTGGCAGGATCCCAGTGAGACAGTGAAAACACCCTGACATACACTCACAAACAGGCCAAAAGTGGGGGTAACAAGGCTAGAAAGAGGCTACTTTCTCACACAACCCCCCGCAAACGAAGGACAATAAGGCTAACCTTGGCCAGTTGAGACTTTATTGTCTAAGTGGTGATAAGTAGAGAGTAGCTCTGCAATAGACTGGTTACTTCCTTTATTATCCACTATATGGTTACTTCCCTGTGGGGATGTAAACCACCCTGTTTGAATTTTTTTAGCTAAGCAACAATGTGAAGATATATTTTCAGAGTTTCTATCAGTAAGTTTTAGTTTAGAGCAGTGGGAAGTGTCCACTGAACCTATTTGTAATGATGGAAATGCCAGACAGGGATGCTGTCTCAGTAAAGCCATAGCTGGGCAAAAACTTTGTCCATATGGCTGGAAGAGAGAACAGGGATGCTGTTTCTCTTTAGTTTTTAGCAGGGCAGGGATGCTGTCCTATGAGCTCCACACTAGGGCAGGGATACTGTCCTAAGTGTTGTGAGGTAGTGCAGGGTTTCTGCACTAATGTTTCTCTGGGAGGGTTGGAGGGATGCTCCATGTTAACTAAAATGGTGCTCTTTTTCTCACCAATGTTAGTTATCCCACAGAGAGGTACTTTCACCTCAGGGAGTACAGCTTTGCCAGCTGATGATTCCCTTGGACCAGGTGCCACCCCAGGAGAGGTTTCTCCCACCACAAGAATGGTATCCTGAATGGTAGGGTGGTTAGGGGATACTGTGATACCCTTTTTACCTGTTGTTGGAGAGGGATCCTGAGTTTTCAGGCCTTCTCTCCTTTGCTTTTTCATTTCAGTAGAAATGAGAGGGAACAATTCCTCTGGGATGCCCAACATGGCTGCATGGGTATAAAACTCTACATCAGCCCAACCTGAGGCCTCTAGGTCATTACCTAAGAGACAATCTACAGGTAAGCTAGGTGATACTACCGCCTGCTTAGGGCCAGTAACTCCACCCCAGCTAAACTGAATTATAGCTAAGGGAAGAAACTTAGTCGAGTTATGGACATCAATAATCTTATACTGTTGTCCAATGATGTGTTGTTCAGGATGCACTAGGTTTTCAGTCACCAAAGTGATACTGGCACCTGTGTCCCTGTAGGCCAAGGCCTCAACACCATTTAATGAAACTGTCTGCCTGTACTTATCCATTGTAAGGGGACAAGCAGCCAGTGTGGCAAGGCCAATGCCACTAGGTGTGACAGAAACTGTCTTGGGACTGACTACCCCAGTTTCTATGATGGACCCATAAGTGAACCCAACTACACCCTTAGTTTGACTGTTGCCAACAGTCCCACCACTAGTACCACTACTGCTAGGGGCACTAGAGCTTGATGTATTAGTGGTGGTAGGCTCAGGGGGTTTACCTGGACAGGACTTATCCCCTGGCCTATGGCCTCTGTTTTTACACACAAAGCACTAAGGCTTTTTAATGTGTGCAGGTTGTGAAGAAGAGGAAGAATTTGTTTTATCCCCACCCCCTGAAGAGTGTTTAGGATTTGAAGAAGGATCTTTGGTTTTACCCTTATCCCCATGCTTATCCCGAGATTTCTCACCATCTTTCTTCTTGCCATCCTTGTCACCCCCTGTATGAACTTTTCTGTTCACCCTTGTTCTGACCCATTTGTCTGCCTTCTTTCCCAATTCTTGGGGAGAGGTCAGATCAGAGTCTACCAGGTACTGGTGTAACAAATCAGACACACAATTATTAAGAATATGCTCTCTCAGGATTAAGTTATACAGGCTTTCATAGTCAGAAACTTTACTGCCATGTAACCACCCCTCCAAGGCCTTCACTGAATGGTCAACAAAGTCTACCCAGTCTTGTGAAGACTCCTTTTTGGTTTCTCTGAACTTCATCCTGTACTGTTCAGTGGTTAAGCCACAACCATCTAGGAGTGCATTCTTAAGAACTGCAAAATTATTGGCATCACTTTCCTTCACAGTAAGGAGTCTATCCCTACCCTTTCCACTGAAAGATAGCCATAGGATAGAAGCCCACTGCCTTTGAGGGACCTCCTGTACAACACATGCCCTCTCAAGTGCAGCAAACCACTTGTTAATGTCATCCCCCTCCTTGTAAGGGGGAACTATCTTGTGCAGATTCCTAGAATCATGCTCTTTTGCAGGATGACTATTTGGAATACTGCTGCTGCCACCATGGGGTTCAAACCCCAATTTCTGTCTTTCTCTTTCTATCTCCAAGGACTGCCTATCTAAATTCAGCTGTTGCTTCTTGAGCTTCAGCCTGGATTGTTCCACTCTCAATCTATTGAGCTCCCTTTCTAACACTCTGTCATCAGGGAGGGTGGGTGAGGCATGTCTTGAAACAGAAGTATGGTGAGAATGAACAGAGGAAGACCTGGCCCTAACAGATGGCACTCTAACAACCTGGCTAACAGAAGTAACACTCCTACTATTATGAGAAGGAACACTCTTACTGTGATGTGAGGTAACACTATTACTGTGGTGTGAATTCACATCAGTACCAGCTATGCTAGGTGGTCTGCTAATGGGCAGGTTGGGAAGGTTCCCTTCTAAATCCATTGCTAGGGGTGCCCCAGGGTCAGATTGGGAACCATCAGCTAATTTCTCAACAGAAGTGCCAACTCTGGTCTTATCTTGTTCAATGAGCATATTAACCAACAGTTCACTAGAGGGATTCTTCCCTACCCCTAAACCTCTTTCAATGCAGAGACTCCTTGCTCCTTTCCAGCTAAGGTGATCATAAGCAAGTTTGGACAGATCAACAGTTTGGCCTGTACCAGACATTTTAGAAAGTGTTTAAGGGATAGAAAAAGAAAGAAAATGTTTTTAGAACTTTTTAAAGAACAGAAAAAAAACTTTTTAAACTTTTTAAGAACTTTTTAGAAAGTTTAGAGGTACTTTTCAGCACTTAGCAAAAGAAGTGAGAGAAGAAAAGCAAAACTTTTTGGTTAGGTGTACATACACTGAACTTGTTTTGTATATTTTTCTCTTATGAAAAGTAAAATGACAAAAGTGGTAAGTAGTTGCAAAGTACTTATCCCACCGCTGCACAACCAAAGTAGGAGGCTGGACTGGCTTGTAGTGAGTACCAAGGGGTACCTACACCTTGCACTAGGCCCAGGTATCCCTTATTAGTGTAGAGGGGTGTCTAGCAGCTTAGGCTGATAGAAAAGGTAGCTTAGCAGAGCAGCTTAGGCTGAACTAGGAGACGAGTGAAGCTCCTACAGTACCTTTAGTGTCACTTGCACAATATCATAAGAAAACACAATACACAGATATACTAAAAATAAAGGTACTTTATTTTTATGACAATATGCCAAAGTATCTCAGTGAGTACCCTCAGTATGAGGATAGCAAATATACACAAGATATATGTACACAATACCAAAATATGCAGTAATAGCAATAGAAAACAGTGCAAACAATGTATAGTCACAATAGAATGCAATGGGGGCACATAGGGATAGGGGCACACAAACCATATACTCTAGAAGTGGAATGCGAACCACGAATGGACCCCAAACCTATGTGACCTTGTACAGGGTCGCTGGGACTGTAAGAAAACAGTGAGGGTTAGAAAAAGAGCCCACCCCAAGACCCTGAAAAGTGGGTGCAAAGTGCACCTAAGTTCCCCAAAGACCACAGAAGTCGTGATAGGGGAATTCTGCAGGAAAGACCAACACCAGCAATGCAACAACAATGGATTTCCAGACGAGAGTACCTGTGGAACAAGGGGACCAAGTCCAAAAGTCACGATCAAGTCGGGAGTGGGCAGATGCCCAGGAAATGCCAGCTGTGGGTGCAAAGAAGCTGCCACCGGATGGTAGAAGCTATGGATTCTGCAAGAACGACAAAGGCTAGACACTTCCCCTTTGGAGGATGAATGTCCCACGTCATGAAGAGTCGTGCAGAAGTGTTTTCCCGCAGAAGACCGCAAACATGCCTTGCTAGCTGCAAGGGTCACGGTTAGGGTTTTTGGATGCTGCTGTGGCCCAGGAGGGACCAGGATGTCGCCAATTGCGTGAGGAGACAGAGGGGGCGTCCAGCAAGACAAAGAGCCCACTCAGAAGCAAGCAGCACCCACAGAAGTGCTAGAACAGGCACTACAAAGTGGAGTGAATCGGTGCTCACCTGAAGTTGCATAAGAGAGTCCCACGACGCAGGAGGACAACTCAGGAGATTGTGCAATGCAGGTTAGAGTGCCGGGGACCCAGGCTTGGCTGTGCACAAAGGAAATCCTCGGAGAGTGCACAGGAGCCGGAGTAGCTGCAAAACACGCAGTTCCCAGCAATGCAGTCTAGTGTGGGGAGGCAAGGACTTACCTCCACCAAACTTAGACTGCAGAGTCACTGGACTGTGGGAGTCACTTGGACAGAGTTGCTGAGTTCAAGGGACCTCGCTCGTCGTGCTGAGAGGAGACCCAGAGGACCGGTGATGCAGTTCTTCGGTGCCTGCGGTTGCAGGGGGAAGATTCCGTCGACCCACTGGAGATTTCTTCGGAGCTTCTAATGCAGAGAGAAGGCAGACTACCCCCACAGCATGCACCACCAGGAAAACAGTCGAGAAGGCGGCAGGATCAGCGTTACAAGGTCGCAGTAGTCGTCTTCGCTACTTTGTTGCAGTTTTGCAGGCTTCCAGCGCGGTCAGCAGTCGATTCCTTGGCAGAAGGTGAAGAGAGAGATGCTGAGAAACTCTGATGAGCTCTTGCATTCGCTATCTAAGGAATTCCCCAAAGCAGAGACCCTAAATAGCCAGAAAAGGAGGTTTGGCTACCTAGGAGAGAAGATAGGCTAGCAACACCTGAAGGAGCCTATCAGAAGGAGTCTCTGACGTCACCTGCTGGCCCTGGCCACTCAGAGCAGTCCAGTGTGCCAGCAGCACCTCTGTTTCCAAGATGGCAGAGGTCTGGAGCACACTGGAGGAGCTCTGGGCACCTCCCAGGGGAGGTGCAGGTCAGGGGAGTGGTCACTCCCCTTTCCTTTGTCCAGTTTCGCGCCAGAGCAGGGCTGAGGGATCCCTGAACCGGTGCAGACTGGCTTATGCAGAGATGGGCACCATCTGTGCCCATCAAAGCTTTTCCAGAGGCTGGGGGAGGCTACTCCTCCCCAGCCCTGACACCTTTTTCCAAAGGGAGAGGGTGTAACACCCTCTCTCTGAGGAAGTCCTTTCTTCTGCCTTCCTGTGCCAAGCCTGGCTGGACCTCAGGAGGGCAGAAACCTGTCTCAGGGGATGGCAGCAGCAGCAGCTGCAGTGAAACCCCGGGAACTGTAGTTTGGCAGTACCGGGTCTGAGCTAGAGACTCGGGGGATCATGGAATTGTCTCCCCAATGCCAGAATGGCATTGGGGTGACAATTCCATGATGTTAGACATGTTACATGGCCATATTCGGAGTTACCATTGTAACGCTATACATATGTCGTGACATATGTATAGTGCACGCGTGTAATGGTGCCCCCGCACTCACAAAGTCCGGGGAATTTGCCCTGAACAATGTGGGAGCACCTTGGCTAGTGCCAGGGTGCCCACACACTAAGTAACTTAGCACCCAACCTTTACCAGGTAAAGGTTAGACATATAGGTGACTTATAAGTTACTTAAGTGCAGTGGTAAATGGCTGTGAAATTACATGGACGTTATTTCACTCAGGCTGCACTGGCAGGCCTGTGTAAGAATTGTCAGATCTCCCTATGGGTGGCACAAGAAATGCTGCAGCCCATAGGGGTCTCCTGGAACCCCAATACCCTGGGTACCTCAGTACCATATACTAGGGAATTATAAGGGTGTTCCAGTATGCCAATGTAAATTGGTGAAATTGGTCACTAGCCTGTTAGTGACAATTTGTACAGAGAGAGCATAACCACTGAGGTTCTGGTTAGCAGAGCCTCAGTGAGACAGTTAGGCATCACACAGAGAACATATACATATAGGTCACAAACGTATGAGCACTGGGGTCCTGGCTAGCAGGATCCCAGTGACACATAACAAACATACTGAAAACATAGGGTTTTCACTATGAGCAGTGGTCCCTGGCTGGCAGGATCCCAGTGAGACAGTGAAAACACCCTGACATACACTCACAAACAGGCCAAAAGTGGGGGTAACAAGGCTAGAAAGAGGCTACTTTCTCACACTTGCCGCCGAGGCGTCCCCTCGTCCCAGCGCCGATCCGAGGTCAGGGGGATTTTTCCGGTCTTTTCTTCAGTTTCTGCCGGCAGTAGAGCGATGTCAGCAGGAGGGAGGGGGGAGGGAAGCGCGACCGCAGGCCGCACGGCCATCGGTCTCCGGCCAGGGGCCCCCAGGGCCGGTCCTGAGCACTGCGTCCCGGGTCACTGTGCTCACCTCTCAATGCCAGGGGCATTCAATGGGGGTGTGCCCGGGTGAAGACTGGGCCAAGTGCAGGCCCATCTGCACCTGTCAGCAGCCAACGGAGGCTGGGCTAGGCCCCCACTCTATGGTGGGTAGCACATGCGGCCCTGCAGACTTTTAGGTGAGGAGATTTTGCTTGATTTTGTGTATTTAATTCTTGTCATAGGAAAGCACAGGGGCATGAGCTGCCTAGGGACTACCCCCCTCCCCTGAAAAATCCCCTATAAATCGACCCCCACTGACCTAATGCTGGAGCGAGCAGTGGCAGTTGTGAGTAACGAAATCGCACTTACAGAGCGACGACTGTCACTGGGCATGCGGAGGCTGGAAATACCCACATAGAAGCAAATACGACAGGGGTTTCCCTGGCAGATCACATTGTGGAATCCATTAGAAGTGTTGGTGAGGCTACTGTGTCCTCTTTGGTATCCCAGGAAGAAGCTCAGGGTGAAGGGAGTGTCTCAAATCTTGGTCAATGTTTGTTAGGGGAATGGCAGGTCTCAGGCAATTAAACTGCACATTTATGGACTGAGGCAGTCATTCAACCAAATTCTCCAGTGCAGGCTAAGCAAGCCTCACGAGCGAAGGGCAAGACTAAGAGTTTAGGTAAACCACCAAGAAGGCCATCCTGTACAGCAATATCAAACGTGCCTAGTGTTTCCGAGGAGGATTTGTAAAACAGCGTTGTATAAATTCTTGACTCTTCTTTACAGCCAATTAAAGAGGGCATTGATAAGATTGAATCTCATCTGACCACTCTTGCTCAGTCAAAGGTCTACGATACCCATGTGGAGGCCTTTTGTGGCACTTGTTCTTCAGCAAGACAAGTAATAGCACCCAATTCTGCAGTTTCCGGATCACCTGGAGTCTCTACGGCTGATTCCTTAAAAAGGACTATAACTAAGGTGGTCGTTATTTCGCATCCAGCCTTGCCCTTCTGCTATGGCAGCTCGGGTAAGTTTGCATCACCAGGAGCTCATTTTAGCCATTCAGAGGGGTGCTGGGACTGCTGCTAGCCCACACATATTGAATTTGCCATCGGCCTCATGCCCTTCTGTGCTGGTTTTGGCAGGGGTGCCACTGTTCCAAGCCTACCAGGAGGACTCATTGAGTTGCCTCCGTAACAAAGTCATAAACTGGCTAAGCACGCACATGCACTTTAATCTGGTGGACAGCAAACATATCCTTATGATGTGCAGAGCAGGGTGAGTTGGACCAGCACAAAAACACATAGGGGGTCATTCCGACCCCGGCGGGCGGCGGGCACCGCCCGCCAGGCGGTGACTGCCAAAAGACCGCACCGCGGTCAAATGACCGCGGCGGTCATTTTGACTTTCCCGCTGGGCTGGCAGGCGACCGCCAAAAGGCCGCCCGCCCGCCCAGCGGGAAAGCCCCAGCAACGATGAAGGCGGCTCCGAATGGAGCCGGCGGAGTTGCTGGTGTGCGACGGGTGCAGTTGCACCCGTCGTGATTTTCAGTGTCTGCTTTGCAGACACTGAAAATCTTAATGGGCCCCCAGGGGCCCCACGACACCCGGGAAGGGGGTCGGAATCCCCATGGCGGCGCTGCTTGCAGCGCCGCCGTGGAGGATTCCCTGGGGCAGGGGAAAACCGGCGGGAGACCACTGGTTTCCCTTTTCTGACCGCGGCTTTACCGCCGCGGTCAGAATTGCCCCTGAAGCACCGCCAGCCTGTTGGCGGTGCTTCCTCCGTCCCCGGCCGCCAGGGTCGGAATGACCCCCATAGTGACTGTGTGGTAATCAATTTTAAGTATCCATCAGTTTTGGGGAGTCTTTTGGGCACACATTCAGCACATTTTGCAAGGTATTCTAAGATTTGTTCCACTGCCTTTGGGCTATTTTTATAAGCTGTCTAGTTCTCAGAGTCAGAGAGTGGCCCGGAGGGTGCTGCATTCAGCAGATAGGGCTGTGGAATGTTACAACAGTTTTGCTCCATTAATGTGGTGTGAAGGTGTGGACTGACTGCGGCATTTGCAGACATAGGTGCCTCAAAGGGACCTGCACTTGAGAAATAATTTTAGTTACTCAGTCCCTTTGATGAGGGGGGGAGTTATCAGTAAGTAGGGCACTTGAGCACTTTGGTAGTGGAGTGTATGAAAGTCACTACTTTTGGCATGGTAACCCCCTCTATTTGCCTGTTATCAGTGTGCTTAGACTGTTTTCACTGGGATCCTGCTAGCCAGGACCCCAGTGATTGTGCTCTCTCCTCTAAATTTGGTTGCCTTGGTACCGTTTACATGCCACAATTGGCATGCTGGTGTACCCCTATAAGTCTCTAGTATATGGTATTTAGGTATCAAGGGCATTGGTACACCAGGGTCACCCATGGGCTACAGTATGTATTATGTCACCCACGGGAGCACATGCAAACTGAATCTGCAGGCCTGCCATTGCAGCCTTTGTGAAAAGGTGCATGCACCCTTTCACTACTGGTCACTACACCAGGTCACTGTAAGTCATCCCTATGGTAGGCTCTTTCAGCCCAAAGGGCAGGGTGCAATGTTCCTGTGTGTGACAGCACCCCTGCATAAGCAGAGGTGCCCCTACGTTCTCCAGTTCCAAACACTGGACTTCATAAGTATGGGGAAGCCATTTTATTTGTGTACTGGCCACAGGTCGCTCAATACCTATGGTCCAGCTCCATAATAGTAACTCCGAACCTAGAAATGTTTGGTATCAAGCATGTCGGAATCATACCCCAAAACTAATGCCAGTATTAGTGCCATAATTCCATACACTCTGGGGGCTCCTTAGAGGACCCCCCAGTATTGCTCCAACCAGTCTTAAAGGGTTTGCGTGGAGCAAAGGATTTCTTGTTGGAGAGGGAATGCAATACCCTCTCCTTTGGAAATAGGTGTTACTGGGCTGGGGAGGGGTAGCCTCCCTGCACCACCAGACTGCTTTGAAAGGTACATTTGGTGCCCTCCTTGCATAATCCGGTTTGCACAAGTTCAGGGATCCCCGGTCTCTGCTCTGGTGCAAAACTGCATGAAGGAAAGGGGAATGACCACTCTCCTGTCCACCACCACCCCAGAGGTGGTGCCCAGAGCTCCTCCAGGTGGCTACTTGATTCTGCCATCTTGGAAACAAGAAGTGAAGAGGCCCCTGGGAGTATCTGGTTGGTCAGGACAGATAGCTGACATCAATGACCCCCTCTGATAGGTGGTCACCCTACTGAGTGACTAAGTCCCCTGTTAGGGCTATTTAGGGGCTCCCATGCGGGTGGGTCCCATATTCAGTGTGCAAGACTCACCAGGACTCCTCTGAATCAACCTCTTCTGCTCCTGGACACCAGAACCACTGCTGGACTTCTCCAGAACCAAACAAGCCTGCAACACCCGAGATGACCTCGCAAAATTGTTTCTCCGGCTCCTTCCAGCAATCGTAACACTTCCATGGCTATGCATCCTCTGGAGTTGGCAAGATGTCAGCTGCACCAAAGTAGCAAGAAGGAATCTCGTTTGGAGTGAAGGAGTCACTTCCCTGCATCTGCAGGTACCTAAGACAACGATGCCCAGCTGCTGGGATCTGCTCTTCCCTGGAACTGTGTGAATCTCTGGATACTGAGTAGTCCTCTAGGTCCTCTCTGCCTTCTATCCAACTTGGGAGATGGTGAGACCTTCCCTATTCCTGCAGGACAGTATCCCTGTGCACCGCAACTCTTGCAGCAGCCAAGGCTTGTGATTGCTTCTGCTGGCTCTCCTGGATGCTGAGGGTCAGTCCGGACTCCCCTCGAAGGGTTGAGTCCCCTGGTCCTTGCTGGTCCTCTTTACCTCTGCAAATCCTCTTCTGTCCGGATTTGCACTTATCAAGGCTCCTTAGTGGTCCTTCTGACCACTGACCCCTGACCCATCTGCGACCTGGCAACTGGCGTGGGACAGCTTCTGCACAACTTCAGGGACTTCTTTGCAGCTCCTGGCTCCACAGCTGACCTTCATATTCCACTGTCGACCAAGATCTTCTCCCACAGAAGGGTGGGCAGTGGCTCCTGCCCCATCTGGATACTCCTGTGTGGACTGGACTCTGTCCCCTTTTTTTGCAGGTCCTCTTCATCTGGAATCCACCATTGGGTTCCACTGGACTGGTCCTGCTCATGCTAACTTCCTTTTTCAAGACCCCTTGTTAGTCTATGGGAAGATCAGGTAACGTACCTCTGCTCTCCTGGTTGCTGGGGGACACCTAGGTACACACCTCTTGGGGTTCCAAGTTCTCCCAGCTCCCTACTAGCTACTCAACATTCTTGGGTGGGGGACCTGACTTTGCATTTCACTATTTTAGTATATGGTTGGCTCCCCTACAGGGCCCTAGCTATTTCCTGATATTTCTTTCCAATGCATGTTGTTTTTCTATGTTAATTCCTAGTACTTACAGTGTATATATAGTGTATACTTACCTCTTGTTGGGGGTCTGCCTATACTAATCTAGTTCGTTGTTACTGTAATAAAGTACCTTTATTTTTGCAACACTTTTTTTTTCATGTGCGATAAGTTACTGTGAGACTTCTGTGGCATTGCAAGTGCTTTACACTCCTCTTGATGAAGTCTTGGCTGCTCACCACAGCCACTACTAGAAAGCCCTGGCTTCCTAGATGCTGTTCACTAACTAATAAGGGGGTTACCTGATATAAGGTGCAAACACCACACCAGGCCAGCCTTCCTACATGGCGCATCCAGGGTAACCTTACCCTGGATAATGTGATAACTGTGGATATTGGGAAAGGGCCCACAAGCGGTGACTGCATTTTGGATCCTAGTGGGCTAAGAATACTAAACTGGAACATCGCAGGTCGGCGCTCCAAGATTGCACTCCACAGAAGTAACTCTCCTACTATTATGAGAAGGAACACTCTTACTGTGATGTGAGGTAGCACTATTACTGTGGTGTGAATTCACATCAGTACCAGCTATGCTAGGTGGTCTGCTAATGGGCAGGTTGGGAAAGTTCCCTTCTAAATCCTTTGCTATGGGTGCCCCTGGGTCAGATTGGGAACCATCAGCTAATTTCTCCACAGAAGTGCCAACTCTGGTCTTATCTTGTTCAATGAGCATATTAACCAACAGTTCACTAGAGGGATTCTTCCCTACCCCTAAACCTCTTTCAATGCAGAGACTCCTTGCTCCTTTCCAGCTAAGGTGATCATAAGCAATTTTTGACAGATCAACAGTTTGGCCTGTACCAGACATTTTAGAAAGTGTTTAAGGGACAGAAAAAGAAAGAAAAAGTTTTTAGAACTTTTTAAAGAACAGAAAAAAAACTTTTAAAACTTTTTAAGAACTTTTTAGAAAGTTTAGAGGTACTTTTCAGCACTTAGCAAAAGAAGTGAGAGAAGAAAAGCAAAACTTTTTGGTTAGGTGTACATACACTGAACTTGTTTTGTATATTTTTCTCTTATGAAAAGTAAAATGACAAAAGTGGTAAGTAGTTGCAAAGTACTTATCCCACCGCTGCACAACCAATGTAGGAGGCTGGACTGGCTTGTAGTGAGTACCAAGGGGTACCTACACCTTGCACCAGGCCCAGGTATCCCTTATTAGTGTAGAGGGGTGTCTAGCAGCTTAGGCTGATAGAAAAGGTAGCTTAGCAGAGCAGCTTAGGCTGAACTAGGAGACGAGTGAAGCTCCTACAGTACCACTAGTGTCACTTGCACAATATCATAAGAAAACACAATACACAGATATACTAAAAATAAAGGTACTTTATTTTTATGACAATATGCCAAAGTATCTCAGTGAGTACCCTCAGTATGAGGATAGCAAATATACACAAGATATACTGTATGTACACAATACCAAAATATGCAGTAATAGCAATAGAAAACAGTGCAAACAATGTATAGTCACAATAGAATGCAATGGGGGCACATAGGGATAGGGGCACACAAACCATACACTCTAGAAGTGGAATGCGAACCACGAATGGACCCCAAACCTATGTGACCCTGTACAGGGTCGCTGGGACTGTAAGAAAACAGTGAGGGTTAGAAAAAGAGCCCACCCCAAGACCCTGAAAAGTGGGTGCAAAGTGCACCTAAGTTCCCCAAAGACCACAGAAGTCGTGATAGGGGAATTCTGCAGGAAAGACCAACACCAGCAATGCAACAACAATGGATTTCCAGACGAGAGTACCTGTGGAACAAGGGGACCAAGTCCAAAAGTCACGATCAAGTCGGGAGTGGGCAGATGCCCAGGAAATGCCAGCTGTGGGTGCAAAGAAGCTGCCACCGGATGGTAGAAGCTATGGATTCTGCAAGAACGACAAAGGCTAGACACTTCCCCTTTGGAGGATGAATGTCCCACGTCATGAAGAGTCGTGCAGAAGTGTTTTCCCGCAGAAGACCGCAAACATGCCTTGCTAGCTGCAAGGGTCACGGTTAGGGTTTTTGGATGCTGCTGTGGCCCAGGAGGGACCAGGATGTCGTCAATTGCGTGAGGGGGCGTCCAGCAAGACAAAGAGCCCACTCAGAAGCAAGCAGCACCCACAGAAGTGCTAGAACAGGCACTACAAAGTGGAGTGAATCGGTGCTCACCTGAAGTTGCATAAGAGAGTCCCACGACGCAGGAGGACAACTCAGGAGATTGTGCAATGCAGGTTAGAGTGCCGGGGACCCAGGCTTGGCTGTGCACAAAGGAAATCCTCGGAGAGTGCACAGGAGCCGGAGTAGCTGCAAAACACGCGGTTCCCAGCAATGCAGTCTAGCGTGGGGAGGCAAGGACTTACCTCCACCAAACTTAGACTGCAGAGTCACTGGACTGTGGGAGTCACTTGGACAGAGTTGCTGAGTTCAAGGGACCTCGCTCGTCGTGCTGAGAGGAGACCCAGAGGACCGGTGATGCAGTTCTTCGGTGCCTGCGGTTGCAGGGGGAAGATTCCGTCGACCCACTGGAGATTTCTTCGGAGCTTCTAATGCAGAGAGAAGGCAGACTACCCCCACAGCATGCACCACCAGGAAAACAGTCGAGAAGGCGGCAGGATCAGCGTTACAAGGTCGCAGTAGTCGTCTTCGCTACTTTGTTGCAGTTTTGCAGGCTTCCAGCGCGGTCAGCAGTCGATTCCTTGGCAGAAGGTGAAGAGAGAGATGCTGAGAAACTCTGATGAGCTCTTGCATTCGCTATCTAAGGAATTCCCCAAAGCAGAGACCCTAAATAGCCAGAAAAGGAGGTTTGGCTACCTAGGAGAGAAGATAGGCTAGCAACACCTGAAGGAGCCTATCAGAAGGAGTCTCTGACGTCACCTGCTGGCCCTGGCCACTCAGAGCAGTCCAGTGTGCCAGCAGCACCTCTGTTTCCAAGATGGCAGAGGTCTGGAGCACACTGGAGGAGCTCTGGGCACCTCCCAGGGGAGGTGCAGGTCAGGGGAGTGGTCACTCCCGTTTCCTTTGTCCAGTTTCGCGCCAGAGCAGGGCTGAGGGATCCCTGAACCGGTGCAGACTGGCTTATGCAGAGATGGGCACCATCTGTGCCCATCAAAGCTTTTCCAGAGGCTGGGGGAGGCTACTCCTCCCCAGCCCTGACACCTTTTTCCAAAGGGAGAGGGTGTAACACCCTCTCTCTGAGGAAGTCCTTTCTTCTGCCTTCCTGGGCCAAGCCTGGCTGGACCTCAGGAGGGCAGAAACCTGTCTCAGGGGATGGCAGCAGCAGCAGCTGCAGTGAAACCCCGGGAACTGTAGTTTGGCAGTACCGGGTCTGAGCTAGAGACTCGGGGGATCATGGAATTGTCTCCCCAATGCCAGAATGGCATTGGGGTGACAATTCCATGATGTTAGACATGTTACATGGCCATATTCGGAGTTACCATTGTAACGCTATACATATGTCGTGACATATGTATAGTGCACGCGTGTAATGGTGCCCCTGCACTCACAAAGTCCGGGGAATTTGCCCTGAACAATGTGGGAGCACCTTGGCTAGTGCCAGGGTGCCCACACACTAAGTAACTTAGCACCCAACCTTTACCAGGTAAAGGTTAGACATATAGGTGACTTATAAGTTACTTAAGTGCAGTGGTAAATGGCTGTGAAATTACATGGACGTTATTTCACTCAGGCTGCACTGGCAGGCCTGTGTAAGAATTGTCAGATCTCCCTATGGGTGGCACAAGAAATGCTGCAGCCCATAGGGGTCTCCTGGAACCCCCAATACCCTGGGTACCTCAGTACCATATACTAGGGAATTATAAGGGTGTTCCAGTATGCCAATGTAAATTGGTGAAATTGGTCACTAGCCTGTTAGTGACAATTTGTACAGAGAGAGCATAACCACTGAGGTTCTGGTTAGCAGAGCCTCAGTGAGACAGTTAGGCATCACACAGAGAACATATACATATAGGTGACAAACGTATGAGCACTGGGGTCCTGGCTAGCAGGATCCCAGTGACACATAACAAACATACTGAAAACATAGGGTTTTCACTATGAGCAGTGGTCCCTGGCTGGCAGGATCCCAGTGAGACAGTGAAAACACCCTGACATACACTCACAAACAGGCCAAAAGTGGGGGTAACAAGGCTAGAAAGAGGCTACTTTCTCACACTTGCCGCCGAGGCGTCCCCTCGTCCCAGCGCCGATCCGAGGTCAGGGGGATTTTTCCGGTCTTTTCTTCAGTTTTCTGCCGGCAGTAGAGCGATGTCAGCAGGAGGGAGGGGGGAGGGAAGCGCGACCGCAGGCCGCACGGCCATCGGTCTCCGGCCAGGGGCCCCCAGGGCCGGTCCTGAGCACTGCGTCCCGGGTCACTGTGCTCACCTCTCAATGCCAGGGGCATTCAATGGGGGTGTGCCCGGGTGAAGACTGGGCCAAGTGCAGGCCCATCTGCACCTGTCAGCAGCCAACGGAGGCTGGGCTAGGCCCCCACTCTATGGTGGGTAGCACATGCGGCCCTGCAGACTTTTAGGTGAGGAGATTTTGCTTGATTTTGTGTATTTAATTCTTGTCATAGGAAAGCACAGGGGCATGAGCTGCCTAGGGACTACCCCCCTCCCCTGAAAAATCCCCTATAAATCGACCCCCACTGACCTAATGCTGGAGCGAGCAGTGGCAGTTGTGAGTAACGAAATCGCACTTACAGAGCGACGACTGTCACTGGGCATGCGGAGGCTGGAAATACCCACATAGAAGCAAATACGACAGGGGTTTCCCTGGCAGATCACATTGTGGAATCCATTAGAAGTGTTGGTGAGGCTACTGTGTCCTCTTTGGTATCCCAGGAAGAAGCTCAGGGTGAAGGGAGTGTCTCAAATCTTGGTCAATGTTTGTTCGGGGAATGGCAGGTCTCAGGCAATTAAACTGCACATTTATGGACTGAGGCAGTCATTCAACCAAATTCTCCAGTGCAGGCTAAGCAAGCCTCACGAGCGAAGGGCAAGACTAAGAGTTTAGGTAAACCACCAAGAAGGCCATCCTGTACAGCAATATCAAACGTGCCTAGTGTTTCCGAGGAGGATTTGTAAAACAGCGTTGTATAAATTCTTGACTCTTCTTTACAGCCAATTAAAGAGGGCATTGATAAGATTGAATCTCATCTGACCACTCTTGCTCAGTCAAAGGTCTACGATACCCATGTGGAGGCCTTTTGTGGCACTTGTTCTTCAGCAAGACAAGTAATAGCACCCAATTCTGCAGTTTCCGGATCACCTGGAGTCTCTACGGCTGATTCCTTAAAAAGGACTATAACTAAGGTGGTCGTTATTTCGCATCCAGCCTTGCCCTTCTGCTATGGCAGCTCGGGTAAGTTTGCATCACCAGGAGCTCATTTTAGCCATTCAGAGGGGTGCTGGGACTGCTGCTAGCCCACACATATTGAATTTGCCATCGGCCTCATGCCCTTCTGTGCTGGTTTTGGCAGGGGTGCCACTGTTCCAAGCCTACCAGGAGGACTCATTGAGTTGCCTCCGTAACAAAGTCATAAACTGGCTAAGCACGCACATGCACTTTAATCTGGTGGACAGCAAACATATCCTTATGATGTGCAGAGCAGGGTGAGTTGGACCAGCACAAAAACACATAGGGGGTCATTCCGACCCCGGCGGGCGGCGGGCACCGCCCGCCAGGCGGTGACTGCCAAAAGACCGCACCGCGGTCAAATGACCGCGGCGGTCATTTTGACTTTCCCGCTGGGCTGGCAGGCGACCGCCAAAAGGCCGCCCGCCCGCCCAGCGGGAAAGCCCCAGCAACGATGAAGGCGGCTCCGAATGGAGCCGGCGGAGTTGCTGGTGTGCGACGTCCCCGGCCGCCAGGGTCGGAATGACCCCCATAGTGACTGTGTGGTAATCAATTTTAAGTATCCATCAGTTTTGGGGAGTCTTTTGGGCACACATTCAGCACATTTTGCAAGGTATTCTAAGATTTGTTCCACTGCCTTTGGGCTATTTTTATAAACTGTCTAGTTCTCAGAGTCAGAGAGTGGCCCGGAGGGTGCTGCATTCAGCAGATAGGGCTGTGGAATGTTACAACAGTTTTGCTCCATTAATGTGGTGTGAAGGTGTGGACTGACTGCGGCATTTGCAGACATAGGTGCCTCAAAGGGACCTGCACTTGAGAAATAATTTTAGTTACTCAGTCCCTTTGATGAGGGGGGGAGTTATCAGTAAGTAGGGCACTTGAGCACTTTGGTAGTGGAGTGTATGAAAGTCACTACTTTTGGCATGGTAACCCCCTCTATTTGCCTGTTATCAGTGTGCTTAGACTGTTTTCACTGGGATCCTGCTAGCCAGGACCCCAGTGATTGTGCTCTCTCCTCTAAATTTGGTTGCCTTGGTACCGTTTACATGCCACAATTGGCATGCTGGTGTACCCCTATAAGTCTCTAGTATATGGTATTTAGGTATCAAGGGCATTGGTACACCAGGGGTCTCCCATGGGCTACAGTATGTATTATGTCACCCACGGGAGCACATGCAAACTGAATCTGCAGGCCTGCCATTGCAGCCTTTGTGAAAAGGTGCATGCACCCTTTCACTACTGGTCACTACACCAGGTCACTGTAAGTCATCCCTATGGTAGGCTCTTTCAGCCCAAAGGGCAGGGTGCAATGTTCCTGTGTGTGACAGCACCCCTGCATAAGCAGAGGTGCCCCTACGTTCTCCACTTCCAAACACTGGACTTCATAAGTATGGGGAAGCCATTTTATTTGTGTACTGGCCACAGGTCGCTCAATACCTATGGTCCAGCTCCTTAATAGTAACTCCGAACCTAGAAATGTTTGGTATCAAGCATGTCGGAATCATACCCCAAAACTAATGCCAGTATTAGTGCCATAATTCCATACACTCTGGGGGCTCCTTAGAGGACCCCCCAGTATTGCTCCAACCAGTCTTAAAGGGTTTGCGTGGAGCAAAGGATTTCTTGTTGGAGAGGGAATGCAATACCCTCTCCTTTGGAAATAGGTGTTACTGGGCTGGGGAGGGGTAGCCTCCCTGCACCACCAGACTGCTTTGAAAGGTACATTTGGTGCCCTCCTTGCATAATCCGGTTTGCACAAGTTCAGGGATCCCCGGTCTCTGCTCTGGTGCAAAACTGCATGAAGGAAAGGGGAATGACCACTCTCCTGTCCACCACCACCCCAGAGGTGGTGCCCAGAGCTCCTCCAGGTGGCTACTTGATTCTGCCATCTTGGAAACAAGAAGTGAAGAGGCCCCTGGGAGTATCTGGTTGGTCAGGACAGATAGCTGACATCAATGACCCCCTCTGATAGGTGGTCACCCTACTGAGTGACTAAGTCCCCTGTTAGGGCTATTTAGGGGCTCCCATGCGGGTGGGTCCCATATTCAGTGTGCACGACTCACCAGGACTCCTCTGAATCAACCTCTTCTGCTCCTGGACACCAGAACCACTGCTGGACTTCTCCAGAACCAAACAAGCCTGCAACACCCGAGATGACCTCGCAAAATTGTTTCTCCGGCTCCTTCCAGCAATCGTAACACTTCCATGGCTATGCATCCTCTGGAGTTGGCAAGATGTCAGCTGCACCAAAGTAGCAAGAAGGAATCTCGTTTGGAGTGAAGGAGTCACTTCCCTGCATCTGCAGGTACCTAAGACAACGATGCCCAGCTGCTGGGATCTGCTCTTCCCTGGAACTGTGTGAATCTCTGGATACTGAGTAGTCCTCTAGGTCCTCTCTGCCTTCTATCCAACTTGGGAGATGGTGAGACCTTCCCTATTCCTGCAGGACAGTATCCCTGTGCACCGCAACTCTTGCAGCAGCCAAGGCTTGTGATTGCTTCTGCTGGCTCTCCTGGATGCTGAGGGTCAGTCCGGACTCCCCTCGAAGGGTTGAGTCCCCTGGTCCTTGCTGGTCCTCTTTACCTCTGCAAATCCTCTTCTGTCCGGATTTGCACTTATCAAGGCTCCTTAGTGGTCCTTCTGACCACTGACCCCTGACCCATCTGCGACCTGGCAACTGGCGTGGGACAGCTTCTGCACAACTTCAGGGACTTCTTTGCAGCTCCTGGCTCCACAGCTGACCTTCATATTCCACCGTCGACCAAGATGTTCTCCCACAGAAGGGTGGGCAGTGGCTCCTGCCCCATCTGGATACTCCTGTGTGGACTGGACTCTGTCCCCTTTTTTTGCAGGTCCTCTTCATCTGGAATCCACCATTGGGTTCCACTGGACTGGTCCTGCTCATGCTAACTTCCTTTTTCAAGACCCCTTGTTAGTCTATGGGAAGATCAGGTAACGTACCTCTGCTCTCCTGGTTGCTGGGGGACACCTAGGTACACACCTCTTGGGGTTCCAAGTTCTCCCAGCTCCCTACTAGCTACTCAACATTCTTGGGTGGGGGACCTGACTTTGCATTTCACTATTTTAGTATATGGTTGGCTCCCCTACAGGGCCCTAGCTATTTCCTGATATTTCTTTCCAATGCATGTTGTTTTTCTATGTTAATTCCTAGTACTTACAGTGTATATATAGTGTATACTTACCTCTTGTTGGGGGTCTGCCTATACTAATCTAGTTCGTTGTTACTGTAATAAAGTACCTTTATTTTTGCAACACTTTTTTTTTCATGTGCGATAAGTTACTGTGAGACTTCTGTGGCATTGCAAGTGCTTTACACTCCTCTTGATGAAGTCTTGGCTGCTCACCACAGCCACTACTAGAAAGCCCTGGCTTCCTAGATGCTGTTCACTAACTAATAAGGGGTTACCTGATATAAGGTGCAAACACCACACCAGGCCAGCCTTCCTACATGGCGCATCCAGGGTAACCTTACCCTGGATAATGTGATAACTGTGGATATTGGGAAAGGGCCCACAAGCGGTGACTGCATTTTGGATCCTAGTGGGCTAAGAATACTAAACTGGAACATCGCAGGTCGGCGCTCCAAGATTGCATTGCCAGAAGAGTATTAGATCATTTGACACTGTGATGCTCCATGAAACTTGGGAAGTTAACCAGATTCTGTTGGATGGGTATATATGCTTTCATGTGCCTGCTTCACCACCTTGGGCTGGTAGAGCTGCGGGAGGTTTATCTATTTGGGTCAACCTCTCATTGGGAGAATGCCTGGAGGCAGTTAAGTACATCAGGATTTGACTTTCAGACTGTTATGCTCCATTTTTATGAATTTTTTTAATAGTGATTTTGTGAATGTTCCCAATTATATATTTCCTGCCTTCTTTTCTTACATCTCAACCCTAGTAGATAATAGGAGTCAGCAAGGCCAACAAACCTATTTATGCATCCGGGGAATTTCAATGCGAGACTTTCGTACTTATATGGTGTGGGGGATGAACCAGCGACTAGTAAAAGCAGTGTGTGGGGAAAAGAACTGGAGGGCTTTGTGACCTCAGCTGATTTGTATAATGTCATGGAGGTAGTGGGGATTAACAAGCAGGTTCTTCCAACTTATAGAGATAATAGGGGCTGCACAATTATTGATTATATCTTTATAACACACAATTTGAACGGTTTGTTATCTTACCGAAAAATTGTTGAACCCGATGGGGATAATAATGCAAATGAAATAAACTTGAGGGTTCCAACTAGGAATTTCATCAGGAGGCAACCTCTCTGTGACCTTGTACCCTTCACCCAATCACCTTAGGCTGCGCTGGAAGCTGCGTGACCCTTTAAAGTTTCTTAAAGGTATAGTTATAGGACACTTTGAAATGGTCATGGAGCGCCTCCAATTGGGTGTGAGTAACAGTGGAGTCATTGTTTGGACTTTTGTTAGTTTGTGTGTTAAGATCCATTGCTCCCTGTCTAGGCCTAATAAAACTATTTTAGGATGCCCTCGTTGGTTTGGTCAGGAGTGTTCACAAGCCAACCATGCTCTCCGCAGACCACAAGATTGTTCCCCAGTGGCTACCCAGCGCAAATTGTATATAACTGTCATTGGTGGGAGGAGAAAGGAATTTATAACTAACCAGTGGGATTTATTAACAATTGCAGCTAGCACAAAGGAAAGTAAGAAATTCTGGAGGGTGGTTTCAAATTTGTGCACCCTGGATTCTAGAGAGTCACTCACCCAGACCTGTATAAAAGGGGAAGAATGGGAGGCACACTTCACTAAAGTATATTATGCAGAAAATGATAGTTGCATACAATCAGGGTTAGGAGAAATTACTACCCCGCTATTTTCTTTGCAGGAAGCGGTATTGGCTATCCAGGAGAACATCAGCAGGAAAGCGCCTGGCCCAGATGGTGTTCTCATATATGTCATCAAATGTAATAGTGACCTCCGGGCCCCGCTGCTGACCAGTGTAGGAGGCTGGCCTGGCTTGTAGTGGGTACCTGATGGTACTTACACTTTGTGCCAGGTCCATTTATCCCATATTAGTAGATTAGTAGTGTTCTAGCAGCTGATAGAGGTAGCTATAGCAGAGCAGTTTAGGCTGAACTAGGAGACATGCAAAGCTCCTACTATACCACTTATATCATATAGCACTTTATCATAAGAAACACAATACTCAGAGTTACTAAAAATAAAGGTACTTTATTTGAGTGACAATGTGCCAAAAGTATATCAGAGGATATACTCCCTTAGGAGGTAAGTAATATACACAAAATATACACACAAACCAAAATCAGGTAAGTAAACAGAAAAGTAGTGCAAACACCGTAGAATACAATAGGATGCAATAGGAGACAATAGGCCTAAGGGCAACACAAACCAAATGCTCCAAATGTGGAATGCGAACCACAAATGGACCCCAGGCCTAGTGTAGTGTGAAGGGGGTCATTGGGAGTGTAAGAACACACTAAGGGTGTCCAAGATACCCCTCCCCAAGACCCTGAAAAGTAGGAATAAAGTTACCCTACTACCCCAGAGAGAAAGTAAAGTCGAGATAGGGATTCTGCAAAGGCAACAACCGACTCCAAAGCACTGAAGACGGATTCCTGGACCTGAGGACCTGTAAAGGAAGGGGACCAAGTCCAAGAGTCACGCAAGTGTCCGGGGGGGCAGGAGCTCACTAAACCCCAGATGAAGGTGCAAAAGGGCTCCCGGTGGAAGAAGCCAAAGATTCTGCAACAACGGAAGGTGCTAGGAACTTCTCCTTTGGTGAGAAGATGTCCCACGGCGGGCTGTAGGATGCAGAGTTGTTTCCATGCAGAAAGACCGCACACAAGCCTTGCTAGCTGCAAGAGTCATGGTTAAAGAAAATGGGTGCTGCCCGAGCCCAGGAAGGACCAGGAGGTCGCCCCTTGGAGGAGGAGACAGAGGGGGTGCTCAGCAGCACAGAGAGCCCATGCACAAGCACACAGCACCCGGAGAAACACTTGAACAGGCATTCAAGAAATCTGAGCACGGCGGTCATCTCAACACAACAAAAGAGGGTCCCACGAAGTAGGTGGTCAACTCAGCGCATTGAGCAATGCAGGACGGAATGCTGGGGACCTGGGCTATGCTGTGCATCAAGGGTTCCTTGCAAACATGCACAGAAGCCCTAGAAGCTGCAGATCACGCAGTACACAGGATTACTGTCTGGCATGGGGAGGCAAGGACTTACCTCCACCAAATTTTGACCGAAGGACCACTGGACTGTCAGGGTCACTTGGATCCAGCCTCTGTGCTCCAGGGACCACACTTGTCAAGATTAGAGGGTACCCAGAGGACCGGTGATGCAGAAGTTTGGTGCATGAGTTAGCAGGAGGAAGATTCCGTTGACCCACGGGATATTTCTTCTTGGCTTCCAGTGCACGATGAAGGCAGAGAGCCCTCAGAGCATGCACCACCAGGAAACAGTTGAGAAAGCCAGCAGGATTAGGCGCTACAATGTCGCTGGTAGTTGTCTTGCTACTTTGTTGCGGTTTTGCAGGCGTCCTGGAGCAGTCAGCGGTTGATCCTTGGCAGAAGTTGAAGAGAGAGATGCAGAGCAACTCTGGTGAGCTCTTGCATTTGTTATCTGAAGAAAAACCCACAGGAGAGACCCCAAATAGCCCTCAGAGGAGGATTGGCCACCTAACCTCGTAAGCACCTATCAGGAGGGGTCTCTGACGTCACTTGCTGGCACTGGCCACTCAAAGGCCTCCATTGTGCCCTCACACCTCTGCATTCAAGATGGCAGAGGTCTGGGACACACTGGAGGAGCTCTGGGCACCACCCCAGGGGTGGTGAGGGACAGGGGAGTGGTCACGCCACTTTCCTTTGTCCAGTTTTGCACAAGAGCAGGGGCTGGGGGATCTCTGAACCGGTGTAGACTGGCTTATGCAAGGAGGGCACCATCTGTGCCCTTCAAAGCATTTCCAGAGGCTGGGGAGGCTACTCCTCCCCAGCCCTCAACACCTATTTCCAAAGGGAGAGGGTGTAACATCCTCTCTCAGAGGAAGTCCTTTGTTCTGCCTTCCTGGGACTGGGCTGGCCAGACCCCAGGAGGGCAGAAGCCTGTCTGTGGGTTGGCAGCAGCGGTAGCTGCAGTGAAAACCCCAGAGAGCTAGTTTGGCAGTACCCGGGGACCATGCTGGAGCACCGGGGATGCATGGGATTGCCACCCCAATACCAGATTCGGCATGGGGGGACAATTCCATGATATTAGACATGTTACATGGCCATATTCGGAGTTACCATTGTGAAGCTACATATAGGTATTGACCTATATGTAGTGCATGCGTGTAATGGTGTCCCCGCACTCACAAAGTCCGGGGAAATTGCCCTGAATAATGTGGGGACACCTTGGCTAGTGCCAGGGTGCCCTCACACTTAGTAATTTTGCACCTACGCTTCACCAAGTGAGGATTCGACATATAGGTGACTTATAAGTTACGTAAGTGCAGTGTAAAATGGCTGTGAAATAACGTGGACGCTATTTCACTCAGGCTGCAGTGGCAGTCCTGTATAAGAATTGTCTTAGCTCCCTATGGGTGGCAAATGAAATGCTGCAGCCCATAGGGATTTACTGGAACCCCAATACCCTGGGTACCTAGGTACCATATACCAGGGAATTATAAGGGTGTTCCAGTGTGCCAATCAGAATTGGTGAAAATGGTCACTAGCCTGCAGTGACAATTTAAAAAGCAGAGAGAGCATAAACACTGAGGTTCTGGTTAGCAGAGCCTCCGTGATACAGTTAGGCACCACATAGGGAACACATATAGGCCACAAACTATGAGCACTGGGGTCCTGGCTAACAGGATCCCAGTGACACAGGTAAAAACAAACTGACACACAAGTAAAAATGGGGGTAACATGCCAGGCAAGATAGTACTTTCCTACAACCAGTGTTTACAATTCTTTGGATCTGGAGATGATTCCCTACTCTTGGCTGTGTTCAATAACTGTCCCAGTATTAAAGAAGGGCAATAGAGCAGACCCTAAATGCTACAGACCCATTTCATTATTTGACATTCCACGCAAAAATCAAGGACAGAGTCTTATATAGTAGGATAACCGATTGGGCCACTGATAATAGAGTGATTAATAAGTGCCAATATGGTTTTAGAAGCTGCCTTGGAACTATTGACCAATGACTCAATTTAAATTTGATTATTGGTAAGTACTCAGTGGCCATAAATTCCAGTCTATATTTAGCCTTTTTGGATCTGTCCATGGCATTTGATTGTGTGAACTGTGGTAAGATTTGGCAAACATTGGTGAACTTGAAAAAGGATCCTGCTCTTATTCATATGTTGATCTCTTTGCACACAGGCACCCAGGCCAGGGTGAGGTTTGGAAGGAATGGAGAACTTACTAACGATTTTAGAATTCAACGTGGCGTGGCAGGGGTGTGTCCTTGCCCAGCTAATTTTTATTTTGTATATAAATGATTTAGGCACAGTACTTAGTCAGTGTACTTCTGACATGCCCCGAGTGAAGGGTGCTCCCCCTTCCTGTACTACTGTATGCTGATGATGCGGTCTTAATCGCCTGCACCCCAAATGTGCTGTACCTTTTAGTGTGTACCTTTCTTGATTTTATGGGCAAGCTTGAGTTGCACAGTAATTTTGCTAAGTAATTTTTAATGACATGTGGATGTCATCACAAGAAGCCCTTGGCCTTCCATGGAGGTAACAGCATACTCTCAAGCACTAGCACTTTTTTTGAGGGGAGGTGACCTTTAGCTCTTCTGGCTCTTGGGCTCAGCATATAGCACATAGCTTGGCCACGTTTTCAAGGGTGCTTGGTTCTTTGTTGTCCCTTGCGTAAGGGCAGAAGGCCCTTACGTTCCCTTATGCAAATTTGCTATACCCAGTGCACCCCGATAGAAACCTACGGGGCAGGCATTTGGGAACAGGCTGACTCGATAAACTTACAAATGGAAGATAACCGATTTCTTCTGAAAATTCTTCCAGCTCCCTTATTAACCCCTAGTTTCATATGCCATAGCGAACTGGGAGTTGATCACAAGTGATATCACAAGTGATTTCACCCGTAGTAGGCAAGCACTGCTATGGATGTCTATTTGGAGGTCTGAAAAACAGAGCTGACCAAGGAGATAATTTTAGTTTGCTTGGCTTGTGGAAGGGGCCACCTTGCTGTAATATGTCAAATGCTATTTGGAGGGAGTTTAGGCCATTGTTTCTCGGATGGAAGCCAGTTGAGAATCGTTAGCAGAGGGAAAGCAAGAGAGCGGCTGCAGGACTGGGTTAAAGTTGAAAGATTGCAAGTAGATGGGTACAAATCAAGTGTGAAGAACTATTCATGTTTTAATGTGGGGGGAGGGAGCTTCTAAAATTATCTGTGGGATAACAATCTGAATTGGCATAGAAGCTTATTGTTTAGGTTTCGACCCGGTATTTTGAAGTATTCACTTTGTTTCCCCATTGGTTATCAGCCAGATCTTGATGTCCAGACCTTGATGTTAGGCTGTGCCCATGTCGCAATTAGCAAACGCAGACTATGATTCATATTTTTTTTTCCTGTGATTTTTCTATGATGTTTACTAAAAATGTTCTCATTCCCCTAATAAAGGCTAGGAATATCCGTACTCACCTTGTTGCCTATGACATGGTGATGGGGCTAGCTGATGAAGATATCTGTAATCATGTGTTTTTATTTCTTCAGGTAGCTGTCCGCTCGAGAAAATCTATGGGTCCGATTAAGTGCTTTGCTGTGTTGGTTTCTGCTGTTTTTGATTGTTTTTTAAACTGCACATTTTTTATTTGATTTGTTTTTTTTAAATCTGATTTGTTCACATGTGTATTATTTGCTTTTATATTTATTTATTCATATAAACCAAATAAAGATTGACCGAATCGAATCAACTACATTTGGTATTTTTAAGACAAAACATACAGAATGATGCACGGGATCAACATGGGTTCTGTAAATACTCCTTATTCAACATTTGTGAGTCATTCCAAGTATAGGCCAAGTATAGGCCTGGATTTACAAAGAATATGGCGCATGCAGCTTTCATGCCTCCAGAAGACTTGCAAAATCTGACTGCAGTTTCAGTTAAACCTTTACACTTTGCTCACCTTCTCAAGGCTGAAAAATATATTTTTGCTTTAACATACTGAGAAGGGATGTCAATTTTTATGTAGTCCATATGATGGAAACCTTATCTGTAGTCCTATTGCCCTCAGTCTACGAAAGAACAAACATATTTTTGTCGTATCGTCTAATCATGGGCTCCAATTAAAGATATAGAAAGGTGGGTGGAAAAGACGGGCAGGTACACTGAGTACATGAAGACTTCAGACAGTGTGTCATCATGTACCTCCCTAGTGTGTACGTCATCTTCATACTCAGATTCGTTCTCAGAATGTATCAGAAATGTTCCTTTAAGAAATACAATTTTGCAATAAGATGTCTTTGTTACCCCTGCCTTTGTCTCTAGGATAACTTTACTCTGATCTCCAGGGCATACTTTGGGATGACTCGTTTTAGGAATTACATTTTGTAACTACTCACAGCCACCTACCATGATGAGTGTAAAGGCACAAGAGATGCGGGAGAAGCATATGTTATTCACTCGCTATGCCTCGTCTTTGTCAGTTTGTGCTGCTGTTTTGAAAGATGGTGTAGGAATATAAGTGGGAGAGAAAATAACTTGCTAGAGGGTACAGAAGGACAGTGAAAATAACACATCCCGTGGCGATTCAAGCCAATTGGAATATAGGACTTACCCACCACCAGCTCTCTCACACCCTTCCAGCTGATGTCACCCCCGGACTCATGAACGAGGATAATGTTGATTCTTCTCTGGATACCCTGTTAAGTGAGACAGAGACAGAAGATGTCAGACAGGAAATAAAGCATAGTGAGTATTGGAAGGAAATATAGAAACAATGGAAAGCAAAAGGCGTTGGTAGAAGACTATTGCCCTCGGTACAAGTTGTGCCAAATGGGACAGTATATTATTGACAAGCGGTAAAAATACCACCACATCCAGGTAAAGAAATTACAATGCGGTAAATCTCTTATTGTGAGTTTTCAATATCAAAATCAAGCATAACATGCAGAATCGATATTTAACAGATTGAATTCCGCATGCTTGCCTTTTTTTACGGGCCTTTTCCCCTGATAAATTTTGGCAAGTTTGAGGTTCCGGAATCTATCAGAGGAAAACTTCAAGAGTGTGATAATTATCGCGCAACTCCTCAGGAAAGTATCTTCGGGTTGGGGGATTGGAACGCCCCTCCTCCCCAATATTTACTGTCATTCGGGTAACGCTACACAGCTGATGTGCTTTTAAGTTGACTTTTGACTTGGCTGTGGAAAACCATGTTGTGACAAGGCCCAGACATAATGTGTGCATTGAGCCACTTTGTAATTATGGCGTAGTGTTTTTGGCAATCTAATGCCACATAAAGGTAAAAACAATGACGCTATTGTGTTGTTAGGATGGTGCTAGGGGCTCTTAAATCAGTGCCTTAGTTTTTCAGTCACGAATAGCTAAATGAATGACTTCCCCAGGTAGAATGTTCACACTGTTGGTAACTGTGTGTCTGGTGTATGTCAAAGAGGAGTAAAATAGCGGGGCCCACTGTACGCCAGGAGACTCTTGACAAAGCTCATTGTAAGTCATTGAGGCATGGGTAGCAGGAGTAACAAGTGTGTGTGTGTATATGTGTCTGTCTGTCTCTCTGCAAGTCATTACTAAAGAGCTCTGGTGGAGTCATTCTTCCATCAGGTGAAGAATATAGGCCTGTTGGTCTTCAGGGATAAATGTATCAGTAGATAGCTCTGTGTTTGCATGGTTAAGGAGAGACAGACAGATATATATATATATATATACCAGCAGAGCAGTGTGCCTTACACCAAAAACTAAAATGATGTGGAGCGCTGCAGGTCAGGTCACGGTTGCCCTAGTAAAAATGTGTGTCACTTGACTGATTGGTGTGGGATGCTGCTAATCAGAGGGATCGGCACATCTAGGGAACAATCAGGAAACTATGTTGTGTGTGTGTGAGACACTGAGAGGTCAGTAGTAGTACTGAGGTTCATTCTAAGGGTGTTGTGTTTCCTTCAGCAACAGAATGATATCGAATGCTGCAGACTGCTGCTGGTCGGGATGGAGGTATTGTGCCATAGCTGTGTGGGACCTGACTTGATTCCAAAGGGTGCTTAAAAATCAGGGCTGAGCTTCATTGTGTGGGGGATGGGCCACAGAGCTGGCATCCAGATGGTTTTTAGGGCCTCATTTACAAGGTTTTGACACAGGGCAGCATTGGAAGGAATCTTGCTGTGCTGCCCTGTAGGAGGCTGGACTGGCTTGTAGTGAGTACCAAGGGGTACTTGCACCTTGCACCAGGCCCAGTTATCCCTTATTAGTGTATAGGGTGTCTAGCAGCTTAGGCTGATAGATAATGGTAGTTTAGCAGAGCAGCTTAGGCTGAACTAGGAGACGTGTGAAGCTACTACAGTACCACTTAGTGTCATATGCACAATATCATAAGAAAACACAATACACAGTTATACTAAAAATAAAGGTACTTTATTTTTATGACAATATGCCAAAGTATCTTAGAGTGTACCCTCAGTGAGAGGATAGGAAATATACACAAGATATATATACACAATAGCAAAAATATGCAGTATAGTCTTAGAAAACAGTGCAAACAATGTATAGTTACAATAGGATGCAATGGGGAAACATAGGGATAGGGGCAACACAAACCATATACTCTAGAAGTGGAATGCGAACCACGAATGGACCCCAAACCTATGTGACCTTGTAGAGGGTCGCTGGGACTATTAGAAAATAGTGAGAGTTAGAAAAATAACCCTCCCCAAGACCCTGAAAAGTGAGTGCAAAGTGCACTAAAGTTCCCCTAAGGACAAAATAGTCGTGTTAGAGGGAAAATGCAAGGAAAACACAAATCAGCAATGCAACAACGATGGATTCCTGACTGAGGGTACCTGTGGAACAAGGGGACCAAGTCCAAAAGTCACAAGCAGCTCGGAGATGGGCAGATGCCCAAGAAATGCCAGCGGTTGGTGCAAAGAAGCTCTTTCTAGGCTGAAGAACTGTGAATACTGCAGGAACGACAAGGGCTAGAGACTTCCCCTTTGGAGGATGGATCCCCCACGCCTTGGAGAGTCGTGCAGAAGTGTTTTCCCGCCGGATGGACTCCAACAAACCTTGCTACATGCAAATCGTGCGTTTGGCGTTTTTGGACGCTGCTGGGGCCCAGGAGGGACCAGGAGGTCGCAAATTGGACCTGCAGAGAGAGGGGACGTCGAGCAAGACAAAGAGCCCTCACTGAAGCAGGTAGCACCCGGAGAAGTGCCAGAAACAGGCACTACGAGGATGCGTGAAACGGTGCTCGCCGAAGTTGCACAAAGGAGTCCCACGTCGCCGGAGACCAACTTAGAAAGTCGTGCAATGCAGGTTAGAGTGCCGTGGACCCAGGCTTGGCTGTGCACGAAGGATTTCCGCCGGAAGTGCACAGGGGCCGGAATAGCTTGCAAAGTCGCGGTTCCCAGCAATGCAGCCCAGCGAGGTGAGGCAAGGACTTACCTCCACCAAACTTGGGCTGAAGAGTCACTGGACTGTGGGGGTCACTTGGACGGTGTCGCTGGATTCGAGGGACCTCGCTCGTCGTGCTGAGAGGAGACCCAAGGGACCGGAAATGCAGCTTTTTGGTGCCTGCGGTTGCAGGGGGAAGATTCCGTCGACCCACGGGAGATTTCTTCGGAGCTTCTGGTGCAGAGAGGAGGCAGACTACCGCCACAGCATGCACAAGCAGGAAAACAGTCGAGAAGGCGGCAGGATCAGCGTTACAGAGTTGCAGTAGTCGTCTTTGCTACTATGTTGCAGTTTTGCAGGCTTCCAGCGCGGTCAGCGGTCGATTCCTTATCAGAAGGTGAAGAGGGAGATGCAGAGGAACTCGGCTGAGCTCATGCATTCGTTATCTAAAGTTTCCCCAGAGACAGAGACCCTAAATAGCCAGAAAAGAGGGTTTGGCTACCTAGGAGAGAGGAAAGGCTACTAACACCTGAAGGAGCCTATCACAAGGATTCTCTGACGTCACCTGGTGGCACTGGCCACTCAGAGCAGTCCAGTGTGCCAGCAGCACCTCTGTTTCCAAGATGGCAGAGGTCTGGAGCACACTGGAGGAGCTCTGGACACCTCCCAGGGGAGGTGCAGGTCAGGGGAGTGGTCACTCCCCTTTCCTTTGTCCAGTTTCGCGCCAGAGCAGGGGCTAAGGGGTCCCTGAACCGGTGTAGACTGGCTTATGCAGAATTGGGCACATCTGTGCCCAACAAAGCATTTCCAGAGGCTGGGGGAGGCTACTCCTCCCCTGCCTTCACACCATTTTCCAAAGGGAGAGGGTGTCACACCCTCTCTCAGAGGAAGTTCTTTGTTCTGCCATCCTGGGCCAGGCCTGGCTGGACCCCAGGAGGGCAGCTGCCTGTCTGAGGGGTTGGCAGCAGCAGCAGCTGCAGTGAAACCCCAGGAAGGGCAGTTTGGCAGTACCAGGGTCTGTGCTACAGACCACTGGGATCATGGGATTGTGCCAACTATGCCAGGATGGTATAGAGGGGGCAATTCCATGATCATAGACATGTTACATGGCCATATTCGGAGTTACCATGGTGAAGCTACATATAGGTAGTGACCTATATGTAGTGCACGCGTGTAATGGTGTCCCCGCACTCACAAAGTTCAGTGAATTGGCTCTGAACAATGTGGGGGCACCTTGGCTAGTGCCAGGGTGCCCTCACACTAAGTAACTTTGCACCTAACCTTTACCAGGTAAAGGTTAGACATATAGGTGACTTATAAGTTACTTAAGTGCAGTGTAAAATGGCTGTGAAATAACGTGGACGTTATTTCACTCAGGCTGCAGTGGCAGGCCTGTGTAAGAATTGTCAGAGCTCCCTATGGGTGGCAAAAGAAATGCTGCAGCCCATAGGGATCTCCTGGAACCCCAATACCCTGGGTACCTCAGTACCATATACTAGGGAATTATAAGGGTGTTCCAGTAAGCCAATGTAAATTGGTAAAAATGGTCACTAGCCTGTCAGTGACAATTTGAAAGTAATGAGAGAGCATAACCACTGAGGTTCTGGTTAGCAGAGCCTCAGTGAGACAGTTAGGCACCACACAGGGAACATACACATGCACACCTATGAGCACTGGGGCCCTGTGTGACAGGGTCCCAGTGACACATACATATAGGCCACAAACCTATGAGCACTGGGGTCCTGACCAGCAGGATCCCAGTGACACATAACAACCATACTGAAAACATGGTGTTTTCACTATGAGCACTGAGGCCTGGCTATCAGGATCCCAGTGAGACAGTGAAAACAGTGACAAACACCCTGACATACACTCACAAACAGGCCAAAAGTGGGGGTAACAAGGCTAGAAAGAGGCTACCTTCTCACACAACCCCCCCCCCCAAACGAAGGACAATAAGGCTAACCTTGGCCAGTTGAGACTTTATTGTCTAAGTGGTGATAAGTAGAGAGTAGCTCTGCAATAGACTGGTTACTCCCTTTATCATCCACTATATGGTTACTTCCCTGTGGGGATGTAAACCACCCTGTTTGAAGTTTTTTAGCTAAGCAACAATGTGAAGATGTATTTTCAGAGTTTCTATCAGTAAGTTTTAGGTTAGAGCAGTGGGAATTGTCCACTGAACCTATTTGTAGTGATGGAAATGCCAGACAGGGATGCTGTCTCAGAAAAGCCATAGCTGGGCAAAAACTTTGTCCATCTGGCTGGAAGAGAGAACAGGGATGCTGTTTCTCTTGAGTTGGAGCAGGGCAGGGATGCTGTCCTATGAGCTCCACACTAGGGCAGGGATGCTGTCCTAAGTGTTGTGAGGTAGTGCAGGGTTTCTGCACTAAAGTTTCTCTGGGAGGGTTGGAGGGATGCTCCATGTTAACTAAAATGGTGCTGTTTTTCTCACCAATGTTAGTTATCCCACAGAGAGGTACTTCCACCTCAGGGAGTCCAGCTTTGCCAGCTGATGATTCCCTTGGAACAGGTGCCACCCCAGGAGAGGTTTCTCCCACCACAGGAATAGTATCCTGAATGGTAGGGTGGTTAGGGGATACTGTGATACCCTTTTTACCTGTTGATGGAGAGGGATCCTGAGTTTTCAGGCCTTCTCTCCTTTGCTTTTTCATTTCACTTGAAATGAGAGGGAACAATTCCTCAGGGATGCCCAGCATGGCTGCATGGGCATAAAACTCTACATCAGCCCAACCTGAGGCCTCTAGGTCATTACCTAAGAGACAGTCTACAGGTAAGCTAGGTGATACCACCACCTGCTTAGGGCCAGTAACTCCACCCCAACTAAACTGAATTATAGCTAAGGGAAGAAACTTAGTGGAGTTATGGACATCAATAATCTTATACTGTTGTCCAATGATGTGTTGTTCAGGAGGCACTAGGTTTTCAGTCACCAAAGTGAAACTGGCACCTGTGTCCCTGTAGGCCAAGGCCTCAACACCATTTATTGAAACTGTCTGCCTGTACTTATCCATTGTAAGGGGACAAGCAGCCAGTGTGGCAAGGCCAATGCCACTAGGTGTGACAGAAACTGTCTTGGGACTGATTACATCAGTTTCCACTATGGACCCATAAGTGAACCCAACTACACCCTTTGCTTGACTGTTGCCAGCAGTCCCACCACTAGTACCACTACTGCTAGGGGCACTAGAGCTTGATGTATTAGTGGTGGTAGGCTCAGGGGGTTTACCTGGACAGGACTTATCCCCTGGCCTATGGCCTCTGTTTTTACACACAAAGCACCAAGGCTTTTTAATGTGTGCAGGTTGGGAAGAAGAGGAAGAATTTGTTTTATCCCCACCCTCTGAAGAGTGTTTAAGATTTGAAGTGGGATCTTTGGTTTTACCCTTATCCCCATGCTTATCTTGAGATTTTTCACCATCTTTCTTCTTATTGCCATCTTTGTCACCCCCTGTATGAACTTTTCTGTTCACCCTTGTTCTGACCCATTTGTCTGCCTTCTTTCCCAATTCTTGGGGAGAGGTCAGATCAGAGTCTACCAGGTACTGGTGCAACAAATCAGACACACAATTATTAAGTATATGCTCTCTCAGGATTGTGTTATACAGGCTTTCATAATCAGTAACTTTACTGCCATGTAACCACCCCTCCAAGGCCTTCACTGAATGGTCAATGAAATCAACCCAGTCTTGTGAAGACTCCTTTTTGGTCTCTCTGAACTTTATCCTGTACTGTTCAGTGGTTAAGCCATAACCATCCAGGAGTGCATTCTTAAGAACTTGGAAATTATTAGCATCATTTTCTTTTACAGTAAGGAGCCTATCCCTACCTTTTCCAGTAAATGATAGCCATAAGATAGCAGCCCACTGCTTTTGAGGGACATCCTGTACAGCACAGGCCCTCTCAAGTGCAGCAAACCACTTGTTAATGTCATCCCCCTCCTTATAAGGGGGAACTATCTTGTGCAGATTCCTGGAATCATGCTCTTTTGCAGGATGACTATGGGGAATACTGCTGCTGCCACCATGGGTTTCTAAACCCAACTTCTGTCTTTCCCTCTCTACTTCTAAAGACTGTCTATCCAAATCCAGCTGTTGCTTCTTGAGCTTCAGTCTGGTTTGTTCCACTCTCAATCTATTGAGCTCCCTTTCTAACAATCTGTCATCAGGGTGGGTGGGAGGGACATTTCTAGATACAGAGGTATGATGGGAATGAACAGAAGGGGACCTGTCCCTTACAGAGGGCACCCTAACAGCTTGGCTACCAGTATAATGTGAGAGCACACCATTAGTATGGTGTGATTCAACCTCTGTACCAACTATGCTAGACTGTCTAGTAATGGGCAGGCTGAGAAGTTTCTTTCCTGAACCTTTTCCTGGGGGAGTCCCTGGATCAGATTGAGAACCATTGGCTACTTTTTCTACAAATTGGGCACTTATGGCCTTATCCTGTACTCTAAGCATATTAATTAACAGTTCTAAGGAAGGATTCTTCCCTACACTCAAACCTCTCTCTATGCAGAGACTCCTTGCTCCTTTCCAGCTAAGGTGATCATATGCAAGTTTGGACAGTTCAACATTTTGGCCTGTGCCAGACATTTTTTTGAGAGAGTTAAAGTGATAGAAAAAGAAAAAAAAGTTTTCAGAACTTTTTGGAAAGACAGAAAAAACTTTTTAAACTTTTAAGAATTTTTTGAAAGTTTAGAAGTACTTTTCAGCACTTAGAAAAGAGTGAAAAGAGGAAATGCAAAACTTTTTGGCTATGTGTATATACACTGACCTTGTTTTGTATATTTTTCTCTTATGAAAAGTACAATGACAAGAGTGGTAAGTAGTCTCAAGTACTTATCCCACCACTGCACAACCAATGTAGGAGGCTGGACTGGCTTGTAGTGAGTACCAAGGGGTACTTGCACCTTGCACCAGGCCCAGTTATCCCTTATTAGTGTATAGGGTGTCTAGCAGCTTAGGCTGATAGATAATGGTAGCTTAGCAGAGCAGCTTAGGCTGAACTAGGAGACGTGTGAAGCTACTACAGTACCACTTAGTGTCATATGCACAATATCATAAGAAAACACAATACACAGTTATACTAAAAATAAAGGTACTTTATTTTTATGACAATATGCCAAAGTATCTTAGAGTGTACCCTCAGTGAGAGGATAGGAAATATACACAAGATATATATACACAATAGCAAAAATATGCAGTATAGTCTTAGAAAACAGTGCAAACAATGTATAGTTACAATAGGATGCAATGGGGAAACATAGGGATAGGGGCAACACAAACCATATACTCTAGAAGTGGAATGCGAACCACGAATGGACCCCAAACCTATGTGACCTTGTAGAGGGTTGCTGGGACTATTAGAAAATAGTGAGAGTTAGAAAAATAACCCTCCCCAAGACCCTGAAAAGTGAGTGCAAAGTGCACTAAAGTTCCCCTAAGGACAAAATAGTCGTGTTAGAGGGAAAATGCAAGGAAAACACAAATCAGCAATGCAACAACGATGGATTCCTGACTGAGGGTACCTGTGGAACAAGGGGACCAAGTCCAAAAGTCACAAGCAGCTCGGAGATGGGCAGATGCCCAAGAAATGCCAGCGGTTGGTGCAAAGAAGCTCTTTCTAGGCTGAAGAACTGTGAATACTGCAGGAACGACAAGGGCTAGAGACTTCCCCTTTGGAGGATGGATCCCCCACGCCTTGGAGAGTCGTGCAGAAGTGTTTTCCCGCCGGATGGACTCCAACAAACCTTGCTACATGCAAATCGTGCGTTTGGCGTTTTTGGACGCTGCTGGGGCCCAGGAGGGACCAGGAGGTCGCAAATTGGACCTGCAGAGAGAGGGGACGTCGAGCAAGACAAAGAGCCCTCACTGAAGCAGGTAGCACCCGGAGAAGTGCCAGAAACAGGCACTACGAGGATGCGTGAAACGGTGCTCGCCGAAGTTGCACAAAGGAGTCCCACGTCGCCGGAGACCAACTTAGAAAGTCGTGCAATGCAGGTTAGAGTGCCGTGGACCCAGGCTTGGCTGTGCACGAAGGATTTCCGCCGGAAGTGCACAGGGGCCGGAATAGCTTGCAAAGTCGCGGTTCCCAGCAATGCAGCCCAGCGAGGTGAGGCAAGGACTTACCTCCACCAAACTTGGGCTGAAGAGTCACTGGACTGTGGGGGTCACTTGGACGGTGTCGCTGGATTCGAGGGACCTCGCTCGTCGTGCTGAGAGGAGACCCAAGGGACCGGAAATGCAGCTTTTTGGTGCCTGCGGTTGCAGGGGGAAGATTCCGTCGACCCACGGGAGATTTCTTCGGAGCTTCTGGTGCAGAGAGGAGGCAGACTACCCCCACAGCATGCACAAGCAGGAAAACAGTCGAGAAGGCGGCAGGATCAGCGTTACAGAGTTGCAGTAGTCGTCTTTGCTACTATGTTGCAGTTTTGCAGGCTTCCAGCGCGGTCAGCGGTCGATTCCTTATCAGAAGGTGAAGAGGGAGATGCAGAGGAACTCGGCTGAGCTCATGCATTCGTTATCTAAAGTTTCCCCAGAGACAGAGACCCTAAATAGCCAGAAAAGAGGGTTTGGCTACCTAGGAGAGAGGAAAGGCTACTAACACCTGAAGGAGCCTATCACAAGGATTCTCTGACGTCACCTGGTGGCACTGGCCACTCAGAGCAGTCCAGTGTGCCAGCAGCACCTCTGTTTCCAAGATGGCAGAGGTCTGGAGCACACTGGAGGAGCTCTGGACACCTCCCAGGGGAGGTGCAGGTCAGGGGAGTGGTCACTCCCCTTTCCTTTGTCCAGTTTCGCGCCAGAGCAGGGGCTAAGGGGTCCCTGAACCGGTGTAGACTGGCTTATGCAGAATTGGGCACATCTGTGCCCAACAAAGCATTTCCAGAGGCTGGGGGAGGCTACTCCTCCCCTGCCTTCACACCATTTTCCAAAGGGAGAGGGTGTCACACCCTCTCTCAGAGGAAGTTCTTTGTTCTGCCATCCTGGGCCAGGCCTGGCTGGACCCCAGGAGGGCAGCTGCCTGTCTGAGGGGTTGGCAGCAGCAGCAGCTGCAGTGAAACCCCAGGAAGGGCAGTTTGGCAGTACCAGGGTCTGTGCTACAGACCACTGGGATCATGGGATTGTGCCAACTATGCCAGGATGGTATAGAGGGGGCAATTCCATGATCATAGACATGTTACATGGCCATATTCGGAGTTACCATGGTGAAGCTACATATAGGTAGTGACCTATATGTAGTGCACGCGTGTAATGGTGTCCCCGCACTCACAAAGTTCAGTGAATTGGCTCTGAACAATGTGGGGGCACCTTGGCTAGTGCCAGGGTGCCCTCACACTAAGTAACTTTGCACCTAACCTTTACCAGGTAAAGGTTAGACATATAGGTGACTTATAAGTTACTTAAGTGCAGTGTAAAATGGCTGTGAAATAACGTGGACGTTATTTCACTCAGGCTGCAGTGGCAGGCCTGTGTAAGAATTGTCAGAGCTCCCTATGGGTGGCAAAAGAAATGCTGCAGCCCATAGGGATCTCCTGGAACCCCAATACCCTGGGTACCTCAGTACCATATACTAGGGAATTATAAGGGTGTTCCAGTAAGCCAATGTAAATTGGTAAAAATGGTCACTAGCCTGTCAGTGACAATTTGAAAGTAATGAGAGAGCATAACCACTGAGGTTCTGGTTAGCAGAGCCTCAGTGAGACAGTTAGGCACCACACAGGGAACATACACATGCACACCTATGAGCACTGGGGCCCTGTGTGACAGGGTCCCAGTGACACATACATATAGGCCACAAACCTATGAGCACTGGGGTCCTGACCAGCAGGATCCCAGTGACACATAACAACCATACTGAAAACATGGTGTTTTCACTATGAGCACTGAGGCCTGGCTATCAGGATCCCAGTGAGACAGTGAAAACAGTGACAAACACCCTGACATACACTCACAAACAGGCCAAAAGTGGGGGTAACAAGGCTAGAAAGAGGCTACCTTCTCACATGCCCTGTGTAGGAAAGTACCCTCTTTCTTGGCATGGTTACCCCCTTTTTCTGCCTGTTGTCAGTGTGCTTGACTGTGTTTGCTGGGATCCTGATAACCAGGATCCCAGTGATTATGCTCTCTCTCCCAAAACTCTGTATTTCACCCACAATTGGCACACTGGTGCCCCATTAAAAGTCCCTAGTATAAGGTACCTAGGTACCCAGGGCATTGGGGTTCTAGGGGACCCTATGGGCTGCTGCAAATATTTTGCCACCCATAGGGAGCCCAAGCAAAGGCTTCTACAGGACTGCCATTGCAGCCTGCGTGAAAAGGTGCAAGCACCCTTTCACTGCCATTTTTCACTACACCAGGATGCTTACAAGTCACCCCTTTGGCAGGACTTCTAGCCCAGAGGGCAGGGTGCAAAGTACGTGTGTTTGAGGGCACCCCTGCACTAGCAGACGTGCCCCCACAAACTCTATGCCCATTTTCCTGGATTTTGTGAGTGCGGGGATGCCATTTTATGTGTGTATTGGACATAGGTCACTAACTATGTCCAGCTACACTATGGTAACTCCGAACATAGGCATGTTTGGTATCAAACATGTTGGAACCATACCCAAAGGCTTTTGCAAGCATTGGTTGTATGATTCCATGCACTCTGGGGGCTCCTTAGAGGACCCCCCAGTATTGCCATTACAGCCTTCTTGGGGTTGCAGGCAGTTCAGCGGCTGCCACCCCCCAGACAGGTTTCTGCCCTCCTGTTGCTTGAGAAGCTCGAGACCACGAAGGCAGAACAAAGGATTTCCTTTGGGAGATGGGTGCTACACCCTCTCCCTTTGGAAATAGGTGTAACAGGCTTTGGGAAGCCACTGGAAATACTTTGAAAGGCACATTTGGTGCCCTCCTTGCATAAACCAGTCTACTCTGGTTCAGAGCCCCTCAGCCCCCGCTCTGGCACGAAATTGGACAAAGGAAAGGAGTGTGACCACTCCCCTGTCCATCACCACCCCAGGGGTGGTGCTCAGAGCTCCTCCAGAATGTCCCTGGATTTTGCCATCTTGGATTTAAGGTTGGCAGGGAACTCTGGGAGCATCTGAGTGGCCAGTGCCAGCAGGTGACGTCAGAGCCCCCTACTCATAGGTGGTCACTAAGCTGGGTGACCACACTCTTTCAGGGTTATTTAGAGTCTCTCCTTTGGGTGGTTCCTCAGATTCGGATTACAAGACTCAAGCAGGAATCCTCTGCACCCTCTACTTCGATTTCTGACCGAAAAAACTGCATCTGGACACTTTAGGACCCTACAAGCTGCAACAAAGAAGTACAACACCTTCTTCAACCTTGTATTTCCGGCTCCTTCCAGCAACTGCAACATTTCCCCAGTCGTTCATTCTCTGAGGACAGTCCATCTTCAGCCTGCATCAGAAGGAAGGTATCTCCCTTGCAGTGAAGGAGTCACTCCACTGCTTCTGCAGGCACCACGTGCAACGACAACTGGCTGCATGGATCATCTTTCCTGCTGAACTGCATGGAACCTGCATCATGAGTGGTGGAGTGAAGTGGTCCAGATAGTCTTCTCTTCGAACTGTCCAACTTGGGTGAAGGTAAGCCCTTGCCCACCCACACAGGACAGTAGCCCTATGTACCGCATCATTTGCAGCTGCCAAGGCTTTCTGGCATCCTTCCTCCAAGATCTTCATGCATCCTGAAGCTCAATCCCCCAGCACTCCTTCCTGCGATGCACAGCTCCCTGAGTGGTTCTCCGGCGGCGTGGGAGCCTTTTTTGTAGTGCTGCGTGGGCCTCTTCTGTGACTTTCCTGTCTCCGTCCGGTGGGACTCCTGTGGGTGCTGCCTGGTCTTCTGTGGGCTCTCTGTGCTGCTGAGGGCCCTCTCTGACTCCCTCTTCTGGGTAGAGTCCACCTGGTCCTTCCTGGTCCCCGGGAGCACCATTTTCCGCTAACCGTGAGCTTTGCGTGTGCCAAGGCTTGTTGGCGGATTCAAATGATCCAAACCTGACTGCAATCCTCCATCTGGTGTGGGATATCACCTGCACCCTCCAGGAATCCGACTTCGTCTTCTTTGGTACAGTGCTGACTCTTCTTCTTCACTGGTGGTTCACCTTTTGCCCCGTCATCCGGGTTGTTAGGAGCTTCTGCCCTTCCCGGACTCTTCTGTGCTTGTTCCCCTTTTTCTACAGGTCCACTGGTCCAGGAACCCACTGTTGGTGTCTTGCAGTCTCTTTTCGGTTTTGCAATATTCTTTTTTACTTCTCCGTCTGTGCTCTGGGAAACTTACTATGATTTACTCCTGTTTTCCTGGTCGCTGGGGTGGGTTGTGGTACTTACCTTTGGACTTTCCTAGTACTCTCAGCTCCCCTCTACACACTACACTTGCCCAGGTGAGGGACCGACTTTCGCATTCCACTTTCTTAGTATATGGTTTGTGCACCCCCTAGGCCCATTTCTAACTATTGTGATTGTCACTATTTGCACTGTTTTTTAACCGTTTTTATGACTTTTTCAGCATAATAGTGTATATAATTTGTATATTACTTACCTCCTAAGGGAGTATAGCCTCTATGATATTTGTGTTACCAAAATAAAGTACCTTTATTTTTGTAACACTGGTATTTTCTTTCAAGTACTAAGGCCCACATCTATACTTTTTGATGCAAAACTGCACAATAGCAGTTTTGCGTCAAAAAGCTAAGCGCTGGCTAGCGCCATTTTTTTAGTGGCATCTGGGCATCATATTTATACCATGACGAACAACAGTGCTAAAAACTGGTTAGAGTATAAAATGTTGACGTTAACCTTTGTGTCTTGTTGTAAGGCAAAATGACGTTAACGCTGCAAAAATGACTAACCTGTTTTACAGCATGCAAATATGTTGCAAAATGGAAATGCACCATTTTAAACCACATAAGCATCAACTTCAGACGCTAATGCAGAAAACATTGCAAAGGAGAGGCAAAATGGACCCAGCAAGCCAGGAGAGAACCCAGGGTGACCCAATTAATTCAGGAACCAGCCAGGAGGACACACACAAGTCCCAGGGGAGGGAGAAGAAAAAGCACAAGTCGTTTTAGTGCAGAGGAGCATGAAATCCTTGTGAGAGAGGTGACGGAGCACCAGCAACAACTATTTGTCACCTCCAAATTGCCAATTGGTAGGAGAGAGGCAATAAAGCAGCAGATAGTTGACAACATTAACAGTGTGGCAGAGGTGAGGAGAACCGTGACTGAGTGCAAGAAATGCTGGCATGATTGTAAGCGAAGGACAAAGGAGAAAATGGCAAGGAAGGCAGCACTGCAAACTGGATGTGGAAGTCCAGCACCACAAGAGGACCTTGACGAGATGGAGGAGATAGTTGCAGTGGTCATCCCTGAGGAACCGGTTAATGGAATCACAGGGACAGGACAGTGCAGACTACCAGGAACCACCACAAATACAGGATAAGTTGCATGGGGGAAATTAACGCAAAATTGTCAAGTGCAAGAAGGGGGAAGCACGTAGGACACACTCAATGGATATGAAAGGTGCGCAGAGGGACACAATGCACATGAATCAAGTTGCACCATTGTCAGGTGCAAGAAGGGGGAAGCACGTATGACACACTCAATGGATGTGAAAGGTGCACAGAGGGACACATTGCACATGAATCAAGTTGCACCATTGAAACGTAAGCAACACATACTCAACCTGGACATATGTTAATTACCAGTGCTACAGACCTACATGTACAGATGCAGCACGTAGGATGGAAGGCATGTCTAATTACTCTGTCTCTGGTTGTGTTATCACAACATCCCCTGCATATAGTCAAACAAACCCTACTATCACGATGAAGACCTCAGAGACTAGGAAGTCAGTCAATACCATTCCTGGGGTTACGTCATGGTGGTGTCCCTTGCATAAACACTTTGCAGCTGGCTTGTCCCATTGCCAAAACACGTCTTCTGCATCTTACAGCACACAATTAAATGCAATCTTTCCCAACATTACCCAGACATGTGCCGGAAGCACCACCACTGTGCACATCCTCATAATTCAGCCACTACCCCATCATGCAGTAAAGATGCCTCTCTGAGTGGAGGGGAAAGTAATCTGGGCAGCCGCTGGGGGAACTGCAGGCTGGTCCAATATCACAGGAAACATGCCACTACCTAGTGTGACTAAACTGATGTAGTGTGGAGCCACACATTTTGACACTGATCAGAACTGTGCCACTAGAGAAAATATATACTACAGTTTGCAATCTGTAAGTCACAACACATACAGGCTGAGCCCACAACTACTCTGACACAGCCATGTGAGACACACAGGAATGGGGAAATAACCACACAAACACAACGCATGGTGTTTGTCTGTGAACATAAAAGTGTACAATTTCACATTGACAGGCGGGGAATGGTGCATGGCAAGTCTGGTGTTGGTAAGTCTGCTAATGCAGTTTACCCTTTGCGGTTGGCAGTATGAGTTACATGCTGGGATGGCGGGTGGAAATCTGTCTGCTCATGTCAGCTCTGTGGGGCAGTTACTACTACATTGTTGATGCATCAAACAGAGTCAGTGCCAATCATGGGGTGCATTGGGTGTGACAGGACATGCTGCCCTTAGCTCTGAAAAACAGGCAGTGGAAAGCGCAAAGGGCCTGGGCATGGGGCCCACTGAACTGCCCATGCCAGTGCATGGGCTGTGCAGGGGCACACAGGAGCACACCACACCACATCATCACCAACCTTTGCATGGGGGTTTCACTGCCATGCAAAGGCTGGTGGAAAAGTGGGAACATACCTGGAGGGTAGCGTTGATTGTAATACTGGTCTAATTGTCACAAGACAGGTGGCATTGCCAGTGTGTAAGCTGCCGGCAACCTGCCAGTGCCAGGCCATTGGTCCATGGGGCATTCCCCGTGGACAACATGTGCCACTACCAACTGCGCTGTTGGGGTTAGTCATATTGACAATGGCAGTCTGGTGGGCATAGGACTGCCGGACTTGTAATGAGGATCCATCTATGCACTAGTATAACTACCTGCAAAATCACCATCAAACTAGCTTGAGGCCCCGACCTAAGTTCAACGTTTGTCAACTGGCTATGTCCATTAATTTTTTGCCATCAGGTACTTTCATGTAGCAAATAATGTACACATCAGCAAATGATACCCATGCTGGCCATCTCTGGGTCCACCCCTGGGCCTGTGTCAAATTAGCTGCTCTGCCACGATGCTGTATCTCTTGCACCATAGTGCAAGGCTGGCTGCATTGAGGAGGAAGATCATAGTTCTGTAGGAAGGAGCACCTTGAAGCACAAACAGAAACTGAAATGGCCATCTGCTCGGTCCATATGTGCTGTGCAATGTAGCAGACATACACATATATCAACATGAGGAGCAAACAAAGGAAACAACAACATAGTGCCTTGCTAATGCCATCCCTAGGGTGGTGTAAGGTTTCAGTACCACCCAGTGTATGTGAAACATGTAAAACTGGGACAGGGGCATATTGCAATGTGTGTTGCTGTGGCTTGACCTCTGCAACACCCATTGCAAGGCCCTACCATGCAAATGGATGCATAGGAAGGGTCCACAATAACAAGATGGTGTCAAGCCACCAAAAGGATATACATTATACCTAGTAAATATGACGCAGCCAATTGCGCCACCTGAGCTTCCCCTCATGTGACACTCAGGTGGGGCAAAGTGCTGATAGACTGCACCCATGATGTACAGGAACAATGTTTGGGCTGTAAGTTGTCACTGAGCCTTCAATAGCAAGTCAGTGTCGTGACATGTCAACTGCCACAGCATTGAAAAATTTATTTTACACCATCTCATTGCAGAAAATGATGGCTCTGCTGATCTGCCTGTCCTGGAGTTCCCCGGTGACTTGGATGATCAGCAGACAATCATCAGCCAAGAGACCCTCCAAGATGTCCTGGTATCCCTCCAGACACCATCTCTAGTTGCAAGGAGGACACATAATGTAGCAGTCACCCCAGATGCTCCACCCAACACCCCAATACTACAACCTGCCAGCACCGACACAGCTGAGGACTCTGAGGACCCAGGGACAAGCTTTGAGAGAACAGTGGTAGGAGTCCAGCGGGAGCTGGCCAAGCAGGTGCGGGTGGAGATGGAGACTGTGGCAGCCAGCCTAGATGGAATGCGCACATGCCTTGTGACGGCCAATGAACGTACAGCTGCCAAACGAGGCACACACTCCCCACTGCATGGAGTCCAGCAGTGTCTGAGGGACATAGCTGCTGCCATGAGGGAGCGGCCACAACAACTGCCCTCCCAAACTGGCAGCAGCATGATTGAGAACAAGCTGGACTCCATTCAACGTGAAGTGGCTTCCCTCATGGCAGACATGTCTGCATACCATTGGGATTTTGCTGCTATCCTGAAAAATCAGCAGCTCCTCCTTGCAGCACTGATACCATATGTTGTTCCACATATGGCAGCTGCCGGGAACTGGGATTGCACATCTTTAACCTCTGATGTGTGTGTGGGCCCCTCTACCTCCACACCACCACAATCAAGGGCAGAGGAGACACCAGACACGTCAGAGGATGCAGATGTGGAACATATCAGCTTCACTCGTAAGAGTTCCCGGTAGCACCAGCCTATGCCACATGGGCAGTGTTCTTCTTTGTCCTGTGCTTGAGATCATGCCAGTGTTAGCACAGTTGGATATGTCCACTCTTCACCCACACACTGTTGACCTGTCTGCTATGGACATTGTCATTGTCTCTCACTTACCAATTAGCAATTATTGTTCCTCTACACTTTAAGACACTTCTCCCAAGCATGTCCCATGACATGTCCCTCAACCCTTGACTTGTGTTGTGTCACAAATATGTGGATTTCACAAATGGGATCACTGACCTGGAAATTGTAAATATCTCACTACAACACTTCCACTTGTAAATAAACACCTTCTACACAATCAGCATGTCTACTTGTATTGTGATCCATCGACTACTCTAAATGATTGTGATGTGTGTATCCATGTCATTGGTCACAGAATATCAGTACAAGAGTGCCAGACTTTGGGGGCACAAAGCTACAAACAAGGTCCCTAACATGACAAATGTGTATGCTGGTCTCATCACCTAACAAGCAATTCCCCGAGTATGTCACAAATGAAGAACACATGTATGCTTCCCTCACTATATACAGCAGGAATGGCTGTAAAGCAAGTCTAGGGCAATATCTTCAGCTGGGAGTACCAGAACACATTGGTGTGATACGGAGGTACCTAACCTCATTAGTAATTGCCACCGGTCAGTTTAGCAGGATAGTGTTCCAATTTAGGCTGTTGTCAGATGTGCCACAGTTCCCAACATTCCTACACAGGACCCCAACACTGATAGCTGAAGTACCAGACCTTCCTGTCCAATACAAAGTAAACATAGTCATCTTGAGTGGTGGGTTAACTGGATGGCAGATGAATGGACTAGTAGATCTGATGTTGCTGCCAATGTGACAGCTCAGTTGTCAATCAGTGATGCACATGTCAAGAGAGGTATTTGAAGGCAGGAAGGAATCCCTAGGCCAATCCCCAATGTGCCCTGTGCACTCATGGGAAGACCCTGAGACACAAGCATATCACACAAAATGTATGCGAGAATGCAAAAATGTTTAATAAAGTTTCAAGTAACCTAAAAAATAACTAAAACCTACCCTATTCTAAACTAACCTATTCTAACTATACTTATCCAACAACTAAAGCTATCTACCCTATGCTAAACCTAACTTACATATTGATCACCACACTGTAAACATTGCCCCCCCCCACTCCCTTTAAGTTACAAGGGCAACAACTACTAATACTACATATATACTAACTAATCCTAAACACATTTTTTTGTATTTTTTTAATATATGTTTTACTTATTTTATTAATAAAAACACAGATACCCCAACATGACCCCCCAACACAAACACCAACAAATTAACGCATAAGAAGAAAAAAAACCACCCCCAACTACACTTATCCTAACTAATCTAAAAACCTACACTAACCCTCTAAAACCCACAATACAATATCTAAGAACATCGTAAGGGAGGGGACTGAAGTTGGAAATGGCAGATCAGATTGCAGTCACAGTTTTGCCTTTTCTAGTTTCTTTTTGAGGTATTTCAGCATCTTCTTCTTTCCGGCAACATCTTCCTTTGATTTGTCCAAACTTTTGCGAACAAGGAACATGTCCCTTTGCAGATCCTGCATCAACCATGTAGCAATAGCAGCAGGTGGTGTGGGCTGTTGCGCTGCTGTGGTGACTGTTGCAGCCAATGTCATTGGGGTGGTGCTAGCTGTGCACCCCCTGCACTGCTGATGAGCCTGGAGCTTGCTGAGCCTTTTTAGGCAGTGTGGGGGCCCCATGTGGGAATGCCCACCATTCCCCTGTAGCCTTCTCTGCATGGAAGCGGCGACCCATACGTCTGTATCCAGACTCCACTGCCAGGATGTGCCTTACTGCCCTCTTCTGAAACTTCATGCCTATCCTCATTGGTCATGTTGGCAGCTGTAATATGGAGAAAAGCAACCATCAGTGTCCGCATTGTGTGGAGTCTGTATAGATTACTAGTTTACACTGCTACATCTAATTACACATTCACTCCAATCCACATTCCAGAAAAGACAAAGGCCTGATAAATGTAATGTCAACGCTGCCATTGCATCATATTTTTGACGCTTAAGCGATGTAAACCTGCAAAATGAACTAAAATTTTGTAAGTGTGCACTGCTTTAGCGTAAAAAAATGATTTAAAGGCAGCGCTAACTTTACATTGATCAGGTTCAAATTTCCTCATCATCTGTGTCTATTTCCAATCATACATCACCAGTGACTTGGACACGTCTTTGGGAGGAAGGGATGCTGTTGGTAACCATAAGGGGTCAGAGCAGATATGTACACATGCAAGCCTGATCAACATGACTGTCACCTACACTGTGAACATCACATCTACCTTTAAATCTGGTATTCCTATCCCCCCGAGCCTAAGGGGGGGATGGCCATGCTATCCATCTCAACAGTCCTGGTCTTCTACCAAGGCCTGACCACTCGTACATGGAGTCAAGGAGTAGACCATATGTTAGGAGGGCTGCCAACTAGAAGCTGGTATCTATAGGTCAATCACATCTACATTCATGTGTCCATATGTAGATACCCATCAATTTGGGATCTGCAACTACTATTCCTTTCACACACAGTTCCATGCCAGCACATGTTGGGCCTTGACCTGCACGCAAGCCAATGACATTCCACAAAAGTGAAACATACATGGAGTGCAAAAGACGGAGCTCCATGCTGGCGGACAATTGCCAGCCCAGTTCTCCACCTCTTTCATGACAATGCAGGGATGCACCAAATTAGGATCAATACGGTGCACCCCTGTGTTGTGAAAATGACAGAGTCTGCCACTTCCAATTTTCTCACAGCATTGAACTCTGTTATTTTTAGTTACGTATGGCCCTACATGTGGCTTGTCACCACCTTGCATACACAATGCTGGCCATTGCGCACCACGAGCCTCACAAGACGTGACCCTCCGGTGGTGCTTGGGGATCTTAAAAATCGGTCATGATATCATGATCATTGGACAGTTTATCACATCTGGCATTGTATTAAACACACATGACTTACTCACACCAAACCCTGGATTACTTCACAGGACACACATTATCACACTTACTGGATACATCTGGGTTTTCGAAACACACCAATCGTGTAGGGGGCTGGTCCACCTGTAAGACTTGAATGGTAAACCATGCTTAGTGTCAAATCATAGTCACTGCGAGTGGACAACAAATTTCAGTGTGAACTAGTTAAGAGGAGTGAGCTAGTCATCCTAAAGGAAATCAGTGCAACAGACACACCACTACGATCACACAATGACACAGAAACTCGGGTGAGTTAGAGCCACTCATCTGAACACTAGCACTGGGCCGGTGACTCTTGTGGTGCTACACCCTGCAACATTTATATGTGGCATTGTCATGCAGCTATCTGTGGGCACAACACGTCCATTGCCAAATGGGACTGTTTGATCATGTATTTTCCATCTGAGGGCCATGCTATGGTTATAGCATTGGCAGGACCATTGTCACACCCATGCCATTTCTGCCAGCAACAGATGTAGGAAACAACTATGTCGCCATCATAGCTTACAGACACGCCATTACCCTGGGATTGTGTGGGTATTGCAAGGTGTTGGGGATTTGCATTACACATCCTGCAATGAACAGAGTTCAATGTGTGTGCCGTCACAAGGCAGACAAAGGAATTGCTATGGCTGTGGACTCAAGTGCAGTTGCTTTATCTACCTGCACATTGACTGCATTGTGACATGTATGTATTGCAAATAGTTGTTGGCCTGCCATTGTACACTATTGTCAATCCATTGAGGGAGAAGTACATACGCATAGGTATAGCGTTCAACACGTACACACTTGCTCTGTGGTCAGAGGATGCGTCTGGAGTTGCAGGTTAGTGAGTGATTTGGCAGAGATGGAGTTGATGCAGTGCATCCTCATCCTGTCAGTGAGGAGTTGTAGGCCACTGGAACAGACTTTGCACATGTGTGTGGTATGGCGTTGGTAGAGGCTGTCTGTACCAGAACATGAATTGGAACATGGAACTGCCAGTATTATCTTCCCAATTCGCGTTCAATTTCCCTTAGATGGCATTGCCTAATGGCACAAAGGGACCAATAGGACAACAGTGGTGCAGAACCTGGGACTTGAGTAATGAAAAGTGAGCGCCGCCTTTGTGTCATTTTCCGACGCATAAGCAGCACCAAATTAAAAATCAAGGTTAATTTTGTGCTGCTAATGCATCACTCAATGATACAAGGTCAGTGCTAGCCTCTCATGACTTGTGTAGTAATTACATGACAATACCCTGGCACTTTGCAAGACTTACAATTCAAGTATGTAAGCTTGCCCTACAAGGCTCCCAGAGGCGCGCTGTAATATAAATGTGTCTCATTTGAAAGTCTGCAATGATCATGTGTTGATTATTTCATGACTGATGTGGCAAAGTTGTCTCATGGAATCAAATGTGCCATATTCATTGTCCCCTAAGGCGGGTAAACCCCATTTGCAAACATGATGGCAGGGCTCATGTGTGTAAAATGTTGACAAATTTGCGCTATGCATGCATTGCACCACTTTGTTGACACAATCCTGGGAAACATGGTAGGGTGGCGGTGCCTTGGTGTTTCATACATGACACTATGCCAGTGCACAGGTGACGCTATGGGCTCTGAAATGTATGCCCCCTGTGATGGTTGTGCAGGACTCATCAGACATCTGACATGCATTGGTATCATTATTGGACATGTGAACTCCAGGCCTGAACTGGCACAGATACTCTTCATACCAGTTGCATACAACCTGCTCACAAGCATTGCATGCAGCACTCCAACTTATCTGCTACTGTCATTCAAAAGCAGTGAACAGTCAATAGTATGCCAATAGAAGACTTACCAACAGTTCCGCCGATCTCAATCCCCAGGTGATCTAGCAGATCCTGCTCCCTGGCCACCAGATCCGCCCTGAGATGCTTCAGCTGGTGGTCATTCCGGCCTGTTTGGTAAGTATGCCTTGTAGTGAATCCAAGTTTGTTTTAATGGGATAACAGGAGTTAGCTTAGCCTTTGGCTTGCAGACTTGTGCCCCGTCACCTAGTGACTTTGAACGTACTTAGCTTGCTCTGTCTTAGCCCATTTATTTAATGAATTCTTTTAAGATGGCTGCCTTGTTTATAGTTCGGCCATTTGTTTAAGTTTATGTTATCAGTGCCACTGCGCTAAGGCGTCAAATCAAGCGACAAAGACAAACAAACTGTAGGTGTTCACATTGGGTACTTTCCCTCTTCCCGCTTTTGAGGGAATTGTTTATATTAATTACTGTCCCAAGCACGATGTGTTATCTATTGTTTGGGAACAACCTACATCAGAGGTCAAAGTAGATCTGTATAAATACACCTCACTTTAAACAGATAATCAGAGGGATTCCGAACAGATACCATCGCTGCTATAGATGCTGCACGTTGCCTTGATGCTGATCCGGACTTCGTGTTCCTACGGAGTCTGAGCTAGAGACCTAATTCCAAGGTAACAAGGGTTGGGGGCTCTTCTCAGGGACCTGGCATTGGCAGATTAGGTTTAACATACCCAGCTCTCCTTTAGGTAGAAGGTTATGCCTATCAGAATAGGATAAGAGGACATATTATACACTCTATGTCTTTCTATGTTACTGCAAGATGGTAGGGGTCTTTATAATCATGACTCTTATCTTCACAATTCTGTCTCTTGCACTGTTCATTGTCCTAATCATTGCAGCCCATGCAATTTACCGCAGATTTCAGATTGTGTTGAATAAAAACTATTGAAACATTACTTCATCTTCGTTATTGCCTGTGTTTGGTTGAGACATGATGTACCTGCGAGAAAGGGGGGATCTCCGTTTAACCACAACACTCTCTGAGATGTCATACTCTTTAGTCCATGCGAAAAGGCTGCCACAAATCACCTTTGACTGTTTGGGTTTTTGGTGAGGTACAGCTGGTGAGCCAGAAGGGTTGGGACTACAGTTGTGACTTGTTGTAGGATAGGCATAGTCACCTACAAACATAAACACTGTCATCCTTAAACCAGCAGTCTTGCCTAGAGCAAGAGTCCAACTACGACAGTCTCAGGTGGTGGAGCACCTTGCCCCACTCCAGCCACCTGGCTTCTGTCCTATAGCCAAGGATCACCCGGCCACCCATTTCCAGCATCATTGGCAGGTACTGTGAAACCAGCCAAATAAACCCACTAAGCTCATCTGCAGACATTATGGACATCCTTCCCTTGCCAGACGTGTCGACTGATGTTCAGAGTTGACCCCAATTAGTTATTATAAAAAAATAAAAAGAAACTTAACCCCACTAACTTAACCCAACTATCCCAACTAACTAACAACCCCGGACAGACACCCCACAGTACAAATACAAAACTGGCAAGAACTACACAAAACCCCGATTTTAGGACAAAATGCACACAAAATTCAACAGGACACAGCACAAGGGACACCACAAACTTCCAATCACAACCAACAATCAACCACCAGCTCCAATACTCAACCACACACAGTCACAAAGGCACAGACTGTAAAGAGAAAGTGAAACTACAACCACTGTACCATGCTTGTAGACAGGATTTCCTATTTCCTATTACATCACTTCCTGGGCGTGCGAGTCCTGTTTTTCAGTTATGTGTGTTTTTAGTTGACACATTTGGCATATGCCTGGTTTATTTTAGACGCATAACGCATGTGCATCGTTTACATTGACGCATGATGGTTATGCGTCGGTTTCACAGAAGGCTGCACTAAGAGGAGTGTGAATGTAGAATTCATACTAAGGGCCCATGTGTCATTTTCTTAACATTTGCGGATGTTTTTGACGCATTTGCATCACATTTTTTGCCTCATTCCCTGATTGTGTGGTTTTTGCATTGTTCTTGGATGCACCTGATTCACCATACAAATGACATGGGCTGTACTGCAATATGGCATATGGGGTAGGGCCACATGTGGAAGTCCATGCAGCAATGTGGTAAGGGTGTGATTGGTCGGTTCCACCAGTGTGAGTCAAGAGCAGGCAATTATTTGCACGTCGTGCATATATATGCATGTGTGACAACAGTGTGTCCACATATGTTTGGCATTCAGTACCATGCAATTGTTCTGAATTGTGATTGTGTGTTGTGTTTTGGTATATGTTGTCATACAGAGCATACTATTTGAAGCTGCATAAGCAGGTCAGGCATTGTTGATGATGGATAAACTATTGCTACCTGGGAAATATAACCCAACATCTGTCTCCATATTTAGATTTGGAGTTTCTGGAGACCTGTGTGAAGGCAGCATATTTATCTGACGTGTGCACCTGTGGTAATTAGAGTGTATGACACACACTGCCTACATTCCACCCAGAATATAGTTTGATCACAATTTTTTGATTTAACTCATTGCATTTACCAATGGTTGTTGTTTTTGTATTGTGGACCTGCAGCCCTAGCTGCGTATGTTCTTATCCATACTAATGTGCATTCCACAGACGTGTCTGTGCAATGAGTGAGGTCATGTTTACCCTGTGTCATGGTTGTGCCCCATGGCAGTGGCAGGACAGATTACAATGGACAGACCGTGCAGGCTCAACTTCTTCCATTGGTTAATATCTCTGGGCAAATCATGATGACCATAGTCACCGATAAAGTCACCCCTTCATCACACATGTTCCATGCAGCCATTGCAACTTTCACACTGAGTTGTGACAGTGTTCAGTTCCAACATAACTTACTTTCATTTTTTTGACACCCCCTACCTCATGTGTGGGCCCCTTCCATACATCCTATTAGGACATTATGTAGTTGGGTATGATGGGCTATTGATTAGCAAGTTGGCAACATGAATGTACAAAATAGTGGTCCATGGATTGTGTCCTTCAGTTGTCACATACCAGTGATAAGACTATAAGTGATGTGTGTGATGGTGGCAGTACAATCTAAAACATCACATATGATGTTGCTACATTACTTGTCAGTTTAGTAATTGTTACATGCTCCCTGAGGTTAGTCACATTCCTGTGGTATATGTAGTGGAGATTGGGTAGACTAAAGCAGAATTGGTTGTAAATATGAACTGTTTATTTACAAATTTACCATGGTGATTTCAGTGGTTCTTATGTATAAACGTTGTCAACAATATGATGTCTCCTGCGTACCCCAGCAGCTATGTTGTGCTGTTCCCCCTCCATATCGTCAGCACCATCATCCTCCTCCTCCTCCTCCTCCACATGCAGGGCAGCAACTTGGCAGTACAATCACACTTTCATTTGCACAGATATGTTGTGCAGGATGACACATGTGAGGATTATTTCACACACAAAGTGTGGGGCATAAAGGAGGCTGCCTCCTGTCAGGTCCAGGTACCTGAATCTGAATTTGAGGACGCCACATGTCCTTTCTACCACACTCCATGTCTGATGGTGTCCCTCATTGTAGGCACGCTCTGCTGCTGTGTTCTTGTTTGCAAATAGGGTCATCACCCACAGCTGTATGCTGTAACCCTGATCCGCTACAAAGGTAAAAGATGTAAGTTGTTGTTAAAGCTTGCAACAGGTTTAGTATGTAGCATGGAAGTTGGTAGTTGGAGTTGGTTGTGACTCAGACGTGTTTATGGTATGGTGTGAGTTTCTGGCCTTGTGCTAAGTTTTGCTAGCACTGTGTTGTTGGACATGACAGTCTTGGGTATTGGCTCAAGGACATGGGACATATAATTTGGATTCCTAACTGATGCTCAGTATGTATGTACCATGTGTTGTGCAGTGCATCTTTGTAGCAGTGTGCTATCACTAGAGGGGACATGACACATTCTTGCAACACAATGGGGTCAGATGTAGTGGCAAAATGGTAACCCCTACAAAGCGTGGACATCCGAGCCATTTTGACATGTGTCAGTACAGATCAAGTGCAACACTTAGGCCCATTTTAATGAGTAAGTGACAGTGCACAACACAGCTCCAAAATTGGCAGCGCTGTGCTGCATCATTTTCACTGTAAAATTTTACAAGGCAACCCTTTGATGTTCCCTGCGCCGGCGCAAAATATGCAGCCGTGCACTAACACTGCCAACCTTGCACCAGGGTGCTTGGCTGGCTGCCCTGTGGAGGTGGATAAATCTGTGCAGGTAGGGACACCTTCCTATACATATACTATTTTCATTGGCAATTAGCTCTTCCTGTGTGTGCAGCAGTATGCAGCATGCATAGAGGGTACATTCATATGAGGTAAAATCACAGTCTATTTCCTTATGGTAACCTGCAAACGCCAGCCATGGGGAGGTGTTTGATGTTGGCACTGCCTCAGGTTTTAGGGGCCACCTAACATCTGAGTCAGTGTCATCATGCTATGTATCTTGTGGTGACACACCTACAGGAACACACATTGAATGCCCCTTCCACGCAATGTGCTGCATGGGAGGGGGCCCTATTTACAATGTGGCTTCAATTTACCAAGGAGGGGTCATCCGCCAACTTGCACATACAGTGCAGGCCATGACAATGGCACTAGGGGCTCTTACATATGTCCCTTAGTGATCTTGAGTGGCAGCTGATGTTTGTGCCAGCCATCAGGTGTCCAAGGGTATGTATCCCATTGTTTCAGGATGAGCAACATTACTACTAGTGTTTCTCCTATCTTCCAATACATGATTCAGCATTTATACTGTCAACACATGCACAGTGCAGGCTATGGGATGGGGATCAGCTACTTTACAAATGTGCCCCTTAGCACAGTGAATGCAAGGTCAGTGATGTCCTAAACACTCCCACTCCCACTCCTATAGCATCCATGATCTGCACTGTCTAACGGTGACTCTGCCCCATGGTGGGCCATTTATTGTTTACGGTACAGACATGATGGTGTTGTGGGTCAGTAAGTGGTGCATGTGAGGTGGCACTATAGTAGGTGTGGTGCCACTTCTCACAAGTCTGGCACATGGTATGTGATGGCAGTTAGTTTTGTATTCCTATGTGTGTGACCCAATGCATCAGGCAGATGTATATGCACACTACAGGTAAGTCAGGTATGTGCTGATGAGATGTAGTTGGTATTGGCACCAGATTTCTGGCATTTGATGTACATTCTGGCAGAGACTCGCACAGCATGATTTAAGGAGCCTGTGCCAATGTGTGACTTTTGTTACATGACCATGGTGTATGTCATTGACATTGCTGGGTTATTCTTTGTGTGGTGTAATGTGTGTGTGAAGTGCATTTAGTGGCAAACCTGTGGGCACTTGTAGTGGTATGTGGACAGGTTTCGTTAGCAAAGGGTACATATCTCCACCTGTCCTTCACGTGGTGTGCCTGTCAAGTTGTGGGTGTGTTACGTACATGTGAATGTATGTGTTTGTGCTGTGCACTGATTGTGCTGTACTGCAGCATGGTGCATATGTATTGTTACCTGCACATCTGTGTTACCCTGGCCATGTGTTTTTGGAATGGTGTATGTCTTGTGTGTCCTACAGAGTTGGTGTATTTTGTGTATATTGCTAGGTTTGTTGACTTACCTACAAGTAGGCCATTACCATTTTGGCCATCCTGGAAGTGTTTGTTGATCCTCCTATGCCTGAATATGTAGGCGTCATGGATGCTACCAGGATACTAGGCTAAAATGTTTGTAAATAGTCCACGGTGGTCGACTATGGCCTGCACATTTATAGAATGCGTATGATTCCGATTCCTGTATAGGTGTATTGTTGCTGCAGGTGGGACAAGTTGGACAGGGGTGCAATCCTTTGCACCCAGCACATGCGGAAAGCTGGCAAATTGGTAAAAGCCCTGTTTTATCTACTGCTGCATTTGCTGGGTGTTGGGGAAGCAGATGTGGTGGGGTGTCAGGTAGATAATTGCGTCTAATACCTTCGGCAGGAAGACCGAGAAAGATGGCTGTAACACACCAGCAACCAGTGCAACCGTTGTCTGGAATGAACCACTTGCCAGCATGTGCAGGACTGCTAGCAGCTTTGTGACAAGTGGTATCTTATGTGGTGTCTGCAGGCTGGCTATGATCTGTGGCTCATTGTGGTGCAGCAGGCATAGCAAGGCTTGCCAGTTGAGACGGTGTGTCCTAATGAGGTCTTGTTCCCTGAGGCCAAGGAGGGTTGTCCTGTTCCGGAATATCCTTTCCTGCCTTTTGCGTTGCCTTTGTGGGTGCCGTAGTGGTGTTTGTGGTTGCTGCAGTAGTGGTGGTGGTTGCTGTTGTGGTTGTTGTCCTCTGCGTCATCTCCCGAGCTGGAGCAGTAACACTTCCGTCTTGTCCTGAGGGTTGCCAATGTTTCTTCTTTGTGTTTTTCCTTAAGTAGTGGTGTGTAGGCCTCATTTTAACGCCTGGTCTGACCCAGGTGTCACAATTTGGCGCAAATTGGGATTAACATAATTTTTTGGGGTCCGCCTCCCACCTGTGTGTCATTTTTGCACAGGTTGATAAATATGGTGCTAGGGGGTTAGTCATTTTTGGGACGGGAATGCCTACCTTGCATCTCATTGACGCAAGGTGGTTTCACGCATCCAAATCATGATGTTAACTCCTATATTTTGACACTAGACGTGTCTTTTGTCAAAATATAAATATGGAGTTAAGTTTGCGCTGAATTAGCGTAAAATAAAATGACACCAATTCAGCGGAAACTGAGTTTAAATATGGGCCGAAGTGTGACTACAGTGGTATTGCATGAGCTTTACATGTCTCCTAGATAAGCCTTGGCTGCTCATCCACAGCTACCTCTAGAGAGACTGACTTCTATACACCAACTACACTACACTAGGAAGGGATACCTGGACCTGGTATAAGGTGTAAGTACCATAGGTAAACACCAGGGCATCCTCCTACACCCTGCATCAAAAACAATCTAACAAATGTCTACTTAAAGAAAACATATTTTTTGTAGTTGTTGAGCCCAAAAGAATGAGTCTGCAACTAAATCCAGCAAAGACTTGTTTTCAGTTTGCTTGGGCCAAAGAGAGCAAAACGAGCTTGCTCCTGAATAGTCTAGGCGTTTAATTTTAAATGAAGATCAGTACTGGTTTGAACCTGCACTGGACATTAAACTTTACTTCTGGGACTTTTACAGCCATCACAACATGAGACTATATGTGGGTCCACTTACAGCAGTTGGAAGGCAGGTTTGTCTAAGGTGACTTGCCCCTCTGACTGCTGAAAAGGTTCTCGAAGTGACAGAAATACACCCACCAAGAGGTGGCCAGTGTAGATTCATGAACCTCATGCCCAATGCACCCTTGAGACGGCGGATATTGCAACAGTAAAAGAAAGTCATGGTGGTGGTGGAGTTGATCCATTGGCCAAGCGAGAAAGACAACAGTGATGTACAAACATGCAGGTGAAGAGCTCTGGTGTAGTGCCTCGGTCTGGTGAGCTTGCTTACCTGCATTAAAAAAGGAAATGCTTCACGTTCACTTGCTAATAAGATTCCTAACCTGTTTACAGCCTTCTTACCTGCCTCTATAATGCTGGTCATAATACTTAGGAGTGGAGATATTCCGCATGGCGTGTTTTGAGGAGGTTCAAAGTAAATAGGATTCTGTAAACATTTTTGAAATGTAGGAACAGTATAGGCCCTCTATGAGCCTTGAACAAGAGGTGGCTGATTCTACTCTTGGGGGACCTAATTGTACTGCTTTCAAAGCTACTGAGCCTATTCTGAAGGATTCCCTAAATCCCTACCGACTCACAAGCAAAATAATGGTGCTTCTCTGATCATTGGTTCCTAAAAAAAAATTCCTTGAAAAATGCAACTCCCATTGGTCGCTTTCAAACTACTTGCCTTGGATGCTAACCAACATATCATACAGGATGAAATTCGGAGTTCTGTGTACAGTGCAAAAGACCTTGCAAAGAAAGGGCCATGCTACCTGCAGAGGTTGCCCTCCTTATATGTACTGACCATGAACCTCCAATATAAGATCCAAATAATTCACCAATGTAAGTCACAAACATATTGGTATGTTCACTAAAGGTACAGGTTTGGAAGCTAAGGGACGTTCTTGAAATATCCATCACACAGGCAAGCCACCCTCCTCTTACAGCTTCTGTTTAGAGCGAACTTTCCGAACAAACGTTTTGCTTCTTACTATATAGAAATACCACAGTAAGGGGTGCCCCCGACTAAGGACTAGAATAGAATATTCAAGATGAAACTGATGTTTATGCTGGGCCATCAAACATGTATTTACCAAAAGTTGAAAACTGATATGGTGATTTTTTTCATCAATAAGAGAAGCTATTGTTAGGGTAATTGAGTTTATTTTCTCAAAATGCAAAATGAAACTATTTTATTTGACAACAAAATATGTGAATTTTTATAAACTGAAAAGCTGATGTTTCGTGGCAAAATGATTGAACTAACCCCTAATAAGCGGGATTGGTGTATTTGGTCTGTTTTTTAAGCCTGCAACGGGGTTTTAGGCTTCTTGTACTGCCAGAGATTGCAAGATTATGTTTTATTTTGCTATATTACTGCTTTCAAGATTCTCAATTACAACGTAATATTGGGAATCTGCTTGGTTGTTGCAGCAAAAGAACAAATAATATAAATGTAGTTAGATGCTACGGTAAATCATGGGCAAAGAACGCTGAATGTTATGAACTCCAACACTTTTTAGAAATTGTGCTGAAAATTCCACCTTTTTATCACCAATATCGGAAAATAGTCTCAGGGCGAATTAATGTGCAACACCTGCAGGGAGGGTCAGACTTGCTTGGTATCCCTTGAAAGTACTGGAAATATCTCAAGTACCTTTTAAGAGTGTAAGGCTTTTTAACAAACTATTGTACTGTCAATCTTTCCTATGTTACATGAGATGGTAGGCGTAGAATGAGGGCATCAGAGAGGTGTCATTTGTATTTGTTACATTGATTTAAGTTTGATTCAGTCCACATCTGGATCTCTTAAATATAAATATATTGTAGTTATTTGTCATGTGACCTTGCCTTCAGCATTTTTTAAATTAGGAACTGCTTTAAGGAACCTTGTTGAAAAAATGCGCAATTAAGTGACTCAAGCGAAACGCACAACATAGTTCTGAAGCGGCACAATGCAAGCCTTGTGCTCATACATACTAGTGTATACCATGTCAATGTGGAAGTACATTGTACCTCTTTGTAAATACTGCACTGCGAAATACTCATGGCTTATTGTATTGTCTAGCATTTGTGTATTATTCAACTCAGAGCTCTGAATTAATTACCCAACCTCCACCCCCAAGTCATGACCCCACTGCACCACATGTCCTTTGTAGTAGCGTACACTTGTTTGCTTGTTGAGATATTTCAGGCTCACATCTTTTAATATTACTCAGCAAGCTATGCCTCTGCTTGGTATTCCTCCCGACTACTGACTACAAAATACCTTGGGACCAAAACATTATGGCAAGAATATCAAAAGCCAAACTATTTTGAAGGTGAGTTTATACACCTAAGCATAGTTTTACTATACTTAATTCCACATATGTGTACCTTGAAGATATACATATCTTCAAAGTATGTAGAGGTGGAGTTAATAACACTAAGGGGGTCATTCTGACCCTGGCGGTCGGTGATAAAGCGGCGGCCAACCCGCCAACAGGCCGGCGGACAAAAAAAGTCAATTCTGACCCTGGCGGGAACCGCCAACACAGCCCGCCGCATTAACACTCCGACCGCCACGGCGGAACAAACAAACAGCGCGGCGGTCACCGCCAACAGCCAGGCGGCAGACAATGTACCGCCCACCCTATCACGACCCACCAATCCGCCACCTTTTCCGGGGCGGGAGCCCCGCCGATAAAAACACGGCGGAAACAGACATTTCCAATGGAAAACGCTCACCTCGAGACACTCCACGCGGAATCCGGACAGCATGGAACCCGAATTGAACATCATATCTGCTCTCGTCTACCTGCTCATCTACCACGAGTACGAACTCCGGCGCAGACGTCAACGGTGAGTACTGCACCTACGACACACGGGAGGGGGGAGGAAGAAAGGTTATGGGCATACACAGATGCGACCCCCCCACCCCCCCAATATGTACACACCAATGCAGAGCAGGAAGTCACAGTGACACCACACAAAGACCCTTTAAAAATACAATGACACAACCAAATTTGGAATACATTTTCATGTACAAAAAAAGCACCTGGAAATAATTGAGCAACCGTGAAAAATATTTACAAAAACCAAAAAGATATACACATCAGTGTATCACTGAAGTAACAAGTCCTGCACATCCCACGAATCTAACATGTCCGTGGGCCAAGGTTCTGCGAAACAAGGGCAAAGCCCACACACGAGACCTGAGTCCTTTGGAGAGAACACTGCAGGGGCATCTGATGTCAAAACTACAGGCACCTCAGGGGGAAGGGAAGGGGGGGCCACCACAGCCACATGGGTCCACGACGCCAGATCCACGAGGAGCCACCATGCCCACTGTACCATCCTGGGGAGTGCAAAGCCACAGTCTCTCAATGTCTCTACAGTGGGTGGGTTGCCCACTGTACCATCCTGGGGAGTGCAAAGCCACAGTCTCTCAATGTCTCTACAGTGGGTGGATTGCCCACTGGACCATCCTGGGGAGTGCAAAGCCACAGTCTCTCAAGTCTCTACAGTGGGTGGATTGCCCACTGTGCCATCCTGGGGAGTGCAAAGCCACAGTCTCTCAATGTCTCTACAGTGGGTGGATTGCCCACTGGACCATCCTGGGGAGTGCAAAGCCACAGTCTCTCAAGTCTCTACAGTGGGTGGATTGCCCACTGTGCCATCCTGGGGAGTGCAAAGCCACAGTCTCTCAATGTCTCTACAGTGGGTGGGTTGCCCACTGTACCATCCTGGGGAGTGCAAAGCCACAGTCTCTCAATGTCTCTACAGTGGGTGGATTGCCCACTGGACCATCCTGGGGAGTGCAAAGCCACAGTCTCTCAAGTCTCTACAGTGGGTGGATTGCCCACTGTGCCATCCTGGGGAGTGCAAAGCCACAGTCTCTCAAGTCTCTACAGTGGGTGGATTGCCCACTGTGCCATCCTGGGGAGTGCAAAGCCACAGTCTCTCAGGTGGATTACAGAGTCCACTGGTCAAGGAGGAGGCATGGTGGGCACAGTGAACCATAAACAGTGCCTGAGACGGCGGTACCCAGCCCAGCGGTGCATGACATGGCGATGTCCAGCGGAGCGGTGCTTGACAGGAAGGGTCCAGCGGAGCGGTGCTTGACAGGAAGGGCCCAGCGGAGCGGTGCTTGACAGGAAGGGCCCAGCGGAGCGGTGCTTGAGACGGCGGGGCCCTGTTCAGCGGTACCTGTCTTCACGGCGGGGCCCTGTTCAGCGGTACCTGACTTCACGGCGGGGCCCTGTTCAGCAGTACCTGTCTTCACGGCGGGGCCCTGTTCAGCGGTGCTCTTCTGCACGGCGGGGCCCTGTTCAGCGGTACCTGTCTTCACGGCGGGGCCCTGTTCAGCGGTGCTCTTCTGCACGGCGGGGCCCTGTTCAGCGGTACCTGTCTTCACGGCGGGGCCCTGTTCAGCGGTACCTGTCTTCACGGCGGGCCCTGTTCAGCGGTGCTCTTCTGCACGGCGGGGCCCTGTTCAGCGGTACCTGTCTTCACGGCGGGGCCCTGTTCAGCGGTGCTCTTCTGCACGGCGGGGCCCTGTTCAGCGGTACCTGTCTTCACGGCGGGGCCCTGTTCAGCGGTACCTGTCTTCACGGCGGGGCCCTGTTCAGCGGTACCTGTCTTCACGGCGGGGCCCTGTTCAGCGGTACCTGTCTTCACGGCGGGGCCCTGTTCAGCGGTACCTGTCTTCACGGCGGGGCCCTGTTCAGCGGTACCTGACTTCACGGCGGGGCCCTGTTCAGCGGTACCTGTCTTCACGGCGGGGCCCTGTTCAGCGGTGCTCTTCTGCACAGCGGGGCCCTGTTCAGCGGTACCTGTCTTCACGGCGGGGCTCTGTTCAGCGGTACCTGTCTTCACGGCGGGGCCCTGTTCAGCGGTACCTGTCTTCACGGCGGGGCCCTGTTCAGCGGTACCTGTCTTCACGGCGGGGCCCTGTTCAGCGGTACCTGTCTTCACGGCGGGGCCCTGTTCAGCGGTACCTGTCTTCACGGCGGGGCCCTGTTCAGCGGTGCTCTTCTGCACGGCGGGGCCCTGTTCAGCGGTACCTGTCTTCACGGCGGGGCCCTGTTCAGCGGTACCTGTCTTCACGGCGGGGCCCTGTTCAGCGGTACCTGTCTTCACGGCGGGGCCCTGTTCAGCGGTACCTGTCTTCACGGCGGGGCCCTGTTCAGCGGTACCTGACTTCACGGCGGGGCCCTGTTCAGCAGTACCTGTCTTCACGGCGGGGCCCTGTTCAGCGGTGCTCTTCTGCACGGCGGGGCCCTGTTCAGCGGTACCTGTCTTCACGGCGGGGCCCTGTTCAGCGTTACCTGTCTTTACGGCGGGGCCCTGTTCAGCGGTACCTGTCTTCACGGCGGGGCCCTGTTCAGCGGTACCTGTCTTCACGGCGGGGCCCTGTTCAGCGGTACCTGTCTTCACGGCGGGGCCCTGTTCAGCGGTGCTCTTCTGCACGGCGGGCCCTGTTCAGCGGTACCTGTCTTCACGGCGGGGCCCTGTTCAGCAGTACCTGTCTTCACGGCGGGGCCCTGTTCAGCGGTGCTCTTCTGCACGGCGGGGCCCTGTTCAGCGGTACCTGTCTTCACGGCGGGGCCCTGTTCAGCGGTGCTCTTCTGCACGGCGGGGCCCTGTTCAGCGGTACCTGTCTTCACGGCGGGGCCCTGTTCAGCGGTGCTCTTGCAGTATGTCAAGGGAGTCATACCTGGCCTGGACACCCTGCTCAGTCGCCCTCCGACCGTGCTGTGTCAGGCCCCTTCGGGGAGTGAGTCCTGGGCCCTTTGGTGTCGTCCCTTGCAGCCGGGATGGGGCTTGTGGGGCCCTCCTGCTCCGCGCTCCTGGTGGTTGTCCTCTCCGCCCTGCTGTCCTTCCGCTCCTTAGATGGGGCTCTCGGGCCCTTGCCTCCCCTGGCTGCTGTGGCCGGTGAAGTGGCCGGAGTCACCTCCTTGGGGGCAGCAGTCTCTGTCCGCTCACGGCGGCCCTTCAATTTCCGGGTCCTCTTGCCTGGGGGGGGCTGGCTGTCCCCTTGCTGCTCACCGAAGTGTTACTGCCGCCAAAGGGTGGACTCCACATGCCATGCACCACTTGCACTGTAGAAGTTGGGCTGGTGGTGGCTGAGGTGCCCTTGGGACTTTTCCCAGTTGGAGGGGGTGGGTCGGGGGAGGGAAAGAGGTCAAAACTGGAGAGGTAATTTTTCTTGGGACCAAGGTAAGGGGTAGGAGTAGTGGTGAGAGAAGTGGAGGAAGAGGATGTGGTTGTATGAGAGCCAGGTGTGCTGTCCTTGGGTGCAGGTGACTGGGACGTAGGCTGTGGTGAGGTGGTTGGCTGTTGTTTGGGTGTCTGCCTGCGTTTATGTGTCTTGGAAGAGGGGGTGACAGACCCAGTGGGAGAGGACACAGGGGACGTGTAAATGCCAGTGGGGGTGGTGACTGCAGGTGTGCGGACTGTAGTGGAGGGTTTGCTGGTGGTGGAAGAACTGGCTGATGTTGGGGTGCATGCAGGTGTGAGTGTAGACGTCACAGGGAGGGAGGAGGGAGACGAGGAGGACGGGGACACAGAGGTGGTAGTGACTGTTGATATGTCTGCATCTGTGTGTTGCTTGGGTGAATGCTTGTGTTTTCTGTGGTGCTTATGTTTGGATGAGCTGGCCTTGGGTGTTGAGGTGTGTGCAGGCTGGTCTGATGGTGTGGATGGGATAGGTTGAGGTACAGGAGACAGAGAAAGGGTGGAGGCAGATAGAAGAGGGAGACTGGAGACAGGGACAATGGCTGCCGTCAGTGCTGAGGCCAGAGCAGTGAACGCTCGTTGATGGGCAGCCTGACCCGAATGAATGCCCTCCAGGTAGGCATTGCTCCGATGCACCTCCCTTTCCACCCCCTGGATGGCATTCAGAAGGGTAGTCTGCCCAACAATGACCGTCCTCACCAGGTCAATGAGCTCCGCACTGAGGGCAGCAGGGGTAACAGAGGCAGGGGCTGAGGTGCCTGGGGCGAAGGAGACGCGCGCCTTCCTGGCCGAGCGGCCACGGAGCGAAGACTGAGGGGCTGCTGGGAGGGCGGTGCTGGTGCGCTGGGTGGCGGCTGTACCTGTTGTTGCGGGGGGCACAGATGGTGCCGCCACCGCTAGGGAGCTCCCAAACGAGGACGTGTCCGTGTCGCTGGTGTCTCCACCGGCCCCCGTTGTGGTGCTCCCCTCGCCCTCCGGATCACTGGTGCCCTCGGTGTCTGTGTCAGTGCCCACCGGGGCCTGGTGACCTGCAGCTCCCTCCTGCTCCGACGCCAAATCTCCTCCGCCTGATGATGCTAAAACACAAGAAGACAAAGATTTAGGGTGGGGGGAGAAATGAAACAAAGTTGAGTGCATGCCTTAGCAATACCCTTTGCGGAGAGGACAGACACAGGTGCCTCGTGCACTAAGTCGCGAACTTGGGATACACTACTCAGTACTTCTGACTAGGCAAACAGGTCTAGGGACAACACACGCGCACATGTGTGATGCTGGAGCATGGGTAGCTGCACTTGGCACCCTACAGAGGTGGGGGGCGGGGGCACAGGGCCATGCCTAAGGGAGCGGACTACACTACAGAGAGCGCCCTGGCCTAATGTCACCCACAGCCCTCCTCCCCCACCCAGACGCCTCCAATGCGCATACAGATAGGAGAATGTGCGGATACTCACCCCCTTGTGTCTGCTGTGCTGTCCTCAAGCGCCCATCCAAATTAGGGTAGGCCACCGCCAGGATCCGGGACATCAGGGGGGTCATGGTGCGACTGGCACCCCTCCTAGGTCGGGAGGCCATCCCCAGCAGTGTTTCTGCGGTCTTCCTCGTTCCGCGGCGGATGTCCTCCCACCTCTTGCGGCAGTGGGTGCCCCGTCTGTTGTGGACCCCCAAGTTCCGGACTTCCTCGGCGATGGCACGCCAAATATCGATTTTCTGGTGGGCGCTCACCTGTTTGACATGTACAGGGTGGGAAAGAGAAACCGTCACATATCTGCATGTTTGGAGTACATGCCCCCCCCTCCCCAACCTTGTCATGGTTCCCATTCTCTCATCTGTCGTGCGTTGCACTCCTCATTCCCTCCACACCCCACCAACTTACATCCCCCCCCCCTCCACACAGGCATAACCCATTCAATGTGCACTGAGTGTACTCACCTGTTGGTCTGGAGGACCGTAGAGTAGCGCATACTGGGGGAGGACCCCGTCCACGAGCTTCTCCAACTCTTCTGAACTGAAGGCGGGGGCCCTTTCACCAGTAGCAGCAGCCATTGTCACTTCCAGACCGAGTTCACAGCAGCACTTGCAGTATAGGTCCTCTCCTGTGGATGATCAGGTCTCGAATGATTGAGCAGATAGAAAATGGCGGTCACGCCCGCGGCGGTGCGTCCCGCGACCGCCGGCGCACATCGTCATTGGCTCCTGAAACCCATAGGCTTCAATGTTAACCAATGCGGCTTCGCACAGCGGTCTTCGACCGCCTACCGCCACGGTGTGCCCCGCCAGCGCAGTGACCTCACATCCCATTGTCCCACTTCACAGGTCAGGCATCGGCCATTTCAAGGGCCCACATGGCTTAATTTCTAATGCGTCACACAGGCCTAGGCCTTGCAATGGCACACATACAAACATATCAAACCATACATTTACCTGTACTGTGCAAGCTGTGTTGTACGTACCTGTGAGTGGATTGACTCTGTACTCCATATTCTCCTTCCTAGGCACCGTCCGCTGGGACTAGCGATGAGAAGGAGGAATCCTCGCGTGTACCGGCCGCTGGTGGACCTGTCCACAATGGAAGAACGCAACATAATACTACGATACCGACTTGACCGAGCCTCCATCCATGAACTGTGTGCCCAGCTGGAGCCAGCCCTGATGTCCCCCATCCGCCAACCCACAGGAATTCCCCCTCTAGTGCAGGTTCTGTCTGTCCTCCATTTCTTTGCAACTGGCTCATTCCAGACAACAGTGGCCATGTCATCTGGGATGTCTCAGCCTATGTTTTCCAAGATCTTATCCAGAGTGTTGTCTGCCCTGATGAAACTCATGCGGAGCTACATCATTTTCCCAGAGGAGGGTGATTTGCCTACAGTGAAAGCTGATTTCTATGCCCTTGGACACATCCCCAACATCATTGGTGCAATTGATGGGACCCATGTGGCTTTAGTCCCCCCAAATGACGATGAACAGGTGTACAGGAACAGGAAGAATTACCATTCAATGAATATCCAGGTGGTCTGTTTGGCTGACCAGTACATCTCCCATGTAAATGCCAAGTTCCCAGGGTCAGTGCATGACGCGTATGTTATGCGAAATAGCAGCATTCCCTATGTGATGGAACAGCTACAGAGACAGCGTGTGTGGCTAATAGGTGATTCTGGTTACCCCAACCTGCCGTGGCTATTGACCCCAGTGAGGAATCCCAGGACCAGGGCAGAGGAACGGTACAATGAGGCCCATGGGCGTACTAGGAGGGTGATTGAGCGAACCTTTGGGCTCCTGAAGGCCAGGTTTAGGTGCCTGCATATGACAGGTGGATCCCTAATGTACTCACCAAAGAAGGTGTGCCATATCATCGTGGCGTGCTGTATGCTCCACAACCTGGCTTTGCGACGCCAGGTGCCTTTCCTGCAGGAGGATGGTCCAGATGGTGGTGTTGTAGAAGCCGTGGAGCCTGTGGAGAGTGAAGAGGAGGAAGACTCTGAGGACGACACAGACAATAGGGACAGAGTGATACAACAGTATTTCCAGTAACACACAGGTAAGAATCACCCACGCCATTTCACAATTGCTTATAGCCTCCTGCATCTGTACTTTCTGTAGTTCCCCACAGATGTTTTTCATTAATTTTTGCCTTTCCCTTCCCTTCTCAGTGCTGTCTGACTAGGTACCTGACTTCTGCTTGGTTCGCCCATGAAATACAGCGTATTGACATTGGTATGTTGTCATGACTAATTGACAGAACAGAAATTGAACAGTAATATGTAATACATTTGTTAATAATACAGCATGACTCAAAACAGATTTGTGTGCAAAATGTGATTTATTTACAGTGCTAGATATCGGTACATGTGATTCTAAGGGTGATGGGTGGGGGTGGAGGAATATCCATGGCAGAGTCCAGTTCTCAGTCTCACAGGTGCATTGTCCTTTTGCCTGTGGAAGGATGGAGCATAGGCAGTTCATGGTTGGACAGGGTGGCAATGTGGGACAGTGGGAAGACTTGAGGGGGTATGTCCTGCTGGCGGGGGTCTTGACATCCTACTCTGTCTTTTTTTTTGGTCTCAGGCTCCTCTTACGGGGTGGTTGTTCTTCAGCAGGAGGTGGGGTTCTGGGGGGCTGTCGAGGTGTTGGGACCTCCTGTCCACTAGCGCCGGCGGAGGTGGTAGGCTGTTCCTGGTCCGGGCTAGTGACAGGGGCCCTGTGTGGTGCACCATGGTCCCGCAACGCGTCCTCTATCCTGTGGAGGGCCAGGACGATGGTCCCCATTGCGGTCCCGATGATTCTCAGCTCCTCCCTGAACCCCATGTAGCGTTCCTCCTGCTGTGCCTGGATCTCAGTGAACCTGGCCAGTACCGTCGCCATCGTTTCTTGGGAGTGGTGGTAGGCCCCCATGATGGTGGTGAGGGCCTCTTGGAGAGTGGGTTCCCTGGGCCTCTCCTCCCCCCCTGTCGCACAGCAGCCCTCCGAGCTGCCCGGTTTCCCCCGGCCTCTGTCCCCTGGACGGTGTGCCCGCTACCACTGCCCCCAGGTCCCTGTTGTTGTTGGGGTGTTGGGTTAGCCTGGGTGCCCTGTAGTGGCAGACACACCGCTGATTGAGCTGTCCTAGAGACAGAGGCATGGGCCCGCTGGGTGGGAGCTGTGCTGGTGTTGGCAGAGGGGGTCGGGTCTGGTGTGGCCTGTGGCTGCCTGAGGGGAACCGACTGCCCAGAGGTCCCCGATGGTCCAGGCTGGTCATCAGGTTCACTGTCGACAGAGCTGCTATCCTCAGTGTGGGCCTGTTCCGGTGGTGGGATGGACACTTCTGGACCCTCCTGGCTGGTGTGTTGTCGTTCGGGTCCTGCATGGGGTAAGAGAGTTTGGTTATTGTTTCTGTGTGTGCAATAGCGTGCGTGTTATGGGTGCCCTTGTCCCCCAGTGCAGGCATTCCCTTGAGGGAGGTGTTGTGAGGGTAGTTAGTGGGGGGGGGGGGTTAGTTCAGTGGTCATGCTTAGGTGATGGGTGCCCATGATTTGTGTTGGCATGCAGGAGTTGGTGTTGGGATGGGTGGGTTGTGCTGGTGAGACATTGTCAGGGAGGATGTGTGCTGGGGGGTTGGGGGTGAGGGTGGGGGTGTGGGTTGGCATGCTGGTGGGGTGGGGGGGATATAGTAGTTGAGATTGGACTTACCAGAGTCCATTCCTCCGGCTACTCCTGCGAGGCCCTGAGGATGCAGGATGTTCAAGACGTCTTGCTCCCACGATGTGAATTCGGGAGGGGTGGGTGGGGGTCCGCCGCCAGTCTTCTGGACCGCGATGTTGTGCCTGGAGACCATCGATCGGACCTTCCCCCGTAGGTCGTTCTATCTTTTGCGGATGTCCTCCCTATTCCTGGGATGCTGTCCCACCGCGTTGACCCTGTCCATGATCCGCTGCCATAGCTCCGCCTTCCTAGCTATACTGGTGTGCTGCACCTGCGAGCCGAAGAGCTGGGGTTCCACTCTTAGGATTTCCTCCACCATGACCCGGAGTTCTTGGTCCGAAAAGCGTGGGTGCCTTTGGGGTGCCATGGGGTGGTGTGGGTGAGGTGTGGGGTGGTGTATGTGATGATAAGTATGTTGGTGAGTGGTGCTTTGTGCTACTATGTGGTGTGTGTGATGGTGTAGTGTGCCTCAGTGTGTCTTGCTATGGATTGTCTGCTGTGTCTCTCTCTCCTTCTCTCAGTAATTATGGTCGCAGGGGTTTGTGGGTGATGTGGGTGTGTGTTTTATAGTTGGTTGATTGTGTGGGAGTGGTGTGTGTATGTGTATCAGGTGTGTGTATTTCAAATTGTCCAATGTGGCTGTGTTTTGGTGCTGTGTGTGTATTCTGACCGCGGCGGTGTGTAGCGCCAATGGAATACCGCGTTTGAATGACCGCCGTGTGGATTCGTGGGTCGTAATGGCATGGGCGTATTTCTGTTGGCGTGATGGTGGAGGTTTGGTCATCTCCAGTTTCTCGCTGCCCGCTGATGTGGCGGGCTGCAGTGGAGGACGGATTTTTGGAGGTTTGGCCGTTGTGGGTCAGAATGACCGTGGCGGTTATCCGTGGCCGCGGCGGTGTTATGGCGGTCTTCTGACCGGCGGTAAGGGCCTTTTACCGCCGAGGTCAGAATGACCCCCTAAATCTATTCTTTTCTATAATCAGTTACCTGCTCAATAGTATGATCCTCAATATTTTGGACCCATAATATTTGTATCCACAATATTCTCGCATACAACTGGAAGCATAGGTAAAGAGCTGTCAGGAGGCGCACACAGAGGTGGTGGTCATTTACTGTGCCCTCAAGGGTGTCCCTTGAACGCGAGTGAAAGAGGTACCAGGGCGCTACTCAGTGCACTCATGTGGATGGGAATCTCTGCTCTGCCTCCCTTTGAAATGAAGGCCTGGTTATCACCTGCACAGGGAAAGGTAGCCTTAAGGCTCAAACAGCCAGTCCTGTATTCACTAATAAGGGTTCGTGCTTGCATTAGGAACTGAATATTTGCTATGGTATGGCATACTCTTCAGGTCTGACTCTGCGCATATACTTGCGAGTGCATCGTGGCACAGAGTGAGACAATGCGCGATATCTATAATGCCCTAGGTGTAAAAAAAGATAGGGAACACAGATTGAGGCCATAAAGTGTATGACTCCCCGTGATTTCTATACTCCCGTGCAGCTGATGAAAGCAGTGGTAGATGAAATAGAGGGGGCATACATACTATGCAATGTAACTGACAAAAGAGCATGTTGTTCTCTGCTCCGGATGTCAAGTTTATCAAAATTTACTGTGAGTTTTATCTAGTTTCTGGGTGAAAATTGTGGCACTGAATTGACAAAACATTTTTGCTTGGACTGTTTAAGATCCGGTGCAAAAAATGTTTTTGACTCATCCAAGAGTCACTTTTTTGGGGGCGAGTAGGAAGACTGACCTCAGGAGAAGTATAGTGCTTTCTCATCAGAAATCAAGAGTCCATGGTATCGGAAATGTCTCAGGGTTTTCTTATGTAGAAAATGTTTAAGTATTACAGTGGCCTTTCTGAGTAGTTTTCAACGTACTTGGAGCTTATAGTTTGACAGCTTTCAACCGCTAGATGGTGAGTTTCCCCTGCAAAGAAAGCTAAGTCCTTCTTGACAAGTACAACAGTTTGAGCTTAACCGTCACAACTTTTAGATCCACATTTGAAATCCGAGCCAAATTCGTGTCCCTCTCCTGTTGAGATATCTTCTAAATCCCCACGAATTGTGATTTACTCTGTAGGGGCCTTGGAATATTTCTGACATTTGCGACATTTTGTGCTTTTTCTTGTTTTAAGCAATGAAAAGGGGAACTATACAAAAAGTGCGCTGCTTTAATTTTAAAAATGTATCAGAAACGTATTTTATGTGCTAATATCACCCTTTTTTCATATGTTTGAAAAGGACAGAGAGGGAAAACCGTTTCACCATTATTTCCATACTAATAGAAACGGTGGTCAATATTTCCTGTTTTTGCAGTTTCTACCCTCTTGCCGTTTATGAGGGACAAGTGGTGTGAAACACAGGGATGAATCCAAAAAGGTAGAATTTATGAGAAATAAGCATTATTCTGAATTCAGAAATAGGTAGTTTGTGTAGATTGGTTAAGGCTTTCCGAAACAAGTAATCATTCAAATTCACAAATTAGGGAATGCTAATGAGGAATAAGAGATACTGGCAATAAGGTTTATATCTCTAAATGTTTGTAATATAGGTGAATCTATGACCGTAATAAAATGTTACATTCAACAGATGTTTCTGTTCACAGATCTAATAGTTTTAGGAGTTTGTCCCATTGCCAGTTAGCAGGGCATAGCTGAAGAAAGATTTTTCATTGGGTAACAACCCACACACTTGACAATTAAAACTCAATTAAACAGAAATTGGTTATCAAAAGAAACTAGGGGCCTCATTTACACAAAACTGATGCATCGCCAAAGATGTGTCAGGTTCACATCCCCTAACCACACCATGGATGTGCTGCATTTACAATACAGAGCACCATGGCGCACGTTTTCACAGATGCATCAGAAATTGTGTTGCATCTGTTGGCGTCAAAGTGATACATTGCTGGAGTTGCAGATTTAAACTGATGCAACTCCAGCAATGCAGGGAGAGTCCCATTGGAAAAAGCCCTGCGTCAATTTTACGCCTAGTCTGAGCAGGCGGTAACATTTTGATGCACTGAAAGTCAGAGTGACACAGTGAAAAGTTGTACATTTCAATGCTACCACATGGCTTTTTCCGTGGGAATGCCTACCCTTCATGCGTTATACCTGGCGCAGGTATAATGTGATGCAGTGCCTTACAAACTGACGCATTAGTTTGTAAATGTGGAGCAGTGTAGTGCACTGCTAGCGCTGCCGCTGCTTAAAAAGAATGATGCACCACAAGGGGCTTGTAAATGAGGCCCGACGTTTTTTAAATGTATCCAGTGGGCCAAAACTATGTCCATGTAAGTTCAAACTTCACATGCTTTTAGTTTAGGCATTTTCCTATCCTGTATGTCAGGCCTATCTACACAAGTGGGAAATCCATCAACATAAGAGGGAGATATTGTGAGGGAAGGGAAGAATGGATGGATTTTGCCACGGCCCACAGATTTCAGTGACTGCCATCACCTACATTTATGAAAATTATATTTTTAGTCAGTTTAGTCAAAGGGCAATCTGGGTAAGATAACTTTTTGGGATTCATAAAACCCACACCACTTCCACATCTCTCCAGTTTTACAGATATTCTTTGGGTTGGTAGCCTTCCCTAGGTACGGCCTGACCCCTAGTCCATATACTACAGCTAATCCCCACTAGTATAATGAGAAAATTGTGTTTTTGTAACCATAGTTAACGTTAGTTAAGCATTGTGGGTAACAGGTTTTGGGGGGGGGGGGCTCTTTATAAACTACCCTTCCCTCGATTTCCCGGAGTTTTACGTTTTCAAAAATGTGTGGGGTTTGTGGGTTATTGTTGGTGACATACAAACCAGTGTCAAAAGTTGCAGACAAACCTCTATTCTATCCTAAGTGAAAAACGGCATAAAAAATTATGAATGCAGTTTTAATTGTTTCTATACTGCAGTTTGGTACCTACACATGGGGTAGCCGAGTGGGGGCAAAAGGCTTCAGAAAGAAGGGCACACTTTACGGAAAGTACTAGTTAACAAGGAATATCGGGCTGATGATGTCAAAGGCCACTTATGGCACAACAGTGTATGGGCAGTGGGACTGAGAGGCGGTAGAAGGAGACAAAATGGTAATGTTTGTGGAGGAATGGCTAGAGAAGAAAACAGCTCCCCGGGGCCATTCAAAAGTGTACACATCTCTAAGGGTGCAGAGAGTGTCTGGAAGGAAACTGGCTACAGAAGCTCCCCCTAGAGCAGTGGTGGCTCGCTTCCTCCATTAAAGGGACAGATACATTGGCTCACAAAAGGCCCACAGGCTGGGGAAGCTGCAAGTTGGAGAGAGCACAGTATAGTTATTCATAAACTACACATCAGCAGCCCAGCACTGGAAGGGCTTCTTTTTTAAAGCTAAAAGAAGCCTGGAAAATGTGGACATGAGCAAATTCAAGTTAGTGGAAAGTACTAAATCCGATTTCTTTAATGACCATAAGGGAGGATCGGACTGGCTCAAATAAAGAGAAATGAAGTAAAGGAACGGTGTTGGATGAGCTAAGATAATGGTTTCTAAACTGTGGTCCAGAGACCCCTACGGTCCATGACGCCTATTCACGTGGTCTGAAACTGCTTAGAAAACTAAATAATTTTAATTTATTGTTAAAGAGTGTATACATAAAAAGGCAAAATGTAAAATTGAAATGTTTTAAAAGTTCTGTAAATGTGAAGGAATATAAAAGTGGAGGCGAAAAATTACATTTGTATCCTCAGAAAGATTCATGGGCGCAGTCCAGTGTATTAAACAGATTAGGGGGTGTGTTTACAATCTTTTGATGCAGGGCAGCACCACAAGCCTTCTTGCTGCGCTGCCCTCTGTCAAAGGAAAAGGGCAGGAATGCACACAGTGCATTCCTATCCTTTTCCCCTGCACTGTTGCACAATGGGCTGCAATGTGCCATCGCAGGCACCTTTGCACCATGGTGCAAGGGTGTTTGCATTGTGGGGACGATTATTTTGTGCAAGAAGGGACACCTTCCTGCACAAATACAATCACAAGAGGTGTTTTCCTGTATGTGTGCTGCAGAATGCAGCACACATAGAAAAAGGACAAAAATGAGGAGAAATAAAAGTATTTCTCCTTATTGTGCCTCCCTTACACCTCCTCTGGGGAGGTGTAGGCTTTTTACAAGGATTTGTTAACCTGAGAATGCGACAATCGAGGAATGCATCAAAATCCATGGGTGTTGCATGGGAACACCCACTGCAACACCTATGGAACGTCTCTTTGATGCAGAGTAATGCAACGTATTGACTTGCGCTGCGTTGCCTTACTCCATATCTACAAGGCCAAGAAAAGCCACGCAAAGTGGCTTTGTGTGGCTTTGTAGATATGGGCCTGCGTTGTCGGTGCATCAAAAAAGTGATGCACCGGCGGTGCAAGCCGCTTGTAACTATGGGCCATAGTATGGACGATAGGTGGCCTCAATTCAATTTAGAAAAGCTTTCACCTTCCTGTCAAAATCAAAAAATATTTTTTTTATGTTGTGAATTAAATATAATACATAATCATTTGTGTATCTGCTTGATGAATGCTTGTTTCTGTATTTTTATCTGATGTCCCTGGCTTTAAGTATAGAATCAGTGGGTGTTCCCGGATTCCAGTAATGATTAAGTGGGGGTCCACAGAAGTCAAAAGCTAAAAACTGTTTTGCTCAGCTCAGGAAACACCAAAGAAAGAAATAAGTGAATAAATGGACCTTTGAAAAATATATGCCGAGTCAGATGATGACTGAAAGCAATGCTGAACAGATTGTTGGGGTATGGCAAAGAATTTGACTCATACATATGGAAATCAGAAGGGGACACCAACCACTTACACCTGGGTGATTAAGACTCACCACATTTTAGTCCTAGAATGGCTGATGATTTATGCTTTGGGATACATTATGTGAGATCTGAATGGATGCACAGACTCACAAGGGGACAGCTGTGAATAGGTATAAATCTGGATATATACAGCAAATAGGAAACCTATATAGGACGAGCCAATAGAAGTTGGCTCTGGACACATTGGGTAGGACTTGGTGTAATTTTCTGGCTACAATGCAGATGTTAGATGTAGGAAATGTGACAGACACCACACAACATAATGAACAGCCACCATATTGAATTAGGATAATATAGGGGTCCAATTAAGGTCCTGAAGAAAGCCCTAAACAAAGAAAAGCTATATGGCAGAGCTAAAACATGTGGACCAGACTGGAATATGAAGATATACAGGGTCCTTATAGGCAAAATCTCCACTTCTGTTCTTTAATCTTGTGCCTGAAAGGCACTATTAAAAGAATTGTATTGACTGTGGGGGCTCAGTTTTAGATTTCACACTTTTAACCAAGGGACACTGCTTGCACCAAAACACTCATAAAGAGCTCAATGTGAGCCCACCTGTAATACATATTGCAGGTGAGGGAACAAACCTGATGATGAAACATGCAACTTAGTGTGGGTTAGGGGGGTTTCATAACTTTTTTTTAAAAGCGGACTCCAACTTAACTTCTGGTCAGCGTCTGATCGCTCCTTCTGGCTCAGCTCCAACTGCTGCTGCCCTGTGTTCTGATCTAACCAAAAGCCTGCCTGCTCTAAGGTCGATACGCACCTCCAACCAGAGGCGCCCACTTGCACCTCATCTATGCCTTTATTCTGTCTCTGTCTTTCCGTTTTCTCCTTTTTCTTTTGTCTTTCACAATTTTTCTTTTTTCTTCTTTGTGGCCTGTTTCCTCTTTTCTCTCCCTCTTGCACCGTTTTCCCCCACGCTCCCCCCTGCTGCCCCTGAAAAGCACTTTCTCATCATCCCACCTCACCAGACCATCCCACCTCTCTCCCCTTCTTAAGGGTGGTCGCTGTGCAGCCTCGCACAGTGGGCACACTGCTGGTGTGCCACTGGCTTTCAAAAGGTAAGCCCGTCTGCACCCATCCGCACCTGGAACGCACCCAGCCCCACCATCCCTGGTTTCTGCGCTACTTGTTGTTACAACACAAAGACCCTCCACTCCCTGAATGTAGGAGGCTGGCCTGGTTCGTAGTGGGTACCTTGGGTACTTACACCTTATACCAGGTCCAGGTATCCCTTATTTGTGAAATGTAGTAGTGTTCTAGCAGCTTCGGCTGATAGAGGTAGCTATAGCAGCACAGCTTTGGCTGAACTAGGAGACATGGAAAGCTCACGCAATACCTGGAGCTGGAGATATGATTTTTAAAATATTTAACAGAAAAAGTAAAATGCCAAACACTAATCACTGTTTACAGGTGATGGGGACAGTAGCAGTCTGTGACTTTTGAAAGTGGTGGGGATAAATGTAATTTGTGACTTCCACCAAGGGGAACAACCGGTGTGACACCAACTGACCCAATAGGGTGTTTGGCTTCTCGCTGCATGACATTGTCTCAACATTCACCAGACAGGCAAATTAATGCTCATATGACCTACATTAGCATAAACACAACAGCATAGCTCAGACACAGTGGAGGCAGGGTCTGCCAAATGAAATTATGTACACTACTATTAAGCAATTGTGTTAAACCTTGTAGGAAATTGTTAGCCAATGTTGTAAAACAGCAAAATCGTCTGCTGTAATTATAAAAAGAAACTGTGCATTTAAAACCATAAACACATGAATAACTGCCAGTTGTAAGTAAAAACAAATTGTCACACCTTTTGATTTAAAATGCACACAACCCTACATTAAGCTTTAAAGGTGCTGCCTTTGCTTCTATTTGCTATAATATGACCACTTTTTTGTCCCTTCTGCTTTATTGTTTCACAATAAACATGTTCCCTTCAACTTCATGCCATTTTTTTCTGACACTTATCCTTGACATATTAGGTAAAGAAAGAAATCCAGAATGTCGGAGAGCTATACAGATCTCAATGGTGGTGTTATGTACCTGTAGGAGGCTGGCCTGGTTTGTGGTGGGAACCAAAGGTACTTACACCTTATACCAGGTTCAGTTATCCCTTATTAGTGAAATGTAGTCAGTGTCTAGAAGCCAGGCTGTCTAGAGGTAGCTGTAGGCAGAGCAGCCAAGGCCGAACTAGGAGACATGCAAAGCTCTTGCCATTCCACTATAGTCACACAGTACTCAGTCACATGAAAGACAATACTCAATGTTACAAAAATAAAGGTACTTTATTTCGGCGACATAATGCCAAAAATACCTTAAAGACTATGCTCCCTTAGGAGGTAAGTAATATACACAATATATACACTAGTAACCAAAATCAGGTAAGAACACAGTCAGAAAACAGTGCAAATAGTGAAAATCACAATCGGTTGCAATGGGCCTATGGGGAACACAAACCATATACTAAAAAAGTACAATGCGAAAGTCAGTTTCCGACCTAGGCAAGTGTAGTGTGTAGAGGGGCACAGGGAGTGTAAGAAAACACCAAAGGTAAGTAATAGACCCCAACCCAGAGCCCAGGAAAACAGGAGTAAATCACATTAAGTTCTCTGAAACACACTAGAAATTGTGAAAAAAGATTATGCAAAAAACAGAAGAAACTGCATGACACCAACAATGGATTCCTGGACCTGAAGACCTGTGGAAGAAGGGGACCAAATCCAAGAAGCAATGAAGAGTCCAGGGAGAACAGGAGCCCCTGCTAACCTGGATGAAGGTGCAAAAGAAGAACCACCGGTGAGAAGACAAAGTCAGTAATGCACCAAAGAAGACACATGCGGGTTCCTGGGTGGGTGCAGAAGATGTCCCACGCCTGATGGATGAATGCAGTCTGGTTTGCGTCGCTGGATTCCGCCAACAAGCCTTGGCACACTCAAGTCATGTGGTGCACGGGGGTACTGTCTTGCCTAGGGAGGCAAGCTCTTACCTCCACCAAAGTTTGACAGCTGGACCTTGGGACTGTCAGAATCACTTTAGTCCACCACCCACGTTGCTGGATCCATGCTCGTTGTCAGGACAGAGGACCCAAACCACCGATCAAGGCTGCAGAGAAGTGCCTGCTGAAGCAGGTAAGTGACTCCGTCACTCCACTGGAGATTCCTTCGGTTCTTCTGGTGCAGGCTGAAGACAGGCAGTACTCGGAGGATGCACGACCTGCAAACTGTTGCAGTTGCTGGCAGGAGCTGAAGATACCATGTTGCAGAAGTCGCCTTGGTTTCTTTGTTGCAGTTTGTAGAGTTCCTGAAGGGTTCAGTTGCGGTTCCAACGGTAGAAGATGAAGTAAAGGATGCAGAGGATTCCTACTGGAGTCTTGCTCTCCGAATCTGAAGAAACACCCAGAGGAGAGACCTTAAATAACCCTGAAAGGGGGATTGGTCACCTAACCAGGCAAGCACCTATCAGAGGAGGTCTCTGACATCACCTGCTGGCACTGGCCACTCATATGCTCCCAGAGTGCCCCACCACCTTGGAATCCAAGATGGCAAAACCGGGGTACACTCTGGAGGAGCTCTGGGCACCACCCCTGGAGTGGTGATAGGCAGGGGAGTGGTTACTCCCCTTTCCTTTGTCCAGTTTCTCACCAGAGCAGGGACTCGGGGTCCCTGAACCGGTGTAGACTGGCTTATGCAAGGAGGGCACCATCTGTGCTCTTCTGAGCATTTCCAGAGGCACTGGGCAGTCTACCCCTCCCATGCCTGTAACACCTCTTTCAAAAGGAAGGGGGTGTAACATCCCTCTCCCAAAGGAAGTCCTTCATTCTGCCTTCCTAGGCTTGAGCTGCTTAAGCAACAGGAGGCCAGAAACCTGTCTGTGAGGTGGCAGCAGATGGGGCTGCCTGGAAAACCTCAGAAGGCTGGTATGGCAATACTGGGGGTCCACTGTGGAGCCCCCAGAGAGCATGGGATTGTGCAACCAATACTGGAATCAGTATTGGGGTACAATTTCCAGTTTAGGGTTTACCATTGTGAAGCTGGACATAGGTATTGACCTATGTCAAGTGCTCGTGTAAAATGGCGTCACTGCGTTAACGAAGTCTGGTAAAATGGGCCTGGACGACATGTGGGGCACATCTGCTAGTGCAGGGGTGCCCTCACACACAGGTACTTTGCACCCAGCCTTCAGGGTTGGAAGACCTGACATATAGGTGACCTGTAAGTGACCAGGTGCAGTGAAAATAGCTGTGAAATAGTGCACGCACTATTTCACACAGGCTTCAATGGCAGTCCTATAGAAGCCTTTGCATGGGCTCCCTATGGGTGTCAAAGAAATGCTGCAGCCCATAGGGATCCCCTGGAACCCCAATAACCTGGGTACCTAGGTACCATATACTAGGGACCCATAAGGGGGGGACTAGCATGCCAATTTGGAGTGAAATACTGAGTTACCAGTATGTAAGGACAAATTTAGAAATAGAGAGAACATGAGCACTGGGGTCCTGATTAGCAGACTCCAGTGACTATTTAGAAAATAGTGAAACATACTGACAAGCAGGTCATAAACCATAATCACTGGGGTCCTGACTAACAGGATCCCAGTGACACTGTCAAAATCACACTAACATCAGGCAGACATTGGAGGTAACATGTCAAAAAAGAGTGTACTTTACTACACCCACTGCCCGCCCCCTGTAGGAAAGTACCATTTGCCTGGCATGTTACCCCAATTTTTACTTATATCTCAGTTTGTTTTTGCCTGTGTCACTGGGATCCTACTAGGCAGGACCCCAGTGCTCATAAGTATGGCCTGTATGTGTTCCCTGTGTGGTTCCTAACTGTATCACTGAGGCTCTGCTAACCAGAACCTCAGTGTTTATGCTCTCTGTGCTTTTAAAATTGTCACTGCAGGCTAGTGACTATTTTCACCAATTCTGATTGGCACACTGGAACACCCTTATAATTCCCTAGTATATGGTATCTAGGTACCCAGGGTATTGGGGTTCCAGGAGATCGCTATGGGCTGCAGCATTTCTTTGACCACCCATATGGAGCACAGACAATTCTTACACAGGACTGCCACTGCAGCCTGAGTGAAATAACGCCCACGTTATTTCACAGCCATTTTACACTGCACTTAACTAACTTATAAGTCACCTATATGTCTAACCCTCACTTAGTGAAGGTGAGGTGCAAAGTTACTAAGTGTGAGGGCACCCTGGCACTAGCCAAGGTGCCCCCACATTGTTCAGGGCAATTTCCCCGGACTTTGTGAGTGCGGGGACACCTTTACACACGTGAACTACATATAGGTCAATACGTATGTGTAGCTTCACAATGGTAACTCCGAACATGGCCATGTAACATGTCTAAGATCATGGAATTGTCCCCCCAAGCTAAATCTGGTATTGGGGTTCCCGATCCCATGCATCCCCGGGGCTCCAGCATAGACCCCTGGTACTGCCAAACTAGCTCTCTGGGGTTTTCATTGCAGCTACTGCTGCTGCCAACCCACAGACAGCCTTCTGCCCTCCTGGGGTCTGGGCGGCCCAGTCCCAGGAAGACAGAACAAAGGATTTCCTCTGAGAGAGGGTGTTACACCCTCTTCCTTTGGAAATAGGTGTTAAGGGCTGGGGAGGAGTAGCCTCCCCCCGCCTCTGGTAACGCTTTCAAGGGCACAGATGGTGCCCTCCTTGCATAAGCCAGTCTACACCGGTTCAGGGATCCCCCAGCCCCTGCTGTGGCATGAAACTGGACAAAGGAAAGGGGAGTAACCACTCCCCTGTTCATCACCACCCCAGGGGTGGTACCCAGAGCTCCTCCAGTGTGCTCCAGACCTCTGCCATCTTGAATGCAGAGGTGTGAGGGCACAGTGGAGGCCTCTGAGTGGCCAATGCCAGCAGGTGACATCAGAGACCCCTCCTGATAGGTGCTTACCTCACTAGGTGGCCAATCCTCTGAGGGTTCTTTAGGGTCTCTCCTGTGGGCTTCTCATCAGATAACGAATGCAAGAGCTCACCAGAGTTCCTTTGCATCTCCCTCTTCAACTTCTGCCAAGGATCCACCACTGACTACTCCAGGACGCCTGCAAAACCGCAACAAAGTAGCAAGACGACTACCAGCAACATTGTAGCGCCTTATCCTGCCGGCTTTCTTGACTTTTTCCTGGTGGTGCATGCTCTAAGGGATGTCTGCCTTCACCCTGCACTGGAAGTCAAGAAGAAATCTCCCGTGGGTCGTCGGAATCTTCCCCCTGCTAACGCAGGCACCAAACTTGTGCATCACCTGTCCTATTGGGTCCCCTGTCATCGTGACGAGCATGGTCCCTGGAACACAGGATCTCGATACAAGTTACCCCGACAGTCCAGTGGTCCTTCTGTCTAAATTTAGTGGAGGTAAGTCCTTGCCTCACCACGCCAGACAGTAATCCTGTGTACTGCGTGATCTGCAGCTGCTAGGGCTTCTGTGCACTTTTTCACGGATTCCTTTGTGCACAGCACAGCCCAAGTCCCCAGCACTCCGGCCTGCATTGCTCAACTCGCTGAGTTGACCACCGGCTTCGTGGGACTCTCTTTTGTTGTGTTGAGATGACCGCCATGCTCAGATTTCTTGACACCTGTTCAAGTGCTTCTGTGGGTCAGAGAGTCCCATGATCATGCCTTTGAGAGTTTTGTTAAAACTCTCAACCAATCCAATTTTCTATGGATGATAGGGTGGGGTGAATTTGTATGTTACACCACATTCCTTCCACATCATCTTCAAGTATGCAGACATGAAGTTACTACCCCTATCTGATACTAGATCTTTGGGGAAGCCCACCCTGGAAAATATTCCCAGTAGGGCCTTTGCCACTGCAGGAGCTGTAGTGGTCCTTAGAGGGATGGCTTCTGGATATCTAGTGGCATGGTCTACTACCACTAGGATGAATCTGTTTCCATAAGCAATAGGAGGGTCAATGGGGCCAACAATGTCAACCCCAACCTTCTCAAAGGGCACCCCTATAGGAGGCTGGCCTGGTTTGTAGTGGGTACCTTGGATACTTACACCTTATACCAGGTCCAGTTATCCCTTGTTAGTGAAGTAGTAGTATTCTAGCAGCTTAGGCTGATAGAGGTAGCTATAGCAGAGCAGCTTAGGCTGAACTAGGAGACATGCAAAGCTGATGCAATACCACTTATAGTTACACAGTACTTATACACAAGTAAAGACAATACTCAGTGTTACCAAAAATAAAGGTATTTATTTGGGGTGACACAGTATCAAAAATATCTTAGAGACAATACTCCTTCTGGAGGTACGTATTATACACAATATATACACTAGACACCAAATGGAGGCCTCTGAGTGGCCAGTGCCAGCAGGTGATGTCAGAGACCCCTCCTGATAGGTGCTTACCTCACTAGGTGGCCAATCCTCCTCTGAGGGCTATTTAGGGTCCCTCCTGTCGGCTTTTCCTCACATAACAACTTGCAAGAATTCACCAGAGTTCCTCTGCACCTCTCTCTTCGACTTCTGCCAAGGATCGACCGCTGACTGCTCCAGGACACCTGCAAAACTGCAACAAAGTAGCAAGAAGACTACCAGGGACATTGTAGCGCCTAATCCTGCCAGCTTTCTCGACTGTTTCCTGGTGGTGCATGCTCTGAGGGCTATCTGCCTTCACCCTGCACTGGAAGCCATGAAGAAATCTCCAGTGGGTTGATGGAATCTTCCCCCTGCTCCAGCAGGCACCAAACTTCAGCATCACCGGTACTCTGGGACCCCTCTCATCCTGACGAGCATGGCCCCTGGAACACAGGGTGTTGGACCCAAGTGACCCAGACTGTCCAGTGGTACGACTGTCCAAATTTGGAGGAAGTAAGTCCTTGCCTCCCCTCTCCAGACAGTAATCCTGTGCACTATGTGAACTGCAGCTGCTAGGGCTTCTGTGCACTTTTGCAAGGAATCCTTCATGCACAGCCTAGCCCAGGTCCCCAGAACTCCGTCCTGCATTGCTCAACTCACTGAGTTGACATCTGGCTTTGATGGACTCTCTTTTGTAGTGTTGAGATGACCGCCGTGCTCAGTCTTCTTGAACCCATGTTCAGGGACTTCTACGGGTGCTGCATTCTTGTGCATGGGCTCTCTGTGTTGCTGAGGGCCCCCTTTGTCTCCTCTCGAAAGTGGCAACCTCCTGCTCTTTCCTGGGCCTGGGCAGTACCCTTTTTCTTCATTCACGACCTTTGCAGGTAGCACGGCTTGTTTGCAGTCCTTCTCCAAAGAAACAACTCTGCGTCCTCCAGCACTCCTTGGGACATCTTCTGCACAAAGGAGAAGTTCCTAGCACCTTTTGTTGTTGCAGAATCTTCAGCTTCTTCCATCTGGAGGCTGCCATTTTGCACCTTCATCCGGGGTTTAGTGGGCTCCTGCCCCCGGACACTTTCATGACTCTTGGATTTGGTCCCCTTCCTTTACAGGTCCTCAGGTCCAAGAATCATTCTTCAGTGCTTTTCAGTCTGTTGTAGTCTTCGCAGAATCTTCTATCACTAGTGTAGTGTGTTTCTGGGGAAATAGTAGTACTTTACTCCTACTTTTCAGGGTCTTGGGGTGGGGTATGTTGGACACCCTTAGTGTTTTTTTCTTACACTCCCAGTGACCCTCTACACACTACACTAGCCTAGGGATCCATTTGTGGTTCGCATTACACTTTCTTAGTATATGGTTTGTGTTGCCCTTAGGATTATTGCATCCTATTGTATTCTACAGTGGTTGCACTACTTTCTGACTGTTTTACTTACCTGATTTTGGTTTGTGTGTATATTTTGTGTATTTTACTTACCTCCTAAGGGAGTATATCCTCTGAGATATTTTTGGCACATTGTCACTAAAATAAAGTACCTTTATTTTTAGTAACTGAGTACTGTGGTTCTTTGATATAGGACCTATATGATATAAGTGGTATAGTAGAAGCTTTGCATGTCTCCAGGTTCAGCCTAAGCTGCTCTGCTATAGCTACCTCTATCAGCCGAAGCTGCGAGAACACTACTAATCTACTAATAAGGGATAACTGGACCTGGCACAAGGTGTAAGTACCCTCAGGTACCAACTATAAGCCAGGCCAGCCTCCTACATTGGTGGTGCAGCAGTGGGATAAGTACTTGTAACTTCTTTACCACTTCGTCATTGGTGCTTTTCATAAGAGAAACATATTCCAAATACTTACAAATATACACAGTTAACCAAACCAGTCTAACTCTCTTTCTAAAAACTTTCTAAAAAGTTTCTGAAAGGTATGAAAAAGCTTTTATTTTCTTTAAAAGTTCCCAAAAAAAATGTTCTCTCTATCTTAAACTCTTTCTTGAAAATATGTCTGTAGTAGAGTCCACTCCCAAAGTTGTCCAGGCGGCCTATGGCAGTTTGACTTGAAAAGTTTGAGGGGTCTCTACATAGAAAGATGTTTAGGCATTGGTAAAAACCCTACCAAAGATCTTCTCCTTATCCTTCTCCTAGAAAGTGACCAGAACCAGTCTGGCCCATCCCAGGATCAGGAGGTAGAGGAGGAGGGTTCCCAGTTAGAATCAGGGGAGGGCCCTGAGGAATCTGGGGCTGGGGGTCCTCCAAAGACCTGTCAGCTAACAGGCCATCTAGTGAAGCTGGTAGTGGGAGGGGGTCACAGATCAGTAGGGCACATTTCACTCCAAAAGGCCAGTTAACTAGAGTTCAGGCAGTTAGAGACAGGTCCACTTCTGCCAATTCCCACATCACCTCTGTGTCAGAGCATTCCCAAGCCTCCCACCCTGAGGATAACACCCTAGACAGGGAACTCAGAAAGCGAGGTTAGAAGAGGCCAGACTGAAGCTGAGACAGCAGCAGTTGGCCTTAGACAGGGAGTCTCTAGATGTAGAGAGGGAAAGACAGAAGTTGGGGTTAGTTAACCATGGTGGCAGCAGCAGTGTTCTTGATAGTCATCCTGTAAGAGAAACAGATTCAAGAAACCTGCACAAAATTGTGGTGGTGGGAGGAATACTACAATTAGCCAATCAAAGGGTGTAGCTGGGCTCACCATTGGTAATGGTCTTGTTAGGGAGACCAGAGAGGCTGTTTAAGTCTCTGATGGTGGTACTGACTTTGCCACCTTGGTTGCTTGTCCCCTTAATATGGGTAAGTAGAAGCAACTTCCCCTATTAAATGGTGTTGAGGTTGAGGCCTACATGGATACAGGAGCCAGTGTCACTATGGTGATTGAGAAACTGGTTCACCCTGATCAACACCTACTTAGTCAGCAGTACTAAGCGGCTGATGCTCATAACAACACTCTTAGCCACCCTATGGCTGTTGTGAATCTCAACTGGGGGTGGTGGGGGTTACTGGTCCAAAGAAAAGTGTGGCAGCCACTGATTTACCTGTAGACTGCTTACTAGGCAATGATTTGGAGACATCAGCTTGGTCTGAAGTGGAGCTGGAGGCTCATGCAGCAATGCTGGGCATTCCAGGGCATATCTTTGCTCTCACAAAGGCTCAGGCCCAGAAGCAAAGAGGACAGGGAAACTTGGATCCTGGAAAAATGGACCAAGTGCTCCCAAAAGCTAGGGGTAGAAAGGGTGAATCCTTGCCCACTTTCCCTCCCTCTCCAGAAGATTCCCCTTTTGAGGAAGTGGAATCCTCTCCCTGCACAGAACCTACACCAGATGAGCTGGCAGCAGACACTTCTGAGCTTTTGGGTGCAGGGGAGCCT